>NC_080181.1:36031516-36631516 GCF_950295315.1 Erinaceus europaeus | reverse complement strand
GCGAATCTAAAAAAAAATGCTAGGCGCAATCAAGAAAAACCACTTGCACCTGTGTGAGAATCTTCAAAAAAAATAAACATGGGCACAATCAAGACAAAACACTTACACCTGTGTGCGAATCTACAAGAAAAAACCTAGGCGCAATCAAGACAAACCACTTGCACCTGTGTGCGAATCTTCAATAAATAACCTAGGCACAATAAAGTCAAACAACTTACACCTGTGTGCGAATCTACAACAAAAACAACCAAGGCGTAATCAAGAGAAACCCATTGGACCTGTGTGCGAATCTACAAACAACACACACCTAGGCGCAATCAAGACAAACCACTTGCACCTGTGTGCGAATCTAAAAAAAAAAAAAAAAAAACTAGACGCAATAAAGACAAACCACTTGCACCTGTGTGAGAATCTAAAAAAAAAAATCCTAGGCGCAATCAAGACAAACCACTTGCACCTGTGTACAAATCTTCAAAAAAAAATCCAAGGTGCAATCAAGACAAACCACTTGCACCTGTGTGCGAATCTAAAAAAAAAAAAAAACCTAGGCGCAATCAAGACAAACCACTTGCACCTGTGTGCGAATCTACAAAAAAAAAATCCTAGGCACAATCAAGACAAACCCTAGCACCTGTGTGTGAATCTACAAAAAAAAACCTAGGCGCAATCAAAACAAACCAATTGCACCTATGTGCGAATCTACAAAAAAAAAAATCCTAGGAGCAATCAAATCAAACTACTTGAACCTGTGTGCGAAACTATAAACAACACACAGCTGGGGGGAATCATGACAAACCACTTGCACCTGTGTGGGAATCTGAAAACAACACACATCTGGGCACATTCAAGTGAAACAACTTGCAACTGTGTGCAAATCTAAAAACAACACACACCTGGGCGGAATCAAGATCAACCAATTGCACCTGTGTGTGAATCTACAAAAAACAAAAACCTAGGGGCAATCAAGACCAACCACTTGCCACTGTGTGCGAAGGTTCAAAAAAAAAGTAGGCACAATCATGACAAACCACTTGCATCTGTGTGCGAATCTTCAAAAAAAAAAAAAGAGGCACAATCAAGACAAACCACTTACACCTGTTTGCTAATCTACAACAAAAAAAACCAAGGCTTAATCAAGAGAAACCAATTGCACCTGTGTGCGAATCTACAAACAACAAACACCGGGGCGCAATCAAGACAAACCACTTGCACCTGTGTGCGAATCTAAAAAAAAAAAAAAAATCTAGGCGCAATCAAGACAACCCACTTGCACCTGTGTGAGAATCTAAAAAAAAAAAAATCCAAGGCGCAATCAAGACAAACCAATTGCACCTGTGTACAAATCTTCAAAAAAAAAAAAGAACCAAGGCGCAATCAACAAAAACCACTTGCACCTGTGTGAGAATCAAAAAAAAAAAATTCCTATGCGCAATCAAGACAAACCACTTGCACCTGTGCGAATCTAAAAAAAAAATCCTAGGCGCAATCAAGACAAACCACTTGCACCTGTGTACAAATCTTCAAAAAAAAGAAACCAAGGCGCAATCAAGACAAACCACTTGCACCTGTGTGTGAATCTACCAAAAAAAAAAAAAACCTAGGCGCAATCAAGACAAACCACTTGCACCTGTGTGAGAATCTAAAACTTTAACCTGTGTGCGAATCTTCAAAAAAAAAAAAAAAACAAGGCGCAATCAAGACAAACCACTTGCACCTGTGTGCGAAGCTTCAAAAAAAAAAAGGCACAATCAAGACAAACCACTTGCACCTGTGTGCGAATCTAAAAAAAAATGCTAGTGCAATAAAGACAAACCACTTGCACCTGTGTGTGAATCTACAAAAAGAACCTAGGCGCAATCAAGACAAACCACTTGCACCTGTGTGAGAAAACTATAAACAACACACACCTAGGGGCAATCATGACAAACGACTTGCACCTGTGTGGGAATCTGAAAACAACACACACCTGGGCACATTCAAGTGAAACCACTTGCAACTGTGTGCAAATCTAAAAAGAACACACACCTGGGCGGAATCAAGATCAACCAATTGCACCTGTGTGTGAATCTACAAAAATCAAAAACCTATGCGCAATCAAGACAAACCACTTGCACCTGTGTGCGAATCTACAACAAAAAAAACCAAGGCGTAATCAAGACAAACCAATTTCACCTGTGTGCTAATCTACAACAACACAAACCAGGGCGCAATCAAGACAAACCACTTGCACCTGTGTGCAAATCTACAAACAAAACACACCTGGGCGCAATCAAGACAAACAACTTGCACCTGAGAGCGAATCTTAAAAAAAAAAAAAAACCTAGGTGCAATCAAGAAAAACCTCTTGCACCTGTGTGCGAATCTAAAAAAAAATGCTAGGCGCAATCAAGAAAATCCACTTGCACCTGTGTGAGAATCATCAAAAAAAAAAACAGGCACAATCAAGACAAACCACTTGCACCTGTGTGCGAATCTACAATAAAAAACCTAGGCGCAATCAAGACAAACCACTTGCACCTGTGTGCGATTCTCCAAAAAAAAAAAAATATAGGCACAATCAAGACAAACCCCTTGCACCTGTGTGCGAATCTTCAAAAAAAAACCTAGGAACAACAACAACAACAAAACCCTAGGCACAAACAAGACAAACCACTTGCACCTGTGTGCGAATCTACAACAAAAACTACCAAGGCGTAATCAAGAGAAACCAATTGCACCTGTGTGCGAATCTACAAACAACACAAACCTGGGCGCAATCAAGATAAATCACTTGCACCTGTGTGCGAATCTTCAAAAAAAATAAACCTAGGCGCAATCAAGACAAAGCAAATGCACCTGTGTACGAATCTTAAAAAAAAAAAACCTAGGGACAATCAAGACAAACCACTTTCACCTGTGTTTGAATCTACAAAAAAAAAAACCTAGGCACAATCAACAAACTATTTGCACCTGTGCGAATCTGAAAAAAAAAATCCTAGGCGCAATCAAGACAAACCACTTGCACCTGTGTACAAATCTTCAAAAAAAAAAAAAACCAAGGCGCAATCAAGACAAACCTCTTGCACCTGTGTGTGAATCTACAAAAAAACCTAGGCGCAATCAAGACAAACCACTTGCACCTGTGTGAGAATCTAAAAAAAAATAATAATCCCAGGCGCAATCAAGTAAACCACTTAAACCTGTGTGTGAATAGTTAAAAAAAAAAGCAAGGTGCAATCAAGACAAACCCTTGCACCTGTGTGCGAAGCTTCAAAAAAAATAGGCACAATCAAGACAAATCACTTGCAACTGAGTGCCAATCTACAACAAAAAAAACCAAGGCGTAATCAAGAGAAACCATTTTCACCTGTGTGCGAATCTACAAACAACACACACCTGGGCGCAATCAAGACTAACCACTTGCAGCTGTGTGCGAATCTACAAAAAATAAAATCCTAGGCGCAATGAAATCATACCACTTGCACCTGTGTGCGAAACTATAAACAACGCACACCAGGGGGCAATCGTGACAAACCACTTGCACCTGTGTGGGAATCTGAAAACAACACACACCTGGGCACATTCAAGTGAAACCACTTGCAACTGTGTGCAAATCTAAAAACAACACACACCTGGGCAGAATCAAGATCAACCAATTGCACCTGTGTGTGAATCTACAAAAAAAAAACCTAGGCACAATCAAGACAAACCACTTGCACCTGTGTGCGAAGCTTCAAAAAAATAGTCACAATCAAGACAAACCACTTGCACCTGTGTGCAAATCTACAAGAAAAAAAAACCTAGGTGCAATAAAAAAAACCAATTTCACCTGTGTGCAAATCTACAAACAAAACACACCTGGGCGCAATCAAGACAACTTGCACCTGAGAGCGAATCTTCAAAAAAAAAAAAACCTAGGTGCAATCAAGACAAACCACTGGCACCTGTGTGCGAATCTAAAAAAAAATGCTAGGCGCAATCAAGAAAACCACTTGCACCTGTGTGAGAATCTTCAAAAAAAATAAACATAGGCACAATCAAGACAAAACACTTACACCTGTGTGCGAATCTACAAGAAAAAACCTAGGCGCAATCAAGACAAACCACTTGCACCTGTGTGCGAATCTTCAATAAATACCCTAGGCACAATAAAGTCAAACAACTTACACCTGTGTGCGAATCTACAACAAAATCAACCAAGGCGTAATCAAGAGAAACCCATTGGACCTGTGTGCGAATCTACAAACAACACACACCTAGGCGCAATCAAGACAAACCACTTGCACCTGTGTGCGAATCTAAAAAAAAAAAAAACTAGACGCAATAAAGACAAACCACTTGCACCTGTGTGAGAATCTAAAAAAAAAAATCCTAGGCGCAATCAAGACAAACCACTAGCACCTGTGTACAAATCTTCAAAAAAAAAATCCAAGGTGCAATCAAGACAAACCACTTGCACCTGTGTGCGAATCTAAAAAAAAAAAAAAACCTAGGCGCAATCAAGACAAACCACTTGCACCTGTGTGCGAATCTACAAAAAGAAAATCCTAGGCACAATCAAGACAAACCCCAGCACCTGTGTGTGAATCTACAAAAAAAAAACCTAGGCGCAATCAAAACAAACCAATTGCACCTATGTGCGAATGTACAAAAAATAAAATCCTAGGAGCAATCAAATCAAACTACTTGAACCTGTGTGCGAAACTATAAACAACACACACCTGGGGGGAATCATGACAAACCACTTGCACCTGTGTGGGAATCTGAAAACAACACACATCTGGGCACATTCAAGTGAAACAACTTGCAACTGTGTGCAAATCTAAAAACAACACACACCTGGGCGGAATCAAGATCAACCAATTGCACCTGTGTGTGAATCTACAAAATACAAAAACCTAGGCGCAATCAAGACCAACCACTTGCCACTGTGTGCGAAGGTTCAAAAAAAAAGTAGGCACAATCATGACAAACCACTTGCACCTGTGTGCGAATCTCCAAAAAAAAAAAAAAAAAACTAGGCGCAATCAAGACAAACCACTTGCACCTGTGTGCGAATCTTCAAAAAAAAAAAAAAGAGGCACAATCAAGACAAACCACTTACACCTGTTTGCGAATCTACAACAAAAAAACCAAGGCTTAATCAAGAGAAACCAATTGCACCTGTGTGCGAATCTACAAACAACAAACACCGGGGCGCAATCAAGACAAACCACTTGCACCTGTGTGCGAATCTAAAAAAAAAAAAAAAAATCTAGCCGCAATCAAGACAAACCACTTGCACCTGTGTGAGAATCTAAAAAAAAAAAATCCAATGCGCAATCAAGACAAACCAATTGCACCTGTGTACAAATCTTCAAAAAAAAAAAAGAACCAAGGCGCAATCAACAAAAACCACTTGCACCTGTGTGAGAATCAAAAAAAAAAAATTCCTATGCGCAATCAAGACAAACCACTTGCACCTGTGCGAATCTAAAAAAAAAAAATCCTAGGCGCAATCAAGACAAACCACTTGCACCTGTGTACAAATCTTCAAAAAAAAGAAACCAAGGCGCAATCAAGACAAACCACTAGCACCTGTGTGTGAATCTACCAAAAAAAAAACCTAGGCGCAATCAAGACAAACCACTTGCACCTGTGTGAGAATCTAAAACTTTAACCTGTGTGCGAATCTTCAAAAAAAAAAAAAACAAGGCGCAATCAAGACAAACCACTTGCACCTGTGTGCGAAGCTTCAAAAAAAAAAGGCACAATCAAGACAAACCACTTGCACCTGTGTGCGAATCTAAAAAAAAATGCTAGTGCAATCAAGACAAACCACTTGCACCTGTGTGAGAAAACTATAAACAACACACACCTAGGGGCAATCATGACAAACGACTTGCACCTGTGTGGGAATCTGAAAACAACACACACCTGGGCACATTCAAGTGAAACCACTTGCAACTGTGTGCAAATCTAAAAAGAACACACACCTGGGCGGAATCAAGATCAACCAATTGCACTTGTGTGTGAATCTACAAAAAACAAAAACCTATGCGCAATCAAGACAAACCACTTGCACCTGTGTGCGAATCTACAACAAAAAAAACCAAGGCGTAATCAAGACAAACCAATTTCACCTGTGTGCTAATCTACAAACAACACAAACCAGGGCGCAATCAAGACAATCCACTTGCACCTGTGTGCAAATCTACAAACAAAACACACCTGGGCGCAATCAAGACAAACAACTTGCACCTGAGAGCGAATCTTAAAAAAAAAAAAAAAAAAACCTAGGTGCAATCAAGAAAAACCTCTTGCACCTGTGTGCGAATCTAAAAAAAAATGCTAGGCGCAATCAAGAAAATCCACTTGCACCTGTGTGAGAATCATCAAAAAAAAAAACAGACACAATCAAGACAAACCACTTGCACCTGTGTGCGAATCTACAATAAAAAACCTAGGCGCAATCAAGACAAACCACTTGCACCTGTGTGCGATTCTCCAAAAAAAAAAAAAAATAGGCACAATCAAGAGAAACCCCTTGCACCTGTGTGCGAATCTTCAAAAAAAAACCTAGGAACAACAACAACAAAAAAACCCTAGGCACAAACAAGACAAACCACTTGCACCTGTGTGCGAATCTACAACAAAAACTACCAAGGCGTAATCAAGAGAAACCAATTGCACCTGTGTGCGAATCTACAAACAACACAAACCTGGGCGCAATCAAGATAAATCACTTGCACCTGTGTGCGAATCTTCAAAAAAAATAAACCTAGGCGCAATCAAGACAAAGCAAATGCACCTGTGTACGAATCTTAAAAAAAAAATAACCTAGGGACAATCAAGACAAACCACTTGCACCTGTGTTTGAATCTACAAAAAAAAAAAACCTAGGCACAATCAACAAACTATTTGCACCTGTGCGAATCTGAAAAAAAAAATCCTAGGCGCAATCAAGACAAACCACTGGCACCTGTGTACAAATCCTCAAAAAAAAAAAAAACCAAGGCGCAATCAAGACAAACCTCTTGCACCTGTGTGTGAATCTACAAAAAAACCTAGGCGCAATCAAGACAAACCACTTGCACCTGTGTGAGAATCTAAAAAAAATAATAATCCCAGGCGCAATCAAGAAAAACCACTTAAACCTGTGTGTGAATAGTCAAAAAAAAAAAGCAAGGTGCAATCAAGACAAACCCTTGCACCTGTGTGCGAAGCTTCAAAAAAAAAAATAGGCACAATCAAGACAAATCACTTGCACCTGAGTGCCAATCTACAACAAAAAAAACCAAGGCGTAATCAAGAGAAACCATTTTCACCTGTGTGCGAATCTACAAACAACACACACCTGGGCGCAATCAAGACTAACCACTTGCAGCTGTGTGCGAATCTACAAAAAATAAAATCCTAGGCGCAATGAAATCATACCACTTGCACCTGTGTGCGAAACTATAAACAACGCACACCAGGGGGCAATCGTGACAAACCACTTGCACCTGTGTGGGAATCTGAAAACAACACACACCTGGGCACATTCAAGTGAAACCACTTGCAACTGTGTGCAAATCTAAAAACAACACACACCTGGGCAGAATCAAGATCAACCAATTGCACCTGTGTGTGAATCTACAAAAAAAAAACCTAGGCACAATCAAGACAAACCACTTGCACCTGTGTGCGAAGCTTCAAAAAAATAGTCACAATCAAGACAAACCACTTGCACCTGTGTGCAAATCTACAAGAAAAAAAAACCTAGGTGCAATAAAAAAAACCAATTTCACCTGTGTGCAAATCTACAAACAAAACACACCTGGGCGCAATCAAGACAAACAACTTGCACCTGAGAGCGAATCTTCAAAAAAAAAAAAAAAACCTAGGTGCAATCAAGACAAACCACTGGCACCTTTGTGCGAATCTAAAAAAAAATGCTAGGCGCAATCAAGAAAAACCTCTTGCACCTGTGTGAGAATCTTCAAAAAAAATAAACATAGGCACAATCAAGACAAAACACTTACACCTGTGTGCGAATCTACAAGAAAAAACCTAGGCGCTATCAAGACAAACCACTTGCAACTGCGTGCGAATCTAAAAAAAAAACAAAAAAACTAGGAGCAATCAAGACAAACCCCTTGTACCTGTGTGCGAATCTTCATAAAAAAAACCTAGGCACAAACAAGACAAACCACTTGCACCTGTGTGCGAATCTACAACAAAAACAACGAAGGCGTAATCAAGAGAAACCAATTGCCCCTGTGTGCGAATCTACAAACAACACAAACCTGGGCACAATCAAGATAAATCACTTGCACCTGTGTGCGAATCTTAGAAAAAAAAAAAACCTAGGCGCAATCAAGACAAACCACTTGCACCTGTGTACAAATCTTCAAAAAAAAAAAAAAAAAACCAAGGCGCAATCAAGACAAACCACTTGCACCTGTGTGCGAATAATAAAAAAAAAACAACATAGGGACAATCAAGAAAAACCACTGTGTGAATCTACAAAAAAAACCTAGGCAAAATCAACAAAAAATAAAATCCTAGGCGCAATCAAATCAAACCACTTGCACCTGTGTGTGAAACTATAAACAACACACACCTGGGGGCAATCATGACAAACCACTTGCACCTGTGTGGGAATGTGAAAACAACACACACCTGGGCACATTCAAGTGAAACCACTTGCAACTGTGTGCAAATCTAAATACAACACACACCTGGGGGAATCAAATTCAACCAATTGCACCTGTGTGTGAATCTACAAAAAACAACAACCTAGGCGCAATCAAGACAAACCACTTGCACCTGTGAGCGAATCTAAAAAAAAAAACAAAACCAAGGCTCAATCAAGACAAACCATTTGCACCTGTGTGCGAATCTACAAAAAAAAATCCTAGGCACAATCAAGACAAACCACTGGCACCTGTGTGTGAATCTACAAAAAAAACCCTAGGCGCAATCAAGACAAACCACTTGCACATGTGTGCGAATCTACAAAAAATAAACAAAATAACTAGGTGCAATCAAGACAAACCACTTGCACCTGTGTGCGAATCTAAAAAAAAAAACATTGGCACAATCAAGACAAACCACTTGCACCTGAGTGCGAATCTACAACAAAAAAATACCAAGGCGTAATCAAGAAAAACCAATTGAACCTTGTGCGAATCTACAAACAACACACACCTGGGTGCAATCAAGACAAAACAATTGCACCTGTGAGCGAATCTAAAAAAAAAAAAAAACTATGCGCAAACAAGACAAACCACTTGAACCTGTCTGAGAATCTAAAAAAAAAATCCTAGGTGCAATCAAGACAAACTACTAGCACCTGTGTGCGAATCTACAAAAAAAAAAAAACCAGGCGCAATCAAGACAAACCACTTGCAGCTGTGTGCAAATTAAAAAAAAAAATACCTAGGCGCAATCAAGACAAACCACTTGCACCTGTGTGTGAATCTACAAAAAAAAAAAAAAAAAAACTAGGCGCACATCAAGACTAACCACTTGCACCTGTGTGTGAATATTCAAAAAACGAAAACCTAGGTGCAATCAAGACAAACCACTTGCACCTGTTGCGAATCTACAAAAAAAAATTCCTAGGCGCAATCAAGACAAACCAGTTGCACCTGTGTGTGAATCTACAAAAAAAAAACCTAGGTGCAATCAAGACAAACCACTTGCACCAGTGTACGAAACTATAAACTACACACACCTGGGGGCAATCATGACAAACCACTTGCTCCTGTGTGGGAATCTATAAACAACACACACCTGAGCACATTCAAGAGATACCACTTGCAACTGTGTGCAAATCTAAAAACAACACACACCTGGGCAAAATCAATATCAACCAATTGCATCTGTGTGTGAATCTACAAAAAACAAAAACCTAGGAGCAATCAAGGCAAACCACTTGCACCTGTGTGCGAAACTTCAAAAAAAAAAAAAAAAAACATAGGCACAATCAAGACATACCACTTGCACCTGTGTGCGAATCTACAAAAAAAAGTCCTAGGCGCAATGAAGAAAAACCACTTGGACCTGTGTGCGAATCTTCAAAAAAATATATAGGCACAATCAAGACAAACCACTTGCACCTGTGTGCGAATCTAAAAAAAAAAACCTAGGCGCAATCAAGACAAATCACATGTACCTGTGTGCGAATCTCAAAAAAAAAAAAAAAAAAAAACCTAGGCGCAATCAAGACAAACCACTTGCACCTGTGTGCGAATCTTCAAAAAATAACCTAGGCACAATAAAGACAAACAACTTACACCTGTGTGCGAATCTACAACAAAAACAACAAAGGCGTAATTAAGAGAAACCAATTGGACCTGTGTGCGAATCTACAAACAACACACACCTAGGCGCAATCAAGACAAACCACTTGCAACTGTGTGCGAATCTAAAAAAAAAAAAAACTAGGCGCAATAAAGACAAACCACTTGCACCTGTGTGAGAATCTAAAAAAAAAAAATCCTAGGCACAATCAAGACAAACCACTTGCACCTGTGTGCGAATCTTTAAAAAATAACCTAGGCACAATAAAGTCAAACAACTTACACCTGTGTGCGAATCTACAACAAAAACAACCAAGGCTTAATTAAGAGAAACGAATTGGACCTGTGTGCGAATCTACAAACAACACACACCTAGGCGCAATCAAGAGAAACCACTTGCACCTGTGTGCGAATCTAAAAAAAAAAAAAAAAAACCACGCGCAATAAAGACAAACCACTTGCACTTGTGTGAGAATCTAAAAAAAAAAAAATCCTAGGCGCAATCAAGACAAACCACTTGCACCTGTGTACATATCTTCAAAAAAAAAAAAAAACCAAGGTGCAATCAAGACAAACCACTTGCACCTGTGTGCGAATCTAAAAAAAAAAAAACAAACCTAGGCGCAATCAAGACAAACCACTTCCACCTGTGCGCGAATCTACAAAAAAAAATCCTAGGCACAATCAAGACAAACCCTAGCACGTGTGTGTGAATCTACAAAAAAAAACCTAGGCGCAATCAAAACAAACCAATTGCACCTATGTGCGAATCTACAAAAAATAAAATCCTAGGCGCAATCAAATCAAATTACTTGAACCTGTGTGCGAAACTATAAACAACACACACCTGGGGGCAATCATGACAAACCACTTGCAACTGTGTGCGAATCTAAAAACAACACACACCTGGGCGGAATCAAGCATTTTTTTTTAGATTCGCACACAGGTGCAAGTGGTTTGTCTTGATTGTGCCTATTTTTTTTTGAAGCTTCGCACACAGGTGCAAGTGGTTTGTCTTGATTGCACCTATGTTTTTGTTTTTTGTAGATTCACACACAGGTGCAATTGGTTGATCTTGATTCGGCCCAGGTGTGTGTTGTTTTTAGATTTGCACACAGTTGCAAGTGGTTTCACTTGAATGTGCCCAGGTGTGTGTTGTTTTCAGATTACCACCCAGGTGCAAGTCGTTTGTCATGATTGCCCCTAGATGTGTGTTGTTTATAGTTTCGCACACAGGTGCAAGTGGTTTGAATTGATTGCGCCTAGGATTTTATTTTTTGTAGATTCGCACACAGGTGCAAGTGGTTTGTCTTGATTGCGCCTAGGTTTTTTTTGTAGATTCATACACAGGTGCAAGTGGTTTGTCTTGATTGTGCCTAGGATTTTTTTTTTTTGTAGATTCGCACAAAGGTGAAATTGGTTTGTCTTGATTGCGCCTAGGTTTTTTTTTTTTTGGAAGATTTGTACACAGGTGCAAGTGGTTTGTCTTGATTGCGCCTAGGATTTTTTTTTTTTTTTAGATTCGCACACAGGTGCAAGTGGTTTGTCTTGATTGCGCCCAGGTGTGTCTTGTTTGTAGATTCGCACACAGGTGAAATTGGTTTCTCTTGATTACGCCTTGGTTTTTTTTGTTGTAGATTCTCACACAAGTGCAAGTGGTTTTTTTTGATTGTGCCTACGTTTTTATTTTGAAGATTCGCACACAGGTGCAAGTGGTTTGTCTTGATTGCGCCTAGGTTTTTTTTTGTAGATTCACAAACAGGTGCAAGTGGTTTGTCTTGATTGCGCCTAGGTTTTTTTTTTGTAGATTCAAACACAGGTGGCAGTGGTTTTTCTTGATTACGCATAATTTTTTTTTTGAAGATTCGCACACAGGTGCAAGTGGTTTGTCTTGATTGCGCCTAGGTTTTTTTTTGTAGATTCACACACAGGTGCAAGTGGTTTGTCTTGATTGTGCCTAGGTTTTTTTTTTTTTTTTTAAGATTCGCACACAGGTGCATGTGGTTTGTCTTAATTACGCCTAGGTTTTTTTTTATAGATTCACACACAGGTCCAAGTGGTTTGTCTTGATTGTGCCTAGTTTTTTTTTTTTAGATTCGCACACATATGCAAGTGTTTTGTCTTGATTGCGCCCAGGTGTGTGTTGTTTGTAGATTCGCACACAGGTGAAATTGGTTTCTCTTGATTGCGCCTTGGGTTTTTTTGTTGTAGATTCACACACAGGTGCAAGTGGTTTGTCTTGATTACGCTCAGGTTTTTTGTTTTTGAAGATTCGCACACAGGTGCAAGTGGTTTGTCTTGATTTTGCCTATTTTTTTTTGAAGCTTCACACACAGGTGCAAGTGGTTTGTCTTGATTGCGCCTAGGTTTTTTTTTTTGTAGATTCACACACAGGTGGCGTTGGTTTGTCTTGTTTAGGCATAATTTATTTTTTTGAAGATCCGCACACAGGTGTAAGTGGTTTGTCTTGATTGCGCCTAGGGTTTTTTTTTTGTAGATTCACACACAGGTGCAAGCGGTTTGTCTTGATTGCGACTTGGTTTTTTTTTGTAGATTCACACACAGGTGCAAGTGGTTTGTCTTCATTACGCTCAGGTTTTTTTTTTTTGAAGATTCGCACAGAGGTGCAAGTGGTTTGTCTTGATTGTGCCTAGGTTTTTTTTTTTTTTTTTTAGATTCGCACACAGGTGCAAGTGGTTTGTCTTGATTCCGCCCAGGTGTGTGTTGTTTGTAGATTCGCACACCAGTGAAATTGTTTTCTCTAGATTGCGCCTTGGTTTTTTTTATTGTTGTAGATTCGCACACAGATTCAAGTGGTTTGTCTTGATTGCGCCCAGGTGTGTGTTGTTTGTAGATTCGCACACAGGTGCAAGTGGTTTTTCTTGATTGCGCCTAGGTTTTTTTTTTGTAGATTCACACACAGGTGCAAGTGGTTTGTCTTGATTGCGCCCTGGTTTGTAGATTAGCACACAGGTGCAATTGGTTTCTCTTGTTTACACCTTGGTTTTTTTGTTGTAGATTCACACACAGGTGCAAGGGGTTTGTCTTGATTGCGCCTATTTTTTTTTTTTTGGAGATTCGCACACAGGTAAAGTGGTTTGTCTTGATTGCGCCATGGTTTTTTTTTGTAGATTCACACACAGGTGTAAGTGGTTTGTCTTGATTACGCTCAGCTTTTTTTTCGCACACAGGTGCAAGTGGTTTGTCTTGATGGCGCCTAGGACTGTTTTTTTTTAAGATTCTCACACAGGTGCCTGTGGTTTGTCTTGATTGCGCCTAGGTTTTTTTTTGTAGATTCACACACAGGTGCAATTTGTTTGTCTTGATTGCGCCTTTATTTTTTTTTTTTTTTGGAGATTCGCACACAGGTGCAAGTGGTTTGTCTTGATTGCGCCTTGGTTTTTTTTTGTAGATTCAGACACAGGTGCAAGTGGTTTGCCTTGATTACGCTCAGGTTTTTTTTTTTTGAAGATACGCACACAGGTGCAAGTGGTTTGTCTTGATTGTGCCTAGGTTTTTTTTGTTAGATTCGCACACAGGTGCAAGTGTTTTGTCTTGATTGCGCCCAGGTGTGTGTTGTTTGTAGATTCGCACACAGGTGAAATTGGTTTCTGTTGATTGCGCCTTGGGTTTTTTTGTTGTAGATTCACACACAGGTGCAAGTGGTTTGTCTTGATTACGCTCAGGTTTTTTTTTTTTGAAGATTCGCACACAGGTTGAAGTGGTTTGTCATGATTGCGCCTAGGTTTTTTTTTGTAGATTCACACACAGCTGCAAGTGGTTTGTCTTGATTGTGTCTAGGTTTTTTTTTTTTTTTGAAGATTCGCACAAAGGTGAAAGTGGTTTGTCTTGATTGCGCCCAGTTGTGTGCTGTTTCTCGATTCGCACACAGGTGCAATTGGTTTGTCTTGATTTCGCCTAGGATTTTTTTTTAAGATTCACACATAGGTGCAAGTGGTTTGTCTTGATTGTGCCTATTTTTTTTGAAACTTCGCACACAGGTGCAAGTGGTTTGTCTTGATTGCTCCTAGCATTTTTTTTTAGATTCGCACACAGGTGCAAGTGGTTTGTCTTGATTACGCTCAGGTTTTTTTTTTTGAAGATTCGCACAGAGGTGCAAGTGGTTTGTCGTGATTGTGCCTAGGTTTTTTTTTTTTTTTTTTAGATTCGCACACAGGTGCAAGTGTTTTGTCTTGATTGCGCCCAGGTGTGTGTTGTTTGTAGATTCGCACACAGGTGAAATTGTTTTCTCTAGATTGCTCCTTGGGTTTTTTTTTTTGTTGTAGATTCGCACACAGATTCAAGTGGTTTGTCTTGATTGTGCCTATGTTTTTTTTTTTTTGAAGATTCGCACACAGGTGCAAGTGGTTTGTCTTGATTGTGCCTAGGTTTTTTTTTTTAGATTCGCACACAGGTGCTAGTGTTTTGTCTTGATTGCGCCCTGGTGTGTGTTGTGTGTAGATTCGCACACAGGTGAAATAGGTTTCTCCTGATTGCGCCTTGGGTTTTTTTGTTGTAGATTCACACACAGGTGCAAGTGGTTTGTCTTGATTACGCTCAGGTTTCTTTTTTTGAAGATTCGCACACAGGTGCAAGTGGTTTGTCTTGATTGCGCCTAGGTTTTTTTTTTTTGTAGATTCACACACAGGTGCAAGTGGTTTGCCTTGATTGTGCCTAGGTTTTTTTTTTTGAAGATTCGCACAAAGGTGATAGTGGTTTGTCTTTATTGTGCCGAGTTTTTTTTTTTTTGAAGATTCGCACACAGGTGCAATTGGTTGATCTTGATTACGCCCAGATGTGTGTTGTTTTTAGATTTTCACACAGTTGCAAGTGGTTTCACTTGAGTGTGCCCAGGTTTGTGTTGTTTTCAGTTTCCCACACAGGTGCAAGTGGTTTGTCATGATTGCCCCCGGTGTGTGTTGTTTATAGTTTTGCACACAGGTGCAAGTGGTTTTTCTTGATTGTGCCTATGTTTTTATTTTGAAGATTCACACACAGGTGCAAGTGGTTTGTCTTGATTGCGCCTAGGTTTTTTTTTGTAGATTCACAAACAGGTGCAAGTGGTTTATCTTGATTGCGCCTAGGTTTTTTTTTTTGTAGATTCACACACAGGTGGCGTTGGTTTGTCTTGTTTACGCATAATTTTTTTTTTGAAGATTCGCAGACAGGTGCAAGTGGTTTGTCTTGATTGCGCCTAGGTTTTGTTTTGTAGATTCACACACAGGTGCAAGTGGTTTGTCTTGATTACGCTCAGGTTTTTTTTTTTGAAGATTCGCACAGAGGTGCAAGTGGTTTGTCGTGATTGTGCCTAGGTTTTTTTTTTTTTTTTTTAGATTCGCACACAGGTGCAAGTGTTTTGTCTTGATTGCGCCCAGGTGTGTGTTGTTTGTAGATTCGCACACAGGTGAAATTGTTTTCTCTAGATTGCGCCTTGGGTTTTTTTTTTGTTGTAGATTCGCACACAGATTCAAGTGGTTTGTCTTGATTGTGCCTATGTTTTTTTTTTTTGAAGATTCGCACACAGGTGCAAGTGGTTTGTCTTGATTGTGCCTAGGTTTTTTTTTTTAGATTCGCACACAGGTGCTAGTGTTTTGTCTTGATTGCGCCCTGGTGTGTGTTGTGTGTAGATTCGCACACAGGTGAAATAGGTTTCTCCTGATTGCGCCTTGGGTTTTTTTGTTGTAGATTCACACACAGGTGCAAGTGGTTTGTCTTGATTACGCTCAGGTTTTTTTTTTTGAAGATTCGCACACAGGTGCAAGTGGTTTGTCTTGATTGCGCCTAGGTTTTTTTTTTTGTAGATTCACACACAGGTGCAAGTGGTTTGCCTTGATTGTGCCTAGGTTTTTTTTTTTGAAGATTCGCACAAAGGTGATAGTGGTTTGTCTTTATTGTGCCGAGTTTTTTTTTTTTTGAAGATTCGCACACAGGTGCAATTGGTTGATCTTGATTACGCCCAGATGTGTGTTGTTTTTAGATTTTCACACAGTTGCAAGTGGTTTCACTTGAGTGTGCCCAGGTTTGTGTTGTTTTCAGTTTCCCACACAGGTGCAAGTGGTTTGTCATGATTGCCCCCGGTGTGTGTTGTTTATAGTTTTGCACACAGGTGCAAGTGGTTTGTCTTGATTGTGCCTAGGTTTTTTTTTGAAGATTCGCACACAGGTGCATGTGGTTTGTCTTGATTGCGCCCAGATGTGTGTTGTTTCTCGATTCGCACACAGGTGCAATTAGTTTGTCTTGATGGCGCCCAGGATTGTTTTTTTTTAGATTCGCACACAGGTGCAAATGGTTTCTCTTGATTGAGCCTATTTTTTTTGTATATTCGCTCACAGGTGCACGTGGTTTGTCTTGATTACCCCTAGTTTTTTTTTTGGAGATTCGCACACAGGTGCAAGTGGTTTGTCTTGATTGCACCTAGATTTTTCTTTTGTAGATTCGCACACAGGTGCAAGTGGTTTGTCTTGATTGCACCTAGGTTTTTTTTTTTTTTTGTAGATTCACACACAGGTGCAAGTGGTTTGTCTTGCTTTTGCCTATGTTTTTTTTTTGTAGATTCACACACAGGTGTAAGTGGTTTGTCTTCATTGCCCCTAGAATTTTTTTTTTGAAGATTCGCACAGAAGTGCAAGGGGTTTGCCTTGATTGCGCCCAGGTGTTTGTTGTTTCTAGATTCGCAAACAGGTACAATTGGTTTGTCTTGATGGCACCTAAGATTGTTTTTTTTTAGATTCGCACACAGGTGTAAGTGGTTTGTCTTGATTGTGCCGAGTTTTTTTTTTTTTTGAAGATTCGCCCACAGGTGCAAGTGGTTTTGCTTGATTGCTCCTAGGTTTTTTTTTGTAGATTGACACACAGGTGCAATAGGTTTGTCTTAATTGCGGCCTGGTTTGTGTTGTTTGTAGATTAGCACACAGGTTCAATTGGTTTCTCTTGATTACGCCTTGGTTTTTTTTGTTGTAGATTCGCACACATGTACAAGTGGTTTGTCTTGATTGCGCCTATTTTTTTTTTTTTTTGAAGATTCGCACACAGGTGCAAGTGGTTTTTCTTGATTGCTCCTAGGTTTTTTTTTTTGAAGATTCGCACACAGGTGCAAGTGGTTTTTCTTGATTGCGCCTAGGTTTTTTTTGTAGATTTACACACAGGTGCAATTGGTTTGTCTTGATTGCGCCCTGGTTTGTGTTGTTTGTAGATTAGCACACAGGTGCTATTGGTTTCTCTTGATTACGCCTTGGTTTTTTTGTTGTAGATTCGCACACAGGTGCAAGTGGTTTGTCTTGATTGCGCCTAGTGTTTTTTTTTATTTTGGAGATTCGCACACAGGTGCAAGTGGTTTGTCTTGCTTGCGCCTTGGTTTTTTTTTTTTTTTTTGTAGATTCGCACACAGGTGCAAGTGGTTTGTCTTGATTGCGCCTTGTTTTTTTTTTTGTAGATTCACACACAGGTGCAAGTGGTTTGTCCTGATTACGCTCAGGTTTTTTTTTTGTGAAGATTCGCACAGAGGTGCAAGTGGTTTGTCTTGATTGTGCCTAGGTTTTTTTTTTTTTTTTAGATTCACACACAGGTGCAAGTGTTTTGTCTTGATTGCGCCCAGGTGTGTGTTGTTTTTAGATTCGCACACAGGTGAAATAGGTTTCTCTTGATTGCGCCTTGGTTTTTTTTTTTGTTGTATATTCGCACACAGGTACAAGTGGTTTGTCTTGATTGTGCCTAATTTTTTTTTTGAAGATTCGCACACAGGTGCAAGTGGTTTGTCTTGATTGCGCCTTGGTTTTTTTTTTTTTTTTGTAGATTCACACACAGGTGCAAGTGGTTTGTCTTGATTACGCTCAGGTTTTTTTTTTTTTTTTGAAGATTCGCACACAGGTGCAAGTTATTTGTCTTGATTGCGCCTAGGTTTTTTTTGTAGATTCACACACAGGTGCAAGTGGTTTTTCTTGATTGTGCCTAGGTTTTTTTTTTTGAAGATTCGCACACAGGTGCAATTGGTTTGTCTTGATTGCGCCTAGGATTTTTTTTGTTATATTCGCACACAGGTGAAAGTGGTTTGTCTTCATTGCGCCCAGGTGTGTGTTGTTGTAGATTCGCACACAGGTGAAATTGGTTTCTCTAGATTACGCCTTGGTTTTTTTTTGTTTTAGATTCGCACACAGGTGCAAGTGGTTTTTGTTGATTGTGCCTATGTTTTTATTTTGAAGATTCGCACACAGGTGCAAGTGGTTTGTCTTGATTGCGGCTAGTTTTTTTGTTTTTTGTAGATTAACACACAGGTGCAAGTGGTTTGTCTTGATTACGCATAGGTTTTTTTTTTTGAAGATTCACACATAGGAACAAGTGGTTTGTCTTGTTTGTGTCTAAGTTTTTTTTTTTTTTGTAGATTCACACACAGGTGCAAGTGGTTTGTCTTGCTTTTGCCTATGTTTTTTTTTGTAGATTCACACACAGGTGTAAGTGGTTTGTCTTCATTGCCCCTAGAATTTTTTTTTTGAAGATTCGCACAGAAGTGCAAGGGGTTTGCCTTGATTGCGCCCAGGTGTTTGTTGTTTCTAGATTCGCAAACAGGTACAATTGGTTTGTCTTGATGGCACCTAAGATTGTTTTTTTTTAGATTCGCACACAGGTGTAAGTGGTTTGTCTTGATTGTGCCGAGTTTTTTTTTTTTTTGAAGATTCGCCCACAGGTGCAAGTGGTTTTGCTTGATTGCTCCTAGGTTTTTTTTTGTAGATTGACACACAGGTGCAATAGGTTTGTCTTAATTGCGGCCTGGTTTGTGTTGTTTGTAGATTAGCACACAGGTTCAATTGGTTTCTCTTGATTACGCCTTGGTTTTTTTTGTTGTAGATTCACACATGTACAAGTGGTTTGTCTTGATTGCGCCTAGTTTTTTTTTTTTTTTTTGAAGATTCGCACACAGGTGCAAGTGGTTTTTCTTGATTGCTCCTAGGTTTTTTTTTTTTTGAAGATTCGCACACAGGTGCAAGTGGTTTTTCTTGATTGCGCCTAGGTTTTTTTTGTAGATTCACACACAGGTGCAATTGGTTTGTCTTGATTGCGCCCAGGTTTGTGTTGTTTGTAGATTAGCACACAGGTGCTATTGGTTTCTCTTGATTACGCCTTGGTTTTTTTGTTGTAGATTCGCACACAGGTGCAAGTGGTTTGTCTTGATTGCGCCTAGTTTTTTTTTTTATTTTGGAGATTCGCACACAGGTGCAAGTGGTTTGTCTTGCTTGCGCCTTGGTTTTTTTTTTTTTTTGTAGATTCGCACACAGGTGCAAGTGGTTTGTCTTGATTGCGCCTTGTTTTTTTTTTTGTAGATTCACACACAGGTGCAAGTGGTTTGTCCTGATTACGCTCAGGTTTTTTTTTTTGTGAAGATTCGCACAGAGGTGCAAGTGGTTTGTCTTGATTGTGCCTAGGTTTTTTTTTTTTTTTTAGATTCACACACAGGTGCAAGTGTTTTGTCTTGATTGCGCCCAGGTGTGTGTTGTTTTTAGATTCGCACACAGGTGAAATAGGTTTCTCTTGATTGCGCCTTGGTTTTTTTTTTTGTTGTATATTCGCACACAGGTACAAGTGGTTTGTCTTGATTGTGCCTAATTTTTTTTTTTGAAGATTCGCACACAGGTGCAAGTGGTTTGTCTTGATTGCGCCTTGGTTTTTTTTTTTTTTTGTAGATTCACACACAGGTGCAAGTGGTTTGTCTTGATTACGCTCAGGTTTTTTTTTTTTTTTTTTGAAGATTCGCACACAGGTGCAAGTTATTTGTCTTGATTGCGCCTAGGTTTTTTTTGTAGATTCACACACAGGTGCAAGTGGTTTTTCTTGATTGTGCCTAGGTTTTTTTTTTTGAAGATTCGCACACAGGTGCAATTGGTTTGTCTTGATTGCGCCTAGGATTTTTTTTGTTATATTCGCACACAGGTGAAAGTGGTTTGTCTTCATTGCGCCCAGGTGTGTGTTGTTGTAGATTCGCACACAGGTGAAATTGGTTTCTCTAGATTACGCCTTGGTTTTTTTTTGTTTTAGATTCGCACACAGGTGCAAGTGGTTTTTGTTGATTGTGCCTATGTTTTTATTTTGAAGATTCGCACACAGGTGCAAGTGGTTTGTCTTGATTGCGGCTAGTTTTTTTGTTTTTTGTAGATTAACACACAGGTGCAAGTGGTTTGTCTTGATTACGCATAGGTTTTTTTTTTGAAGATTCACACATAGGAACAAGTGGTTTATCTTGTTTGTGTCTAAGTTTTTTTTTTGTAGACTCACACACAGGTGCAAGTGGTTTGTCTTGATTGTGCTTAGGTTTTTTTTTTGAAGATTCGCACACAGGTGCAAGTGGTTTGTCTTGATTGCGCCCAGGTGTGTGCTGTTTCTCGATTAGCACAGAGGTGCAATTGTTTTCTCTTGATGGCGCCTACGATTGTTTTTTTTTAGATTCGCACACAGGTGCAAGTGGTTTGTCTTCATTGCGCCTATTTTTTTTTTTTTGAAGATTCGCACACAGGTGTAAGTGGTTTGTCTTGATTGTGCCGTGTTTTTTTTTTTTTGAAGATTCGCACACAGGTGCAAGTGGTTTTTCTTGATTGCTCCTAGGTTTTTTTTTTGTAGATTGACACACAGGTGCAATAGGTTTGTCTTAATTGCGGCCTGGTTTGTGTTGTTTGTAGATTAGCACACAGGTTCAATTGGTTTCTCTTGATTACGCCGTGCTTTCTTTTGTTGTAGATTCGCACACATGTACAAGTGGTTTGTCTTGATTGCTCCTAGTTTTTTTTTTTATTTTGGAGATTCGCACACAGGTGCAAGTGGTTTGTCTTGATTGCGCCTTGGTTTTTTTTTTGTAGATTCACACACAGGTGCAAGTGGTTTGTTTTGATTACGGTCAGGTTTTTTTTTTTGAAGATTCGCACAGAGGTGCAAGTGGTTTGTCTTGATTACGCCTAGGTTTTTTTTTTTTGTAGATTCACACACAGGTTCAAGTGGTTTGTCTTGATTGCGCGTTGGATTTTTTTTTTAGATTCTCACACTTTTGCAAGTGGTTTGTCTTGCTTGTGCCTATGTTTTTTTTTTTTTTGTAGGTTCACACACAGGTGTAAGTGGTTTGTCTTTATTGCCCCTAGAATTTTTTTTTTGAAGATTCGCACAGAAGTGCAAGGGGTTTGTCTTGATTGCGCCCAGGTGTTTGTTGTTTCTAGATTCGTACACAGGTACAATTGGTTTGTCTTGATTGTGTCGAGTTTTTTTTTTTTTTTTGAAGATTCGCACACAGGTGCAAGTGGTTTTTCTTGATAGCTCCTAGGTTTTTTTTTTTGAAGATTCGCACACAGGTGCAAGTGGTTTTTCTTGATTGCGCCTAGGTTTTTTTTGTAGATTCACACACAGGTGCAATTGGTTTGTCTTGATTGCGCCCTGGTTTGTGTTGTTTGTAGATTAGCACACAGGTGCTATTGGTTTCTCTTGATTACGCCTTGGTTTTTTTGTTGTAGATTCGCACACAGGTGCAAGTGGTTTGTCTTGATTGCGCCTAGTTTTTTTTTTTATTTTGGAGATTCGCACACAGGTGCAAGTGGTTTGTCTTGCTTGCGCCTTGGTTTTTTTTTTTTGTAGATTCGCACACAGGTGCAAGTGGTTTGTCTTGATTGCGCCTTGTTTTTTTTTTTTTGTAGATTCACACACAGGTGCAAGTGATTTGTCCTGATTACGCTCAGGTTTTTTTTTTGTGAAGATTCGCACAGAGGTGCAAGTGGTTTGTCTTGATTGTGCCTAGGTTTTTTTTTTTTTTTTTAGATTCGCACACAGGTGCAAGTGTTTTGTCTTGATTGCGCCCAGGTGTGTGTTGTTTTTAGATTCGCACACAGGTGAAATAGGTTTCTCTTGATTGCGCCTTGGTTTTTTTTTTGTTGTAGATTCGCACACAGGTACAAGTAGTTTGTCTTGATTGTGCCTAATTTTTTTTTTGAAGATTCGCACACAGGTGCAAGTGGTTTGTCTTGATTGCGCCTTGGTTTTTTTTTTTTTTTTTTTTGTAGATTCACACACAGGTGCAAGTGGTTTGTCTTGATTACGCTCAGGTTTTTTTTTTTTTTTGAAGATTCGCACACAGGTGAAATTGGTTTCTCTAGATTGCGCCTTGATTTTTTTTTGTTGTAGATTCGCACACAGGTTCAATTGGTTTGTCTTGATTGTGCCTATGTTTTTTTTTTTTTGAAGATTCGCACACAGGTGCAATTGGTTTGTCTTGATTGCGCCTAGGTTTTTTTTTTGTTATATTCGCACACAGGTGAAAGTGGTTTGTCTTGATTGCGCCCTGGTTTGTGTTGCTTGTAGATTAGCACACAGGTGCAATTGGTTTCTCTTGATTACTCCTAGGTTTTTTTTGTTGTAGATTCGCACACAGGTGCAAGTGGTTTGTCTTGATTGCGTCTAGTTTTTTTTTTTTTTGGAGATTCGCACACAGGTGCAAGTGGTTTTTCATGATTGCGCCTTGATTTTTTTTTTGTAGATTCACACACAGTTGCAAGTGGTTTGTCTTGATTATGCTCAGGTTTTTTTTTTGAAGATTCGCACAGAGGTGCAAGTGGTTTGTCTTGATTGTGCCTAGGTTTTTTTTTTATTCGCACACAGGTGCAAGTGTTTTGTCTTGATTGCACCCAGGTGTGTGTTGTTTGTAGATTCGCACACAGGTGAAATTGGTTTCTCTCGATTGCGACTTTTTTTTTTGTATTGTAGATTCGCACACAGGTGCAAGTGTTTTGTCTTGACTGTGCCTATGTTTTTTTTTTGAAGATTCGCACACAGGTGCAATTGGTTTCTCTTGATTACGCCTTGGTTTTTTTCTTGTAGATTCGCACACAGGTGCAAGTGGTTTGTCTTGATTACCCCTAGTTTTTTTTTTTTTGGAGATTCGCACACAGGTGCAAGTGGTTTGTCTTGATTGCGCCTAGGATTTTTTTTTTTAGATTCTCACAATCGTGCAAGTGGTTTGACTTGATTGCACCAAGTTTTTTTTTTGTAGATTCGCACACAGGTGCAAGTGGTTTGTCTTGATTGCGCCTAGGTTTTTTTTTTTTTTTGTAGATTCACACACAGGTGCAAGTGGTTTGTCTTGCTTGTGCCTATGTTTTTTTTTGTAGATTCACACACAGGTGTAAGTGGTTTGTCTTGATTGCCCCTAGAATTTTTTTTTGAAGATTCGCACAGAAGTGCAAGGGGTTTGTCTTGATTGCGCCCAGGTGTTTGTTGTTTCTAGATTCGCACACAGGTACAATTGGTTTGTCTTGATGGCACCTAAGATTGTTTTTTTTTTTTAGATTCGCACACCCGTGTAAGTGGTTTGTCTTGATTGTGCCGAGTTTTTTTTTTTTTTGAAGATTCGCACACAGGTGCAAGTGGTTTTTCTTGATTGCTCCTAGGTTTTTTTTTGTAGATTGACACACAGGTGCAATTGGTTTGTCTTGATTGCGGCCTGGTTTGTGTTGTTTGTAGATTAGCACACAGTTCAATTGGTTTGTCTTGATTGCGCCTTGGTTTTTTTTTGTAGATTCACACACAGGTGCAAGTGGTTTGTCTTGATTGTGCCTAGGTTTTTTTTTTTTTTTTTTAGATTCCCACACAGGTGCAAGTGTTTTGTCTTGATTGCGCCCAGGTGTGTGTTGTTTGTAGATTCGCACACAGGTGAAATTGGTTTCTCTAGATTGCGCCTTGGTTTTTTTTGTTGTAGATTCGCACACAGATTCAAGTGGTTTGTCTTGATTGTGCCTATGTTTTTTTTTGAAGATTCGCACACAGGTGCAAGTGGTTTTTCTTGATTGCGCCTAGGTTTTTTTTGTAGATTCACACACAGGTGCAATTGGTTTGTCTTGATTGCACCCTGGTTTGTGTTGTTTGTAGATTAGCACACAGGTGCAATTGGTTTCTCTTGTTTACACCTTGGTTTTTTTGTTGTAGATTCGCACACAGGTGCAAGTGGTTTGTCTTGATTGCGCCTAATTTTTTTTTTTTTGTAGATTCACACACAGGTGTAAGTGGTTTGTCTTGATTACGCTCAGCTTTTTTTTCGCACACAGGTGCAAGTGGTTTGTCTTGATGGCGCCTAAGATTTTTTTTTTTTAAGATTCGCACACAGGTGCAAGTGGTTTGTCTTGATTGCGCCTAGGATTTTTTTTTTTAGATTCTCACACAGGTGCAAGTTGTTTGTCTTGATTGTGCCTAGGTTTTTTTTTCTTTTTTTTTTTTTGATTCGCACACAGGTTCAAGTGGTTTGTCTTGATTGTGCCTATGTTTTTTTTTTTGAAGATTCGCACACAGGTGCAATTGATTTGTCTTGATTGCGCCCTGGTTTGTGTTGTTTGTAGATTAGCACACAGGTGCAATTGGTTTCTCTTGTTTACACCTTGGTTTTTTTGTTGTAGATTCGCACACAGGTGCAAGTGGTTTGTCTTGATTGCGCCTAGTTTTTTTTTTTTTTTTGGAGATTCGCACACAGGTAAAGTGGTTTTTCTTGATTGTGCCATGGTTTTTTTTTGTAGATTTACACACAGGTGTAAGTGGTTTGTCTTGATTACGCTCAGCTTTTTTTTCGCACACAGGTGCAAGTGGTTTGTCTTGATGGCGCCTAGGATTGTTTTTTTTAAAGATTCGCACACAGGTGCAAGTGGTTTGTCTTGATTGCGCCTAGGTTTTTTTTTTTTTTTGAAGATTCGCATAAAGGTGCAAGTGGTTTGTCTTGATTGCGCCCAAGTGTGTGTTGTTTCTCGATTCGCACACAGGTGCAATTGGTTTGTCTTTATGGCGCCTAGGATTTTTTTTTTAAGATTCGCACACAGGTGCAAGTGGTTTGTCTTGATTGCGCCTAGGTTTTTTTTGGTAGATTCACACACAGGTGCAAGTGTTTTGTCTTGATTGCGCCCAGGTGTGTGTTGTTTGTAGATTCGCACACTTGTGAAATTGGTTTCTCTTGATTGCGCCTTGGTTTTTTTTGTTGTTGTTGTAGATTCGCACACAGGTACAAGTGGTTTGTCTTGATTGTGCCTAATTTTTTTTTGAAGATTCGCACACAGGTGCAAGTGGTTTTTCTTGATTGCTCCTAGGTTTTTTTTTTGTAGATTGACACACAGGTGCAATAGGTTTGTCTTAATTGCGGCCTGGTTTGTGTTGTTTGTAGATTAGCACACAGGTTCAATTGGTTTCTCTTGATTACGCCGTGCTTTCTTTTGTTGTAGATTCGCACACATGTACAAGTGGTTTGTCTTGATTGCTCCTAGTTTTTTTTTTTATTTTGGAGATTCGCACACAGGTGCAAGTGGTTTGTCTTGATTGCGCCTTGGTTTTTTTTTTTGTAGATTCACACACAGGTGCAAGTGGTTTGTTTTGATTACGGTCAGGTTTTTTTTTTTGAAGATTCGCACAGAGGTGCAAGTGGTTTGTCTTGATTACGCCTAGGTTTTTTTTTTTTGTAGATTCACACACAGGTTCAAGTGGTTTGTCTTGATTGCGCGTAGGATTTTTTTTTTAGATTCTCACACTTGTGCAAGTGGTTTGTCTTGCTTGTGCCTATGTTTTTTTTTTTTTGTAGGTTCACACACAGGTGTAAGTGGTTTGTCTTTATTGCCCCTAGAATTTTTTTTTTGAAGATTCGCACAGAAGTGCAAGGGGTTTGTCTTGATTGCGCCCAGGTGTTTGTTGTTTCTAGATTCGTACACAGGTACAATTGGTTTGTCTTGATTGTGTCGAGTTTTTTTTTTTTTTGAAGATTCGCACACAGGTGCAAGTGGTTTTTCTTGATAGCTCCTAGGTTTTTTTTTTGAAGATTCGCACACAGGTGCAAGTGGTTTTTCTTGATTGCGCCTAGGTTTTTTTTGTAGATTCACACACAGGTGCAATTGGTTTGTCTTGATTGCGCCCTGGTTTGTGTTGTTTGTAGATTAGCACACAGGTGCTATTGGTTTCTCTTGATTACGCCTTGGTTTTTTTGTTGTAGATTCGCACACAGGTGCAAGTGGTTTGTCTTGATTGCGCCTAGTTTTTTTTTTATTTTGGAGATTCGCACACAGGTGCAAGTGGTTTGTCTTGCTTGCGCCTTGGTTTTTTTTTTTGTAGATTCGCACACAGGTGCAAGTGGTTTGTCTTGATTGCGCCTTGTTTTTTTTTTTTGTAGATTCACACACAGGTGCAAGTGATTTGTCCTGATTACGCTCAGGTTTTTTTTTGTGAAGATTCGCACAGAGGTGCAAGTGGTTTGTCTTGATTGTGCCTAGGTTTTTTTTTTTTTTTTTTAGATTCGCACACAGGTGCAAGTGTTTTGTCTTGATTGCGCCCAGGTGTGTGTTGTTTTTAGATTCGCACACAGGTGAAATAGGTTTCTCTTGATTGCGCCTTGGTTTTTTTTTGTTGTAGATTCGCACACAGGTACAAGTAGTTTGTCTTGATTGTGCCTAATTTTTTTTTTGAAGATTCGCACACAGGTGCAAGTGGTTTGTCTTGATTGAGCCTTGGTTTTTTTTTTTTTTTTTTTTGTAGATTCACACACAGGTGCAAGTGGTTTGTCTTGATTACGCTCAGGTTTTTTTTTTTTTTTTGAAGATTCGCACACAGGTGAAATTGGTTTCTGTAGATTGCGCCTTGATTTTTTTTTGTTGTAGATTCGCACACAGGTTCAATTGGTTTGTCTTGATTGTGCCTATGTTTTTTTTTTTTGAAGATTCGCACACAGGTGCAATTGGTTTGTCTTGATTGCGCCTAGGTTTTTTTTTTGTTATATTCGCACACAGGTGAAAGTGGTTTGTCTTGATTGCGCCCTGGTTTGTGTTGCTTGTAGATTAGCACACAGGTGCAATTGGTTTCTCTTGATTACTCCTAGGTTTTTTTTGTTGTAGATTCGCACACAGGTGCAAGTGGTTTGTCTTGATTGCGTCTAGTTTTTTTTTTTTTGGAGATTCGCACACAGGTGCAAGTGGTTTTTCATGATTGCGCCTTGATTTTTTTTTTGTAGATTCACACACAGTTGCAAGTGGTTTGTCTTGATTATGCTCAGGTTTTTTTTTTGAAGATTCGCACAGAGGTGCAAGTGGTTTGTCTTGATTGTGCCTAGGTTTTTTTTTTATTCGCACACAGGTGCAAGTGTTTTGTCTTGATTGCACCCAGGTGTGTGTTGTTTGTAGATTCGCACACAGGTGAAATTGGTTTCTCTCGATTGCGACTTTTTTTTTTGTATTGTAGATTCGCACACAGGTGCAAGTGTTTTGTCTTGACTGTGCCTATGTTTTTTTTTTGAAGATTCGCACACAGGTGCAATTGGTTTCTCTTGATTACGCCTTGGTTTTTTTCTTGTAGATTCGCACACAGGTGCAAGTGGTTTGTCTTGATTACCCCTAGTTTTTTTTTTTTTGGAGATTCGCACACAGGTGCAAGTGGTTTGTCTTGATTGCGCCTAGGATTTTTTTTTTTAGATTCTCACAATCGTGCAAGTGGTTTGACTTGATTGCACCAAGTTTTTTTTTTTTGTAGATTCGCACACAGGTGCAAGTGGTTTGTCTTGATTGCGCCTAGGTTTTTTTTTTTTTGTAGATTCACACACAGGTGCAAGTGGTTTGTCTTGCTTGTGCCTATGTTTTTTTTTGTAGATTCACACTCAGGTGTAAGTGGTTTGTCTTGATTGCCCCTAGAATTTTTTTTTGAAGATTCGCACAGAAGTGCAAGGGGTTTGTCTTGATTGCGCCCAGGTGTTTGTTGTTTCTAGATTCGCACACAGGTACAATTGGTTTGTCTTGATGGCACCTAAGATTGTTTTTTTTTTTTAGATTCGCACACCCGTGTAATTGTTTTGTCTTGATTGTGCCGAGTTTTTTTTTTTTTTTTGAAGATTCGCACACAGGTGCAAGTGGTTTTTCTTGATTGCTCCTAGGTTTTTTTTTGTAGATTGACACACAGGTGCAATTGGTTTGTCTTGATTGTGGCCTGGTTTGTGTTGTTTGTAGATTAGCACACAGTTCAATTGGTTTGTCTTGATTGCGCCTTGGTTTTTTTTTGTAGATTCACACACAGGTGCAAGTGGTTTGTCTTGATTGTGCCTAGGTTGTTTTTTTTTTTTTAGATTCCCACACAGGTGCAAGTGTTTTGTCTTGATTGCGCCCAGGTGTGTGTTGTTTGTAGATTCGCACACAGGTGAAATTGGTTTCTCTAGATTGCGCCTTGGTTTTTTTTGTTGTAGATTCGCACACAGATTCAAGTGGTTTGTCTTGATTGTGCCTATGTTTTTTTTTTGAAGATTCGCACACAGGTGCAAGTGGTTTTTCTTGATTGCGCCTAGGTTTTTTTTGTAGATTCACACACAGGTGCAATTGGTTTGTCTTGATTGCACCCTGGTTTGTGTTGTTTGTAGATTAGCACACAGGTGCAATTGGTTTCTCTTGTTTACACCTTGGTTTTTTTGTTGTAGATTCGCACACAGGTGCAAGTGGTTTGTCTTGATTGCGCCTAGTTTTTTTTTTTTTTGTAGATTCACACACAGGTGTAAGTGGTTTGTCTTGATTACGCTCAGCTTTTTTTTCGCACACAGGTGCAAGTGGTTTGTCTTGATGGCGCCTAGGATTTTTTTTTTTTAAGATTCGCACACAGGTGCAAGTGGTTTGTCTTGATTGCGCCTAGGATTTTTTTTTTTAGATTCTCACACAGGTGCAAGTTGTTTGTCTTGATTGTGCCTAGGTTTTTTTTTCTTTTTTTTTTTTGATTCGCACACAGGTTCAAGTGGTTTGTCTTGATTGTGCCTATGTTTTTTTTTTTGAAGATTCGCACACAGGTGCAATTGATTTGTCTTGATTGCGCCCTGGTTTGTGTTGTTTGTAGATTAGCACACAGGTGCAATTGGTTTCTCTTGTTTACACCTTGGTTTTTTTGTTGTAGATTCGCACACAGGTGCAAGTGGTTTGTCTTGATTGCGCCTAGTTTTTTTTTTTTTTTTGGAGATTCGCACACAGGTAAAGTGGTTTTTCTTGATTGTGCCATGGTTTTTTTTGTAGATTTACACACAGGTGTAAGTGGTTTGTCTTGATTACGCTCAGCTTTTTTTTCGCACACAGGTGCAAGTGGTTTGTCTTGATGGCGCCTAGGATTGTTTTTTTTAAAGATTCGCACACAGGTGCAAGTGGTTTGTCTTGATTGCGCCTAGGTTTTTTTTTTTTTTTTTGAAGATTCGCATAAAGGTGCAAGTGGTTTGTCTTGATTGCGCCCAAGTGTGTGTTGTTTCTCGATTCGCACACAGGTGCAATTGGTTTGTCTTTATGGCGCCTAGGATTTTTATTTTAAGATTCGCACACAGGTGCAAGTGGTTTGTCTTGATTGCGCCTAGGTTTTTTTTGGTAGATTCACACACAGGTGCAAGTGTTTTGTCTTGATTGCGCCCAGGTGTGTGTTGTTTTTAGATTCGCACACTTGTGAAATTGGTTTCTCTTGATTGCGCCTTGGTTTTTTTTGTTCTTGTTGTAGATTCGCACACAGGTACAAGTGGTTTGTCTTGATTGTGCCTAATTTTTTTTTGAAGATTCGCACACAGGTGCAAGTGGTTTGTCTTGATTGCGCCTTGGTTTTTTTTTTTTTTGTAGATTCACACACAGGTGCAAGTTGTTTGTCCTGAATGCGCCTAGGTTTTTTTTGTAGATTCACACACAGGTGCAAGTGGTTTGTCTTGATTGTGCCTAGGTTTTTTTTTTTTGAAGATTGGCACACAGGTGCAATTGGTTTGTCTTGATTGCGCCTAGGATTTTTTTTGTTATGTTCGCACACAGGTGAAAGTGGTTTGTCTTCATTGCGCCCAGGTGTGTGTTGTTGTAGATTCGCACACAGGTGAAATTTGTTTCTCTTGATTTCGCCTTGGTTTTTTTGTTTTAGATTCGCACACAGGTGCAAGTGGTTTTTGTTGAGTGTGTCTATGTTTTTATTTTGAAGATTCGCACACAGGTGCAAGTGGTTTGTCTTGATTGCGGCTAGTTTTTTTGTTTTTTGTAGATTCGCACACAGGTGCAAGTGGTTTGTCTTGATTGCGCCTAGTATTTTTTTTTTTTAGATTCACACACAGGTGCAAGTGGTTTGTCTTGATTGTGCTTAGGTTTTTTTTTTGAAGATTCGCACACAGGTGCAAGTGGTTTGTTTTGATTGCGCCCAGGTGTGTGCTGTTTCTCGATTAGCACAGAGGTGCAATTTTTTTCTCTTGATGGCGCCTCCGATTGTTTTTTTTTAGATTCGCACACAGGTGCAAGTGGTTTGTCTTCATTGCGCCTATTTTTTTTTTTGAAGATTCGCACACAGGTGCAAGTCGTCTGTCTTGATTGCGCCTAGGTTTTATTTTTTTTTGAAGATTCGCACATAGGTGCAAGTTGTTTGTCTTGATTGCGCCCAGGTGTATTTTGTTTGTAGATTCGCACACAGGTGAAATTGGTTTCTCTTGATTATGCCTTGGTTTTTTTTTCTTGTAGATTTGCACACAGTTGCAAGTGGTTTGTCTTGATTGTGCCTATTTTTTTTTTTTGCTTCGCAAACAGGTGCAAATGGTTTGTCTTGATTGCGCCTAGGTTTTTGTTTTTTGTAGATTCACACACAGGTGCAATTGGTTGATCTTGATTCCGCACAGTTGTGTGTTGTTTTTAGATTTGCACACAGTTACAAGTGGTTTCACTTGAATGTGCCCAGGTGTGTGTTGTTTTCAGATTCCCACAGAGGTGCAAGTGGTTTGTCATGATTGCCCCCAGGTGTGTGTTGTTTATAGTTTCGCAGACAGGTGCAAGTTGTTTGAATTGATTGCGCCTAGGATTTTACTTTTTTGTAGATTCGAACACACGTTCAAGTGGTTTGTCGTGATTGCGCCTAGGATTTTTTTTTTAGATTCTCACACAGGTGCAAGTGGTTTGTCTTGATTGCGGCCAGGTTTTTTTTTTTTAGATTCGCACACAGGTGCAAGTGGTTTGTTTCGATTGAGCCCAGGTGTGTGTTGTTTGTAGATTCGCACACAGGTGCAATTGGTTTCTCTTGATTACGCCTTCATTTTTTTGTTGTAGATTTGCACACGTGCAAGTGGTTTGTCTTGATTGTGCCTATGTTTTTTTTTTTTTTTGTAGATTCGCACACAGGTGCAAGTGGTTTGTCTTGATTTTGTCAATTTTTTTTTTTGTAGATTCGCACACAGGTGCAAGTGGTTTGTCTTGATTGTGTCAATTTTTTTTTTTGGAGATTCGCACACAGGAGCAAGTGGTTTGTCTTGATTACCCATAGGTTTTTGTTTTTTGAAGATTCGCACACAGGTGCAAGTGGTTTGTCTTGATTGCACCTAGGTTTTTTTTTGTAGATTCACACACAGGTGCAAGTAGTTTGTCTTGATTGTGCCTAGGTTTTTATTTTGAATATTAGCACACAGGAGGAAGTGGTTTGTGTTGATTGCACCCAGGTGTGTGTTGTTCTAGATTCGCACACAGGTGCAATTGGTTTGTCTTGATGGCGCCTAGGATTGTTTTTTTTTTTTTTTAGATTCGCACAGAGGTGTAAGTGGTTTGTCTTGATTGCGCCTAGTTTCTTTTTTTTTTTGAAGTTTCGCACACAGGTGCAAGTCGTCTGTCTTGATTGCGCCTAGGTTTTATTTTTTTTTGAAGATTCGCACATAGGTGCAAGTGGTTTGTCTTGATTGCGCCCAGGTTTTTTTTTTTTTTTTAGATTCACACACAGGTGCAAGTGGTTTGCCTTGATTGAGCCCAGGTGTGTGTTGTTTGTAGATTCGCACACAATTGCAATTGGTTTCTAATGATTACGCCTTGGTTTTTTTTGTTGTAGATTCGCAACAGGTGCAAGTGGTTTGTCTTGATTGCGCCTAGCTTTTTTTTTTTTTATATTCGCAAACATGTGCAAGTGGTTTGTCTTGATTACGCCTTGGTTTTTTTTTTAAATATTTGTACACAGGTGCAAGTGGTTTGTCTTGATTGCGCCTAGGATTTTTTTTTTTAGATTATCACACAGGTGCAAGTGGTTTGTCTTGATTACGCCTAGGTTTTTTTTTTTATTAGCACACAGGTGTAAGTGGTTTGTCTTGATTGCACCTAGTTTTTTTTTTTTTATAGATTCGCACACAGGTGCAAGTCGTTTGTCTTGATTGCGCCCAGGTTTTGTTTTTTTTTTGAAGATTCGCACACAGGTGCAAGTTGTTTGTCTTGATTGCGCCCAGGTGTGTTTTGTTTGTAGATTCGCACACAGGTGAAATTGGTTTCTCTTGATTACGCCTTGTTTTTTTTTTTCTTGTAGATTTGCACACAGTTGCAAGTGGTTTGTCTTGATTGTGCCTATTTTTTTTGAAGCTTCGCACACAGGTGCAAATGGTTTGTCTTGACTGCGCCTAGGTTTTTGTTTTTTGTAGATTCACACACAGGTGCAATTGTTTGATCTTGATTCCGCACAGGTGTGTGTTGTTTTCAGATTCCCACACAGGTGCAAGTGGTTTGTCGTGATTCCCCCAGGTGTGTGTTGTTTATAGTTTCGCACACAGGTGCAAGTTGTTTGAATTGATTGCGCCTAGGATTTTATTTTTTGTAGATTCGCACACAGGTGCAATTGGTTTCTCTTCATTATGCCTTGTTTTTTTTGTTGTAGATTTGCAAACAGGTGCAAGTTGTTTGTCTTGATTGTGCCTATGCTTTTTTTTGAAGATTCGCACACCGGTGCAAGTGGTTTGTCTTGATTACGCATAGGTTTTTTTTTTTTTGAAGATTCGCGCAGAGGTGCAAGTGGTTTCTCTTGATTGCACCTAGGTTTTTTTTTGTAGATTCACACACAGGTGCAAGTGGTTTGTCTTGATTGTGCCTAGGTTTTTATTTTGAATATTAGCACACAGGTGCAAGTGGTTTGTGTTGATTGCACCCAGGTGTGTGTTGTTTCTAGATTCGCACACAGGTGCAATTGGTTTGTCTTGATGGCGCCTAGGATTGTTTTTTATTCTTTAGATTCGCACACAGGTGTAAGTGGTTTGTCTTGATAGCGCCTAGTTTTTTTTTTTTTTTTGAAGATTCGCACACAGGTGCAAGTCGTTTGTCTTGATTTCGCCTAGGTTTTTTTTTTTTTTTGAAGATTCGCACACAGGTGCAAGTTGTTTGTCTTGATTGCGCCCAGGTGTGTTTTGTTTGTAGATTCGCACACAGGTGAAATTGGTTTCTCTTGATTATGCCTTGGTTTTTTTTTTTCTTCTAGATTTGCACACAGTTGCAAGTGGTTTGTCTTGATTGTGCCTATTTTTTTTTGAAGCTTCGCAAACAGGTGCAAATGGTTTGTCTTGATTGCGCCTAGGTTTTTGTTTTTTGTAGATTCACACACAGGTGCAATTGGTTGATCTTGATTCTGCACAGGTGTGTGTTGTTTTTAGATATGCACACAGTTGCAAGTGGTTTCACTTGATGTACCCAGGTGTGTGTTGTTTTCAGATTCCCACACAGGTGCAAGTGGTTTGTCATGATTGCCCCCAGGTGTGTGTTGTTTATAGTTTCGCACACAGGTGCAAGTTGTTTGAATTGATTGCGCCTAGGATTTTATTTTTTGGAGATTCGAGCACAGGTTCAAGTGGTTTGTCTTGATTGCGCCTAGGATTTTTTTTTTTAGATTCTCACACAGGTGCAAGTGGTTTGTCTTGATTGCGCCCAGATTTTTTTTTTTAGATTCGCACACACGTGCAAGTGGTTTGTCTCGATTGAGCCCAGGTGTGTGTTGTTTGTAGATTCGCACACATGTGCAATTGGTTTCTCTTGATTACGCCTAGATTTTTTTTGTTGTAAATTCGCACACAGGTGCAAGTGGTTTGTCTTGATTGTGCCTATGTTTTTTTTTTGTAGATTCGCACACAGGTGCAAGTGGTTTGTCTTGATTGAGCCCAGGTGTGTGTTGTTTGTAGATTCGCACACATGTGCAATTGGTTTCTCTTGATTACGCCTAGATTTTTTTTGTTGTAAATTCGCACACAGGTGCAAGTGGTTTGTCTTGATTGTGCCTATGTTTTTTTTTGTAGATTCGCACACAGGTGCAAGTGGTTTGTCTTGATTGCACCTAGGTTTTTTTTTTTTTTGAAGATTCGCACACAGGTGCAAGTGGTTTGTCTTGATTGCACCTAGGTTTTTTTTTTTTTTTTGAAGATTCGCACACAGGTGCAAGTTGTTTGTCTTGATTCCGCCCAGGTGTGTTTTGTTTGTAGATTCGCACACAGATGAAATTGGTTTCTCTTGATTATGCCTTGGTTTTTTTTTTCTTGTAGATTTGCCCACAGTTGCAAGTGGTTTGTCTTGATTGTGCCTATTTTTTTTTTGAAGCTTCGCACACAGGTGCAAATGGTTTGTCTTTATTGCGCCTAGGTTTTTGTTTTTTGTAGATTCACACACAGGTGCAATTGGTTGATCTTGATTCGGCCCAGGTGTGTGTTGTTTTTAGATTTGCACACAGTTGCAATTGGTTTCACTTGAATGTGCCCAGGTGTGTGTTGTTTTCAGATTCCCACACAGGTGCAAGTGGTATGTCATGATTGACCCCAATTGTGTGTTGTTTATAGTTTCGCACACAGGTGCAAGTGGTTTGAATTGATTGCGCCTAGGATTTTATTTTTTGTAGATTCGCACACAGGTTCAAGTGGTTTGTCTTGATTGCGCCTAGGATTTTTTTTTTTAGATTCTCACACAGGTGCAAGTGGTTTGTCTTGATTGAGCCCAGGTGTGTGTTGTTTGTAGATTCGCACACAGGTGCAATTGGTTTCTCTTGATTACGCCTTGATTTTTTTTGTTGTAGATACGCACACAGGTCCAAGTGGTTTGTCTTGATTGTGCCTGTTTTTTTTTTTGTAGATTCGCACACAGGTGCAAGTGGTTTGTCTTGATTGCGCCTTGTTTTTTTTTTTTTTTTGAAGATTTGTACACAGGTGCCAGTGGTTTGTCTAGATTGCGCCCAGGATTTTTTTTTTTCTTAGATTCTCACGCAGGTGCAAGTGGTTTGTCTTGATTGTGCCTAGGTTTTTTTTTTTAGATTCGCACACAGGTGCAAGTGGTTTGTCTTGATTGTGCCCAGGTGTGTGTTTGTAGATTCGCACACATGTGCAATTGGTTTCTCTTGATTACGCCTTGGTTTTTTTTGTTGTAGTTTCGCACACGTGCAAGTGGTTTTTCTTGATTGTGCCTGTTTTTTTTTTTTTTTGAAGATTCGCACACAGGTGCAAGTGGTTTGTCTTGATTGCGCCCAGGTATTTTTTTTTTTAGATTCGCACACAGGTGCACGTGTTTTGTCTTGATTGAGCCCAGGTGTGTGCTGTTTGTAGATTCGCACACAGGTGCAATTGGTTTCTCTTGATTACGCCTTGGTTTTTTCTGTTGTAGATTCGCACATAGGTGCAAGTGGTTTGTCTTGATTGTGCCTATGTTTTTTTTTTTTGTAGATTCGCACACAGGTGCAAGTGGTTTGTCTTCATTGTGCCTAGGATTTTTTTTTTTTAGATTCTCACACACGTGCAAGTGGTTTGACTTGATTGCGTCTAGGTTTTTTTTTTTTTAGATTCTCACACAAGTGCAAGTGGTTTGTCTTGATTGCGCACAGGTATGTGTTGATTGTAGATTCGCACACAAGTGCAATTGGTTTCTCTTGATTATGCCTTGGTTTTTTTTGTTGTAGATTCGCACACAGGTGCAAGTGGTTTGTCTTGATTGTGCCTATGTTTTTTTTTTTTGTGTAGATTCCCACACAGGTGCAAGTGGTTTGTCGTGATTGCGCCTAGGATTTTATTTTTAGATTCTCACACAGGTGCAATTGGTTTATCTTGATTGCTCCTAGGCTTATTTTTTTTAGATTAGCACACAGGTGCAATAGGTTTGACTTGATTGCGCCTTGGTTTTTTTTTTTTTTGAAGATTCGCACATAGGTGCAAGTGTTTTGTCTTGATTGCGCCTAGGATTTTTTTTTTTTGATTCGCACAAAGGTGCAAGTGGTTTGTCTTGATTGCGCCCAGGTGTGGGTAGTTTGTAGAACCGCACACAGGTGCATTGGTTTCTCTTGATTACGCCTTGGTTTTTTTTTTGTTGTAGATTCGAACACAGGTTCAAGTGGTTTGTCTTGATTGTGCCTATGTGTTTTTTTTTTTTTTTTTTTTTTGTAGATTCGCACACAGGTGCAAGTGGTTTGTCTTGATGGCGCCTAGGATTGTTTTAGATTCGCACACAGGTGCAATTGGTTTCTCTTGATTACGCCTTGGTTTTTTTTGTTGTAGATTCGCACACAGGTGCAAGTGGTTTGTCTTGATTGCGCCTTGGTTTTTTTTTTTTTGAAGATTTGTACACAGGTGCAAGTGGTTTATCTTGATTGCGCCTAGGATTTTTTTTTTTTTTAGATTCTCACACAGGTGCAAGTGGTTTGTCTTGATTGCGCCTAGGTTTTATTTTTTATATTTGTACACAGGTGCAAGTGGTTTGTCTTGATGCTCCCAGGTGTGTGTTGATTGTAGATTCGCACACAGGTACAATTGGTTTCTCTTGATTACGCCTTGGTTTTTTTTGTTGTAGATTCGCACACAGGTGCAAGTGGTTTGTCTTGATTGTGCCTATGTTTTTTTTTGAAGATTCGCACACTGGTGCAAGTGGTTTGTCTTGATTACGCCTATTTTTTTTGTAGATTCACACACAGGTGCAAGTGGTTTGTCTTGATTATGCATAGGTTTTTTTTTTTTTTTATGATTCGCACACAGGTGCAAGTGGTTTGTCTTGATTGTGCCTTCGGCTTTTTTTTTTTTAGATTCGCACACTGGTGCAAGTGGTTTGACTTGATTGTGCCTTGGTTTTTTTTTTTTTTTTGAAGATTTGCACATAGTTGCAAGTGTTTTGTCTTGATTGCGCCTAGGATTTTTTTTTCAATTCGCACACAGGTGCAAGTGTATTGTCTTGATTGCGCCTAGCAATTTTTTTTTAATAGCACACAGAGGCAAGTGGTTTGTGTTGATTGCGCCTAGTTTTTTTTTTTTTTTTGAAGATTCGCACACAGGTGCAAGTGGTTTGTCTTGATTGCGCCTAGGCTTTTTTTTTTCTTTTTTAGATTCGCACACAGGTGCAAGTGGTTTGACTTGATTGTGCCTTGGTTTTTTTTTTTTTTTTGAAGATTTGCACACAGGTGCAAGTGGTTTGTCTTGATTGCGCCTAGGATTTTTTTTTTTGTAGATTCACACACAGGTGCAAGTGGTTTGCCTTGACTGCGCCTAGGTTTTTTTTTTTGAAGATTCGCACACAGGTGCTAGTGGTTTGTCTTGATTGCGCCCAGGTGTGTGTTGTTTGTAGATTTGCACACAGGTGCAATTGGTTTCTCTTGATTACGCCTTGGTTTTTTTTGTTGTAGATTCGCACACAGGTGCTAGTTGTTTTTCTTGATTGTGCCTATGTTTTTTTTTTTATTGAATATTCGCACACAGGTGCAAGTGGTTTGTCTTGATTACGCCTAGTTTTTTTTTTTTTTTTTTTGGAGATTCGCACACAGGTGCAAGTGGTTTGTCTTGATTGTGCCTAGGTTTTTTTTTTGTAGATTCACACACAGGTGCAAGTGTTTTGTTTTGATTACGCATAGGTTTTTTTTTTTTTTTTGAAGATTCGCACACAAGTGCAAGTGGTTTGTCTTGATTGCGCCTAGGTTTTTTTTTGTAGATTCACAAACAGGTGCAAGTGGTTTGTCTTGATTGCGCCTAGGTTTTTTTTTTGTAGATTCACACACAGGTGGCAGTGGTTTTTCTTGATTACGCATAATTTTTTTTTGAAGATTCGCACACAGGTGCAAGTGGTTTGTCTTGATTGCGCCTAGGATTTTTTTTTGTATATTCACACACAGGTTTAAGTGGTTTGTCTTGATTGTGCCTTGGTTTTTTTTGAATATTAGCACACAGGTGCTAGTGGTTTGTCTTGATTTCGCCTAGTTTTTTTTTTTTTTTTTAAGATTTTTACATAGGTGCAAGTGGTTTGTCTTGATTGCGGCTTGTTTTTTTTTTTGGAGATTCGCACACAGGTTCAAGTGGTTTCTATTGATTGCGCCTAGGTTTTTTTTTGTAGATTCACACAGAGGTGCAAGTGGTTTGTCTTGATTACGCCCAGGTGTGTGTTGTTTCTAGATTCGCACACAGGTGCAAGTGGTTTGTCTTCATGGCGGCTAGGATTGTTTTTTTTTTTAGATTAGCACACAGATGCAAGTGGTTTGTCTTGATTGCGCCAATTTTTTTTTTGAAGATTAGCACACAGGTGAAAGTGGTTTGACTTGATTGTGCCTTGTTTTTTTTTGAAGATTTGCACACAGGTGCAAGTGTTTTGTCTTGATTTCGCGTAGCATTTTTTTTTTTTTTGATTCGCACAATTGGTTTGTCTTGATTGCGCCTTGGATTTATATTTTTTTAGATTCTCACACAGGTGCCAGTGGTTTGTCTTGATTGCGCCCCGGTGTTTGTTGTTTGTAGATTCGCACACAGGTGCAATTGGTTTCTCTTGATTAAGCCTTGGTTTTTTTTGTTGTAGATTCGGAAAGAGGTGTAAGTGGTTTGTCTTGATTGTGCCTCTTTTTTTTTTTTTGAAGATTCGCACACAGGTGCAAGTGGTTTGTCTTGATTGCGCCATTTTTTTTTTTTTGAAGATTCGCACACAGGTGCAAGTGGTTTGACTTGATTGTGCCTTGGTATTTTTTTTTTGAAGATTTGCACACAGGTGCAAGAGTTTTGTCTTGATTTCGCCTAGCATTTTTTTTTTTTTTAGATTCGCACATAGGGGCAAGTGGTTTGTGTTGATTGCGCCTCGGTTTTTTTTTTTTTTGAAGATTCGCACACAGGTGCAAGTGGTTTGTCTTGATTGCGCCTAGGTTTTTTTTTGTATATTCACACACAGGTTTAAGTGGTTTTTTTTTTTCTTAGTTTCGCACAGGTGCAAGTTGTTTGTATTGATTGCTCCTAGATTTTTTTTTTTTTTTTGGAGATTTGCACTCCAGTGCAAGTGGTTAGTATTGATTGCGCCTAGGATTTTTTTTTTAGATTCTCACACAGGTGCAAGTGGTTTGTCTTGATAGTGCCTAGGTTTTTTTTTTGTTGTAGAATCGCACACAGGTGCAAGTAGCTTGTCTTGATTTTGCCTATGTTTTTTTTTTTTGTAGATTCGCACACAGGTGCAATTGGTTTGTCTTGATTGCGCCTAGGATTTTTTTTTTTTTAAGATTCTCACACAGGTGCAAGTGGTTTGTCTTGATTGCGCCTAGTTTTTTTTTTTTTTTTTTTTTTTGGAGATTCGCACACAGGTGCAAGTGGTTTGTCTTGATTGCGCCTAGGTTTTTGTTTTTTTTTTTTTTAGAATCGCACTCAGGTTCAAGTGGTTTATCTTGATTGTGCCTTGGTTTTTTTTTTTTTAAGATTTGTACACAGGTGCAAGTGGATTGTCTTGATTGCGCCTAGGATTTTTTTTTTTTTTTAGATTCGCACACAGGTGCAAGTGGTTTGTCTTGATTGCGCCATGGTGTGTGTTGTTTGTAGATTCGCACACAGGTGCAATTGTTTTCTCTTGATTAAGCCTGGGTTTTGTTTGTTGTAGATTCGCATACAGGTGCAAGTGGTTTGTCTTGATTGTGCGTATGTTTTTTTTCTGTAGATTCGCACACAGGTGCAAGTCTATTGTCCTGATTGCTCCTAGGATTTTTTTTTTAGATTCTAAGACAGCTGCAAGTGGTTTGTCTTGATTGCGCGTAGGTGTTTTTTTTTTTTTTTAGATTCGCACACAGGTGCAACTGGTTTGTCTTGATGCGCTTTGGTTTTTATTTTTTGAAGATTCGCACACAGGTGCAGGTGGTTTGTCTTGATTGCGCCTAGGTTTTTTTTTTTTTTGAAGATTCGCACACAGGTGCAAGTGGTTTGTCTTGATTGTGCCTAGGATTTTTTTTTCGATTCCCACACAGGTGGAAGTGGTTTGTCTTGATTGCGCCTAGGTTTTTTTTTTTTTTCTCGATTCGCACACAGGTGCAAGTGGTTTGTCTTCATTGTGCCTAGGTTTTTTTTTTTTTGTAGATTCACACACAGGTGCAAGTGGTTTGTCTTGATTATGCATAGGTTTTTTTTTTTGAAGATTCGCACACAGGTGCAAGTAGTTTGTCTTGATTGCGCCTAGGTTTTTTTGTAGATTCACACACAAGTGCAAGTGGTTTGTCTTTATTGCGCCTAGCATTTTTTTTTAGATTCGCAAACAGGTGCAAGTGGTTTGTCTTGATTGTGCCTATTTTTTTTGGAAGCTTCGCACACAGGTGCAAGTGGTTTGTCTTGATTGCGCCTAGGTTTTTGTTTTTTGTAGATTCACACACAGTTGCAATTGGTTGATCTTGATTCGTCCTAGGTGTGTGTTGTTTTTAGATTTGCACACAGTTGCAAGTGGTTTCACCTGAATGTGCCCAGGTGTGTGTTGTTTTCAGATTCCCACCCAGTTGCAAGTCGTTTGTCATGATTGCCCCTAGGTGTGTGTTGTTTATAGTTTCGCACACAGGTGCAAGTGGTTTGAATTGATTGCGCCTAGGATTTTATTTTTTGTAGATTCGCACACAGGTGCAAGTCGATTGTCTTGATTACGCCTAGGTTTTTTTTTTGTAGATTCATACAAAGGTGCAAGTGGTTTGTCTTGATTGTGCCTAGGATTTTTTTTTTGTAGATTCGCACACAGGTGAAAGTGGTTTGTCTTGATTGCGCCTACGTTTTTTTTTTTAGATTTTCACACAGGTGCAAGTGGTTTGTATTGATTGCCCCTAGGTTTCTTTTTTTTTTTTTTTTGGAAGATTTGTACACAGGTGCAAGTGGTTTGTCTTGATTGCGCCTAGGATTTTTTTTTTTTTAGATTCGCACACAGGTGCAAGTGGTTTGTCTTGATTGCGCCCAGGTGTGTGTTGTTTGTAGATTCGCACACAGGTGAAATTGGTTTCTCTTGATTACCCCTTGGTTTTTTTGTTGTAGATTCGCGCACAGGTTCAAGTGGTTTGTCTTGATTGTGCATATTTTTTTTGAAGCTTCGCACACAGGTGCAAGTGGTTTGTCTTGATTGCGCCTAGGTTTTTTTTTTGTAGATTCACACACAGGTGGCAGTGGTTTGTCTTGATTACGCATAATTTTTTTTTGAATATTTGCACTCAGGTGCAAGTGGTTTGTCTTGATTGCGCCTAGGTTTTTTTTTGTAGATTCACAAACAGGTGCAAGTGGTTTGTCTTGATTGTGCATAGGTTTTTTTTTTTTTTTGAAGATTCGCACACAGGTGCATGTGATTTGTCTTGTTTGCGCCCAGGTGTGTGTTGTTTCTCGATTCGCACACAGGTGCAATTGGTTTGTCTTGATGGCGCCTAGAATTGTTTTTTTTAAATTCGCACACATATGCAAGTGGTTTCTCTTGATTGCGCCTAGGATTTTTTTTTAGATTCTCACACAGGTGCAAGTGTTTTGTCTTGCTTGTGCCTATGTTTTTTTTTGTAGATTCACACACAGGTGTACTTGGTTTTTCTTGATTGCCCCTAGAATTTTTTTTTTTTTAAGATTCGCACACAAGTGCATGGGGTTTGTCTTGATTGCGCCCAGGTGTTTGTTGTTTCTAGATTCGCACACAGGTACAATTGGTTTGTCTTGTTGTCGCCTAATTGTTTTTTTTTTTTAGATTCGCACACAGGTGTACGTGGTTTGTCTTGATTGCACCTAGTTTTTTTTTTTTTTTGGAGATTCGCACACAGGTGCCTGAGGTTTGTCTTCATTGCGCCTAGATTTTTGTTTTTTGTAGATTCACACTCAGGTGCAATTGGTTGATCTTGATTCTGCACAGGTGTGTGTTGTTTTTAGAATTGCACACAGTTGCAAGTGGTTTCACTTGAATGTGCCCAGGTGTGTGTTGTTTTCAGATTTCCACACTGGTGCAAGTCGTTTGTCATGATTTCCCCTAGGTGTGTGTTGTTTATAGTTTCGCACACAGGTGCAAGTGGTTTGAATTGATTGCGCCTAGGATTTTATTTTTTGTAGATTCGCACACAGGTTCAAGTGGTATGTCTTGATTGCGCCCTGATTTTTTTTCTAGATTCAAAAACAGGTGCAAGTGATTTGTCTGGATTGTGCCTAGGATTTTTTTTTGTATATTCGCACACAGGTGAAAGTATTTTGTCTTGATTGCGCCTTGGTGTTTTTTTTTTTTTAGATTTGCACACAGGTGCAAGTGTTTTGTCTTGATTGCGCCTTGGTTTTTTTTTTTTTTTAGATTCGCACACAGGTGCAAGTGGTTTGTTTTGATTGTGCCCAGGTGTGTGTTGTTTGTAGATTCGCACACAGGAGAAATTGGTTTCTCTTGATTACGCCTTGGTTTTTTTTCTTGTAGATTCGCACACACGTTCAAGTGGTTTTTCTTGATTGTGCCTATGTTTTTTTTTTTTTTTTTGAAGATTCGCCCACAGGTGAAATTGGTTTCTCTTGATTACGCCTTGGTTTTTTTTGTTGTAGATTCGCACACAGGTTCAAGTGGTTTTTCTTGATTGTGCCTATGTTTTTTTTTTTTGAAGATTCGCACACAGGTGCAAGTGGTTTGTCTTGATTGCGCCTAGGTTTTTTTTGTAGAGTCATACACAGGTGCAAGTGGTTTCTCTTGATTGTGCCTAGGATTTTTTTTTTGTAGATTCGCACACAGGTGAAAGTGGTTTGTCTTGATTGCACCTAGGTTTTTTTTTTTTTTTATATTTGCACACAGGTGCAATTGGTTTGACTTGATTGCCCCTAGGTTTTTTTTTTTTTGGAAGATTTGTACACAGGTGCAAGTGGTTTGTCTTGATTGCGGCTAGGATTTTTTTTTTTTTAGATTCACACAGGTACAAGTGGTTTGTCTTGATTGCGCCCAGGTGTGTGTTGTTTGTAGATTCGCACACAGGTAAAATTGGTTTCTCTTGATTACGCCTTGGTTTTTTTTGTTGTAGATTCGCACACTAGTGCAAGTAGTTTTTCTTGATTGTGCCTATGTTTTTATTTTGAAGATTCGCACACAGGTGCAAGTGGTTTGTCTTGATTGCGCTTAGTTTTTTTTTTTTTTGGAGATTGGCACACAGGTGCAAGTGGTTTGTCTTGATTGCGACTAGGTTTTTTTTTTTGTAGATTCACACACTGGTGACTGTGGTTTGTCTTGATGACGCATAATTTTTTTTTGAAGATTCGCACACAGGTGCAAGTGGTTTGTCTTGATTGCGCCTAGGTTTTTTTTTGTAGAGTCATACACAGGTGCAAGTGGTTTGTCTTGATTGTGCCTAGGTTTTTTTTTTGAAGATCGCACACAGGTGCATGTGGTTTGTCTTGATTGCGCCCAGGTGTGTGTTGTTTCTCGATTCGCACACAGGTGCAATTGGTTTGTCTTGATGGGGCCTAGGATTGTTTGTTTTTTTTTTGATTCGCACACAGGTGCAAGTGGTTTCACTTGATTGCGCCTATTTTTTTTTGAATATTCGCTCACAGGTGCACGTGGTTTGTCTTGATTGTGTATAGTTTTTTTTTGTAGATTCACACAGGTGCAATTGGTTTGTCTTGATTGCGCCTATTTTTTTTTTTTTTTTGGAGATTCGCACACAGGGGCAAGTGGTTTGTCTTGATTGCGCCATGGTTTCTTTTTGTAGATTCACATGCAGATGCAAATGGTTTGTCTTGATTATGCTCAGGTTTTTTTTTTTTTTAGATTCGCACAAAGGTGCAAGTGTTTTGTCTTAATTGCGCCATGGTTTGTGTTGTTTGTAGATTATCACACAGGTGCAATTGGTTTCTCTTGATTACGCCTTGGGTTTTTTTGTTGTAGATTCGCACACAGGTGCACGTGGTTTGTCTTGATTGCGCATAGGTTTTTGTTTTTTGTAGATTCACACACAGGTGCAATTGGTTGATCTAGATTCCGCCCAGGTGTGTGTTGTTTATAGATTTGCACACAGTTGCAAGTGGTTTCACTTGAATGTGCCCAGGTGTGTGTTGTTTTCAGATTCCCACACAGGTGCAAGTGGTTTGTCATGATTGACCCCAGGTGTGTGTTGTTTATAGTTTCGCACACAGGTGCAAGTGGTTTGAATTGATTGCGCCTAGGATTTTATTTTTTGTAGATTCGCACACAGGTGCAAGTGGTTTGTCTTGATTGCGCCTAGGATTTTTTTTTTTTTTAGATTCTCACACAGGTTCAAGTGGTTTGTCTTGATTGCGCCTAGGTTTTTTTTTTGTAGATTCCCACACAGGTGCAAGTGGTTTGTCTTGATTGCGCCTAAGATTTTTTTTTGTAGATTCGCACACAGGTGCAAGTGGTTTGTCTTGATTGCGCCTAGGATTTTTTTTTTTAGATTTTCACACAGGTGCAAGTGGTTTGTCTTGCTTGTGCCTATGTTTTTTTTTTTGTAGATTTACACACAGGTTCAAGTGGTTTGTCTTGATTGCGTCTAGCATTTTTTTTTTTTTTGATTCGCACACAGGTGCAAGTGGTTTGTCTTGATTGCGCCAAGGTTTTTTTTTTTTTTGTAGATTCACAAACTGGTGCTATTCGTTTCACTTTAATGTGCTCAGGAGTGTGTTGTTTTCTGATTCCCACACTGGTGCAAGTCGTTTGTCATGATTGCCCCTAGGTGTGTGTTGTTTATAGTTTCGCTCACAGGTGCAAGTGGTTTGAATTGATTGCACCTAGGATTTTATTTTTTGTAGATTCGCACACAGGTGCAAGTGGTTTGTCTTGATTGTGCCTAGGTTTTTTTTTTTTTTAGATTTGCACACAGGTGCAAGTGGTTTGTCTTGATTGCGCCTAGGTTTTTTTTTTTTTTTTTGGAAGACTTGTACACAGGTGCAAGTGGTTTGTCTTGATTGCGCCTAGGATTTTTTTTTTTTTAGATTCGCTCACAAGTGCAAGTGGTTTGTCTTGATTGTGCCCAGGTGTGTGTTTTAAGTAGATTCGCACACAGCTGAAATTGGATTCTCTTGATTACGCCTTGGTTTTTTTTGTTGTAGATTCGCACACAGTTGCAAGTGGTTTTTCTTGATTGTGCCTATGTTTTTATTTTTGAAGATTCGCACACAGGTGCAAGTGGTTTGTCTTGATTGCGCCTAGGTTTTTTTTGTAGATTCACACACAGTTGGCAGTGGTTTGTCTTGATTACGCATAATTTTTTTTTGAAGATTCGCACACAGGAGCAAGTGGTTTGTCTTGATTGCGCCTAGGTTTTTTTTTGTAGATTCACACACAGGTACAACTGGTTTGTCTTGATTGTGCCTAGGTTTTTTTTTTTTGAAGATTCGCACACAGTTGCATGTGGTTTGTCTTGATTGCGCCCATGTGTGTGTTGTTTCTCGATTCGACAACAGGTGCAATTGGTGTGTCTTGATGGGGCCTAGGATTGTTTTTTTTTAGATTCGCACACAGGTGCAAGTGGTTTCTCTTGATTGCGCCTATTTTTTTTTGAATATTTGCTCACAGGTGCACGTGGTTTGTCTTGATTGCGCATAGGTTTTTTGTTTTTTGTAATTCACACACAGGTGCAATTGGTTGATCTTGATTCCGCCCATGTGTGTGTTGTTTTTAGAATTGCACACAGTTGCAAGTGGTTTCACTTGAATGTGCCCAGGTGTGTGTTGTTTTCTGATTCCCACACAGGTGCAAGGGGTTTTTCATGATTGACCCCAGGTGTGTGTTGTTTATAGTTTCGCAGACAGGTGCAAGTGGTTTGAATTGATTGAGCCTAGGATTTTATTTTTTGTAGATTCGCACACAGGTGCAAGTGGTTTGTCTTGATTGCGCCTAGGATTTTTTTTTTAGATTCTGACACAGGTGCAAGTGGTTTGTCTTGATTGCGCCTAGGTTTTTTTTTTTTTGTAGATTCCCACACAGGTGCAAGTGGTTTGTCTTGATTGAGCCTAAGATTTTTTTTGTAGATTCACACAAAGGTGCAAGTGGTTTGTCTTGATTGCGCCTAGGATTTTTTTTTAGATTCTCACACAGGTGCAAGTGTTTTGTCTTGCTTGTGCCTATGTTTTTTTTTTGTAGATTCACACACAGGTGTACTTGGTTTTTCTTGATTGCCCCTAGAATTTTTTTTTTTTAAGATTCGCACACAAGTGCATGGGGTTTGTCTTGATTGCGCCCAGGTGTTTGTTGTTTCTAGATTCGCACACAGGTACAATTGGTTTGTCTTGTTGTCGCCTAATTGTTTTTTTTTTTTAGATTCGCACACAGGTGTACGTGGTTTGTCTTGATTGCACCTAGTTTTTTTTTTTTTTAGATTCGCACACAGGTGCAAGTGGTTTGTCTTGATTGCAGCTAGTTTTTTTTTTTTTTTGGAGATTCGCACACAGGTGCCTGAGGTTTGTCTTGATTGCGCCTAGATTTTTGTTTTTTGTAGATTCACACTCAGGTGCAATTGGTTGATCTTGATTCCGCCCATGTGTGTGTTGTTTTTAGAATTGCACACAGTTGCAAGTGGTTTCACTTGAATGTGCCCAGGTGTGTGTTGTTTTCAGATTTCCACACTGGTGCAAGTCGTTTGTCATGATTTCCCCTAGGTGTGTGTTGTTTATAGTTTCGCACACAGGTGCAAGTGGTTTGAATTGATTGCGCCTAGGATTTTATTTTTTGTAGATTCGCACACAGGTTCAAGTGGTATGTCTTGATTGCGCCCTGATTTTTTTTCTAGATTCAAAAACAGGTGCAAGTGATTTGTCTTGATTGCGCCTAGGATTTTTTTTTGTATATTCGCACACAGGTGAAAGTATTTTGTCTTGATTGCGCCTTGGTGTTTTTTTTTTTTTAGATTTGCACACAGGTGCAAGTGTTTTGTCTTGATTGCGCCTTGGTTTTTTTTTTTTTTTAGATTCGCACACAGGTGCAAGTGGTTTGTTTTGATTGTGCCCAGGTGTGTGTTGTTTGTAGATTCGCACACAGGAGAAATTGGTTTCTCTTGATTACGCCTTGGTTTTTTTTGTTGTAGATTCGCACACAGGTTCAAGTGGTTTTTCTTGATTGTGCCTATGTTTTTTTTTTTTTTTTGAAGATTCGCACACAGGTGAAATTGGTTTCTCTTGATTACGCCTTGGTTTTTTTTGTTGTAGATTCGCACACAGGTTCAAGTGGTTTTTCTTGATTGTGCCTATGTTTTTTTTTTTTTTTTTTGAAGATTCGCACACAGGTGCAAGTGGTTTGTCTTGATTGCGCTCAGGTGTGTGTTGTTTGTAGATTCGCACACAGGTGCAATTGGTTCCTCTTGATTACGACTTGGTTTTTTTTGTTGTAGATTCGCACAAAGGTGCAAGTGGTTTGTCTTGATTGCGCCTTGGTTTTTTTTTTTTTTTTTTTTTTTTTTGAAGATTCGCACACAGGTGAAATTGGTTTCTCTTGATTACGCCTTGGTTTTTTTTGTTGTAGATTCGCACACAGGTTCAAGTTGTTTTTCTTGATTGTGCCTATGTTTTTTTTTTTTTTTAAGATTCGCACACAGGTGCAAGTGGTTTGTTTTGATTGCGCTCAGGTGTGTGTTGTTTGTAGATTCGCACACAGGTGCAATTGGTTCCTCTTGATTACGCCTTGGTTTTTTTTGTTGTAGATTCGCACACAGGTTCAAGTGGTTTTTCCTGATTGTGCCTATGTTTTTTTTTTTTTTTTGAAGATTCGCACACAGGTGAAATTGGTTTCTCTTGATTACGCCTTGGTTTTTTTTGTTGTAGATTCGCACACAGGTTCAAGTGGTTTTTCTTGATTGTGCCTATGTTTTTTTTTTTTTTGAAGATTCGCACACAGGTGCAAGTGGTTTGTCTTGATTGCGCTCAGGTGTGTGTTGTTTGTAGATTCGCACACAGGTGCAATTGGTTCCTCTTGATTACGACTTGGTTTTTTTGTTGTAGATTCGCACACAGGTGCAAGTGGTTTGTCTTGATTGTGCCTAGGTTTTTTTTTTTTTTAGATTTGCACACAGGTGCAAGTGGTTTGTCTTGATTGCGCCTAGGTGTTTTTTTTTTGTATATTCGCACACAGGTGAAAGTATTTTGTCTTGATTGCGCCTTGGTGTTTTTTTTTTTTTTTAGATTTGCACACAGGTGCAAGTGGTTTGTCTTGATTGCGCCTAGGTGTTTTTTTTTTTTTTTTTGGAAGATTTGTACACAGGTGCAAGTGGTTTGTCTTGATTGCGCCTAGGATTTTTTTTTTTTTAGATTCGCTCACAAGTGCAAGTGGTTTGTCTTGATTGTGCCCAGGTGTGTGTTGTAAGTAGATTCGCACACAGATGAAATTGGATTCTCTTGATTACGCCTTGGTTTTTGTTGTTGTAGATTCGCACACAGTTGCAAGTGTTTTTTCTTGATTGTGCCTATGTTTTTATTTTTGAAGATTCGCACACAGGTGCAAGTGGTTTGTCTTGATTGCGCCTAGGTTTTTTTTTGTAGATTCACACACAGGTACAACTGGTTTGTCTTGATTGTGCCTAGGTTTTTTTTTTTGAAGATTCGCACACAGTTGCATGTGGTTTGTCTTGATTGCGCCCATGTGTGTGTTGTTTCTCGATTCGACAACAGGTGCAATTGGTGTGTCTTGATGGGGCCTAGGATTGTTTTTTTTTAGATTCGCACACAGGTGCAAGTGGTTTCTCTTGATTGCGCCTATTTTTTTTTTGAATATTTGCTCACAGGTGCACGTGGTTTGTCTTGATTGCGCATAGGTTTTTTGTTTTTTGTAATTCACACACAGGTGCAATTGGTTGATCTTGATTCCGCCCATGTGTGTGTTGTTTTTAGAATTGCACACAGTTGCAAGTGGTTTCACTTGAATGTGCCCAGGTGTGTGTTGTTTTCTGATTCCCACACAGGTGCAAGGGGTTTTTCATGATTGACCCCAGGTGTGTGTTGTTTATAGTTGCGCAGACAGGTGCAAGTGGTTTGAATTGATTGAGCCTAGGATTTTATTTTTTGTAGATTCGCACACAGGTGCAAGTGGTTTGTCTTGATTGCGCCTAGGATTTTTTTTTTAGATTCTGACACAGATGCAAGTGGTTTGTCTTGATTGCGCCTAGGTTTTTTTTTTTTTTTTGTAGATTCCCACACAGGTGCAAGTGGTTTGTCTTGATTGAGCCTAAGATTTTTTTTGTAGATTCACACAAAGGTGCAAGTGGTTTGTCTTGATTGCGCCTAGGATTTTTTTTTAGATTCTCACACAGGTGCAAGTGTTTTGTCTTGCTTGTGCCTATGTTTTTTTTTTTGTAGATTCACACACAGGTGTACTTGGTTTTTCTTCATTGCCCCTAGATTTTTTTTTTTTTAAGATTCGCACACAAGTGCATGGGGTTTGTCTTGATTGCGCCCAGGTGTTTGTTGTTTCTAGATTCGCACACAGGTACAATTGGTTTGTCTTGTTGTCGCCTAATTGTTTTTTTTTTTAGATTCGCACACAGGTGTACGTGGTTTGTCTTGATTGCACCTAGTTTTTTTTTTTTTTAGATTCGCACACAGGTGCAAGTGGTTTGTCTTGATTGCAGCTAGTTTTTTTTTTTTTTGGAGATTCGCACACAGGTGCCTGAGGTTTGTCTTGATTGCGCCTAGATTTTTGTTTTTTGTAGATTCACACTCAGGTGCAATTGGTTGATCTTGATTCCGCCCATGTGTGTGTTGTTTTTAGAATTGCACACAGTTGCAAGTGGTTTCACTTGAATGTGCCCAGGTGTGTGTTGTTTTCAGATTTCCACACTGGTGCAAGTCGTTTGTCATGATTTCCCCTAGGTGTGTGTTGTTTATAGTTTCGCACACAGGTGCAAGTGGTTTGAATTGATTGCGCCTAGGATTTTATTTTTTGTAGATTCGCACACAGGTTCAAGTGGTATGTCTTGATTGCGCCCTGATTTTTTTTCTAGATTCAAAAACAGGTGCAAGTGATTTGTCTTGATTGCGCCTAGGATTTTTTTTTGTATATTCGCACACAGGTGAAAGTATTTTGTCTTGATTGCGCCTTGGTGTTTTTTTTTTTTAGATTTGCACACAGGTGCAAGTGTTTTGTCTTGATTGCGCCTTGGTTTTTTTTTTTTTTTAGATTCGCACACAGGTGCAAGTGGTTTGTTTTGATTGTGCCCAGGTGTGTGTTGTTTGTAGATTCGCACACAGGAGAAATTGGTTTCTCTTGATTACGCCTTGGTTTTTTTTGTTGTAGATTCGCACACAGGTTCAAGTGGTTTTTCTTGATTGTGCCTATGTTTTTTTTTTTTTTTTTGAAGATTCGCACACAGGTGAAATTGGTTTCTCTTGATTACGCCTTGGTTTTTTTTGTTGTAGATTCGCACACAGGTTCAAGTGGTTTTTCTTGATTGTGCCTATGTTTTTTTTTTTTTTTTGAAGATTCGCACACAGGTGCAAGTGGTTTGTCTTGATTGCGCTCAGGTGTGTGTTGTTTGTAGATTCGCACACAGGTGCAATTGGTTCCTCTTGATTACGACTTGGTTTTTTTTGTTGTAGATTCGCACAAAGGTGCAAGTGGTTTGTCTTGATTGCGCCTTGTTTTTTTTTTTTTTTTTTTTTTGAAGATTCGCACACAGGTGAAATTGGTTTCTCTTGATTACGCCTTGGTTTTTTTTGTTGTAGATTCGCACACAGGTTCAAGTGGTTTTTCTTGATTGTGCCTATGTTTTTTTTTTTTTGAAGATTCGCACACAGGTGCAAGTGGTTTGTCTTGATTGCGCTCAGGTGTGTGTTGTTTGCAGATTCGCACACAGGTGCAATTGGTTCCTCTTGATTACGCCTTGTTTTTTTTTGTTGTAGATTCGCACACAGGTTCAAGTGGTTTTTCTTGATTGTGCCTATGTTTTTTTTTTTTTTTGAAGATTCGCACACAGGTGAAATTGGTTTCTCTTGATTACGCCTTGGTTTTTTTTGTTGTAGATTCGCACACAGGTGCAAGTGTTTTGTCTTGATTGCGCCTTGGTTTTTTTTTTTTTTTTTAGATTCGCACACAGGTGCAAGTGGTTTGTTTTGATTGTGCCCAGGTGTGTGTTGTTTGTAGATTCGCACACAGGAGAAATTGGTTTCTCTTGATTACGCCTTGGTTTTTTTTGTTGTAGATTCGCACACAGGTTCAAGTGGTTTTTCTTGATTGTGCCTATGTTTTTTTTTTTTTTTTGAAGATTCGCACACAGGTGAAATTGGTTTCTCTTGATTACGCCTTGGTTTTTTTTGTTGTAGATTCGCACACAGGTTCAAGTGGTTTCTCTTGATTGTGCCTATGTTTTTTTTTTTTTTTTTTGAAGATTCGCACACAGGTGCAAGTGGTTTGTCTTGATTGCGCCTAGGTTTTTTTTTGTAGAGTCATACACAGGTGCAAGTGGTTTCTCTTGATTGTGCCTAGGATTTTTTTTTTGTAGATTCGCACACAGGTGCAAGTGGTTTGTCTTGATGGCGCCTAGGATTTTTTTTTTTTAGATTCGCACACAGGTGCAAGTGGTTTCTCTTGATTTCGCCTATTTTTTTTTGAATATTCGCTCTAGGTGCACGTGGTTAGTCTTGATTGCGCATAGGTTTTTGTTTTTTGTAGATTCACACACAGGTGCAATTGGTTGATCTTGATTCCGCCCAGGTGTGTGTTGTTTTTAGATTTGCACGCAGGTGCAAGTGGTTTGAATTGATTGCGCCTAGCATTTTATTTTTTGTAATTTCGCAAACAGGTGCAAGTGGTTTGTCTTGATTGCGCCTAGGTATTTTTTTTGTAGATTCACACAGCTGCAATTGGTTTGTCTTGATTGCGCCTTGGTTTTTTTTTTTTGTAGATTCACACACAGGTGCAAGTGGTTTGTCTTGATTGTGCCTAGGTTTTCTTTTTTGAAGATTCGCACACAGGTGCAAGTGGTTTGTCATGATTGCGCCTAGGTTTTTTTTGTAGATTCACACACAGGTGCAAATGGTTTGTCTTTATTGCGCCTAGCATTTTTTTTTTTAGATTCGCACACCGGTGCAAGTGGTTTGTCTTGATTACGCCTAGGTTTTTCTTTTTTTTTTTTTTAGATTCGCACACAGGTGCAAGTGGTTTGTCTTGATTGCGCCCAGGTGTGTGTTGTTTGTAGATTCGCACACAGGTGAAATTGGTTTCTCTTGATTGCGCCTTGGTTTTTTTTGTTGTAGATTCGCACACAGGTACAAGTGGTTTGTCTAGATTATGCCTATGTTTTTTTTTTTGGAAGATTCGCACACAGGTGCAAGTGGTTTGTCTTGATTGCGCCTAGATTTTTTTTTTTTGTAGATTCACACACAGGTGCAAATGGTTTGTCTTGATTGCGCCTTGGTTTTTTTTTTGTAGATTCACACACAGGTGCAAATTGTTTGTCTTGATTACGCTCAGGTTTTTTTTTTTTGAAGATTCGCACACAGGTGCAAGTGGTTTGTCTTGATTGCACCTAGGATTTTTTTTGTAGATTCACACACAGGTGCAAATGGTTTGTCTTGATTGCGCCTTGGTTTTTTTTTTGTAGATTCACACACAGGTGCAAATTGTTTGTCTTGATTGCGCTCAGGTTTTTTTTTTTTGGAAGATTTGTACACAGGTGCAAGTGGTTTGTCTTGATTGCGCCTAGGATTTTTTTTTTTTAGATTTACACAGGTACAAGTGGTTTGTCTTGATTGCGCCCAGGTTTTTTTCGTAGATTCACACACAGGTGCAAGTGGTTTGTCTTTATTGCGCCTAGCATTTTTTTTAGATTCGCACACAGGTGCAAGTGGTTTGTCTTGATTGTGCCTATTTTTTTTGAAGCTTCGCACACAGGTGCAAGTGGTTTGTCTTGATTGCGCCTAGGTTTTTGTTTTTTGTAGATTCACACACAGGTGCAATTGGTTGATCTTGATTCCGCCCAGGTGTGTGTTGTTTTTAGATTTGCACACAGTTGCAAGTGGTTTCACTTGAATGTGCCCAGGTGTGTGTTGTTTTCAGATTCCCACACAGGTGCAAGTTGTTTATCATGATTGCCCCTAGGTGTGTGTTGTTTATAGTTTCGCACACAGGTGCAAGTGGTTTGAATTGATTGCGCCTAGTTATTTTTGTAGATTCATACACAGGTGCAAGTGGTTATTCTTGATTGTGCCTAGGATTTTTTTTTGTAGATTCGCACACAGGTGAAAGTGGTTTGTCTTGATTGTGCCTAGGTTTTTTTTTTTTTTTAGATTTGCACACAGGTGCAAGTGGTTTGTCTTGATTGCGCCTAGGTGTTTTTTTTTTTTTTTTGGAAGATTTGTACACAGGTGCAAGTGGTTTGTCTTCATTGCGCCTAGGATTTTTTTTTTTTTAGATTCGCACACAAGTGCAAGTGGTTTGTCTTGATTGTGCCCAGGTGTGTGTTGTAAGTAGATTCGCACACAGCTGAAATTGGATTCTCTTGATTACGCCTTGGTTTTTTTGTTGTAGATTCGCACACAGTTGCAAGTGGTTTTTCTTGATTGTGCCTATGTTTTTATTTTTGAAGATTCGCACACAGGTGCAAGTGGTTTGTCTTGATTGCGCCTAGGTTTTTTTTGTAGATTCACACACAGTTGGCAGTGGTTTGTCTTGATTACGCATAATTTTTTTTTGAAGATTCGCACACAGGAGCAAGTGGTTTGTCTTGATTGCGCCTAGGTTTTTATTTGTAGATTCACACACAGGTACAACTGGTTTGTCTTGATTGTGCCTAGGTTTTTTTTTTTGAAGATTCGCACACAGTTGCATGTGGTTTGTCTTGATTGCGCCCATGTGTGTGTTGTTTCTCGATTCGACAACAGGTGCAATTGGTGTGTCTTGATGGGGCCTAGGATTGTTTTTTTTTAGATTCGCACACAGGTGCAAGTGGTTTCTCTTGATTGCGCCTATTTTTTTTTGAATATTTGCTCACAGGTGCACGTGGTTTGTCTTGATTGCGCATAGGTTTTTTGTTTTTTGTAATTCACACACAGGTGCAATTGGTTGATCTTGATTCCGCCCATGTGTGTGTTGTTTTTAGAATTGCACACAGTTGCAAGTGGTTTCACTTGAATGTGCCCAGGTGTGTGTTGTTTTCTGATTCCCACACAGGTGCAAGGGGTTTTTCATGATTGACCCCAGGTGTGTGTTGTTTATAGTTTCGCAGACAAGTGCAAGTGGTTTGAATTGATTGAGCCTAGGATTTTATTTTTTGTAGATTCGCACACAGGTGCAAGTGGTTTGTCTTGATTGCGCCTAGGATTTTTTTTTTTAGATTCTGACACAGGTGCAAGTGGTTTGTCTTGATTGCGCCTAGGTTTTTTTTTTTTTTGTAGATTCCCACACAGGTGCAAGTGGTTTGTCTTGATTGAGCCTAAGATTTTTTTTTGTAGATTCGCACAAAGGTGCAAGTGGTTTGTCTTGATTGCGCCTAGGATTTTTTTTTAGATTCTCACACAGGTGCAAGTGTTTTGTCTTGCTTGTGCCTATGTTTTTTTTTTTGTAGATTCACACACAGGTGTACTTGGTTTTTCTTGATTGCCCCTAGAATTTTTTTTTTTTTAAGATTCGCACACAAGTGCATGGGGTTTGTCTTGATTGCGCCCAGGTGTTTGTTGTTTCTAGATTCGCACACAGGTACAATTGGTTTGTCTTGTTGTCGCCTAATTGTTTTTTTTTTTTAGATTCGCACACAGGTGTACGTGGTTTGTCTTGATTGCACCTAGTTTTTTTTTTTTTTTTAGATTCGCACACAGGTGCAAGTGGTTTGTCTTGATTGCACCTAGTTTTTTTTTTTTTTTTTGGAGATTCGCACACAGGTGCCTGAGGTTTGTCTTGATTGCGCCTAGATTTTTGTTTTTTGTAGATTCACACTCAGGTGCAATTGGTTGATCTTGATTCCGCCCATGTGTGTGTTGTTTTTAGAATTGCACACAGTTGCAAGTGGTTTCACTTGAATGTGCCCAGGTGTGTGTTGTTTTCAGATTTCCACACTGGTGCAAGTCGTTTGTCATGATTTCCCCTAGGTGTGTGTTGTTTATAGTTTCGCACACAGGTGCAAGTGGTTTGAATTGATTGCGCCTAGGATTTTATTTTTTGTAGATTCGCACACAGGTTCAAGTGGTATGTCTTGATTGCGCCCTGATTTTTTTTCTAGATTCAAAAACAGGTGCAAGTGATTTGTCTTGATTGTGCCTAGGATTTTTTTTTGTATATTCGCACACAGGTGAAAGTATTTTGTCTTGATTGCGCCTTGGTGTTTTTTTTTTTTTTTAGATTTGCACACAGGTGCAAGTGTTTTGTCTTGATTGCGCCTTGGTTTTTTTTTTTTTTTTAGATTCGCACACAGGTGCAAGTGGTTTGTTTTGATTGTGCCCAGGTGTGTGTTGTTTGTAGATTCGCACACAGGAGAAATTGGTTTCTCTTGATTACGCCTTGGTTTTTTTTCTTGTAGATTCGCACACACGTTCAAGTGGTTTTTCTTGATTGTGCCTATGTTTTTTTTTTTTTTTTGAAGATTCGCCCACAGGTGAAATTGGTTTCTCTTGATTACGCCTTGGTTTTTTTTGTTGTAGATTCGCACACAGGTTCAAGTGGTTTTTCTTGATTGTGCCTATGTTTTTTTTTTTTGAAGATTCGCACACAGGTGCAAGTGGTTTGTCTTGATTGCGCCTAGGTTTTTTTTGTAGAGTCATACACAGGTGCAAGTGGTTTCTCTTGATTGTGCCTAGGATTTTTTTTTTGTAGATTCGCACACAGGTGAAAGTGGTTTGTCTTGATTGCACCTAGGTTTTTTTTTTTTTATATTTGCACACAGGTGCAATTGGTTTGACTTGATTGCCCCTAGGTTTTTTTTTTTTTGGAAGATTTGTACACAGGTGCAAGTGGTTTGTCTTGATTGCGCCTAGGATTTTTTTTTTTTTAGATTCACACAGGTACAAGTGGTTTGTCTTGATTGCACCCAGGTGTGTGTTGTTTGTAGATTCGCACACAGGTAAAATTGGTTTCTCTTGATTACGCCTTGGTTTTTTTTGTTGTAGATTCGCACACTAGTGCAAGTAGTTTTTCTTGATTGTGCCTATGTTTTTATTTTGAAGATTCGCACACAGGTGCAAGTGGTTTGTCTTGATTGCGCTTAGTTTTTTTTTTTTTTTGGAGATTGGCACACAGGTGCAAGTGGTTTGTCTTGATTGCGACTAGGTTTTTTTTTTTGTAGATTCACACACTGGTGACTGTGGTTTGTCTTGATGACGCATAATTTTTTTTTGAAGATTCGCACACAGGTGCAAGTGGTTTGTCTTGATTGCGCCTAGGTTTTTTTTTGTAGAATCATACACAGGTGCAAGTGGTTTGTCTTGATTGTGCCTAGGTTTTTTTTTTGAAGATCGCACACAGGTGCATGTGGTTTGTCTTGATTGCGCCCAGGTGTGTGTTGTTTCTCGATTCGCACACAGGTGCAATTGGTTTGTCTTGATGGGGCCTAGGATTGTTTGTTTTTTTTTTGATTCGCACACAGGTGCAAGTGGTTTCACTTGATTGCGCCTATTTTTTTTTTGAATATTCGCTCACAGGTGCACGTGGTTTGTCTTGATTGTGTATAGTTTTTTTTTTGTAGATTCACACAGATGCAATTGGTTTGTCTTGATTGCGCCTATTTTTTTTTTTTTTTTGGAGATTCGCACACAGGGGCAAGTGGTTTGTCTTGATTGCGCCATGGTTTCTTTTTGTAGATTCACATGCAGATGCAAATGGTTTGTCTTGATTATGCTCAGGTTTTTTTTTTTTTTAGATTCGCACAAAGGTGCAAGTGTTTTGTCTTAATTGCGCCATGGTTTGTGTTGTTTGTAGATTATCACACAGGTGCAATTGGTTTCTCTTGATTACGCCTTGGGTTTTTTTGTTGTAGATTCGCACACAGGTGCACGTGGTTTGTCTTGATTGCGCATAGGTTTTTGTTTTTTGTAGATTCACACACAGGTGCAATTGGTTGATCTAGATTCCGCCCAGGTGTGTGTTGTTTATAGATTTGCACACAGTTGCAAGTGGTTTCACTTGAATGTGCCCAGGTGTGTGTTGTTTTCAGATTCCCACACAGGTGCAAGTGGTTTGTCATGATTGACCCCAGGTGTGTGTTGTTTATAGTTTCGCACACAGGTGCAAGTGGTTTGAATTGATTGCGCCTAGGATTTTATTTTTTGTAGATTCGCACACAGGTGCAAGTGGTTTGTCTTGATTGCGCCTAGGATTTTTTTTTTCTTAGATTCTCACACAGGTTCAAGTGGTTTGTCTTGATTGCGCCTAGGTTTTTTTTTTGTAGATTCCCACACAGGTGCAAGTGGTTTGTCTTGATTGCGCCTAAGATTTTTTTTTGTAGATTCGCACACAGGTGCAAGTGGTTTGTCTTGATTGCGCCTAGGATTTTTTTTTTTAGATTTTCACACAGGTGCAAGTGGTTTGTCTTGCTTGTGCCTATGTTTTTTTTTTTGTAGATTTACACACAGGTTCAAGTGGTTTGTCTTGATTGCGTCTAGCATTTTTTTTTTTTTGATTCGCACACAGGTGCAAGTGGTTTGTCTTGATTGCGCCAAGGTTTTTTTTTTTTTTGTAGATTCACAAACTGGTGCTATTCGTTTCACTTTAATGTGCTCAGGAGTGTGTTGTTTTCTGATTCCCACACTGGTGCAAGTCGTTTGTCATGATTGCCCCTAGGTGTGTGTTGTTTATAGTTTCGCTCACAGGTGCAAGTGGTTTGAATTGATTGCACCTAGGATTTTATTTTTTGTAGATTCGCACACAGGTGCAAGTGGTTTGTCTTGATTGTGCCTAGGTTTTTTTTTTTTTTAGATTTGCACACAGGTGCAAGTGGTTTGTCTTGATTGCGCCTAGGTTTTTTTTTTTTTTTTGGAAGACTTGTACACAGGTGCAAGTGGTTTGTCTTGATTGCGCCTAGGATTTTTTTTTTTTTAGATTCGCTCACAAGTGCAAGTGGTTTGTCTTGATTGTGCCCAGGTGTGTGTTTTAAGTAGATTCGCACACAGCTGAAATTGGATTCTCTTGATTACGCCTTGGTTTTTTTTGTTGTAGATTCGCACACAGTTGCAAGTGGTTTTTCTTGATTGTGCCTATGTTTTTATTTTTGAAGATTCGCACACAGGTGCAAGTGGTTTGTCTTGATTGCGCCTAGGTTTTTTTTGTAGATTCACACACAGTTGGCAGTGGTTTGTCTTGATTACGCATAATTTTTTTTTGAAGATTCGCACACAGGAGCAAGTGGTTTGTCTTGATTGCGCCTAGGTTTTTTTTTGTAGATTCACACACAGGTACAACTGGTTTGTCTTGATTGTGCCTAGGTTTTTTTTTTTTGAAGATTCGCACACAGTTGCATGTGGTTTGTCTTGATTGCGCCCATGTGTGTGTTGTTTCTCGATTCGACAACAGGTGCAATTGGTGTGTCTTGATGGGGCCTAGGATTGTTTTTTTTTAGATTCGCACACAGGTGCAAGTGGTTTCTCTTGATTGCGCCTATTTTTTTTTTTGAATATTTGCTCACAGGTGCACGTGGTTTGTCTTGATTGCGCATAGGTTTTTTGTTTTTTGTAATTCACACACAGGTGCAATTGGTTGATCTTGATTCCGCCCATGTGTGTGTTGTTTTTAGAATTGCACACAGTTGCAAGTGGTTTCACTTGAATGTGCCCAGGTGTGTGTTGTTTTCTGATTCCCACACAGGTGCAAGGGGTTTTTCATGATTGACCCCAGGTGTGTGTTGTTTATAGTTTCGCAGACAGGTGCAAGTGGTTTGAATTGATTGAGCCTAGGATTTTATTTTTTGTAGATTCGCACACAGGTGCAAGTGGTTTGTCTTGATTGCGCCTAGGATTTTTTTTTTAGATTCTGACACAGGTGCAAGTGGTTTGTCTTGATTGCGCCTAGGTTTTTTTTTTTTTGTAGATTCCCACACAGGTGCAAGTGGTTTGTCTTGATTGAGCCTAAGATTTTTTTTGTAGATTCACACAAAGGTGCAAGTGGTTTGTCTTGATTGCGCCTAGGATTTTTTTTTAGATTCTCACACAGGTGCAAGTGTTTTGTCTTGCTTGTGCCTATGTTTTTTTTTGTAGATTCACACACATGTGTACTTGGTTTTTCTTGATTGCCCCTAGAATTTTTTTTTTTTAAGATTCGCACACAAGTGCATGGGGTTTGTCTTGATTGCGCCCAGGTGTTTGTTGTTTCTAGATTCACACACAGGTACAATTGGTTTGTCTTGTTGTCGCCTAATTGTTTTTTTTTTTTAGATTCGCACACAGGTGTACGTGGTTTGTCTTGATTGCACCTAGTTTTTTTTTTAGATTCGCACACAGGTGCAAGTGGTTTGTCTTGATTGCAGCTAGTTTTTTTTTTTTTTTGGAGATTCGCACACAGGTGCCTGAGGTTTGTCTTGATTGCGCCTAGATTTTTGTTTTTTGTAGATTCACACTCAGGTGCAATTGGTTGATCTTGATTCCGCCCATGTGTGTGTTGTTTTTAGAATTGCACACAGTTGCAAGTGGTTTCACTTGAATGTGCCCAGGTGTGTGTTGTTTTCAGATTTCCACACTGGTGCAAGTCGTTTGTCATGATTTCCCCTAGGTGTGTGTTGTTTATAGTTTCGCACACAGGTGCAAGTGGTTTGAATTGATTGCGCCTAGGATTTTATTTTTTGTAGATTCGCACACAGGTTCAAGTGGTATGTCTTGATTGCGCCCTGATTTTTTTTCTAGATTCAAAAACAGGTGCAAGTGATTTGTCTTGATTGCGCCTAGGATTTTTTTTTGTATATTCGCACACAGGTGAAAGTATTTTGTCTTGATTGCGCCTTGGTGTTTTTTTTTTTTAGATTTGCACACAGGTGCAAGTGTTTTGTCTTGATTGCGCCTTGGTTTTTTTTTTTTTTTTAGATTCGCACACAGGTGCAAGTGGTTTGTTTTGATTGTGCCCAGGTGTGTGTTGTTTGTAGATTCGCACACAGGAGAAATTGGTTTCTCTTGATTACGCCTTGGTTTTTTTTGTTGTAGATTCGCACACAGGTTCAAGTGGTTTTTCTTGATTGTGCCTATGTTTTTTTTTTTTTTTTGAAGATTCGCACACAGGTGAAATTGGTTTCTCTTGATTACGCCTTGGTTTTTTTTGTTGTAGATTCGCACACAGGTTCAAGTGGTTTTTCTTGATTGTGCCTATGTTTTTTTTTTTTTTTTGAAGATTCGCACACAGGTGCAAGTGGTTTGTCTTGATTGCGCTCAGGTGTGTGTTGTTTGTAGATTCGCACACAGGTGCAATTGGTTTCTCTTGATTACGACTTGGTTTTTTTTGTTGTAGATTCGCACAAAGGTGCAAGTGGTTTGTCTTGATTGCGCCTTGGTTTTTTTTTTTTTTTTTTTTTTGAAGATTCGCACACAGGTGAAATTGGTTTCTCTTGATTACGCCTTGGTTTTTTTTGTTGTAGATTCGCACACAGGTTCAAGTGGTTTTTCTTGATTGTGCCTATGTTTTTTTTTTTTTTTTAAGATTCGCACACAGGTGCAAGTGGTTTGTCTTGATTGCGCTCTGGTGTGTGTTGTTTGTAGATTCGCACACAGGTGCAATTGGTTCCTCTTGATTACGCCTTGGTTTTTTTTGTTGTAGATTCGCACACAGGTTCAAGTGGTTTTTCCTGATTGTGCCTATGTTTTTTTTTTTTTTTTGAAGATTCGCACACAGGTGAAATTGGTTTCTCTTGATTACGCCTTGGTTTTTTTTGTTGTAGATTCGCACACAGGTTCAAGTGGTTTTTCTTGATTGTGCCTATGTTTTTTTTTTTTTTTGAAGATTCGCACACAGGTGCAAGTGGTTTGTCTTGATTGCGCTCAGGTGTGTGTTGTTTGTAGATTCGCACACAGGTGCAATTGGTTCCTCTTGATTACGACTTGGTTTTTTTGTTGTAGATTCGCACACAGGTGCAAGTGGTTTGTCTTGATTGTGCCTAGGTTTTTTTTTTTTTTAGATTTGCACACAGGTGCAAGTGGTTTGTCTTGATTGCGCCTAGGATTTTTTTTTTTTTAGATTCGCTCACAAGTGCAAGTGGTTTGTCTTGATTGTGCCCAGGTGTGTGTTGTAAGTAGATTCGCACACAGATGAAATTGGATTCTCTTGATTACGCCTTGGTTTTTGTTGTTGTAGATTCGCACACAGTTGCAAGTGGTTTTTCTTGATTGTGCCTATGTTTTTATTTTTGAAGATTCGCACACAGGTGCAAGTGGTTTGTCTTGATTGCGCCTAGGTTTTTTTTTGTAGATTCACACACAGGTACAACTGGTTTGTCTTGATTGTGCCTAGGTTTTTTTTTTTGAAGATTCGCACACAGTTGCATGTGGTTTGTCTTGATTGCGCCCATGTGTGTGTTGTTTCTCGATTCGACAACAGGTGCAATTGGTGTGTCTTGATGGGGCCTAGGATTGTTTTTTTTTAGATTCGCACACAGGTGCAAGTGGTTTCTCTTGATTGCGCCTATTTTTTTTGAATATTTGCTCACAGGTGCACGTGGTTTGTCTTGATTGCGCATAGGTTTTTTGTTTTTTGTAATTCACACACAGGTGCAATTGGTTGATCTTGATTCCGCCCATGTGTGTGTTGTTTTTAGAATTGCACACAGTTGCAAGTGGTTTCACTTGAATGTGCCCAGGTGTGTGTTGTTTTCTGATTCCCACACAGGTGCAAGGGGTTTTTCATGATTGACCCCAGGTGTGTGTTGTTTATAGTTTCGCAGACAGGTGCAAGTGGTTTGAATTGATTGAGCCTAGGATTTTATTTTTTGTAGATTCGCACACAGGTGCAAGTGGTTTGTCTTGATTGCGCCTAGGATTTTTTTTTTAGATTCTGACACAGATGCAAGTGGTTTGTCTTGATTGCGCCTAGGTTTTTTTTTTTTTTTTGTAGATTCCCACACAGGTGCAAGTGGTTTGTCTTGATTGAGCCTAAGATTTTTTTTGTAGATTCACACAAAGGTGCAAGTGGTTTGTCTTGATTGCGCCTAGGATTTTTTTTTAGATTCTCACACAGGTGCAAGTGTTTTGTCTTGCTTGTGCCTATGTTTTTTTTTTTGTAGATTCACACACAGGTGTACTTGGTTTTTCTTCATTGCCCCTAGATTTTTTTTTTTTAAGATTCGCACACAAGTGCATGGGGTTTGTCTTGATTGCGCCCAGGTGTTTGTTGTTTCTAGATTCGCACACAGGTACAATTGGTTTGTCTTGTTGTCGCCTAATTGTTTTTTTTTTTAGATTCGCACACAGGTGTACGTGGTTTGTCTTGATTGCACCTAGTTTTTTTTTTTTTTAGATTCGCACACAGGTGCAAGTGGTTTGTCTTGATTGCAGCTAGTTTTTTTTTTTTTTGGAGATTCGCACACAGGTGCCTGAGGTTTGTCTTGATTGCGCCTAGATTTTTGTTTTTTGTAGATTCACACTCAGGTGCAATTGGTTGATCTTGATTCCGCCCATGTGTGTGTTGTTTTTAGAATTGCACACAGTTGCAAGTGGTTTCACTTGAATGTGCCCAGGTGTGTGTTGTTTTCAGATTTCCACACTGGTGCAAGTCGTTTGTCATGATTTCCCCTAGGTGTGTGTTGTTTATAGTTTCGCACACAGGTGCAAGTGGTTTGAATTGATTGCGCCTAGGATTTTATTTTTTGTAGATTCGCACACAGGTTCAAGTGGTATGTCTTGATTGCGCCCTGATTTTTTTTCTAGATTCAAAAACAGGTGCAAGTGATTTGTCTTGATTGCGCCTAGGATTTTTTTTTTGTATATTCGCACACAGGTGAAAGTATTTTGTCTTGATTGCGCCTTGGTGTTTTTTTTTTTTAGATTTGCACACAGGTGCAAGTGTTTTGTCTTGATTGCGCCTTGGTTTTTTTTTTTTTTTAGATTCGCACACAGGTGCAAGTGGTTTGTTTTGATTGTGCCCAGGTGTGTGTTGTTTGTAGATTCGCACACAGGAGAAATTGGTTTCTCTTGATTACGCCTTGGTTTTTTTTGTTGTAGATTCGCACACAGGTTCAAGTGGTTTTTCTTGATTGTGCCTTTTTTTTTTTTTTTTTTTTTGAAGATTCGCACACAGGTGAAATTGGTTTCTCTTGATTACGCCTTGGTTTTTTTTGTTGTAGATTCGCACACAGGTTCAAGTGGTTTTTCTTGATTGTGCCTATGTTTTTTTTTTTTTTTTGAAGATTCGCACACAGGTGCAAGTGGTTTGTCTTGATTGCGCTCAGGTGTGTGTTGTTTGTAGATTCGCACACAGGTGCAATTGGTTCCTCTTGATTACGACTTGGTTTTTTTTGTTGTAGATTCGCACAAAGGTGCAAGTGGTTTGTCTTGATTGCGCCTTGTTTTTTTTTTTTTTTTTTTTTTGAAGATTCGCACACAGGTGAAATTGGTTTCTCTTGATTACGCCTTGGTTTTTTTTGTTGTAGATTCGCACACAGGTTCAAGTGGTTTTTCTTGATTGTGCCTATGTTTTTTTTTTTTTGAAGATTCGCACACAGGTGCAAGTGGTTTGTCTTGATTGCGCTCAGGTGTGTGTTGTTTGCAGATTCGCACACAGGTGCAATTGGTTCCTTTTGATTACGCCTTGGTTTTTTTTGTTGTAGATTCGCACACAGGTTCAAGTGGTTTTTCTTGATTGTGCCTATGTTTTTTTTTTTTTTGAAGATTCGCACACAGGTGAAATTGGTTTCTCTTGATTACGCCTTGGTTTTTTTTGTTGTTGATTCGCACACAGGTTCAAGTGGTTTTTCTTGATTGTGCCTATGTTTTTTTTTTTTTGAAGATTCGCACACAGGTGCAAGTGGTTTGTCTTGCTTGCGCTCAGGTGTGTGTTGTTTGTAGATTCGCACACAGGTGCAATTGGTTCCTCTTGATTACGACTTGGTTTTTTTTGTTGTAGATTCGCACACAGGTGCAAGTGGTTTGTCTTGATTGTGCCTAGGTTTTTTTTTTTTTTTTAGATTTGCACACAGGTGCAAGTGTTTTGTCTTGATTGCGCCTTGGTTTTTTTTTTTTTTTTAGATTCGCACACAGGTGCAAGTGGTTTGTTTTGATTGTGCCCAGGTGTGTGTTGTTTGTAGATTCGCACACAGGAGAAATTGGTTTCTCTTGATTACGCCTTGGTTTTTTTTGTTGTAGATTCGCACACAGGTTCAAGTGGTTTTTCTTGATTGTGCCTATGTTTTTTTTTTTTTTTTGAAGATTCGCACACAGGTGAAATTGGTTTCTCTTGATTACGCCTTGGTTTTTTTTGTTGTAGATTCGCACACAGGTTCAAGTGGTTTCTCTTGATTGTGCCTATGTTTTTTTTTTTTTTTTGAAGATTCGCACACAGGTGCAAGTGGTTTGTCTTGATTGCGCCTAGGTTTTTTTTTGTAGAGTCATACACAGGTGCAAGTGGTTTCTCTTGATTGTGCCTAGGATTTTTTTTTTGTAGATTCGCACACAGGTGCAAGTGGTTTGTCTTGATGGCGCCTAGGATTTTTTTTTTTTAGATTCGCACACAGGTGCAAGTGGTTTCTCTTGATTTCGCCTATTTTTTTTTGAATATTCGCTCTAGGTGCACGTGGTTAGTCTTGATTGCGCATAGGTTTTTGTTTTTTGTAGATTCACACACAGGTGCAATTGGTTGATCTTGATTCCGCCCAGGTGTGTGTTGTTTTTAGATTTGCACGCAGTTGCAAGTGGTTTCACTTGAATGTGCCCAGTTGTGTGTTGTTTATAGATTCCCACACGGGTGCAAGTGGTTTATCGTGATTGACCCCAAGTGTGTGTTGTTTATAGTTTCGCACACAGGTGCAAGTGGTTTGAATTGATTGCGCCTAGCATTTTATTTTTTGTAGTTTCGCAAACAGGTGCAAGTGGTTTGTCTTGATTGCTCCTAGGTATTTTTTTTGTAGATTCACACAGCTGCAATTGGTTTGTCTTGATTGCGCCTTGGTTTTTTTTTTTTGTAGATTCACACACAGGTGCAAGTGGTTTGTCTTGATTGTGCCTAGGTTTTCTTTTTTGAAGATTCGCACACAGGTGCAAGTGGTTTGTCATGATTGCGCCTAGGTTTTTTTTGTAGATTCACACACAGGTGCAAATGGTTTGTCTTTATTGAGCCTAGCATTTTTTTTTTTAGATTCGCACACCGGTGCAAGTGGTTTGTCTTGATTACGCCTAGGTTTTTCTTTTTTTTTTTTTAGATTCGCACACAGGTGCAAGTGGTTTGTCTTGATTGCGCCCAGGTGTGTGTTGTTTGTAGATTCGCACACAGGTGAAATTGGTTTCTCTTGATTGCGCCTTGGTTTTTTTTGTTGTAGATTCGCACACAGGTACAAGTGGTTTGTCTAGATTATGCCTATGTTTTTTTTTTTTGGAAGATTCGCACACAGGTGCAAGTGGTTTGTCTTGATTGCGCCTAGATTTTTTTTTTGTAGATTCACACACAGGTGCAAATGGTTTGTCTTGATTGCGCCTTGGTTTTTTTTTTTGTAGATTCACACACAGGTGCAAATTGTTTGTCTTGATTACGCTCAGGTTTTTTTTTTTTGAAGATTCGCACACAGGTGCAAGTGGTTTGTCTTGATTGCACCTAGGATTTTTTTTGTAGATTCACACACAGGTGCAAGTGGTTTGTCTTGATTGTGCCTAGGTTTTTTTTTTTTTAGATTCGCACATAGGTGCAAGTGTTTTGTCTTGATTGCGCCCAGGTGTGTGTTGTTTTTAGATTCGCACACAGGTGAAATTGGTTTCTCTTGATTGCGCCTTGGTTTTTTTGTTGTAGATTCGCACACAGGTACAAGTGGTTTGTGTTGATTTTGCCTATGTTTTTTTTTTTGAAGATTCGCACACAGGTGCAAGTGGTTTGTCTTGATTGCGCCTTGGTTTTTTTTTGTAGATTCACACAAAGGTGCAAGTGGTTTGTCTTGATTACGCTCAGGTTTTTTTTTTTTTTTGAAGATTCACACACAGGTGCAAGTGGTTTGTCTTGATTGCGCCTAGGTTTTTTTTGTAGATTCACACCAGGTGCAAGTGGTTTGTCTTGATTGTGCCTAGGTTTTTTTTTGAAGATTCGCACACAGGTGCAATTGGTTTGTCTTGATTGTGCCTAGGTTTTTTTTTTTTGAATATTCGCACACAGGTGCAATTGGTTTGTCTTGATTGCGCCTAGGATTTTTTTTTTAATATTCGCACACAGGTGAAAGTGGTTTGTCTTGATTGCGCACAGGTGTGTGTTGTTTCTTGATTCGCACACAGGTGCAAGTGGTTTGTCTTGATTGCGCCTATGTTTTTTTTTTTTTTGTACATTCACACACAGGTGCATGTGGTTTGTCTTGATTGCGCCCAGATGTGTGTTGTTTCTCGATTTGCACACAGGTGCAAGTGGTTTGTCTTGATTGCGCCTAGGTTTTTTTTTTGTAGATTCACACACAGGTGCAAGTGGTTTGTCTTGATTGCGCGTAGGATTTTTTTTTAGATTCTCACACTGGTGCAAGTGGTTTTTCTTGCTTGTGCCTATGTTTTTTTTTTGTAGATTCACACACAGGTGTAAGTGGTTTGTCTTTATTGCTCCTAGAATTTTTTTTTTGAAGATTCACACACAAGTGGAAGGGGTTTGTCTTGATTGCGCCCAGGTGTTTGTTGTTTCTAGATTCGCACACAGGTACAATTGGTTTGTCTTGATGGCACCTAAGATTGTTTTTTTTTTTTTAGATTCGCACACAGGTGTAAGTGGTTTGTCTTGATTGTGCCGATTTTTTTTTTGAAGATTCGCACACTGGTGCAAGTGGTTTTTCTTGATTGCTCCTATGTTTTTTTTTTGTAGATTCACACACAGGTGAATTTGGTTTGTCTTGTGCGCCCTGGTTTGTGTTGTTTGTAGATTAGCACACAGGTGCAATTGGTTTCTCTTGATTACGCCTTGTTTTTTTTGTTGTAGATTCGCCCACAGGTGCAAGTGGTTTGTCTTGATTGCGCCTAGTTTTTTTTTTTATTTTGGAGATTCGCACACAGGTGCAAGTGGTTTGTCTTGATTGCGCCTTGGTTTTTTTTTTTTTGTAGATTCACACACAGGTGCAATTGGTTTGTCTTGATTGCGCCCTGGTTTGTGTTGCTTGTAGATTCGCACACAGGTGAAATTGGTTTCTCTCGATTGCGCCTTGTTTTTTTGAATATTCGTCACAGGTGCTCGTGGTTTGTCTTGATTGCGCATAGGTTTTTGTTTTCTGTAGATTCACACACAGGTGCAATTGGTTGATCTTGATTCCGCCCAGGTGTGTGTTGTTTTTAGATTTGCACACAGTTGCAAGTGGTTTCACTTGAATGTGCCCAGGTGTGTGTTGTTTTCAGATTCCCACACAGGTGCAAGTGGTTTCTCATGATTGACCCAAGGTGTGTGTTGTTTATAGTTTCGCACACAGGTGCAAGTGGTTTGAATTGATTGCGCCGAGGATTTTATTTTTTGTAGATTCGCACACAGGTGCAAGTGGTTTGTCTTGATTGCGCCTAGGATTTTATTTTTTAGATTCGCACACAGGTGCAAGTGGTTTGTCTTGATTGCGCCTAGGTTTTTTTTTTGTAGATTCGCACACAGGTGCAAGTGGTTTGTCTTGATTGAGCCTAAGATTTTTTTTGTAGATTCGCACACAGGTGCAAGTGGTTTGTCTTAATTGCACCTAGGATTTTTTTTTTAGATTCTCACACAGGTACAAGTGGTTTGTCTTGCTTGTGCCTATGTTTTTTTTTTTTTGTAGATTCACACACAGGTGTAAGGGGTCTGTCTTGATTGCCCCTAGAATTTTTTTATTGAAAATTCGCACACAAGTGCAAGGGGTTTGTCTTGATTGCGCCCAGGTGTTTGTTGTTTCTAGATTCGCACACAGGTACAATTTGTTTGTCTTGATGGCGACTAAGATTGTTTTTATTTTTTAGATTCGCACACAGGTGTTAGTGGTTTTTCTTGATTGCGCCTAGTTTTTTTTTTTTTTGAAGATCGCACACAGGTGCAAGTGGTTTGTCTTGATTGCGTCTAGTTTTTTTTTTTTTTTTGGAGATTCGCACACAGGTGCAAGTGGTTTGTCTTGATTGCGCATAGGATTTTTTTTGTAGATTCACACACAGGTGCAATTGGTTTGTCTTGATTGTGCCCTGGTTTGTGTTGTTTGTAGATTAGCACACAGGTGCAACTGGTTTCTCTTGATTACGCCTTGGTATTTTTGTTGTAGATTCGCACACAGGTGCAAGTGGTTTGTCTTGATTGTGCCTGTTTTTTTTTGAAGATTCACACACAGGTGCAAGTGGTATGTCTTGATTGCGCCCAAATGTGTGTTGTTTTTAGATTCGCACACAGGTGCACTTGGTTTCTCTTGATTGCGCCTTGGTTTTTTTTGTTGTAGATTCGCACACAGGTGCAAGTGGTTTGTCTTGATTGTGCCTATGTTTTTTTTTTGAAGATTCGCACACAGGTGCAATTGGTTTGTCTTGATTGCGCCTTGGTTTTTTTTTGTAGATTCACACACAGGTGCAAGTGGTTTGTCTTGATTACGCTCTGGTTTTTTTTTTTTTTTTGAAGATTCGCACACAGGTGTAAGTGGTTTGTCTTGATTGCGCCTAGGTTTTTTTTGTAGATTCACACACAGGTGCAAGTGGTTTGTCTTGATTGTGCCTAGGTTTTTTTTTTTGAAGATTCGCATACAGGTGCAATTGGTTTGTCTTGATTGCGCCTAGGATTTTTTTTTAAATATTCACACACAGGTGAAAGTGGTTTGTCTTGATTGCGAACAGGTGTGTGCTGTTTCTCGATTCGCACACAGGTGCAAGTGGTTTGTCTTTTTTGCGCCTAGGTTTTTTTTTTTGTAGATTCACACACAGGTGCATGTGGTTTGTCTTGATTGCGCGCAGGTGTGTGTTGTTTATCGATTCACACAGAGGTGCAAGTGGTTTGTCTTGATTGCGCCTAGGTTTTTTTTTTTTTTTAGATTCTCACACTGGTGCAAGTGGTTTGTCTTGCTTGTGCCTATGTTTTTTTTTTTTTTTTGTAGATTCACACACGTGTCAGTGGTTTGTCTTGATTGCCCCTTGAATTTTTTTTTTTGAAGATTCGCACACAAGTGCAAGGGGTTTGTCTTGATTGCGCCCAAGTGTTTGTTGTTTCTAGATTTGCACACAGGTACAATTGGTTTGTCTTGATGGCACCTAAGATTGTTTTTTTTTTTAGATTCGCACACAGGTGTAAGTGGTTTGTCTTGATTGTGCCTATGTTTTTTTTTTGAAGATTCGCACACTGGTGCACGTGGTTTTTCTTGATTGCTCCTAGGTTTTTTTTTGTAGATTAACATACAGGTGCAATTGGTTTGTCTTGATTGCGCCTAGTTTTTTTTTTTATTTTGGAGATTCGCACACAGGTGCAAGTGGTTTGTCTTGATTGCGCCTTGGTTTTTTTTTGTAGATTCACACACAGGTTCAAGTGGTTTGTCTTGATTACCCTAAGGTTTTTTTTTTTTTACGATTCGCACAGAGGTGCAAGTGGTTTGTCTTGATTGTGCCTAGCTTTTTTTTTTTTTTTTTTAGATTCGCACACAGGTGCAAGTGTTTTGTCTTTATTGCGTCCAGGTGTGTGTTGTTTTTAGATTCGCACACAGGTGAAATTGGTTTCTCTTGATTGCGCCTTGGTTTTCTTTGTTGTAGATTCGCACACATGTACAAGTGGTTTGTCTTGCTTTTGCCTATGTTTTTTTTTGTAGATTCGCACACAGGTGTAAGTGGTTTGTCTTGACTGCGCCTAGAATTTTTTTTTTAAGATTCGCACACAAGTGCAAGGGGTTTGTCTTGATTACGCTCAGGTGTTTGTTGTTTCTAGATTCGCACACAGGTACAATTGGTTTGTCTTGTTGGCACCTAAGATTGTTTTTTTTTAGATTCGCACACAGGTGTAAGTGGTTTGTCTTGATTGTGCCTAGTTTTTTTTTTTGAAAATTCGCACACAGGTGCAAGTGGTTTTTCTTGATTGCTCCTAGGATTTTTTTTGTAGATTCACACACTGGTGCAATTGGTTTGTCTTGATTGCGCCCTGGTTTGTGTTGTTTGTAGATTAGCACACAGGTGCAATTGGTTTCTCTTGATTACGCCTTGGCTTTTTTTGTTGTAGATTCGCACACAGGTGCAAGTGGTTTGTCTTGATTGCGCCTAGATTTTTTTTTTTGTAGATTCACACACAGGTGCAAATGGTTTGTCTTGATTGCGCCTTGGTTTTTTTTTTGTAGATTCACACACAGGTGCAAATTGTTTGTCTTGATTACGCTCAGGTTTTTTTTTTTTGAAGATTCGCACACAGGTGCAAGTGGTTTGTCTTGATTGCACCTAGGATTTTTTTTGTAGATTCACACACAGGTGCAAGTGGTTTGTCTTGATTGTGCCTAGGTTTTTTTTTTTTAGATTCGCACATAGGTGCAAGTGTTTTGTCTTGATTGCGCCCAGGTGTGTGTTGTTTTTAGATTCGCACACAGGTGAAATTGGTTTCTCTTGATTGCGCCTTGGTTTTTTTGTTGTAGATTCGCACACAGGTACAAGTGGTTTGTGTTGATTTTGCCTATGTTTTTTTTTTTGAAGATTCGCACACAGGTGCAAGTGGTTTGTCTTGATTGCGCCTTGGTTTTTTTTTTGTAGATTCACACAAAGGTGCAAGTGGTTTGTCTTGATTACGCTCAGGTTTTTTTTTTTTTTGAAGATTCACACACAGGTGCAAGTGGTTTGTCTTGATTGCGCCTAGGTTTTTTTTGTAGATTCACACACAGGTGCAAGTGGTTTGTCTTGATTGTGCCTAGGTTTTTTTTTTGAAGATTCGCACACAGGTGCAATTGGTTTGTCTTGATTGTGCCTAGGTTTTTTTTTTTTGAATATTCGCACACAGGTGCAATTGGTTTGTCTTGATTGCGCCTAGGATTTTTTTTTTAATATTCGCACACAGGTGAAAGTGGTTTGTCTTGATTGCGCACAGGTGTGTGTTGTTTCTTGATTCGCACACAGGTGCAAGTGGTTTGTCTTGATTGCGCCTATGTTTTTTTTTTTTTGTACATTCACACACAGGTGCATGTGGTTTGTCTTGATTGCGCCCAGATGTGTGTTGTTTCTCGATTTGCACACAGGTGCAAGTGGTTTGTCTTGATTGCGCCTAGGTTTTTTTTTTGTAGATTCACACACAGGTGCAAGTGGTTTGTCTTGATTGCGCGTAGGATTTTTTTTTAGATTCTCACACTGGTGCAAGTGGTTTTTCTTGCTTGTGCCTATGTTTTTTTTTGTAGATTCACACACAGGTGTAAGTGGTTTGTCTTGATTGCTCCTAGAATTTTTTTTTGAAGATTCACACACAAGTGGAAGGGGTTTGTCTTGATTGCGCCCAGGTGTTTGTTGTTTCTAGATTCGCACACAGGTACAATTGGTTTGTCTTGATGGCACCTAAGATTGTTTTTTTTTTTTAGATTCGCACACAGGTGTAAGTGGTTTGTCTTGATTGTGCCGATTTTTTTTTTGAAGATTCGCACACTGGTGCAAGTGGTTTTTCTTGATTGCTCCTATGTTTTTTTTTGTAGATTCACACACAGGTGAAATTGGTTTGTCTTGTGCGCCCTGGTTTGTGTTGTTTGTATATTAGCACACAGGTGCAATTGGTTTCTCTTGATTACGCCTTGTTTTTTTTGTTGTAGATTCGCCCACAGGTGCAAGTGGTTTGTCTTGATTGCGCCTAGTTTTTTTTTTATTTTGGAGATTCGCACACAGGTGCAAGTGGTTTGTCTTGATTGCGCCTTGGTTTTTTTTTTTTGTAGATTCACACACAGGTGCAATTGGTTTGTCTTGATTGCGCCCTGGTTTGTGTTGCTTGTAGATTCGCACACAGGTGAAATTGGTTTCTCTCGATTGCGCCTTGTTTTTTTGAATATTCGTCACAGGTGCACGTGGTTTGTCTTGATTGCGCATAGGTTTTTGTTTTCTGTAGATTCACACACAGGTGCAATTGGTTGATCTTGATTCCGCCCAGGTGTGTGTTGTTTTTAGATTTGCACACAGTTGCAAGTGGTTTCACTTGAATGTGCCCAGGTGTGTGTTGTTTTCAGATTCCCACACAGGTGCAAGTGGTTTCTCATGATTGACCCAAGGTGTGTGTTGTTTATAGTTTCGCACACAGGTGCAAGTGGTTTGAATTGATTGCGCCGAGGATTTTATTTTTTGTAGATTCGCACACAGGTGCAAGTGGTTTGTCTTGATTGCGCCTAGGATTTTATTTTTTAGATTCGCACACAGGTGCAAGTGGTTTGTCTTGATTGCGCCTAGGTTTTTTTTTTGTTGATTCGCACACAGGTGCAAGTGGTTTGTCTTGATTGAGCCTAAGATTTTTTTTGTAGATTCGCACACAGGTGCAAGTGGTTTGTCTTGATTGCTCCTAGGATTTTTTTTTTAGATTCTCACACAGGTGCAAGTGGTTTGTCTTGCTTGTGCCTATGCTTTTTTTTTGTAGATTCACACACAGGTGTAAGGGGTCTGTCTTGATTGCCCCTAGAATTTTTTTATTGAAAATTCGCACACAAGTGCAAGGGGTTTGTCTTGATTGCGCCCAGGTGTTTGTTGTTTCTAGATTCGCACACAGGTACAATTTGTTTGTCTTGATGGCGCTTAAGATTGTTTTTATTTTTTAGATTCGCACACAGGTGTTAGTGGTTTTTCTTGATTGCGCCTAGTTTTTTTTTTTTTTGAAGATCGCACACAGGTGCAAGTGGTTTGTCTTGATTGCGTCTAGTTTTTTTTTTTTTTTTTGGAGATTCGCACACAGGTGCAAGTGGTTTGTCTTGATTGCGCATAGGTTTTTTTTTTGTAGATTCACACACAGGTGCAATTGGTTTGTCTTGATTGTGCCCTGGTTTGTGTTGTTTGTAGATTAGCACACAGGTGCAACTGGTTTCTCTTGATTACGCCTTGGTATTTTTGTTGTAGATTCGCACACAGGTGCAAGTGGTTTGTCTTGATTGTGCCTGTTTTTTTTTGAAGATTCACACACAGGTGCAAGTGGTATGTCTTGATTGCGCCCAAATGTGTGTTGTTTTTAGATTCGCACACAGGTGCACTTGGTTTCTCTTGATTGCGCCTTGGTTTTTTTTGTTGTAGATTCGCACACAGGTGCAAGTGGTTTGTCTTGATTGTGCCTATGTTTTTTTTTTTTGAAGATTCGCACACAGGTGCAATTGGTTTGTCTTGATTGTGCCTTTGTTTTTTTTTGTAGATTCACACACAGGTGCAAGTGGTTTGTCTTGATTACGCTCTGGTTTTTTTTTTTTTTTTTGAAGATTCGCACACAGGTGCAAGTGGTTTGTCTTGATTGCGCCTAGGTTTTTTTTGTAGATTCACACACAGGTGCAAGTGGTTTGTCTTGATTGTGCCTAGGTTTTTTTTTTTTGAAGATTCGCATACAGGTGCAATTGGTTTGTCTTGATTGCGCCTAGGATTTTTTTTTTAATATTCACACACAGGTGAAAGTGGTTTGTCTTGATTGCGAACAGGTGTGTGCTGTTTCTCGATTCGCACACAGGTGCAAGTGGTTTGTCTTTTTTGCGCCTAGGTTTTTTTTTTTGTAGATTCACACACAGGTGCATGTGGTTTGTCTTGATTGCGCGCAGGTGTGTGTTGTTTATCGATTCACACAGAGGTGCAAGTGGTTTGTCTTGATTGCGCCTAGGTTTTTTTTTTTTTGTAGATTCACACACAGGTGCAAGTGGTTTGTCTTGTTTGCGCGTAGGATTTTTTTTTTAGATTCTCACACTGGTGCAAGTGGTTTGTCTTGCTTGTGCCTATGTTTTTTTTTTTTTTTTTTGTAGATTCACACACGTGTCAGTGGTTTGTCTTGATTGCCCCTTGAATTTTTTTTTTGAAGATTCGCACACAAGTGCAAGGGGTTTGTCTTGATTGCGCCCAAGTGTTTGTTGTTTCTAGATTCGCACACAGGTACAATTGGTTTGTCTTGATGGCACCTAAGATTGTTTTTTTTTTTAGATTCGCACACAGGTGTAAGTGGTTTGTCTTGATTGTGCCTATGTTTTTTTTTTGAAGATTCGCACACTGGTGCACGTGGTTTTTCTTGATTGCTCCTAGGTTTTTTTTTGTAGATTCACATACAGGTGCAATTGGTTTGTCTTGATTGCGCCTAGTTTTTTTTTTTATTTTGGAGATTCGCACACAGGTGCAAGTGGTTTGTCTTGATTGCGCCTTGGTTTTTTTTTGTAGATTCACACACAGGTTCAAGTGGTTTGTCTTGATTACCCTAAGGTTTTTTTTTTTTAAGATTCGCACAGAGGTGCAAGTGGTTTGTCTTGATTGTGCCTAGCTTTTTTTTTTTTTTTTTTTTAGATTCGCACACAGGTGCAAGTGTTTTGTCTTTATTGCGCCCAGGTGTGTGTTGTTTTTAGATTCGCACACAGGTGAAATTGGTTTCTCTTGATTGCGCCTTGGTTATTTTTGTTGTAGATTCGCACACATGTACAAGTGGTTTGTCTTGCTTTTGCCTATGTTTTTTTTTGTAGATTCGCACACAGGTGTAAGTGGTTTGTCTTGACTGCGCCTAGAATTTTTTTTTTAAGATTCGCACACAAGTGCAAGGGGTTTGTCTTGATTACGCTCAGGTGTTTGTTGTTTCTAGATTCGCACACAGGTACAATTGGTTTGTCTTGTTGGCACCTAAGATTGTTTTTTTTTAGATTCGCACACAGGTGTAAGTGGTTTGTCTTGATTGTGCCGAGTTTTTTTTTTTGAAAATTCGCACACAGGTGCAAGTGGTTTTTCTTGATTGCTCCTAGGATTTTTTTTGTAGATTCACACACTGGTGCAATTGGTTTGTCTTGATTGCGCCCTGGTTTGTGTTGTTTGTAGATTAGCACACAGGTGCAATTGGTTTCTCTTGATTACGCCTTGGCTTTTTTTGTTGTAGATTCGCACACAGGTGCAAGTGGTTTGTCTTGATTGCTCCTATTTTTTTTTATTTTGGAGATTCGCACACAGGTGCAAGTGGTTTGTCTCGATTGCCCCTTGGTTTTTTTTTGTAGATTCACACACAGGTGCAAGTCCTTTGTCTTGATTTCGCTCAGGTTTTTTTTTTGAAGATTCGCACAGAGGTGCAAGTGGTGTGTCTTGATTGTGCCTAGGTTTTTTTTTTTTTTTTTTTTAGATTCGCACACAGGTGCAAGTGTTTTGTCTTGATTGCGCCCAGGTGTGTGTTGTTTGTAGTTTCGCACACAGGTGAAATTGGTTTCTCTAGATTGCGCCTTGGTTTTTTTTTTTGTTGTAGATTCGCACACAGGTTCAAGTGGTTTGTCTTGATTGTGCCTATGTTTTTTTTTTTTTGAAGATTCGCACACAGGTGCAAGTGGTTTGTCTTGATTGCGCCTAGGTTTTTTTTGTAGATTCACACACAGGTGCAATTGGTATGTCTTGATTGCGCCCTGGTTTGTGTGCGAATCTTCAAAAAATAACTTAGGCACAATCAAGACAAACAACTTACACCTGTGTGCGAATCTACAACAAAAACAACCAAGGCGTAATCAAGAGAAACCAATTGGACCTGTGTGCGAATCTACAAACAACACACACCTAGGCGCAATCAAGACAAACCACTTGCACCTGTGTGCGAATCTAACAAAAAAAAAACTAGGCGCAATAAAGACAAACCACTTGCACCTGTGTGAGAATCTAAAAAAAAATCCTAGGCGCAATCAAGACAAACCACTTGCACCTTTGTGCGAATCTACAAAAAAAAAATTCCGAGGGGCAATCAAGACAAACCACTTGCACCTGTGTGTGAATCTACTAAAAGAAAACTTAGGAGCAATCAAGACTAACCACTTGCACCTGTGTGCGAAACTATAAACTACACACACCTGGGGGCAATCATAACAAACACTTGCACCTTTGTGGGAATCTGAAAACAACACACACCTGGGCACATTCAAGTGAAACCACTTGCAACTGTGTGCAAATCAAAAAAACACACACCTGGGCGGAATCAAATTCAACCAATTGCACCTGTGTGTGAATCTACAAAAAACAAAAAACTATGCGCAATCAAGACAAACCACTTGCACCTGTGTGCGAATCTACAACAAAAAAAAAGAGGCACAATCAAGACAAACCACTTACACCTGTTTGCGAATCTACAACAAAAAAAAACAAGGCTTAATCAAGAGAAACCAATTGCACCTGTGTGCGAATCTACAAACAACAAACACCGGGGCGCAATCAAGACAAACCACTTGCACCTGTGTGAGAATCTAAAAAAAAAAAAAAAAAAACCTAGGCGCAATCAAGACAAACCACTTGCACCTGTGTGAGAATCTAAAAAAAAAAAATCCAAGGCGCAATCAAGACAAACCAATTGCACCTGTGTACAAATCTTCAAAAAAAAAAAAAAAAAAAACCAAGGCGCAATCAAGACAAACCTCTTGCACCTGTGTGTGAATCTACAAAAAAAACCTATTCGCAATCAAGACAAACCACTTGCACCTGTGTGAGAATCTAAAAAAAACAATAATCCCAGGCGCAATCAAGAAAAACCACTTAATCCTGTATGCGAATAGTCAAAAAAAAAGCAAGGTGCAATCAAGACAAACCCTTGCACCTGTGTGCGAAGCTTCAAAAACAAATAGGCACAATCAAGACAAATCACTTGCACCTGAGTGCCAATCTACAACAAAAAAAACCAAGGCGTAATCAAGAGAAACCATTTTCACCTGTGTGCGAATCTACAAACAACACACACCTGGGCGCAATCAAGACTAACCACTTGCACCTGTGTGCGAATCTACAAAAAATAAAATCCTAGGCGCAATGAAATCATACCACTTGCACCTGTGTGCGAAACTATAAACAACGCACACCAGGGGGCAATCGTGACAAACCACTTGCACCTGTGTGGGAATCTGAAAACAACACACACCTGGGCACATTCAAGTGAAACCACTTGCAACTGTGTGCAAATCTAAAAACAACACACACCTGGGCAGAATCAAGATCAACCAATTGCACCTGTGTGTGAATCTACCAAAAAAAAAAAACCTAGGCACAATCATGACAAACCACTTGCACCTGTGTGCGAAGCTTCAAAAAAAATAGTCACAATCAAGACAAACCACTTGCACCTGTGTGCAAATCTACAAGAAAAAAAAACCTAGGTGCAATAAAAAAAAACCAATTTCACCTGTGTGCAAATCTACAAACAAAACACACCTGGGCGCAATCAAGACAAAAAACTTGCACCTGAGAGCGAATATTCAAAAAAAAAAACCTAGGTGCAATCAAGACAAACCACTGGCACCTGTGTGCGAATCTAAAAAAAAATGCTAGGCGCAATCAAGAAAAACCACTTGCACCTGTGTGAGAAACTTCAAAAAAATAAACATAGGCACAATCAAGACAAAACACTTACACCTGTGTGCGAATCTACAAGAAAAAACCTAGGCGCAATCAAGACAAACCACTTGCACCTGTGTGCGAATCTTCAATAAATAACCTAGGCACAATAAAGTCAAACAACTTACACCTGTGTGCGAATCTACAACAAAAACAACCAAGGCGTAATCAAGAGAAACCCATTGGACCTGTGTGCGAATCTACAAACAACACACACCTAGGCGCAATAAAGACAAACCACTTGCACCTGTTTTTTTTTTTTGAAGATTCGCACACAGGTGCAAGTGGTTTGTCTTGATTGCGCCTTGGTTTTTTTTTTGTAGATTCACACAAAGGTGCAAGTGGTTTGTCTTGATTATGCTCAGGTTTTTTTTTTTTTTTTTGAAGATTCACACACAGGTGCAAGTGGTTTGTCTTGATTGCGCCTAGGTTTTTTTTGTAGATTCACACACAGGTGCAAGTGGTTTGTCTTGATTGTGCCTAGGTTTTTTTTTTGAAGATTCGCACACAGGTGCAATTGGTTTGTCTTGATTGTGCCTAGGTTTTTTTTTTTTGAATATTCGCACACAGGTGCAATTGGTTTGTCTTGATTGCGCCTAGGATTTTTTTTTTAATATTCGCACACAGGTGAAAGTGGTTTGTCTTGATTGCGCCCAGGTGTGTGTTGTTTCTTGATTCGCACACAGGTGCAAGTGGTTTGTCTTGATTGCGCCTATGTTTTTTTTTTTTTGTACATTCACACACAGGTGCATGTGGTTTGTCTTGATTGTGCCCAGATGTGTGTTGTTTCTCGATTTGCACACAGGTGCAAGTGGTTTGTCTTGATTGCGCCTAGGTTTTTTTTTTTGTAGATTCACACACAGGTGCAAGTGGTTTGTCTTGATTGCGCGTAGGATTTTTTTTTAGATTCTCACACTGGTGCAAGTGGTTTTTCTTGCTTGTGCCTATGTTTTTTTTTTGTAGATTCACACACAGGTGTAAGTGGTTTGTCTTGATTGCCCCTAGAATTTTTTTTTGAAGATTCACACACAAGTGGAAGGGGTTTGTCTTGATTGCGCCCAGGTGTTTGTTGTTTCTAGATTCGCACACAGGTACAATTGGTTTGTCTTGATGGCACCTAAGATTGTTTTTTTTTTTTTAGATTCGCACACAGGTGTAAGTGGTTTGTCTTGATTGTGCCGATTTTTTTTTTTGAAGATTCGCACACTGGTGCAAGTGGTTTTTCTTGATTGCTCCTAGGTTTTTTTTTGTAGATTCACACACAGGTGAAATTGGTTTGTCTTGTGCTCCCTGGTTTGTGTTGTTTGTAGATTAGCACACAGGTGCAATTGGTTTCTCTTGATTACGCCTTGTTTTTTTTGTTGTAGATTCGCCCACAGGTGCAAGTGGTTTGTCTTGATTGCGCCTAGTTTTTTTTTTTTATTTTGGAGATTCGCACACAGGTGCAAGTGGTTTGTCTTGATTGCGCCTTGGTTTTTTTTTTTTTTTTGTAGATTCACACACAGGTGCAATTGGTTTGTCTTGATTGCGCCCTGGTTTGTGTTGCTTGTAGATTCGCACACAGGTGAAATTGGTTTCTCTCGATTGCGCCTTGTTTTTTTGAATATTCGTCACAGGTGCACGTGGTTTGTCTTGATTGCGCATAGGTTTTTGTTTTCTGTAGATTCACAGACAGGTGCAATTGGTTGATCTTGATTCCGCCCAGGTGTGTGTTGTTTTTAGATTTGCACACAGTTGCAAGTGGTTTCACTTGAATGTGCCCAGGTGTGTGTTGTTTTCAGATTCCCACACAGGTGCAAGTGGTTTCTCATGATTGACCCAAGGTGTGTGTTGTTTATAGTTTCGCACACAGGTGCAAGTGGTTTGAATTGATTGCGCCGAGGATTTTATTTTTTGTAGATTCGCACACAGGTGCAAGTGGTTTGTCTTGATTGCGCCTAGGATTTTATTTTTTAGATTCGCACACAGGTGCAAGTGGTTTGTCTTGATTGCGCCTAGGTTTTTTTTTTGTAGATTCGCACACAGGTGCAAGTGGTTTGTCTTGATTGAGCCTAAGATTTTTTTTGTAGATTCGCACACAGGTGCAAGTGGTTTGTCTTGATTGCTCCTAGGATTTTTTTTTTAGATTCTCACACAGGTGCAAGTGGTTTGTCTTGCTTGTGCCTATGTTTTTTTTTTTTTGTAGATTCACACACAGGTGTAAGGGGTCTGTCTTGATTGCCCCTAGAATTTTTTTATTGAAAATTCGCACACAAGTGCAAGGGGTTTGTCTTGATTGCGCCCAGGTGTTTGTTGTTTCTAGATTAGCACACAGGTACAATTTGTTTGTCTTGATGGCGCCTAAGATTGTTTTTATTTTTTAGATTCGCACACAGGTGTTAGTGGTTTTTCTTGATTGCGCCTAGTTTTTTTTTTTTTTGAAGATCGCACACAGGTGCAAGTGGTTTGTCTTGATTGCGTCTAGTTTTTTTTTTTTTTTTGGAGATTCGCACACAGGTGCAAGTGGTTTGTCTTGATTGCGCATAGGATTTTTTTTGTAGATTCACACACAGGTGCAATTGGTTTGTCTTGATTGTGCCCTGGTTTGTGTTGTTTGTAGATTAGCACACAGGTGCAACTGGTTTCTCTTGATTACGCCTTGGTATTTTTGTTGTAGATTCGCACACAGGTGCAAGTGGTTTGTCTTGATTGTGCCTATGTTTTTTTTTGAAGATTCACACACAGGTGCAAGTGGTATGTCTTGATTGTGCCCAAATGTGTGTTGTTTTTAGATTCGCACACAGGTGCACTTGGTTTCTCTTGATTGCGCCTTGGTTTTTTTTGTTGTAGATTCGCACACAGGTGCAAGTGGTTTGTCTTGATTGTGCCTGTTTTTTTTTGAAGATTCACACACAGGTGCAAGTGGTATGTCTTGATTGCGCCCAAATGTGTGTTGTTTTTAGATTCGCACACAGGTGCACTTGGTTTCTCTTGATTGCGCCTTGGTTTTTTTTGTTGTAGATTCGCACACAGGTGCAAGTGGTTTGTCTTGATTGTGCCTATGTTTTTTTTTTTTGAAGATTCGCACACAGGTGCAATTGGTTTGTCTTGATTGTGCCTTTGTTTTTTTTTGTAGATTCACACACAGGTGCAAGTGGTTTGTCTTGATTACGCTCTGGTTTTTTTTTTTTTTTTTGAAGATTCGCACACAGGTGCAAGTGGTTTGTCTTGATTGCGCCTAGGTTTTTTTTGTAGATTCACACACAGGTGCAAGTGGTTTGTCTTGATTGTGCCTAGGTTTTTTTTTTTTGAAGATTCGCATACAGGTGCAATTGGTTTGTCTTGATTGCGCCTAGGATTTTTTTTTTAATATTCACACACAGGTGAAAGTGGTTTGTCTTGATTGCGAACAGGTGTGTGCTGTTTCTCGATTCGCACACAGGTGCAAGTGGTTTGTCTTTTTTGCGCCTAGGTTTTTTTTTTTGTAGATTCACACACAGGTGCATGTGGTTTGTCTTGATTGCGCGCAGGTGTGTGTTGTTTATCGATTCACACAGAGGTGCAAGTGGTTTGTCTTGATTGCGCCTAGGTTTTTTTTTTTTTGTAGATTCACACACAGGTGCAAGTGGTTTGTCTTGATTGCGCGTAGGATTTTTTTTTTAGATTCTCACACTGGTGCAAGTGGTTTGTCTTGCTTGTGCCTATGTTTTTTTTTTTTTTTTTTGTAGATTCACACACGTGTCAGTGGTTTGTCTTGATTGCCCCTTGAATTTTTTTTTTTGAAGATTCGCACACAAGTGCAAGGGGTTTGTCTTGATTGCGCCCAAGTGTTTGTTGTTTCTAGATTCGCACACAGGTACAATTGGTTTGTCTTGATGGCACCTAAGATTGTTTTTTTTTTTAGATTCGCACACAGGTGTAAGTGGTTTGTCTTGATTGTGCCTATGTTTTTTTTTTGAAGATTCGCACACTGGTGCACGTGGTTTTTCTTGATTGCTCCTAGGTTTTTTTTTGTAGATTCACATACAGGTGCAATTGGTTTGTCTTGATTGCGCCTAGTTTTTTTTTTTATTTTGGAGATTCGCACACAGGTGCAAGTGGTTTGTCTTGATTGCGCCTTGGTTTTTTTTTGTAGATTCACACACAGGTTCAAGTGGTTTGTCTTGATTACCCTAAGGTTTTTTTTTTTTTTAAGATTCGCACAGAGGTGCAAGTGGTTTGTCTTGATTGTGCCTAGCTTTTTTTTTTTTTTTTTTAGATTCGCACACAGGTGCAAGTGTTTTGTCTTTATTGCGCCCAGGTGTGGGTTGTTTTTAGATTCGCACACAGGTGAAATTGGTTTCTCTTGATTGCGCCTTGGTTTTTTTTGTTGTAGATTCGCACACATGTACAAGTGGTTTGTCTTGCTTTTGCCTATGTTTTTTTTTGTAGATTCGCACACAGGTGTAAGTGGTTTGTCTTGACTGCGCCTAGAATTTTTTTTTTAAGATTCGCACACAAGTGCAAGGGGTTTGTCTTGATTACGCTCAGGTGTTTGTTGTTTCTAGATTCGCACACAGGTACAATTGGTTTGTCTTGTTGGCACCTAAGATTGTTTTTTTTTAGATTCGCACACAGGTGTAAGTGGTTTGTCTTGATTGTGCCGAGTTTTTTTTTTTGAAAATTCGCACACAGGTGCAAGTGGTTTTTCTTGATTGCTCCTAGGATTTTTTTTGTAGATTCACACACTGGTGCAATTGGTTTGTCTTGATTGCGCCCTGGTTTGTGTTGTTTGTAGATTAGCACACAGGTGCAATTGGTTTCTCTTGATTACGCCTTGGCTTTTTTTGTTGTAGATTCGCACACAGGTGCAAGTGGTTTGTCTTGATTGCTCCTATTTTTTTTTATTTTGGAGATTCGCACACAGGTGCAAGTGGTTTGTCTCGATTGCCCCTTGGTTTTTTTTTGTAGATTCACACACAGGTGCAAGTCCTTTGTCTTGATTTCGCTCAGGTTTTTTTTTTGAAGATTCGCACAGAGGTGCAAGTGGTGTGTCTTGATTGTGCCTAGGTTTTTTTTTTTTTTTTAGATTCGCACACAGGTGCAAGTGTTTTGTCTTGATTGCGCCCAGGTGTGTGTTGTTTGTAGTTTCGCACACAGGTGAAATTGGTTTCTCTAGATTGCGCCTTGGTTTTTTTTTTGTTGTAGATTCGCACACAGGTTCAAGTGGTTTGTCTTGATTGTGCCTATGTTTTTTTTTTTTGAAGATTCGCACACAGGTGCAAGTGGTTTGTCTTGATTGCGCCTAGGTTTTTTTTGTAGATTCACACACAGGTGCAATTGGTATGTCTTGATTGCGCCCTGGTTTGTGTGCGAATCTTCAAAAAATAACTTAGGCACAATCAAGACAAACAACTTACACCTGTGTGCGAATCTACAACAAAAACAACCAAGGCGTAATCAAGCGAAACCAATTGGACCTGTGTGCGAATCTACAAACAACACACACCTAGGCGCAATCAAGACAAACCACTTGCACCTGTGTGCGAATCTAACAAAAAAAAAAACTAGGCGCAATAAAGACAAACCACTTGCACCTGTGTGAGAATCTAAAAAAAAATCCTAGGCGCAATCAAGACAAACCACTTGCACCTTTGTGCGAATCTACAAAAAAAAAATTCCGAGGGGCAATCAAGACAAACCACTTGCACCTGTGTGTGAATCTACTAAAAGAAAACTTAGGTGCAATCAAGACAAACCACTTGCACCTGTGTGCGAAACTATAAACTACACACACCTGGGGGCAATCATAACAAACACTTGCACCTTTTTGGGAATCTGAAAACAACACACACCTGGGCACATTCAAGTGAAACCACTTGCAACTGTGTGCAAATCAAAAAAACACACACCTGGGCGGAATCAAATTCAACCAATTGCACCTGTGTGTGAATCTACAAAAAACAAAAAACTATGCGCAATCAAGACAAACCACTTGCACCTGTGTGCGAATCTACAACAAAAAAAAAGAGGCACAATCAAGACAAACCACTTACACCTGTTTGCGAATCTACAACAAAAAAAACCAAGGCTTAATCAAGAGAAACCAATTGCACCTGTGTGCCAATCTACAAACAACAAACACCGGGGCGCAATCAAGACAAACCACTTGCACCTGTGTGAGAATCTAAAAAAAAAAAAAAAAAAAAACCTAGGCGCAATCAAGACAAACCACTTGCACCTGTGTGAGAATCTAAAAAAAAAAAATCCAAGGCGCAATCAAGACAAACCAATTGCACCTGTGTACAAATCTTCAAAAAAAAAAAAAAAAAACCAAGGCGCAATCAAGACAAACCTCTTGCACCTGTGTGTGAATCTACAAAAAAAACCTAGGCGCAATCAAGACAAACCACTTGCACCTGTGTGAGAATCTAAAAAAAACAATAATCCCAGGCGCAATCAAGAAAAACCACTTAATCCTGTATGCGAATAGTCAAAAAAAAAGCAAGGTGCAATCAAGACAAACCCTTGCACCTGTGTGCGAAGCTTCAAAAACAAATAGGCACAATCAAGACAAATCACTTGCACCTGAGTGCCAATCTACAACAAAAAAAACCAAGGCGTAATCAAGAGAAACCATTTTCACCTGTGTGCGAATCTACAAACAACACACACCTGGGCGCAATCAAGACTAACCACTTGCACCTGTGTGCGAATCTACAAAAAATAAAATCCTAGGCGCAATGAAATCATGCCACTTGCACCTGTGTGCGAAACTATAAACAACGCACACCAGGGGGCAATCGTGACAAACCACTTGCACCTGTGTGGGAATCTGAAAACAACACACACCTGGGCACATTCAAGTGAAACCACTTGCAACTGTGTGCAAATCTAAAAACAACACACACCTGGGCAGAATCAAGATCAACCAATTGCACCTGTGTGTGAATCTACAAAAAAAAAAAAACCTAGGCACAATCAAGACAAACCACTTGCACCTGTGTGCTAAGCTTCAAAAAAATAGTCACAATCAAGACAAGCCACTTGCACCTGTGTGCAAATCTACAAGAAAAAAAAACCTAGGTGCAATAAAAAAAAACCAATTTCACCTGTGTGCAAATCTACAAACAAAACACACCTGGGCGCAATCAAGACAAAAAACTTGCACCTGAGAGCGAATCTTCAAAAAAAAAAAACCTAGGTGCAATCAAGACAAACCACTGGCACCTGTGTGCGAATCTAAAAAAAAATGCTAGGCGCAATCAAGAAAAACCACTTGCACCTGTGTGAGAAACTTCAAAAAAATAAACATAGGCACAATCAAGACAAAACACTTACACCTGTGTGCGAATCTACAAGAAAAAACCTAGGCGCAATCAAGACAAACCACTTGCACCTGTGTGCGAATCTTCAATAAATAACCTAGGCACAATAAAGTCAAACAACTTACACCTGTGTGCGAATCTACAACAAAAACAACCAAGGCGTAATCAAGAGAAACCCATTGGACCTGTGTGCGAATCTACAAACAACACACACCTAGGCGCAATAAAGACAAACCACTTGCACCTGTGTGCGAATCTAAAAAAAAAAAAAAAACTAGACGCAATAAAGACAAACCACTTGCACCTGTTTTTTTTTTTTTTGAAGATTCGCACACAGGTTCAAGTGGTTTGTCTTGATTGCGCCTTGGTTTTTTTTTTGTAGATTCACACAAAGGTGCAAGTGGTTTGTCTTGATTACGCTCAGGTTTTTTTTTTTTTTTTTGAAGATTCACACACAGGTGCAAGTGGTTTGTCTTGATTGCGCCTAGGTTTTTTTTGTAGATTCACACACAGGTGCAAGTGGTTTGTCTTGATTGTGCCTAGGTTTTTTTTTTGACGATTCGCACACAGGTGCAATTGGTTTGTCTTGATTGTGCCTAGGTTTTTTTTTTTTTGAATATTCGCACACAGGTGCAATTGGTTTGTCTTGATTGCGCCTAGGATTTTTTTTTTTAATATTCGCACACAGGTGAAAGTGGTTTGTCTTGATTGCGCCCAGGTGTGTGTTGTTTCTTGATTCGCACACAGGTGCAAGTGGTTTGTCTTGATTGCGCCTATGTTTTTTTTTTTTGTACATTCACACACAGGTGCATGTGGTTTGTCTTGATTGCGCCCAGATGTGTGTTGTTTCTCGATTTGCACACAGGTGCAAGTGGTTTGTCTTGATTGCGCCTAGGTTTTTTTTTTGTAGATTCACACACAGGTGCAAGTGGTTTGTCTTGATTGCGCGTAGGATTTTTTTTTAGATTCTCACACTGGTGCAAGTGGTTTTTCTTGCTTGTGCCTATGTTTTTTTTTGTAGATTCACACACAGGTGTAAGTGGTTTGTCTTGATTGCCCCTAGAATTTTTTTTTGAAGATTCACACACAAGTGGAAGGGGTTTGTCTTGATTGCGCCCAGGTGTTTGTTGTTTCTAGATTCGCACACAGGTACAATTGGTTTGTCTTGATGGCACCTAAGATTGTTTTTTTTTTTTTAGATTCGCACACAGGTGTAAGTGGTTTGTCTTGATTGTGCCGATTTTTTTTTTTGAAGATTCGCACACTGGTGCAAGTGGTTTTTCTTGATTGCTCCTAGGTTTTTTTTTTGTAGATTCACACACAGGTGAAATTGGTTTGTCTTGTGCGCCCTGGTTTGTGTTGTTTGTAGATTAGTACACAGGTGCAATTGGTTTCTCTTGATTACGCCTTGTTTTTTTTGTTGTAGATTCGCCCACAGGTGCAAGTGGTTTGTCTTGATTGCGCCTAGTTTTTTTTTTTTTATTTTGGAGATTCGCACACAGGTGCAAGTGGTTTGTCTTGATTGCGCCTTGGTTTTTTTTTTTTTTTTTGTAGATTCACACACAGGTGCAATTGGTTTGTCTTGATTGCGCCCTGGTTTGTGTTGCTTGTAGATTCGCACACAGGTGAAATTGGTTTCTCTCGATTGCGCCTTGTTTTTTTGAATATTCGTCACAGGTGCACGTGGTTTGTCTTGATTGCGCATAGGTTTTTGTTTTCTGTAGATTCACACACAGGTGCAATTGGTTGATCTTGATTCCGCCCAGGTGTGTGTTGTTTTTAGATTTGCACACAGTTGCAAGTGGTTTCACTTGAATGTGCCCAGGTGTGTGTTGTTTTCAGATTCCCACACAGGTGCAAGTGGTTTCTCATGATTGACCCAAGGTGTGTGTTGTTTATAGTTTCGCACACAGGTGCAAGTGGTTTGAATTGATTGCGCCGAGGATTTTATTTTTTGTAGATTCGCACACAGGTGCAAGTGGTTTGTCTTGATTGCGCCTAGGATTTTATTTTTTAGATTCGCACACAGGTGCAAGTGGTTTGTCTTGATTGCGCCTAGGTTTTTTTTTTTGTAGATTCGCACACAGGTGCAAGTGGTTTGTCTTGATTGAGCCTAAGATTTTTTTTGTAGATTCGCACACAGGTGCAAGTGGTTTGTCTTGATTGCTCCTAGGATTTTTTTTTTAGATTCTCACACAGGTGCAAGTGGTTTGTCTTGCTTGTGCCTATGTTTTTTTTTTTTGTAGATTCACACACAGGTGTAAGGGGTCTGTCTTGATTGCCCCTAGAATTTTTTTATTGAAAATTCGCACACAAGTGCAAGGGGTTTGTCTTGATTGCGCCCAGGTGTTTGTTGTTTCTAGATTCGCACACAGGTACAATTTGTTTGTCTTGATGGCGCCTAAGATTGTTTTTATTTTTTAGATTCGCACACAGGTGTTAGTGGTTTTTCTTGATTGCGCCTAGTTTTTTTTTTTTTTTGAAGATCGCACACAGGTGCAAGTGGTTTGTCTTGATTGCGTCTAGTTTTTTTTTTTTTTTGGAGATTCGCACACAGGTGCAAGTGGTTTGTCTTGATTGCGCATAGGATTTTTTTTGTAGATTCACACACAGGTGCAATTGGTTTGTCTTGATTGTGCCCTGGTTTGTGTTGTTTGTAGATTAGCACACAGGTGCAACTGGTTTCTCTTGATTACGCCTTGGTATTTTTGTTGTAGATTCGCACACAGGTGCAAGTGGTTTGTCTTGATTGTGCCTATGTTTTTTTTTTGAAGATTCACACACAGGTGCAAGTGGTATGTCTTGATTGTGCCCAAATGTGTGTTGTTTTTAGATTCGCACACAGGTGCACTTGGTTTCTCTTGATTGCGCCTTGGTTTTTTTTGTTGTAGATTCGCACACAGGTGCAAGTGGTTTGTCTTGATTGTGCCTATGTTTTTTTTTTTGAAGATTCGCACACAGGTGCAATTGGTTTGTCTTGATTGCGCCTTGGTTTTTTTTTTGTAGATTCACACACAGGTGCAAGTGGTTTGTCTTGATTACGCTCTGGTTTTTTTTTTTTTTGAAGATTCGCACACAGGTGCAAGTGGTTTGTCTTGATTGCGCCTAGGTTTTTTTTGTAGATTCACACACAGGTGCAAGTGGTTTGTCTTGATTGTGCCTAGGTTTTTTTTTTTTGAAGATTCGCATACAGGTGCAATTGGTTTGTCTTGATTGCGCCTAGGATTTTTTTTTTTAATATTCACACACAGGTGAAAGTGGTTTGTCTTGATTGCGAACAGGTGTGTGCTGTTTCTCGATTCGCACACAGGTGCAAGTGGTTTGTCTTTTTTGCGCCTAGGTTTTTTTTTTTGTAGATTCACACACAGGTGCATGTGGTTTGTCTTGATTGCGCGCAGGTGTGTGTTGTTTATCGATTCACACAGAGGTGCAAGTGGTTTGTCTTGATTGCGCCTAGGTTTTTTTTTTTGTAGATTCACACACAGGTGCAAGTGGTTTGTCTTGTTTGCGCGTAGGATTTTTTTTTTAGATTGTCACACTGGTGCAAGTGGTTTGTCTTGCTTGTGCCTATGTTTTTTTTTTTTTTGTAGATTCACACACGTGTCAGTGGTTTGTCTTGATTGCCCCTAGAATTTTTTTTTTTTTTGAAGATTCGCACACAAGTGCAAGGGGTTTGTCTTGATTGCGCCCAAGTGTTTGTTGTTTCTAGATTCGCACACAGGTACAATTGGTTTGTCTTGATGGCACCTAAGATTGTTTTTTTTTTAGATTCGCACACAGGTGTAAGTGGTTTGTCTTGATTGTGCCTATGTTTTTTTTTTGAAGATTCGCACACTGGTGCACGTGGTTTTTCTTGATTGCTCCTAGGTTTTTTTTTGTAGATTCACATACAGGTGCAATTGGTTTGTCTTGATTGCGCCCTGGTTTGTGTTGTTTGTAGATTAGCACACAGGTGAAATTGGTTTCTCTTGATTACGCCTTGGTTTTTTTTTGTTGTAGATTCGCACACAGGTGCAAGTGGTTTATCTTGATTGCGCCTAGTTTTTTTTTTTTTATTTTGGAGATTCGCACACAGGTGCAAGTGGTTTGTCTTGATTGCGCCTTGGTTTTTTTTTGTAGATTCACACACAGGTTCAAGTGGTTTGTCTTGATTACCCTAAGGTTTTTTTTTTTTAAGATTCGCACAGAGGTGCAAGTGGTTTGTCTTGATTGTGCCTAGCTTTTTTTTTTTTTTTTTAGATTCGCACACAGGTGCAAGTTTTTTGTCTTTATTGCGCCCAGGTGTGTGTTGTTTTTAGATTCGCACACAGGTGAAATAGGTTTCTCTTGATTGCGCCTTGGTTTTTTTTGTTGTAGATTCGCACACATGTACAAGTGGTTTGTCTTGCTTTTGCCTATGTTTTTTTTTTGTAGATTCGCACACAGGTGTAAGTGGTTTGTCTTGATTGCGCCTAGAATTTTTTTTTTAAGATTCGCACACAAGTGCAAGGGGTTTGTCTTGATTACGCTCAGGTGTTTGTTGTTTCTAGATTCGCACACAGGTACAATTGGTTTGTCTTGTTGGCACCTAAGATTGTTTTTTTTTAGATTCGCACACAGGTGTAAGTGGTTTGTCTTGATTGTGCCGAGTTTTTTTTTTTTTGAAAATTCGCACACAGGTGCAAGTGGTTTTTCTTGATTGCTCCTAGGATTTTTTTTGTAGATTCACACACTGGTGCAATTGGTTTGTCTTGATTGCGCCCTGGTTTGTGTTGTTTGTAGATTAGCACACAGGTGCAATTGGTTTCTCTTGATTACGCCTTTGCTTTTTTTGTTGTAGATTCGCACACAGGTGCAAGTGGTTTGTCTTGATTGCTCCTATTTTTTTTATTTTGGAGATTCGCACACAGGTGCAAGTGGTTTGTCTCGATTGCCCCTTGGTTTTTTTTTTTGTAGATTCACACACAGGTGCAAGTCCTTTGTCTTGATTTTGCTCAGGTTTTTTTTTTGAAGATTCGCACAGAGGTGCAAGTGGTGTGTCTTGATTGTGCCTAGGTTTTTTTTTTTTTTTTTTTAGATTCGCACACAGGTGCAAGTTTTTTGTCTTGATTGCGCCCAGGTGTGTGTTGTTTGTAGTTTCGCACACAGGTGAAATTGGTTTCTCTAGATTGCGCCTTGGTTTTTTTTTTGTTGTAGATTCGCACACAGGTTCAAGTGGTTTGTCTTGATTGTGCCTATGTTTTTTTTTTGAAGATTCGCACACAGGTGCAAGTGGTTTGTCTTGATTGCGCCTAGGTTTTTTTTTGTAGATTCACACACAGGTGCAATTGGTATGTCTTGATTGCGCCCTGGTTTGTGTGCGAATCTTCAAAAAATAACTTAGGCACAATCAAGACAAACAACTTACACCTGTGTGCGAATCTACAACAAAAACAACCAAGGCGTAATCAAGAGAAACCAATTGGACCTGTGTGCGAATCTACAAACAACACACACCTAGGCGCAATCAAGACAAACCACTTGCACCTGTGTGCGAATCTAACAAAAAAAAAACTAGGCGCAATAAAGACAAACCACTTGCACCTGTGTGAGAATCTAAAAAAAAATCCTAGGCGCAATCAAGACAAACCACTTGCACCTTTGTGCGAATCTACAAAAAAAAAATTCCGAGGGGCAATCAAGACAAACCACTTGCACCTGTGTGTGAATCTACTAAAAGAAAACTTAGGTGCAATCAAGACAAACCACTTGCACCTGTGTGCGAAACTATAAACTACACACACCTGGGGGCAATCATAACAAACACTTGCACCTTTGTGGGAATCTGAAAACAACACACACCTGGGCACATTCAAGTGAAACCACTTGCAACTGTGTGCAAATCAAAAAAACACACACCTGGGCGGAATCAAATTCAACCAATTGCACCTGTGTGTGAATCTACAAAAAACAAAAAACTATGCGCAATCAAGACAAACCACTTGCACCTGTGTGCGAATCTACAACAAAAAAAAGAGTCACAATCAAGACAAACCACTTACACCTGTTTGCGAATCTACAACAAAAAAAACCAAGGCTTAATCAAGAGAAACCAATTGCACCTGTGTGCGAATCTACAAACAACAAACACCGGGGCGCAATCAAGACAAACCACTTGCACCTGTGTGAGAATCTAAAAAAAAAAAAAAAAAAACCTAGGCGCAATCAAGACAAACCACTTGCACCTGTGTGAGAATCTAAAAAAAAAAAATCCAAGGCGCAATCAAGACAAACCAATTGCACCTGTGTACAAATCTTCAAAAAAAAAAAAAAAAAACCAAGGCGCAATCAAGACAAACCTCTTGCACCTGTGTGTGAATCTACAAAAAAAACCTAGGCGCAATCAAGACAAACCACTTGCACCTGTGTGAGAATCTAAAAAAAACAATAATCCCAGGCGCAATCAAGAAAAACCACTTAATCCTGTATGCGAATAGTCAAAAAAAAAGCAAGGTGCAATCAAGACAAACCCTTGCACCTGTGTGCGAAGCTTCAAAAACAAATAGGCACAATCAAGACAAATCACTTGCACCTGAGTGCCAATCTACAACAAAAAAAACCAAGGCGTAATCAAGAGAAACCATTTTCACCTGTGTGCGAATCTACAAACAACACACACCTGGGCGCAATCAAGACTAACCACTTGCACCTGTGTGCGAATCTACAAAAAATAAAATCCTAGGCGCAATGAAATCATACCACTTGCACCTGTGTGCGAAACTATAAACAACGCACACCAGGGGGCAATCGTGACAAACCACTTGCACCTGTGTGGGAATCTGAAAACAACACACACCTGGGCACATTCAAGTGAAACCACTTGCAACTGTGTGCAAATCTAAAAACAACACACACCTGGGCAGAATCAAGATCAACCAATTGCACCTGTGTGTGAATCTACAAAAAAAAAAAAAACCTAGGCACAATCAAGACAAACCACTTGCACCTGTGTGCGAAGCTTCAAAAAAATAGTCACAATCAAGACAAACCACTTGCACCTGTGTGCAAATCTACAAGAAAAAAAAACCTAGGTGCAATAAAAAAAAACCAATTTCACCTGTGTGCAAATCTACAAACAAAACACACCTGGGCGCAATCAAGACAAAAAACTTGCACCTGAGAGCGAATCTTCAAAAAAAAAAAACCTAGGTGCAATCAAGACAAACCACTGGCACCTGTGTGCGAATCTAAAAAAAAATGCTAGGCGCAATCAAGAAAAACCACTTGCACCTGTGTGAGAAACTTCAAAAAAATAAACATAGGCACAATCAAGACAAAACACTTACACCTGTGTGCGAATCTACAAGAAAAAACCTAGGCGCAATCAAGACAAACCACTTGCACCTGTGTGCGAATCTTCAATAAATAACCTAGGCACAATAAAGTCAAACAACTTACACCTGTGTGCGAATCTACAACAAAAACAACCAAGGCGTAATCAAGAGAAACCCATTGGACCTGTGTGCGAATCTACAAACAACACACACCTAGGCGCAATAAAGACAAACCACTTGCACCTGTGTGCGAATCTAAAAAAAAAAAAAAACTAGACGCAATAAAGACAAACTACTTGCAACTGTTTTTTTTTTTTTGAAGATTCGCACACAGGTGCAAGTGGTTTGTCTTGATTGCGCCTTGGTTTTTTTTTTGTAGATTCACACAAAGGTGCAAGTGGTTTGTCTTGATTACGCTCAGGTTTTTTTTTTTTTTTCGAAGATTCACACACAGGTGCAAGTGTTTTGTCTTGATTGCGCCTAGGTTTTTTTTGTAGATTCACACACAGGTGCAAGTGGTTTGTCTTGATTGTGCCTAGGTTTTTTTTTTTGAAGATTCGCACACAGGTGCAATTGGTTTGTCTTGATTGTGCCTAGGTTTTTTTTTTTTGAATATTCGCACACAGGTGCAATTGGTTTGTCTTGATTGCGCCTAGGATTTTTTTTTTAATATTCGCACACAGGTGAAAGTGGTTTGTCTTGATTGCGCCCAGGTGTGTGTTGTTTCTTGATTCGCACACAGGTGCAAGTGGTTTGTCTTGATTGCGCCTATGTTTTTTTTTTTTTTGTACATTCACACACAGGTGCATGTGGTTTGTCTTGATTGCGCCCAGATGTGTGTTGTTTCTCGATTTGCACACAGGTGCAAGTGGTTTGTCTTGATTGCGCCTAGGTTTTTTTTTTGTAGATTCACACACAGGTGCAAGTGGTTTGTCTTGATTGCGCCTAGATTTTTTTTTTTTGGAGATTCGCACACAGGTAAAGTGGTTTGTCTTGATTGCGCCATGTTTTTTTTTTGTAGATTCACACACAGGTGTAAGTGGTTTGTGTTGATTACGCTCAGTTTTTTTTTCGCACACAGGTGCAAGTAGTTTGTCTTGATGGCGCCTAGGATTGTTTTTTTTTTAAGATTCGCACACAGGTGCAAGTGGTTTGTCTTGATTGCGCCTAGTTTTTTTTTTTTGTAGATTCACACACAGGTGCAAGTGGTTTGTCTTGATTAAGCATAGGTTTTTTTTTGAAGATTCGCACATAGGAACAAGTGGTTTGTCTTGTTTGCGTCTAAGTTTTTTTTTTGTAGACTCACACACATGTGCAAGTGGTTTGTCTTGATTGTGCTTAGGTTTTTTTTGTGAAGATTCGCACACAGGTGCAAGTGGTTTGTCTTGATTGCGCCCAGGTGTGTTCTGTTTCTCGATTAGCATGGAGGAGCAATTGTTTTCTCTTGATGGCGCCTACGATTGTTTTTTTTTTAGATTGCACACAGGTGCAAGTGGTTTGTCTTCATTGCGCCTATTTTTTTTTTTTGAAGATTCGCACACAGGTGCAAGTGGTTTGTCATGATTGCGCGTAGGTTTTCGTTTTTTGTAGATTCACACACAGGTGCAATTGGTTGATCTTGATTCCGCCCAGGTGTTTGTTGATTTTAGCTTTCCACACAGTTGCAAGTGGTTTCACTTGAGTGTGCCAAGGTGTGTGTTGTTTTCAGTTTCCCACACAGGTGCAAGTGGTTTATCATGATTGCCCCCAGGTGTGTGTTGTTTATAGTTTTGCACACAGGTGCAAGTGGTATGATTTGATTGCGCATAGGATTCTATTTTTTTGTAGATTCGCACACAGGTGCAAGTGGTTTGTCTTGATTGCTCCTAGGATTTTTTTTTTAGATTCTCACAAAGGTGCAAGTGGTTTGTCTTGATTGCGCCTAGGTTTTTTTTTGTAGATTCACACACAGGTGCAAGTGGTTTGTCTTGATTGTGCCTAGGTTTTATTTTTGAAGATTCGCACACAGGTGCATGTGGCTTGTCTTGATTGCGCCCAGGTGTGTGTTGTTTCTCGATTCGCACACAGGTGCAATTGGTTTGTCTTGATGTCGCCTAGGATTTTTTTTTTTAAGATTCGCATACAGGTGCAAGTGGTTTGTCTTGATTGTGCCTAGGTTTTTTTTTGTAGATTCACACACAGGTGCAAGTGGTTTGTCTTTATTGCGCCTAGCATTTTTTTTAGATTCGCACACAGTTGCAAGTGGTTTGTCTTGATTGTACCTATTTTTTTTTTGAAACTTCGCACACAGGTGCAAGTGGTTTGTCTTGATTGCGCCTAGTTTTTTTTTTTTTTTGGAGATTCTCACACAGGTGCCTGTGGTTTGTCTTGATTGCGCCTAGGTTTTTTTTGTAGATTCACACACAGGTGCAATTGGTTTGTCTTGATTGCGCCTATTTTTTTTTTTTTTTGGAGATTCGCACACAGGTGCAAGTGGTTTGTCTTGATTGCGCCTTGGATTTTTTTGTATATTCACACAAGTGCAAGTGGTTTGCCTTGATTACGCTCAGGTTTTTTTTTTTTTTGAAGATTCGCACACAGGTGCAAGTGGTTTGTCTTGATTGTGTCTAGGTTTTTTTTTTTTTAGATTCGCACACAGGTGCAAGTGTTTTGTCTTGATTGCGCCCTGGTGTGTGTTGTGTGTAGATTCGCACACAGGTGAAATAGGTTTCTCTTGGTTGCGCCTTAGGTTTTTTTGTTGTAGATTCACACACAGGTGCAAGTGGTTTGTCTTGATTATGCTCAGTTTTTTTTTTTTTTTGAAGATTTGCACACAGGTGCAGGTGGTTTGTCTTGATTGCGCCAAGGTTTTATTTTTGTAGATTCACACACAGGTGCAAGTGGTTTGCCTTGATTGTGCCTAGGTTTTTTTTTTTTTTGAAGATTCTCAGAAAGGTGAAAGTGGTTTGTCTTGATTGCGCCCAGTTGTGTGTTGTTTCTCGATTCGCACACAGGTGCAATTGGTTTGTCTTGATTGTACCTATTTTTTTTGAAACTTCGCAAACAGGTACAAGTGGTTTGTCTTGATTGCGCCTAGTTTTTTTTTTTTTTTTTTGGAGATTCCCACACAGGTGCAAGTGTTTTGTCTTGATTGCGCCCAGGTGTGTGTTGTTTGTAGATTCGCACACAGGTGAAATAGGTTTCTCTAGATTGCGCCTTGGTTTTTTTTTGTTGTAGATTCGGACACAGAATCAAGTGGTTTGTCTTGATTGTGCCTATGTTTTTTTTTTGAAGATTCGCACACAGGTTCAAGTGGTTTGTCTTGATAATGCTCAGGTTTTTTTTTTGAAGATTCGCACAGAGGTGCAAGTGGTTTGTCGTGATTGTGCCTAGGTTTTTTTTTTTTTTTTTAGATTCGCACACAGGTGCAAGTGTTTTGTCTTGATTGCGCCCAGGTGTGTGTTGTTTGTAGATTCGCACACAGGTGAAATTGTTTTCTCTAGATTGTGCCTTGTGTTTTTTTTTTGTTGTAGATTCGCACACAGATTCAAGTGGTTTGTCTTGATTGTGCCTATGTTTTTTTTTTTTGAAGATTCGCACACAGGTGCAAGTGGTTTGTCTTGATTGTGCCTAGGTTTTTTTTTTTTTTAGATTCGCACACAGGTGCTAGTGTTTTGTCTTGATTGCGCCCTGGTGTGTGTTGTGTGTAGATTCGCACACAGTTGAAATAGGTTTCTCCTGATTGCTCCTTGGGTTTTTTTGTTGTAGATTCACACACAGGTGCAAGTGGTTTGTCTTGATTACGCTCAGGTTTTTTTTTTTGAAGATTCGCACACAGGTGCAAGTGGTTTGTCTTGATTGCGCCTAGGTTTTTTTTTTGTAGATTCACACACAGGTGCAAGTGGTTTGCCTTGATTGTGCCTAGGTTTTTTTTTTGAAGATTCGCACAAAGGTGAAAGTGGTTTGTCTTGATTGTGCCGAGTTTTTTTTTTTTTTTTGAAGATTCGCACACAGGTGCAATTGGTTGATCCTGATTACGCCCAGATGTGTGTTGTTTTTAGATTTGCACACAGTTGCAAGTGGTTTCACTTGAGTGTGCCCAGATTTGTGTTGTTTTCAGTTTCCCACACAGGTGCAAGTGGTTTGTCATAATTGCCCCCGGTGTGTGTTGTTTATAGTTTCGCACACAGGTGCAAGTGGTTTGTCTTGATTGCGCCCAGGTGTGTGTTGTTTGTAGATTCGCACACAGGTGAAATTGGTTTCTCTTGATTGCGCCTTGGTTTTTTTTATTGTTGTAGATTCACACACAGATTCAAGTGGTTTGTCTTGATTGCGCCCAGGTGTGTGTTGTTTGTAGATTCGCACACAGGTGCAAGTGGTTTTTTTTGATTGCGTCTAGGTTTTTTTTTTTTGTAGATTCACACACAGGTGCAAGTGGTTTGTCTTGATTGCGCCCTGGTTTGTAGATTAGCACACAGGTGCAATTGGTTTCTCTTGTTTACACCTTGGTTTTTTTGTTGTAGATTCGCACACAGGTGCAAGTGGTTTGTCTTGATTGCGCCTAGTTTTTTTTTTTTGGAGATTCGCACACAGGTAAAGTGGTTTGTCTTGATTGTGCCACGGTTTTTTTTGTAGATTCACACACAGGTGTAAGTTGTTTGTCTTGATTACGCTCAGCTTTTTTTTCGCACACAGGTGCAAGTGGTTTGTCTTGATGGCGCCTAGGACTGTTTTTTTTTTTTTTAAGATTCTCACACAGGTGCCTGTGGTTTGTCTTGATTGCGCCTAGGTTTTTTTTTTGTAGATTCACACACAGGTGCAATTTGTTTGTCTTGATTGCGCCTATTTTTTTTTTTTTTGTAGATTCACACACAGGTTCAAGTGGTTTGTCTTGATTGTGCCTAGGTTTTTTTTTTGAAGATTCTCACAAAGGTGAAAGTGGTTTGTCTTGATTGCGCCCAGTTTTGTGTTGTTTCTTGATTCGCACACAGGTGCAATTGGTTTGTCTTGATGGCGCATAGAATTTTTTTTTTTAAGATTCACACACAGGTGCAAGTGGTTTGTGTTGATTGTGCCTATTTTTTTTTGAAACTTCGCACACAGGTGCAAGTGGTTTGTCTTGATTGCGCCTAGGGTTTTTTTTGTAGATTCGCACACAGGTGCAAGTGGTTTGTCTTGATTACGCTCAGGTTTTTTTTTGTGAAGATTCGCACAGAGGTGTAAGTGGTTTGTCTTGATTGTGCCTAGGTTTTTTTTTTTTTTTTTTTAGATTCGCACACAGGTGCAAGTGTTTTGTCTTGATTGCGCCCAGGTTTGTGTTGTTTTTAGCTTCGCACACAGGTGAAATAGGTTTATCTTGATTAAGCCTTGGTTTTTTTTTTTGTTGTAGATTCGCACACAGGTACAAGTGGTTTGTCTTGATTGTGCCTATGTTTTTTTTTGAAGATTCGCACACATGTGCAAGTGGTTTGTCTTGATTGCGCCTTGGTTTTTTTTTTTTTTTGTAGATTCACACACAGGTGCAAGTGGTTTGTCTTGATTACGCTCAGGTTTTTTTTTTTTTTTTTAATATTCGCACACAGGTGCAAGTGGTTTGTCTTGATTGCGCCTTGGTTTTTTTTTTTTTTTTTTGTAGATTCACACACAGGTGCAAGTTGTTTGTCCTGAATGCGCCTAGGTTTTTTTTGTAGATTCACACACAGGTCCAAGTGGTTTGTCTTGATTTTGCCTAGGTTTTTTTTTTTTTAAGATTCGCACACAGGTGCAATTGGTTTGTCTTGATTGCGCCTAGGATTTTTTTTGTTCTGTTCGCACACAGGTGAACGTGGTTTGTCTTCATTGCGCCCAGGTGTGTGTTGTTGTAGATTCGCACACAGGTGAAATTTGTTTCTCTTGATTACGCCTTGGTTTTTTTGTTTTAGATTCGCACACAGGTGCAAGTGGTTTTTGTTGAGAGTGCCTATGTTTTTATTTTGAAGATTCGCACACAGGTGCAAGTGGTTTGTCTTGATTGCGGCTAGTTTTTTTGTTTTTTGTAGATTCGCACACAGGTGCAAGTGGTTTGTCTTGATTGCGCCTTTTTTTTTTTTGTAGATTCACACACAGGTGCAAGTGGTTTGTCTTGATTGTGCTTAGGTTTTTTTTTTGAAGATTCGCACACAGGTGCAAGTGGTTTTTCTTGATTGCTCCTAGGTTTTTTTTTTGTAGTTTGACACACAGGTGCAATAGGTTTGTCTTAATTGCGGCCTGGTTTGTGTTGTTTGTAGATTACCACACAGGTGCAATTGGTTTCTCTTGATTACGCCTTGGTTTTTTTTGTTGTAGATTCGCACACATGTACAAGTGGTTTGTCTTGATTGCGCCTTGGTTTTTTTTTTGTAGATTCACACACAGGTGCAAGTGGTTTGTTTTGATTACGGTCAGGTTTTTTTTTTGAAGATTCGCACAGAGGTGCAAGTGGTTTGTCTTGATTGTGCCTCGGTTTTTTTTTTTTTTTAGATTCTCACACAGGTGCAAGTGTTTTGTCTTGATTGTGCCCAGGTGTGTGTTGTTTGTAGATTCGCACACAGGTGAAATTGGTTTCTCTAGATTGCGCCTTGGTTTTTTTTTGTTGTAGATTCGCACACAGGTTCAAGTGGTTTGTCTTGATTGTGCCTATGTTTTATTTTTGAAGATTCGCACACAGGTGCAAGTGGTTTGTCTTGATTACGCCTAGGTTTTTTTTTGTAGATTCACACACAGGTGCAATTGGTTTTTCTTGATTGCGCCCTGGTTTGTGTTGCTGGTAGATTAGCACACAGGTGCAATTGGTTTTTCTTGATTACTCCTAGGTTTTTTTTGTTGTAGATTCGCACAAAGGTGCAAGTGGTTTGTCTTGATTACCCCTAGTTTTTTTTTTTAATTTTTTTTTTATATTTATTTATTTTCCCTTTTTGTTGCCCTTATTGTTTAACATTGTTGTAGTTATTGATGTCATCATAGTTGTTGGCTAGGACAGAGAGAAATGGAGGGAGGAGGGGAAGACAGAGAGGGGGAGAGAAAGATAGACACCTGCAGACCTGCTTCACCGCCTGTGAAGGGACTCCCTTGCAGGTGGGGAGCCGGGGGCTTGAACCGGATCCTTAAGCCGGTCCTTGCGTTTTGCGCCACGTGCGCTTAACCCGCTGCGCTACCGCCCAACTCCCCCTAGTTTTTTTTTTTTTTTGGAGATTCGCACACAGGTGCAAGTGGTTTGTCTTGATTGTGCCTATGTTTTTTTTTTTTGAAGATTAGCACACAGGTGCAATTGGTTTCTCTTGATTACTCCTAGGTTTTTTTTGTTGTAGATTCGCACAAAGGTGCAAGTGGTTTGTCTTGATTGTGTCTAGTTTTTTTTTTTTTTTTGGAGATTCACACACAGGTGCAAGTGGTTTTTCTTGATTGCGCCTTGGTTTTTTTTTTTGTAGATTCACACACAGTTGCAAGTGGTTTGTCTTGATAATGCTCAGGTTTTTTTTTTGAAGATTCGCACAGAGGTGCAAGTGGTTTGTCTTGATTGTGCCTAGGTTTTTTTTTTTTAGATTCGCACACAGGTGCAAGTGTTTTGTCTTGATTGCACCCAGGTGTGTGTTCTTTGTAGATTCGCACACAGGAGAAATTGGTTTCTCTAGATTGCGCCTTTTGTTTTTATTGTAGATTCGCACACAGGTGCAAGTGTTTTGTCTTGACTGTGCCTATGTTTTTTTTTTTTGAAGATTCGCACACAGTTGCAATTGGTTTCTCTTGATTATGCCTTGGTTTTTTTTCTTGTAGATTCGCACACAGGTGCAAGTGGTTTGTCTTGATTACCCCAATTTTTTTTTTTTTTGGAGATTCGCACACAGGTGCAAGTGGTTTGTCTTGAATGCAGCCTAGGATTTTTTTTTAATATTCGCACACAGGTGAAAGTGGTTTGTCTTGATTGCGCCCAGGTGTGTGTTGTTTCTTGATTCGCACACAGGTGCAAGTGGTTTGTCTTGATTGCACCTGGGTTTTTTTTTGTAGATTCGCACACAGGTGCAAGTGGTTTGTCTTGATTGCGCCTAGCTTTTTTTTTTTTGTAGATTCACACACAGGTGCAAGTGGTTTTTCTTGCTTGTGCCTATGTTTTTTTTTTGTAGATTCACACACAAGTGTAAGTGGTTTGTCTTGATTGCCCCTAGAATTTTTTTTTTTAAGATTCGCACAGAAGTGCAAGGGGTTTGTCTTGATTGCGCCCAGTTGTTTGTTGTTTCTAGATTCGCACACAGGTACAATTGGTTTGTCTTGATGGCACCTAAGATTGTTTTTTTTTAGATTCGCACACAGGTGTAAGTGGTTTGTCTTGATTGTGCCGAGTTTTTTTTTTTTTGAAGATTCGCACACAGGTGCAAGTGGTTTTTCTTGATTGCTCCTAGGTTTTTTTTTGTAGATTGACACACAGGTGCAATTGGTTTGTCTTGATTGCGGCCTGGTTTGTGTTGTTTGTAGATTAGCACACAGTGCAATAGGTTTCTCTTGATTACGCCTTGGTTTTTTTTCTTGTAGATTCGCACACATGTGCAAGTGATTTGTCTTGATTGCGCCTAGTTTTTTTTTTATTTTGTAGATTCGCACACAGGTGCAAGTGGTTTGTCTTGATTGCGCCTTGGTTTTTTTTTGTAGATTCACACACAGGTGCAAGTGGTTTGTTTTGATTACGCTCAGGTTTTTTTTTTGAAGATTCGCACAGAGGTGCAAGTGGTTTGTCCTGATTGTGCCTAGGTTTTTTTTTTTTTTTTAGATTCCCACACAGGTGCAAGTGTTTTATCTTGATTGCGCCCAGGTGTGTGTTGTTTGTAGATTCGCACACAGGTGAAATAGGTTTCTCTAGATTGCGCCTTGGTTTTTTTTTTGTTGTAGATTCGCACACAGATTCAAGTGGTTTGTCTTGATTGTGCCTATGTTTTTTTTTTTTGAAGATTCGCACACAGGTGCAAGTGGTTTTTCTTGATTGCGCCTAGGTTTTTTTTTTTTGTAGATTCACACACAGGTGCAATTGGTTTGTCTTGATTGCGCCCTGGTTTGTGTTGTTTGTAGATTAGCACACAGGTGCAATTGGTTTCTCTTGTTTACACCTTGATTTTTTTGTTGTAGATTCGCACACAGGTGCAAGTAGTTTGTCTTGATTGCGCCTAGATTTTTTTTTTTGGAGATTCGCACACAGGTAAAGTGGTTTGTCTTGATTGCGCCATGGTTTTTTTTTGTAGATTCACACACAGGTGTAAGTGGTTTGTGTTGATTACGCTCAGTTTTTTTTTCGCACACAGGTGCAAGTGGTTTGTCTTGATGGCGCCTAGGATTGTTTTTTTTTTAAGATTCGCACACAGGTGCAAGTGGTTTGTCTTGATTGCGCCTAGTTTTTTTTTTGTAGATTCACACACAGGTGCAAGTGGTTTGTCTTGATTAAGCATAGGTTTTTTTTTTTTGAAGATTCGCACATAGGAACAAGTGGTTTGTCTTGTTTGCTTCTAAGTTTTTTCTTTTGTAGACTCACACACATGTGCAAGTGGTTTGTCTTGATTGTGCTTAGGTTTTTTTTGTGAAGATTCGCACACAGGTGCAAGTGGTTTGTCTTGATTGCGCCCAGGTGTGTTCTGTTTCTCGATTAGCACGGAGGAGCAATTGTTTTCTCTTGATGGCGCCTACGATTGTTTTTTTTTAGATTGCACACAGGTGCAAGTGGTTTGTCTTCATTGCGCCTATTTTTTTTTTTTTGAAGATTCGCACACAGCTGCAAGTGGTTTGTCATGATTGCGCGTAGGTTTTCATTTTTTGTAGATTCACACACAGGTGCAATTGGTTGATCTTGATTCAACAAACACCTGGTTGATCCCAGGTGTTTGTTGATTTTAGCTTTCCACACAGTTGCAAGTGGTTTCACTTGAGTGTGCCAAGGTGTGTGTTGTTTTCAGTTTCCCACACAGGTGCAAGTGGTTTATCATGATTGCCCCCAGGTGTGTGTTGTTTATAGTTTTGCACACAGGTGCAAGTGGTATGATTTGATTACGCTCAGGTTTTTTTTTTTGAAGATTCGCACACAGGTGCAAGTGGTTTGTCTTGATTGCGCCTAGGTTTTTTTTTTGTAGATTCACACACAGGTGCAAGTGGTTTGCCTTGATTGTGCCTAGGTTTTTTTTTTTGAAGATTCGCACAAAGGTGAAAGTGGTTTGTCTTGATTGTGCCGAGTTTTTTTTTTTTGAAGATTCGCACACAGGTGCAATTGGTTGATCTAGATTACGCCCAGATGTATGTTGTTTTTAGATTTGCACACTGTTGCAAGTGGTTTCACTTGAGTGTGCCCAGATTTGTGTTGTTTTCAGTTTCCCACACAGGTGCAAGTGGTTTGTCATGATTGCCCCCGGTGTGTGTTGTTTATAGTTTCGCACACAGGTGCAAGTGGTTTGTCTTGATTGCGCCCAGGTGTGTGTTGTTTGTAGATTCGCACACAGGTGCAAGTGGTTTGTCTTGATTGCGCCTAGCTTTTTTTTTTAGATTCGCACACAGGTGCAAGTGGTTTGTCTTGATTTTGCCTATTTTTTTTTGAAGCTTCGCACACAGGTGCAAGTGGTTTGTCTTGATTGCGCCTAGGTTTTTTTTTTTTTGTAGATTCACACACAGGTGGCGTTGGTTTGTCTTGTTTAGGCATAATTTTTTTTTTTTGAAGATTCGCACACAGGTGCAAGTGGTTTGTCTTGATTGCGCCTAGGGTTTTTTTTGTAGATTCGCACACAGGTGCAAGTGGTTTGTCTTGATTACGCTCAGGTTTTTTTTTTGTGAAGATTCGCACAGAGGTGTAAGTGGTTTGTCTTGATTGTGCCTAGGTTTTTTTTTTTTTTTTTTTTTAGATTCGCACACAGGTGCAAGTGTTTTGTCTTGATTGCGCCCAGGTTTGTGTTGTTTTTAGCTTCGCACACAGGTGAAATAGGTTTCTCTTGATTACGCCTTGGTTTTTTTTTTGTTGTAGATTCGCACACAGGTACAAGTGGTTTGTCTTGATTGTGCCTATGTTTTTTTTTGAAGATTCGCACACATGTGCAAGTGGTTTGTCTTGATTGCGCCTTGGTTTTTTTTTTTTTTTGTAGATTCACACACAGGTGCAAGTGGTTTGTCTTGATTACGCTCAGGTTTTTTTTTTTTTTTTTTGAATATTCGCACACAGGTGCAAGTGGTTTGTCTTGATTGCGCCTTGGTTTTTTTTTTTTTTTTTTGTAGATTCACACACAGGTGCAAGTTGTTTGTCCTGAATGCGCCTAGGTTTTTTTTGTAGATTCACACACAGGTCCAAGTGGTTTGTCTTGATTTTGCCTAGGTTTTTTTTTTTTTAAGATTCGCACACAGGTGCAATTGGTTTGTCTTGATTGCGCCTAGGATTTTTTTTGTTCTGTTCGCACACAGGTGAACGTGGTTTGTCTTCATTGCGCCCAGGTGTGTGTTGTTGTAGATTCGCACACAGGTGAAATTTGTTTCTCTTGATTACGCCTTGGTTTTTTTGTTTTAGATTCGCACACAGGTGCAAGTGGTTTTTGTTGAGAGTGCCTATGTTTTTATTTTGAAGATTCGCACACAGGTGCAAGTGGTTTGTCTTGATTGCGGCTAGTTTTTTTGTTTTTTTGTAGATTCGCACACAGGTGCAAGTGGTTTGTCTTGATTGCGCCTTTTTTTTTTTTTGTAGATTCACACACAGGTGCAAGTGGTTTGTCTTGATTGTGCTTAGGTTTTTTTTTTGAAGATTCGCACACAGGTGCAAGTGGTTTTTCTTGATTGCTCCTAGGTTTTTTTTTTGTAGTTTGACACACAGGTGCAATAGGTTTGTCTTAATTGCGGCCTGGTTTGTGTTGTTTGTAGATTACCACACAGGTGCAATTGGTTTCTCTTGATTACGCCTTGGTTTTTTTTGTTGTAGATTCGCACACATGTACAAGTGGTTTGTCTTGATTGCGCCTTGGTTTTTTTTTTTGTAGATTCACACACAGGTGCAAGTGGTTTGTTTTGATTACGGTCAGGTTTTTTTTTTTGAAGATTCGCACAGAGGTGCAAGTGGTTTGTCTTGATTGTGCCTCGGTTTTTTTTTTTTTTTAGATTCTCACACAGGTGCAAGTGTTTTGTCTTGATTGTGCCCAGGTGTGTGTTGTTTGTAGATTCGCACACAGGTGAAATTGGTTTCTCTAGATTGCGCCTTGGTTTTTTTTTGTTGTAGATTCGCACACAGGTTCAAGTGGTTTGTCTTGATTGTGCCTATGTTTTATTTTTGAAGATTCGCACACAGGTGCAAGTGGTTTGTCTTGATTACGCCTAGGTTTTTTTTTGTAGATTCACACACAGGTGCAATTGGTTTTTCTTGATTGCGCCCTGGTTTGTGTTGCTGGTAGATTAGCACACAGGTGCAATTGGTTTTTCTTGATTACTCCTAGGTTTTTTTTGTTGTAGATTCGCACAAAGGTGCAAGTGGTTTGTCTTGATTACCCCTAGTTTTTTTTTTTTTAATTTTTTTTTATATTTATTTATTTTCCCTTTTTGTTGCCCCTATTGTTTAACATTGTTGTAGTTATTGATGTCATCATAGTTGTTGGCTAGGACAGAGAGAAATGGAGGGAGGAGGGGAAGATAGAGAGGGGGAGAGAAAGATAGACACCTGCAGACCTGCTTCACCGCCTGTGAAGGGACTCCCTTGCAGGTGGGGAGCCGGGGGCTTGAACCGGATCCTTAAGCCGGTCCTTGCGTTTTGCGCCACGTGCGCTTAACCCGCTGCGCTACCGCCCAACTCCCCCTAGTTTTTTTTTTTTTTTGGAGATTCGCACACAGGTGCAAGTGGTTTGTCTTGATTGTGCCTATGTTTTTTTTTTTTGAAGATTAGCACACAGGTGCAATTGGTTTCTCTTGATTACTCCTAGGTTTTTTTTGTTGTAGATTCGCACAAAGGTGCAAGTGGTTTGTCTTGATTGTGTCTAGTTTTTTTTTTTTTTTGGAGATTCACACACAGGTGCAAGTGGTTTTTCTTGATTGCGCCTTGGTTTTTTTTTTTGTAGATTCACACACAGTTGCAAGTGGTTTGTCTTGATAATGCTCAGGTTTTTTTTTGAAGATTCGCACAGAGGTGCAAGTGGTTTGTCTTGATTGTGCCTAGGTTTTTTTTTTTAGATTCGCACACAGGTGCAAGTGTTTTGTCTTGATTGCACCCAGGTGTGTGTTCTTTGTAGATTCGCACACAGGAGAAATTGGTTTCTCTAGATTGCGCCTTTTGTTTTTATTGTAGATTCGCACACAGGTGCAAGTGTTTTGTCTTGACTGTGCCTATGTTTTTTTTTTTTGAAGATTCGCACACAGTTGCAATTGGTTTCTCTTGATTATGCCTTGGTTTTTTTTCTTGTAGATTCGCACACAGGTGCAAGTGGTTTGTCTTGATTACCCCAATTTTTTTTTTTTTGGAGATTCGCACACAGGTGCAAGTGGTTTGTCTTGAATGCGCCTAGGATTTTTTTTTAATATTCGCACACAGGTGAAAGTGGTTTGTCTTGATTGCGCCCAGGTGTGTGTTGTTTCTTGATTCGCACACAGGTGCAAGTGGTTTGTCTTGATTGCACCTGGGTTTTTTTTTGTAGATTCGCACACAGGTGCAAGTGGTTTGTCTTGATTGCGCCTAGCTTTTTTTTTTTTGTAGATTCACACACAGGTGCAAGTGGTTTTTCTTGCTTGTGCCTATGTTTTTTTTTTGTAGATTCACACACAAGTGTAAGTGGTTTGTCTTGATTGCCCCTAGAATTTTTTTTTTTAAGATTCGCACAGAAGTGCAAGGGGTTTGTCTTGATTGCGCCCAGTTGTTTGTTGTTTCTAGATTCGCACACAGGTACAATTGGTTTGTCTTGATGGCACCTAAGATTGTTTTTTTTTAGATTCGCACACAGGTGTAAGTGGTTTGTCTTGATTGTGCCGAGTTTTTTTTTTTTTGAAGATTCGCACACAGGTGCAAGTGGTTTTTCTTGATTGCTCCTAGGTTTTTTTTTGTAGATTGACACACAGGTGCAATTGGTTTGTCTTGATTGCGGCCTGGTTTGTGTTGTTTGTAGATTAGCACACAGTGCAATAGGTTTCTCTTGATTACGCCTTGGTTTTTTTTCTTGTAGATTCGCACACATGTGCAAGTGATTTGTCTTGATTGCGCCTAGTTTTTTTTTTATTTTGTAGATTCGCACACAGGTGCAAGTGGTTTGTCTTGATTGCGCCTTGGTTTTTTTTTGTAGATTCACACACAGGTGCAAGTGGTTTGTTTTGATTACGCTCAGGTTTTTTTTTTGAAGATTCGCACAGAGGTGCAAGTGGTTTGTCCTGATTGTGCCTAGGTTTTTTTTTTTTTTTTAGATTCCCACACAGGTGCAAGTGTTTTATCTTGATTGCGCCCAGGTGTGTGTTGTTTGTAGATTCGCACACAGGTGAAATAGGTTTCTCTAGATTGCGCCTTGGTTTTTTTTTTTGTTGTAGATTCGCACACAGATTCAAGTGGTTTGTCTTGATTGTGCCTATGTTTTTTTTTTTTGAAGATTCGCACACAGGTGCAAGTGGTTTTTCTTGATTGCGCCTAGGTTTTTTTTTTTTGTAGATTCACACACAGGTGCAATTGGTTTGTCTTGATTGCGCCCTGGTTTGTGTTGTTTGTAGATTAGCACACAGGTGCAATTGGTTTCTCTTGTTTACACCTTGATTTTTTTGTTGTAGATTCGCACACAGGTGCAAGTAGTTTGTCTTGATTGCGCCTAGATTTATTTTTTTGGAGATTCGCACACAGGTAAAGTGGTTTGTCTTGATTGCGCCATGGTTTTTTTTTGTAGATTCACACACAGGTGTAAGTGGTTTGTGTTGATTACGCTCAGTTTTTTTTTCGCACACAGGTGCAAGTGGTTTGTCTTGATGGCGCCTAGGATTGTTTTTTTTTTAAGATTCGCACACAGGTGCAAGTGGTTTGTCTTGATTGCGCCTAGTTTTTTTTTTTTGTAGATTCACACACAGGTGCAAGTGGTTTGTCTTGATTAAGCATAGGTTTTTTTTTTTTGAAGATTCGCACATAGGAACAAGTGGTTTGTCTTGTTTGCTTCTAAGTTTTTTCTTTTGTAGACTCACACACATGTGCAAGTGGTTTGTCTTGATTGTGCTTAGGTTTTTTTTGTGAAGATTCGCACACAGGTGCAAGTGGTTTGTCTTGATTGCGCCCAGGTGTGTTCTGTTTCTCGATTAGCACGGAGGAGCAATTGTTTTCTCTTGATGGCGCCTACGATTGTTTTTTTTTAGATTGCACACAGGTGCAAGTGGTTTGTCTTCATTGCGCCTATTTTTTTTTTTTGAAGATTCGCACACAGGTGCAAGTGGTTTGTCATGATTGCGCGTAGGTTTTCATTTTTTGTAGATTCACACACAGGTGCAATTGGTTGATCTTGATTCAACAAACACCTGGTTGATCCCAGGTGTTTGTTGATTTTAGCTTTCCACACAGTTGCAAGTGGTTTCACTTGAGTGTGCCAAGGTGTGTGTTGTTTTCAGTTTCCCACACAGGTGCAAGTGGTTTATCATGATTGCCCCCAGGTGTGTGTTGTTTATAGTTTTGCACACAGGTGCAAGTGGTATGATTTGATTACGCTCAGGTTTTTTTTTTTTGAAGATTCGCACACAGGTGCAAGTGGTTTGTCTTGATTGCGCCTAGGTTTTTTTTTTGTAGATTCACACACAGGTGCAAGTGGTTTGCCTTGATTGTGCCTAGGTTTTTTTTTTTGAAGATTCGCACAAAGGTGAAAGTGGTTTGTCTTGATTGTGCCGAGTTTTTTTTTTTTGAAGATTCGCACACAGGTGCAATTGGTTGATCTAGATTACGCCCAGATGTATGTTGTTTTTAGATTTGCACACTGTTGCAAGTGGTTTCACTTGAGTGTGCCCAGATTTGTGTTGTTTTCAGTTTCCCACACAGGTGCAAGTGGTTTGTCATGATTGCCCCCGGTGTGTGTTGTTTATAGTTTCGCACACAGGTGCAAGTGGTTTGTCTTGATTGCGCCCAGGTGTGTGTTGTTTGTAGATTCGCACACAGGTGCAAGTGGTTTGTCTTGATTACGCTCAGGTTTTTTGTTTTTGAAGATTCGCACACAGGTGCAAGTGGTTTGTCTTGATTGCGCCTAGCTTTTTTTTTTAGATTCGCACACAGGTGCAAGTGGTTTGTCTTGATTTTGCCTATTTTTTTTTGAAGCTTCGCACACAGGTGCAAGTGGTTTGTCTTGATTGCGCCTAGGTTTTTTTTTTTGTAGATTCACACACAGGTGGCGTTGGTTTGTCTTGTTTAGGCATAATTTTTTTTTTTTGAAGATTCGCACACAGGTGCAAGTGGTTTGTCTTGATTGCGCCTAGGGTTTTTTTTGTAGATTCGCACACAGGTGCAAGTGGTTTGTCTTGATTACGCTCAGGTTTTTTTTTGTGAAGATTCGCACAGAGGTGTAAGTGGTTTGTCTTCATTGTGCCTAGGTTTTTTTTTTTTTTTTTTTTAGATTCGCACACAGGTGCAAGTGTTTTGTCTTGATTGCGCCCAGGTTTGTGTTGTTTTTAGCTTCGCACACAGGTGAAATAGGTTTCTCTTGATTACGCCTTGGTTTTTTTTTTGTTGTAGATTCGCACACAGGTACAAGTGGTTTGTCTTGATTGTGCCTATGTTTTTTTTTGAAGATTCGCACACATGTGCAAGTGGTTTGTCTTGATTGCGCCTTGGTTTTTTTTTTTTTTGTAGATTCACACAGAGGTGCAAGTGGTTTGTCTTGATTACGCTCAGGTTTTTTTTTTTTTTGAATATTCGCACACAGGTGCAAGTGGTTTGTCTTGATTGCGCCTTGGTTTTTTTTTTTTTTTTTTGTAGATTCACACACAGGTGCAAGTTGTTTGTCCTGAATGCGCCTAGGTTTTTTTTGTAGATTCACACACAGGTCCAAGTGGTTTGTCTTGATTTTGCCTAGGTTTTTTTTTTTTTAAGATTCGCACACAGGTGCAATTGGTTTGTCTTGATTGCGCCTAGGATTTTTTTTGTTCTGTTCGCACACAGGTGAACGTGGTTTGTCTTCATTGCGCCCAGGTGTGTGTTGTTGTAGATTCGCACACAGGTGAAATTTGTTTCTCTTGATTACGCCTTGGTTTTTTTGTTTTAGATTCGCACACAGGTGCAAGTGGTTTTTGTTGAGAGTGCCTATGTTTTTATTTTGAAGATTCGCACACAGGTGCAAGTGGTTTGTCTTGATTGCGGCTAGTTTTTTTGTTTTTTGTAGATTCGCACACAGGTGCAAGTGGTTTGTCTTGATTGCGCCTTTTTTTTTTTTTTTGTAGATTCACACACAGGTGCAAGTGGTTTGTCTTGATTGTGCTTAGGTTTTTTTTTTGAAGATTCGCACACAGGTGCAAGTGGTTTTTCTTGATTGCTCCTAGGTTTTTTTTTTGTAGTTTGACACACAGGTGCAATAGGTTTGTCTTAATTGCGGCCTGGTTTGTGTTGTTTGTAGATTACCACACAGGTGCAATTGGTTTCTCTTGATTACGCCTTGGTTTTTTTTGTTGTAGATTCGCACACATGTACAAGTGGTTTGTCTTGATTGCGCCTTGGTTTTTTTTTTGTAGATTCACACACAGGTGCAAGTGGTTTGTTTTGATTACGGTCAGGTTTTTTTTTTGAAGATTCGCACAGAGGTGCAAGTGGTTTGTCTTGATTGTGCCTCGGTTTTTTTTTTTTTTTAGATTCTCACACAGGTGCAAGTGTTTTGTCTTGATTGTGCCCAGGTGTGTGTTGTTTGTAGATTCGCACACAGGTGAAATTGGTTTCTCTAGATTGCGCCTTGGTTTTTTTTTGTTGTAGATTCGCACACAGGTTCAAGTGGTTTGTCTTGATTGTGCCTATGTTTTATTTTTGAAGATTCGCACACAGGTGCAAGTGGTTTGTCTTGATTACGCCTAGGTTTTTTTTTGTAGATTCACACACAGGTGCAATTGGTTTTTCTTGATTGCGCCCTGGTTTGTGTTGCTGGTAGATTAGCACACAGGTGCAATTGGTTTTTCTTGATTACTCCTAGGTTTTTTTTGTTGTAGATTCGCACAAAGGTGCAAGTGGTTTGTCTTGATTACCCCTAGTTTTTTTTTTTAATTTTTTTTTTATATTTATTTATTTTCCCTTTTTGTTGCCCTTATTGTTTAACATTGTTGTAGTTATTGATGTCATCATAGTTGTTGGCTAGGACAGAGAGAAATGGAGGGAGGAGGGGAAGACAGAGAGGGGGAGAGAAAGATAGACACCTGCAGACCTGCTTCACCGCCTGTGAAGGGACTCCCTTGCAGGTGGGGAGCCGGGGGCTTGAACCGGATCCTTAAGCCGGTCCTTGCGTTTTGCGCCACGTGCGCTTAACCCGCTGCGCTACCGCCCAACTCCCCCTAGTTTTTTTTTTTTTTTTGGAGATTCGCACACAGGTGCAAGTGGTTTGTCTTGATTGTGCCTATGTTTTTTTTTTTTGAAGATTAGCACACAGGTGCAATTGGTTTCTCTTGATTACTCCTAGGTTTTTTTTGTTGTAGATTCGCACAAAGGTGCAAGTGGTTTGTCTTGATTGTGTCTAGTTTTTTTTTTTTTTTTGGAGATTCACACACAGGTGCAAGTGGTTTTTCTTGATTGCGCCTTGGTTTTTTTTTTTGTAGATTCACACACAGTTGCAAGTGGTTTGTCTTGATAATGCTCAGGTTTTTTTTTTGAAGATTCGCACAGAGGTGCAAGTGGTTTGTCTTGATTGTGCCTAGGTTTTTTTTTTTTAGATTCGCACACAGGTGCAAGTGTTTTGTCTTGATTGCACCCAGGTGTGTGTTCTTTGTAGATTCGCACACAGGAGAAATTGGTTTCTCTAGATTGCGCCTTTTGTTTTTATTGTAGATTCGCACACAGGTGCAAGTGTTTTGTCTTGACTGTGCCTATGTTTTTTTTTTTTGAAGATTCGCACACAGTTGCAATTGGTTTCTCTTGATTATGCCTTGGTTTTTTTTCTTGTAGATTCGCACACAGGTGCAAGTGGTTTGTCTTGATTACCCCAATTTTTTTTTTTTTTGGAGATTCGCACACAGGTGCAAGTGGTTTGTCTTGAATGCAGCCTAGGATTTTTTTTTAATATTCGCACACAGGTGAAAGTGGTTTGTCTTGATTGCGCCCAGGTGTGTGTTGTTTCTTGATTCGCACACAGGTGCAAGTGGTTTGTCTTGATTGCACCTGGGTTTTTTTTTGTAGATTCGCACACAGGTGCAAGTGGTTTGTCTTGATTGCGCCTAGCTTTTTTTTTTTTGTAGATTCACACACAGGTGCAAGTGGTTTTTCTTGCTTGTGCCTATGTTTTTTTTTTGTAGATTCACACACAAGTGTAAGTGGTTTGTCTTGATTGCCCCTAGAATTTTTTTTTTTAAGATTCGCACAGAAGTGCAAGGGGTTTGTCTTGATTGCGCCCAGTTGTTTGTTGTTTCTAGATTCGCACACAGGTACAATTGGTTTGTCTTGATGGCACCTAAGATTGTTTTTTTTTAGATTCGCACACAGGTGTAAGTGGTTTGTCTTGATTGTGCCGAGTTTTTTTTTTTTTGAAGATTCGCACACAGGTGCAAGTGGTTTTTCTTGATTGCTCCTAGGTTTTTTTTTGTAGATTGACACACAGGTGCAATTGGTTTGTCTTGATTGCGGCCTGGTTTGTGTTGTTTGTAGATTAGCACACAGTGCAATAGGTTTCTCTTGATTACGCCTTGGTTTTTTTTCTTGTAGATTCGCACACATGTGCAAGTGATTTGTCTTGATTGCGCCTAGTTTTTTTTTTATTTTGTAGATTCGCACACAGGTGCAAGTGGTTTGTCTTGATTGCGCCTTGGTTTTTTTTTGTAGATTCACACACAGGTGCAAGTGGTTTGTTTTGATTACGCTCAGGTTTTTTTTTTGAAGATTCGCACAGAGGTGCAAGTGGTTTGTCCTGATTGTGCCTAGGTTTTTTTTTTTTTTTTTAGATTCCCACACAGGTGCAAGTGTTTTATCTTGATTGCGCCCAGGTGTGTGTTGTTTGTAGATTCGCACACAGGTGAAATAGGTTTCTCTAGATTGCGCCTTGGTTTTTTTTTTGTTGTAGATTCGCACACAGATTCAAGTGGTTTGTCTTGATTGTGCCTATGTTTTTTTTTTTTGAAGATTCGCACACAGGTGCAAGTGGTTTTTCTTGATTGCGCCTAGGTTTTTTTTTTTTGTAGATTCACACACAGGTGCAATTGGTTTGTCTTGATTGCGCCCTGGTTTGTGTTGTTTGTAGATTAGCACACAGGTGCAATTGGTTTCTCTTGTTTACACCTTGATTTTTTTGTTGTAGATTCGCACACAGGTGCAAGTAGTTTGTCTTGATTGCGCCTAGATTTTTTTTTTTGGAGATTCGCACACAGGTAAAGTGGTTTGTCTTGATTGCGCCATGGTTTTTTTTTGTAGATTCACACACAGGTGTAAGTGGTTTGTGTTGATTACGCTCAGTTTTTTTTTTCGCACACAGGTGCAAGTGGTTTGTCTTGATGGCGCCTAGGATTGTTTTTTTTTTAAGATTCGCACACAGGTGCAAGTGGTTTGTCTTGATTGCGCCTAGTTTTTTTTTTTGTAGATTCACACACAGGTGCAAGTGGTTTGTCTTGATTAAGCATAGGTTTTTTTTTTTGAAGATTCGCACATAGGAACAAGTGGTTTGTCTTGTTTGCTTCTAAGTTTTTTCTTTTGTAGACTCACACACATGTGCAAGTGGTTTGTCTTGATTGTGCTTAGGTTTTTTTTGTGAAGATTCGCACACAGGTGCAAGTGGTTTGTCTTGATTGCGCCCAGGTGTGTTCTGTTTCTCGATTAGCACGGAGGAGCAATTGTTTTCTCTTGATGGCGCCTACGATTGTTTTTTTTTAGATTGCACACAGGTGCAAGTGGTTTGTCTTCATTGCGCCTATTTTTTTTTTTTGAAGATTCGCACACAGGTGCAAGTGGTTTGTCATGATTGCGCGTAGGTTTTCATTTTTTGTAGATTCACACACAGGTGCAATTGGTTGATCTTGATTCAACAAACACCTGGTTGATCCCAGGTGTTTGTTGATTTTAGCTTTCCACACAGTTGCAAGTGGTTTCACTTGAGTGTGCCAAGGTGTGTGTTGTTTTCAGTTTCCCACACAGGTGCAAGTGGTTTATCATGATTGCCCCCAGGTGTGTGTTGTTTATAGTTTTGCACACAGGTGCAAGTGGTATGATTTGATTACGCTCAGGTTTTTTTTTTTTTGAAGATTCGCACACAGGTGCAAGTGGTTTGTCTTGATTGCGCCTAGGTTTTTTTTTTGTAGATTCACACACAGGTGCAAGTGGTTTGCCTTGATTGTGCCTAGGTTTTTTTTTTTGAAGATTCGCACAAAGGTGAAAGTGGTTAGTCTTGATTGTGCCGAGTTTTTTTTTTTTGAAGATTCGCACACAGGTGCAATTGGTTGATCTAGATTACGCCCAGATGTATGTTGTTTTTAGATTTGCACACTGTTGCAAGTGGTTTCACTTGAGTGTGCCCAGATTTGTGTTGTTTTCAGTTTCCCACACAGGTGCAAGTGGTTTGTCATGATTGCCCCCGGTGTGTGTTGTTTATAGTTTCGCACACAGGTGCAAGTGGTTTGTCTTGATTGCGCCCAGGTGTGTGTTGTTTGTAGATTCGCACACAGGTGCAAGTGGTTTGTCTTGATTACGCTCAGGTTTTTTGTTTTTGAAGATTCGCACACAGGTGCAAGTGGTTTGTCTTGATTGCGCCTAGCTTTTTTTTTTAGATTCGCACACAGGTGCAAGTGGTTTGTCTTGATTTTGCCTATTTTTTTTTGAAGCTTCGCACACAGGTGCAAGTGGTTTGTCTTGATTGCGCCTAGGTTTTTTTTTTTGTAGATTCACACACAGGTGGCGTTGGTTTGTCTTGTTTAGGCATAATTTTTTTTTTTTGAAGATTCGCACACAGGTGCAAGTGGTTTGTCTTGATTGCGCCTAGGGTTTTTTTTGTAGATTCACACACAGGTGCAAGTGGTTTGTCTTGATTGCGACTTGGTTTTTTTTTTTTGTAGATTCACACACAGGTGCAAGTGGTTTGTCTTGATTACGCTCAGGTTTTTTTTTTTTTTGAAGATTCGCACAGAGGTGCAAGTGGTTTGTCTTGATTGTGCCTAGGTTTTTTTTTTTTTTTTAGATTCGCACACAGGTGCAAGTGGTTTGTCTTGATTCCGCCCAGGTGTGTGTTGTTTGTAGATTCGCACACAGGTGAAATTGTTTTCTCTAGATTGCGCCTTGGTTTTTTTTATTGTTGTAGATTCACACACAGATTCAAGTGGTTTGTCTTGATTGCGCCCAGGTGTGTGTTGTTTGTAGATTCGCACACAGGTGCAAGTGGTTTTTTTTGATTGCGCCTAGGTTTTTTTTTTTTGTAGATTCACACACAGGTGCAAGTGGATTGTCTTGATTTTGCCCTGGTTTGTAGATTAGCACACAGGTGCAATTGGTTTCTCTTGTTTACACCTTGGTTTTTTTGTTGTAGATTCGCACACAGGTGCAAGTGGTTTGTCTTGATTGCGCCTAGTTTTTTTTTTTTTTTGAGATTCGCACACAGGTAAAGTGGTTTGTCTTGATTGCGCCATGTTTTTTTTTTGTAGATTCACACACAGGTGTAAGTTGTTTGTCTTGATTACGCTCAGCTTTTTTTTCGCACACAGGTGCAAGTGGTTTGTCTTGATGGCGCCTAGGACTGTTTTTTTTTTTTAAGATTCTCACACAGGTGCCTGTGGTTTGTCTTGATTGCGCCTAGGTTTTTTTTTGTAGATTCACACACAGGTGCAATTTGTTTGTCTTGATTGCGCCTATTTTTTTTTTTTTGTAGATTCACACACAGGTTCAAGTGGTTTGTCTTGATTGTGCCTAGGTTTTTTTTTTGAAGATTCGCACAAAGGTGAAAGTGGTTTGTCTTGATTGCGCCCAGTTTTGTGTTGTTTCTTGATTCGCACACAGGTGCAATTGGTTTGTCTTGATGGCGCCTAGAATTTTTTTTTTTAAGATTCACACACAGGTGCAAGTGGTTTGTCTTGATTGTGCCTATTTTTTTTGAAACTTCGCACACAGGTGCAAGTGGTTTGTCTTGATTGCGCCTAGCATTTTTTTTTAGATTCGCACACAGGTGCAAGTGGTTAGTCTTGATTGCGCCTAGGGTTTTTTTTGTAGATTCACACACAGGTGCAAGTGGTTTGTCTTGATTACGCTCAGGTTTTTTTTTTGTGAAGATTCGCACAGAGGTGTAAGTGGTTTGTCTTGATTGTGCCTAGGTTTTTTTTTTTTTTTTTTAGATTCGCACACAGGTGCAAGTGTTTTGTCTTGATTGCGCCCAGGTTTGTGTTGTTTTTAGCTTCGCACACAGGTGAAATAGGTTTCTCTTGATTGCGCCTTGGTTTTTTTTTTGTTGTAGATTCGCACACAGGTACAAGTGGTTTGTCTTGATTGTGCCTATGTTTTTTTTTGAAGATTCGCACACATGTGCAAGTGGTTTGTCTTGATTGCGCCTTGGTTTTTTTTTTTTGTAGATTCACACACAGGTGCAAGTGGTTTGTCTTGATTACGCTCAGGTTTTTTTTTTTTGAATATTCGCACACAGGTGCAAGTGGTTTGTCTTGATTGCGCCTTGGTTTTTTTTTTTTTTTTTAGATTCACACACAGGTGCAAGTTGTTTGTCCTGAATGCGCCTAGGTTTTTTTTGTAGATTCACACACAGGTCTAAGTGGTTTGTCTTGATTGTGCCTAGGTTTTTTTTTTTTGAAGATTCGCACACAGGTGCAATTGGTTTGTCTTGATTGCGCCTAGGATTTTTTTGTTATGTTCGCACACAGGTGAAAGTGGTTTGTCTTCATTGCGCCCAGGTGTGTGTTGTTGTAGATTCGCACACAGGTGAAATTTGTTTCTCTTGATTACGCCTTGGTTTTTTTGTTTTAGATTCGCACACAGGTGCAAGTGATTTTTGTTGAGTGTGCCTATGTTTTTATTTTGAAGATTCGCACACAGGTGCAAGTGGTTTGTCTTGATTGCGGCTAGTTTTTTTGTTTTTTGTAGATTCGCACACAGGTGCAAGTGGTTTGTCTTGATTGCGCCTTTTTTTTTTTTTTGTAGATTCACACACAGGTGCAAGTGGTTTGTCTTGATTGTGCTTAGGTTTTTTTTTTGAAGATTCGCACACAGGTGCAAGTGGTTTTTCTTGATTGCTCCTAGGTTTTTTTTTTGTAGTTTGACACACAGGTGCAATAGGTTTGTCTTAATTGCGGCCTGGTTTGTGTTGTTTGTAGATTACCACACAGGTGCAATTGGTTTCTCTTGATTACGCCTTGGTTTTTTTTGTTGTAGATTCGCACACATGTACAAGTGGTTTGTCTTGATTGCGCCTTGGTTTTTTTTTTGTAGATTCACACACAGGTGCAAGTGGTTTGTTTTGATTACGGTCAGGTTTTTTTTTTGAAGATTCGCACAGAGGTGCAAGTGGTTTGTCTTGATTGTGCCTCGGTTTTTTTTTTTTTAGATTCTCACACAGGTGCAAGTGTTTTGTCTTGATTGTGCCCAGGTGTGTGTTGTTTGTAGATTCGCACACAGGTGAAATTGGTTTCTCTAGATTGCGCCTTGGTTTTTTTTTTGTTGTAGATTCGCACACAGGTTCAAGTGGTTTGTCTTGATTGTGCCTATGTTTTATTTTTGAAGATTCGCACACAGGTGCAAGTGGTTTGTCTTGATTACGCCTAGGTTTTTTTTTTGTAGATTCACACACAGGTGCAATTGGTTTGTCTTGATTGCGCCCTGGTTTGTGTTGCTGGTAGATTAGCACACAGGTGTAATTGGTTTTTCTTGATTACTCCTAGGTTTTTTTTGTTGTAGATTCGCACAAAGGTGCAAGTGGTTTGTCTTGATTACCCCTAGTTTTTTTTTTTAATTTTTTTTTATATTTATTTATTTTCCCTTTTTGTTGCCCTTATTGTTTAACATTGTTGTAGTTATTGATGTCATCATAGTTGTTGGCTAGGACAGAGAGAAATGGAGAGAGGAGGGGAAGACAGAGAGGGGGAGAGAAAGATAGACACCTGCAGACCTGCTTCACCGCCTGTGAAGGGACTCCCTTGCAGGTGGGGAGCCGGGGGCTTGAACCGGATCCTTAAGCCGGTCCTTGCGTTTTGCGCCACGTGCGCTTAACCCGCTGCGCTACCGCCCAACTCCCCCTAGTTTTTTTTTTTTTTGGAGATTCGCACACAGGTGCAAGTGGTTTGTCTTGATTGTGCCTATGTTTTTTTTTTGAAGATTAGCACACAGGTGCAATTGGTTTCTCTTGATTACTCCTAGGTTTTTTTGTTGTAGATTCGCACAAAGGTGCAAGTGGTTTGTCTTGATTGTGTCTAGTTTTTTTTTTTTTTTTTTGGAGATTCGCACACAGGTGAAAGTGGTTTTTCTTGATTGCGCCTTGGTTTTTTGTTTTGTAGATTCACACACAGTTGCAAGTGGTTTGTCTTGATAATGCTCAGGTTTTTTTTTTTGAAGATTCGCACTAGGTGCAAGTGGTTTGTCTTGATTGTGCCTAGGTTTTTTTTTTTAGATTCGCACACAGGTGCAAGTGTTTTGTCTTGATTGCACCCAGGTGTGTGTTCTTTGTAGATTCGCACACAGGAGAAATTGGTTTCTCTAGATTGCGCCTTTTGTTTTTATTGTAGATTCGCACACAGGTGCAAGTGTTTTGTCTTGACTGTGCCTATGTTTTTTTTTTTTTGAAGATTCGCACACAGTTGCAATTGATTTCTCTTGATTACGCCTTGGTTTTTTTTCTTGTAGATTCGCACACAGGTGCAAGTGGTTTGTCTTGATTACCCCAATTTTTTTTTTTTTTTGAGATTCGCACACAGGTGCAAGTGGTTTGTCTTGATTGCGCCTAGGATTTTTTTTTAATATTCGCACACAGGTGAAAGTGGTTTGTCTTGATTGCGCCCAGGTGTGTGTTGTTTCTTGATTCGCACACAGGTGCAAGTGGTTTGTCTTGATTGCACCTGGGTTTTTTTTTGTAGATTCGCACACAGGTGCAAGTGGTTTGTCTTGATTGCGCCTTGGTTTTTTTTTGTAGATTCACACACAGGTGCAAATGGTTTGTTTTGATTACGCTCAGGTTTTTTTTTTGAAGATTCGCACAGAGGTGCAAGTGGTTTGTCCTGATTGTGCCTAGGTTTTTTTTTTTTTTTTTAGATTCCCACACAGGTGCAAGTGTTTTATCTTGATTGCGCCCAGGTGTGTGTTGTTTGTAGATTCGCACACAGGTGAAAAAGGTTTCTCTAGATTGCGCCTTGGTTTTTTTTTTGTTGTTGTAGATTCGCACACAGATTCAAGTGGTTTGTCTTGATTGTGCCTATGTTTTTTTTTTTTGAAGATTCGCACACAGGTGCAAGTGGTTTTTCTTGATTGCGCCTAGGTTTTTTTTTTTTGTAGATTCACACACAGGTGCAATTGGTTTGTCTTGATTGCGCCCTGGTTTGTGTTGTTTGTAGATTAGCACACAGGTGCAATTGGTTTCTCTTGTTTACACCTTGGTTTTTTTGTTGTAGATTCGCACACAGGTGCAAGTAGTTTGTCTTGATTGCGCCTAGATTTTTTTTTTTTGGAGATTCGCACACAGGTAAAGTGGTTTGTCTTGATTGCGCCATGTTTTTTTTTGTAGATTCACACACAGGTGTAAGTGGTTTGTGTTGATTACGCTCAGTTTTTTTTTCGCACACAGGTGCAAGTAGTTTGTCTTGATGGCGCCTAGGATTGTTTTTTTTTAAGATTCGCACACAGGTGCAAGTGGTTTGTCTTGATTGCGCCTAGTTTTTTTTTTTGTAGATTCACACACAGGTGCAAGTGGTTTGTCTTGATTAAGCATAGGTTTTTTTTTTGAAGATTCGCACATAGGAACAAGTGGTTTGTCTTGTTTGAGTCTAAGTTTTTTTTTTGTAGACTCACACACATGTGCAAGTGGTTTGTCTTGATTGTGCTTAGGTTTTTTTTGTGAAGATTCGCACACAGGTGCAAGTGGTTTGTCTTGATTGTGCCCAGGTGTGTTCTGTTTCTCGATTAGCATGGAGGAGCAATTGTTTTCTCTTGATGGCGCCTAAGATTGTTTTTTTTTAGATTGCACACAGGTGCAAGTGGTTTGTCTTCATTGCGCCTATTTTTTTTTTTGAAGATTCGCACACAGGTCAAGTGGTTTGTCATGATTGCGTGTAGGTTTTCGTTTTTTGTAGATTCACACACAGGTGCAATTGGTTGATCTTGATTCCGCCCAGGTGTTTGTTGATTTTAGCTTTCCACACAGTTGCAAGTGGTTTCACTTGAGTGTGCCAAGGTGTGTGTTGTTTTCAGTTTCCCACACAGGTGCAAGTGGTTTATCATGATTGCCCCCAGGTGTGTGTTGTTTATAGTTTTGCACACAGGTGCAAGTGGTATGATTTTATTGTGCATAGGATTCTATTTTTTTGTAGATTCGCACACAGGTGCAAGTGGTTTGTCTTGATTGCTCCTAGGATTTTTTTTTTTAGATTCTCACAAAGGTGCAAGTGGTTTGTCTTGATTGCGCCTAGGTTGTTTTTTGTAGATTCACACACAGGTGCAAGTGGTTTGTCTTGATTGTGCCTAGGTTTTATTTTTGAAGATTCGCACACAGGTGCATGTGGCTTGTCTTGATTGCGCCCAGGTGTGTGTTGTTTCTCGATTCGCACACAGGTGCAATTGGTTTGTCTTGATGTCGCCTAGGATTTTTTTTTTTTAAGATTCGCATACAGGTGCAAGTGGTTTGTCTTGATTGTGCCTAGGTTTTTTTTTGTAGATTCACACACAGGTGCAAGTGGTTTGTCTTTATTGCGCCTAGCATTTTTTTTAGATTCGCACACAGGTGCAAGTGGTTTGTCTTGATTGTACCTATTTTTTTTTTGAAACTTCGCACACAGGTGCAAGTGGTTTGTCTTGATTGCGCCTAGTTTTTTTTTTTTTTTTTTGGAGATTCTCACACAGGTGCCTGTGGTTTGTCTTGATTGCGCCTAGGTTTTTTTTGTAGATTCACACACAGGTGCATGTGGCTTGTCTTGATTGCGCCCAGGTGTGTGTTGTTTCTCGATTCAAACAAAGGTGCAATTGGTTTGTCTTGATTGCGCCTTGGATTTTTTTGTATATTCACACAAGTGCAAGTGGTTTGCCTTGATTACGCTCAGGTTTTTTTTTTTTTTGAAGATTCGCACACAGGTGCAAGTGGTTTGTCTTGATTGTGTCTAGGTTTTTTTTTTTTTAGATTCGCACACAGGTGCAAGTGTTTTGTCTTGATTGCGCCCTGGTGTGTGTTGTGTGTAGATTCGCACACAGGTGAAATAGGTTTCTCTTGGTTGCGCCTTAGGTTTTTTTTGTTGTAGATTCACACACAGGTGCAAGTGGTTTGTCTTGATTATGCTCAGTTTTTTTTTTCTTTTTTGAAGATTCGCACACAGGTGCAGGTGGTTTGTCTTGATTGCGCCAAGGTTTTATTTTTGTAGATTCACACACAGGTGCAAGTGGTTTGCCTTGATTGTGCCTAGGTTTTTTTTTTTTTGAAGATTCTCAGAAAGGTGAAAGTGGTTTGTCTTAATTGCGCCCAGTTGTGTGTTGTTTCTCGATTCGCACACAGGTGCAATTGGTTTGTCTTGATTGTACCTATTTTTTTTGAAACTTCGCAAACAGGTACAAGTGGTTTGTCTTGATTGAGCCTAGTTTTTTTTTTTTTTGGAGATTCCCACACAGGTGCAAGTTTTTTGTCTTGATTGCGCCCAGGTGTGTGTTGTTTGTAGATTCGCACACAGGTGAAATAGGTTTCTCTAGATTGCACCTTGGTTTTTTTTTGTTGTAGATTCGGACACAGATTCAAGTGGTTTGTCTTGATTGTGCCTATGTTTTTTTTTTTGAAGATTCGCACACAGGTTCAAGTGGTTTTTCTTGATTGTGCCTAGGTTTTTTTTTTTTGTAGATTGACACACGGGTGCAATTGGTTTGTCTTGATTGCGCCCTGGTTTGTGTTGTTTGTAGATTAGCACACAGGTGCAATTGGTTTCTCTTGATTACGCCTTAGTTTTTTTTGTTGTAGATTCGCACACAGGTGCAAGTGGTTTGAATTGATTGTGCCTAGCATTTTAATTTTGTAGATTCTCACACAGGTGCAAGTGGTTTGTCTTGATTGCGCCTAGGTTTTTTTTTGTAGATTCACACACAGGTGCAAGTGGTTTGCCTTGATTGTGCCTAGGTTTTTTTTTTGAAGATTCGCACAAAGGTGAAAGTGGTTTATCTTGATTGCGCCCAGTTGTGTGTTGTTTCTCGATTCGCACACAGGTGCAATTGGTTTGTTTGATGGCGGCTAGGATGTTTTTTTTAAGATTCACACACAGGTGCAAGTGGTTTCTCTCCATTGCGCCTTTTTTTTTTATTGTAGATTCGCACACAGGTGCAAGTGGTTTGTCTTGACTTTGCCTATGTTTTTTTTTTTTGAAGATTCGTACAAAGGTGCAATTGGTTTCACTTGATTACGCCTTGGGTTTTTTTCTTGTAGATTCGCACACAGGTTCAAGTGGTTTGTCTTGATTACCCCTAGTTTTTTTTTTTTTTTTTTTGGAGATTCGCACACAGGTGCAAGTGGTTTGTCTGGATTGCGCCTAGGTTTTTTTTTTTTTTGTAGATTCACACACAGGTGCAAGTGGTTTGTCTTGCTTGTGCCTATGTTTTTTTTTTTTTTGTAGATTCACACACAGGTGTAAGTGGTTTGTCTTGATTGCCCCTAGCATTTTTTTTTGAAGATTCGCACAGAGGTGCAAGGGGTTTGTCTTGATTGCGCCCAGGTGTTTGTTGTTTCTAGATTCGCACACAGGTACAATTGGTTTGTCTTGATGGCACCTAAGATTTTTTTTTTTTTTTAGATTCGCACACAGGTGCAAGTGGTTTGTCTTGATTACCCCTAGTTTTTTTTTTTTTTTTTTGGAGATTCGCACACAGGTGCAAGTGGTTTGTCTGGATTGCGCCTAGGTTTTTTTTTTTTGTAGATTCACACACAGGTGCAAGTGGTTTGTCTTGCTTGTGCCTATGTTTTTTTTTTTTTGTAGATTCACACACAGGTGTAAGTGGTTTGTCTTGATTGCCCCTAGCATTTTTTTTTGAAGATTCGCACAGAGGTGCAAGGGGTTTGTCTTGATTGCGCCCAGGTGTTTGTTGTTTCTAGATTCGCACACAGGTACAATTGGTTTGTCTTGATGGCACCTAAGATTTTTTTTTTTTTAGATTCGCACAGAGGTGCAAGTGGTTTGTCTTGATTGTGCCTCGGTTTTTTTTTTTTTTTAGATTCTCACACAGGTGCAAGTGTTTTGTCTTGATTGTGCCCAGGTGTGTGTTGTTTGTAGATTCGCACACAGGTGAAATTGGTTTCTCTAGATTGCGCCTTGGTTTTTTTTTGTTGTAGATTCGCACACAGGTTCAAGTGGTTTGTCTTGATTGTGCCTATGTTTTATTTTTGAAGATTCGCACACAGGTGCAAGTGGTTTTTCTTGATTGCGCCTAGGTTTTTTTTTTTTTGTAGATTCACACACAGGTGCAATTGGTTTGTCTTGATTGCGCCCTGGTTTGTGTTGTTTGTAGATTAGCACACAGGTGCAATTGGTTTCTCTTGTTTACACCTTGGTTTTTTTGTTGTAGATTCGCACACAGGTGCAAGTAGTTTGTCTTGATTGCGCCTAGATTTTTTTTTTTTGAGATTCGCACACAGGTGCAAGTGGTTTGTATTGATTGCGCCATGGTTTTTTTTTGTAGATTCACACACAGGTGTAAGTGGTTTGTGTTGATTACGCTCAGTTTTTTTTTCGCACACAGGTGCAAGTGGTTTGTCTTGATTGCGCCTAGTTTTTTTTTTTGTAGATTCACACACAGGTGCAAGTGGTTTGTCTTGATTAAGCATAGGTTTTTTTTTTGAAGATTCGCACATAGGAACAAGTGGTTTGTCTTGTTTGCGTCTAAGTTTTTTTTTTTTTGTAGACTCACACACATGTGCAAGTGGTTTGTCTTGATTGTGCTTAGGTTTTTTTTGTGTAGATTCGCACACAGGTGCAAGTGGTTTGTCTTGATTGCGCCCAGGTGTGTTCTGTTTCTCGATTAGCACGGAGGAGCAATTGTTTTCTCTTGATGGCGCCTACGATTGTTTTTTTTTAGATTGCACACAGGTGCAAGTGGTTTGTCTTCATTGCGCCTATTTTTTTTTTTTTGAAGATTCGCACACAGGTGCAAGTGGTTTGTCATGATTGCGCGTAGGTTTTCGTTTTTTGTAGATTCACACACAGGTGCAATTGGTTGATCTTGATTCAACAAACACCTGGTTGATCCCAGGTGTTTGTTGATTTTAGCTTTCCACACAGTTGCAAGTGGTTTCACTTGAGTGTGCCAAGGTGTGTGTTTCAGTTTCCCACACAGGTGCAAGTGGTTTATCATGATTGCCCCCAGGTGTGTGTTGTTTATAGTTTTGCACACAGGTGCAAGTGGTATGATTTGATTGCGCATAGGATTCTATTTTTTTGTAGATTCGCACACAGGTGCAAGTGGTTTGTCTTGATTGCGCCTAGGATTTTTTTTTTAGATTCTCACAAAGGTGCAAGTGGTTTGTCTTGATTGCGCCTAGGTTTTTTTTTTGTAGATTCACACACAGGTGTAAGTGGTTTGTCTTGATTGTGCCTAGGTTTTATTTTTGAAGATTCGCACACAGGTGCATGTGGCTTGTCTTGATTGCGCCCAGGTGTGTGTTGTTTCTCGATTCAAACACAGGTGCAATTGGTTTGTCTTGATTGCGCCTTGGATTTTTTTGTATATTCACACAAGTGCAAGTGGTTTGCCTTGATTACGCTCAGGTTTTTTTTTTTTTGAAGATTCGCACACAGGTGCAAGTGGTTTGTCTTGATTGTGTCTAGGTTTTTTTTTTTTTAGATTCGCACACAGGTGCAAGTGTTTTGTCTTGATTGCGCCCTGGTGTGTGTTGTGTGTAGATTCGCACACAGGTGAAATAGGTTTCTCTTGGTTGCGCCTTAGGTTTTTTTTTGTTGTAGATTCACACACAGGTGCAAGTGGTTTGTCTTGATTATGCTCAGTTTTTTTTTTTTTTTGAAGATTCGCACACAGGTGCAGGTGGTTTGTCTTGATTGCGCCAAGGTTTTATTTTTGTAGATTCACACACAGGTGCAAGTGGTTTGCCTTGATTGTGCCTAGGTTTTTTTTTTTTTTTGAAGATTCTCAGAAAGGTGAAAGTGGTTTGTCTTGATTGCGCCCAGTTGTGTGTTGTTTCTCGATTCGCACACAGGTGCAATTGGTTTGTCTTGATTGTACCTATTTTTTTTGAAACTTCGCAAACAGGTACAAGTGGTTTGTCTTGATTGCGCCTAGTTTTTTTTTTTTTTTGGAGATTCCCACACAGGTGCAAGTGTTTTGTCTTGATTGCGCCCAGGTGTGTGTTGTTTGTAGATTCGCACACAGGTGAAATAGGTTTCTCTAGATTGCGCCTTGGTTTTTTTTTTGTTGTAGATTCGGACACAGATTCAAGTGGTTTGCCTTGATTGTGCCTATGTTTTTTTTTTTGAAGATTCGCACACAGGTTCAAGTGGTTTTTCTTGATTGTGCCTAGGTTTTTTTTTGTAGATTGACACACAGGTGCAATTGGTTTGTCTTGATTGCGCCCTGGTTTGTGTTGTTTGTAGATTAGCACACAGGTGCAATGGGTTTCTCTTGATTACGCCTTAGTTTTTTTTGTTGTAGATTCGCACACAGGTGCAAGTGGTTTGAATTGATTGTGCCTAGCATTTTAATTTTGTAGATTCGCACACAGGTGCAAGTGGTTTGTCTTGATTGCGCCTAGGTTTTTTTTTGTAGATTCACACACAGGTGCAAGTGGTTTGCCTTGATTGTGCCTAGGTTTTTTTTTTGAAGATTCGCACAAAGGTGAAAGTGGTTTATCTTGATTGCGCCCAGTTGTGTGTTGTTTCTCGATTCGCACACAGGTGCAATTGGTTTGTCTTGATGGCGGCTAGGATTTTTTTTTTTAAGATTCACACACAGGTGCAAGTGGTTTCTCTCGATTGCGCCTTTTTTTTTTTATTGTAGATTCGCACACAGGTGCAAGTGGTTTGTCTTGACTTTGCCTATGTTTTTTTTTTTTGAAGATTCGTACAAAGGTGCAATTGGTTTCACTTGATTACGCCTTGGGTTTTTTTCTTGTAGATTCGCACACAGGTTCAAGTGGTTTGTCTTGATTACCCCTAGTTTTTTTTTTTTTTTGGAGATTCGCACACAGGTGCAAGTGGTTTGTCTGGATTGCGCCTAGGTTTTTTTTTTTTTGTAGATTCACACACAGGTGCAAGTGGTTTGTCTTGCTTGTGCCTATGTTTTTTTTTTTTTTTGTAGATTCACACACAGGTGTAAGTGGTTTGTCTTGATTGCCCCTAGCATTTTTTTTTTGAAGATTCGCACAGAGGTGCAAGGGGTTTGTCTTGATTGCGCCCAGGTGTTTGTTGTTTCTAGATTCGCACACAGGTACAATTGGTTTGTCTTGATGGCACCTAAGATTTTTTTTTTTTTTAGATTCGCACACAGGTGTAAGTGGTTTGTCTTGATTGTGCCGAGTTTTTTTTTTTGAAGATTCGCACACAGGTGCAAGTGGTTTTTCTTGATTGCTCCTAGGTTTTTTTTTTGTAGATTGACACACAGGTGCAATTGGTTTGTCTTGATTGCGGCCTGGTTTGTGTTGTTTATAGATTAGCACACAGTGCAATAGGTTTCTCTTGATTACGCCTTGGTTTTTTTTGTTGTAGATTCGCACACATGTGCAAGTGGTTTTTCTTGATTGCGCCTAGTTTTTTTTTATTTTGGAGATTCGCACACATGTGCAAGTGGTTTGTGTTGATTGTGCCTAAGTTTTTTTTTTTTTTTTTAGATTCCCACACAGGTGCAAGTGTTTTGTCTTGATTGCGCCCAGGTGTGTGTTGTTTGTAGATTCGCACACAGGTGAAATTGGTTTCTCTAGATTGCGCCTTGGTTTTTTTTTTGTTGTAGATTCGCACACACATTCAAGTGGTTTGTCTTGATTGTGCCTATGTTTTTTTTTTGAAGATTCGCACACAGGTGCAAGTGGTTTTTCTTGATTGCGCTATGTTTTTTTTTTGTTGTAGATTCGCACACAGGTTCAAGTGGTTTGTCTTGATTGTGCTATGTTTTTTTTTCGAAGATTCGCACACAGGTGCAAGTGGTTTGTCTTGATTGCTCCTAGGATTTTTTTTGTAGATTCACACACAGGTGCAATTGATTTGTCTTGATTGCGCCCTGGTTTGTGTTGTTTGTAGATTAGCAGACAGGTGCAATTGGTTTCTCTTGTTTACACCTTGGTTTTTTTGTTTTAGATTCGCACACAGGTGCAAGTGGTTTGTCTTGATTGCGCCTAGTTTTTTTTTTTTTTTGGAGATTCGCACACAGGTAAAGTGGTTTTTCTTGATTGCGCCATGGTTTTTTTGTAGATTCACACAGGTGTAAGTGGTTTGTCTTGATTACGCTCAGCTTTTTTTTCGCACACAGGTGCAAGTGGTTTGTCTTGATTGCGCCTAGGATTTTTTTTTTTAGATTCTCACACACGTGCAAGTGGTTTGTCTTGATTGCGCCTAGGTTTTTTTTTTGTAGATTCACACACAGGTGCAATTGGTTTGTCTTGATTGCGCCCTGATTTGTGTTGTTTGTAGATTAGCACACAGGTGCAATTGGTTTCTCTTGTTTACACCTTGGTTTTTTTGTTGTAGATTCGCACACAGGTGCAAGTGGTTTGTCTTGGTTGCGCCTAGTTTTTTTTTTTTTTTGGATATTCGCACACAGGTAAAGTGGTTTTGCTTGATTGCGCCATGGTTTTTTTTGTAGATTCAGACACAGGAGTAAGTGGTTTGTCTTGATTACGCTGAGCTTTTTTTTCGCACACAGGTGCAAGTGGTTTGTCTTGATGGCGCCTAGGATTGTTTTTTTTTAAGATTCGCACACAGGTGCAAGTGGTTTGTCTTGATTGCGCCTAGGTTTTTTTTTTTTTTGAAGATTCGCATAAAGGTGCAAGTGGTTTGTGTTGATTGCGCCCAAGTGTGTGTTGTTTCTCGATTCGCACACAGGTGCAAATGGTTTGTCTTGATGGCGCCTAGGATTTTTTTTTTTTAGATTCGCACACAGGTGCAAGTGGTTTGTCTTGATTGCGCCTAGGTTTTTTTTGGTAGATTCACACACAGGTGCAAGTGGTTTGTCTTTATTGCGCCTAGCATTTTTTTTTTTTAGATTCGCACACAGGTGCAAGTGGTTTGTCTTGATTGCGCCTAGGTTTTTTTTTTGTAGATTCACACACAGGTGCAATTGGTTTGTCTTGATTACGCCTTGGTTTTTTTGTTTTAGATTCGCACACAGGTGCAAGTGGTTTTTGTTGATTGTGCCTTATGTTTTTATTTTGAAGATTCGGACACAGGTGCAAGTGGTTTGTCTTGATTGCGGCTAGTTTTTTTGTTTTTTGTAGATTCGCACACAGGTGCAAGTGGTTTGTCTTGATTACCCCTAGATTTTTCTTTTGTAGATTCGCACACAGGTGCAAGTGGTTTGTCTTGATTGCGCCTAGGTTTTTTTTTTTTGTAGATTCACACACAGGTGCAAGTGGTTTGTCTTGCTTTTGCCTATGTTTTTTTTTGTAGATTCACACACAGGTGTAAGTGGTTTGTCTTGATTGCCCCTAGAATTTTTTTTTTTGAAGATTCGCACAGAAGTGCAAGGGGTTTGCCTTGATTGCGCCCAGGTGTTTGTTGTTTCTAGATTCGCACACAGGTACAATTGGTTTGTCTTGATGGCACCTAAGATTGTTTTTTTTAGATTCGCACACAGGTGTAAGTGGTTTGCCTTGATTGTTCCGAGTTTTTTTTTTTGAAGATTCGCCCACAGGTGCAAGTGGTTTTTCTTGATTGCTCCTAGGTTTTTTTTTGTAGATTGACACACAGGTGCAATTGGTTTGTCTTGATTGCGGCCTGGTTTGTGTTGTTTGTAGATTAGCACACAGGTCCAATTGGTTTCTCTTGATTACGCCTTGGGTTTTTTTGTTGTAGATTCGTACACATGTGCAAGTGGTTTGTCTTGATTGCGCCTAGTTTTTTATTATTTTGGAGATTCGCACACAGGTGCAAGTGGTTTGTCTTGATTGCGCCTTGGTTTTTTTTTGTTGATTCACACACAGGTGCAAGTGGTTTGTTTTGATTACGGTCAGGTTTTTTTTTTTTTGAAGATTCGCACAGAGGTGCAAGTGGTTTGTCTTGATTATGCCTAGGTTTTTTTTTTTTGTAGATTCACACACAGGTGCAAGTGGTTTGTCTTGATTGCGCGTAGGATTTTTTTTTTAGATTCTCACACTTGTGCAAGTGGTTTGTCTTGCTTGTGCCTATGTTTTTTTTTTTTGTAGGTTCACACACAGGTGTAAGTGGTTTGTCTTGATTGCCCCTAGAATTTTTTTTTTGAAGATTCGCATAGAAGTGCAAGGGGTTTGTCTTGATTGCGCCCAGGTGTTTGTTGTTTCCAGATTCGTACACAGGTACAATTGGTTTGTCTTGATTGTGCCGAGTTTTTTATTTTTTGAAGATTCGCACACAGGTGCAAGTGGTTTGTCTTGATTGCTCCTAGGTTTTTTTTTTTGAAGATTCGCACACAGGTGCAAGTGGTTTTTCTTGATTGCGCCTAGGTTTTTTTTGTAGATTCACACACAGGTGCAATTGGTTTGTCTTGATTGCGCCCTGGTTTGTGTTGTTTGTATATTAGCACACAGGTGCTATTGGTTTCTCTTGATTACGCCTTGGTTTTTTTGTTGTAGATTCGCACACAGGTGCAAGTGGTTTGTCTTGATTGCGCCTTGGTTTTTTTTTTTTTTGTAGATTCGCACACAGGTGCAAGTGGTTTGTCTAGATTGCGCCTTGGTTTTTTTTTTGTAGATTCACACACAGGTGCAAGTGGTTTGTCCTGATTACGATCAGGTTTTTTTTGTGAAGATTCGCACAGAGGTGCAAGTGGTTTGTCTTGATTGTGCCTAGGTTTTTTTTTTTTTTTTAGATTCGCACACAGGTGCAAGTGTTTTGTCTTGATTGCGCCCAGGTGTGTGTTGTTTGTAGATTCGCACACAGGTGAAATTGGTTTCTCTAGATTGCGCCTTGGTTTTTTTTTGTTGTAGATTCGCACACACATTCAAGTGGTTTGTCTTGATTGTGCCTATGTTTTTTTTTGAAGATTCGCACACAGGTGCAAGTGGTTTTTCTTGATTGCGCCTAGGTTTTTTTTTTTGTAGATTCACACACAGGTGCAATTGGTTTGTCTTGATTGCGCCCTGGTTTGTGTTGTTTGTAGATTAGCACACAGGTGCAAATGGTTTCTCTTGTTTACACCTTGGTTTTCTTGTTGTAGATTCACACACAGGTGCAAGTGGTTTGTCTTGATTGCGCCTAGTTTTTTTTTTTTTTTGGAGATTCTCACACAGGTAAAGTGGTTTTTCTTGATTGCGCCATGTTTTTTTTTTGTAGATTCACACACAGGTGTAAGTGGTTTGTCTTGATTAGGCTCAGCTTTTTTTTCGCACACAGGTGCAAGTGGTTTGTCTTGATGGCGCCTAGGATTGTTTTTTTTAAGATTCGCACACAGGTGCAAGTGGTTTGTCTTGATTGCGCCTAGGATTTTTTTTTTTTTAGATTATCACACAGGTGCAAGTGGTTTGTCTTGATTGTGCCTAGGTTTTTTTTTTTTTTTTTAGATTCGCACACAGGTGCAAGTGTTTTGTCTTGATTGCGCCCAGGTGTGTGTTGTTTGTAGATTCGCACACAGGTTCAAGTGGTTTGTCTTGATTGTGCCTTGGTTTTTTTTTTTTGTTGTAGATTCGCACACAGGTTCAAGTGGTTTGTCTTGATTGTGCCTATGTTTTTTATTTTGGAGATTCGCACACAGGTGCAAGTGGTTTGTCTTGATTGCTCCTAGGATTTTTTTTGTAGATTCACACACAGGTGCAATTGATTTGTCTTGATTGCGCCCTGGTTTGTGTTGTTTGTAGATTAGCACACAGGTGCAATTGGTTTCTCTTGTTTACACCTTGGTTTTTTTGTTGTAGATTCGCACACAGGTGCAAATGGTTTGTCTTGATTGCGCCTAGTTTTTTTTTTTTTTGGAGATTCGCACACAGGTAAAGTGGTTTTTCTTGATTGCGCCATGGTTTTTTTTGTAGATTCACACACAGGTGTAAGTGGTTTGTCTTGATTACGCTGAGCTTTTTTTTCGCACACAGGTGCAAGTGGTTTGTCTTGATGGCGTCTAGGATTGTTTTTTTTTTTTAAGATTCGCACACAGGTGCAAGTGGTTTGTCTTGATTGCGCCTAGGTTTTTTTTTTTTGAAGATTCGCATAAAGGTGCAAGTGGTTTGTCTTGATTGCGCCCAAGTGTGTGTTGTTTCTCGATTCGCACACAGGTGCAATTGGTTTGTCTTGATGGCGCCTAGGAATTTTTTTTTTTAGATTCGCACACAGGTGCAAGTGGTTTGTCTTGATTGCGCCTAGGTTTTTTTTGGTAGATTCACACACAGGTGCAAGTGGTTTCTCCTTAATGCGCCTAGCATTTTTTTTTTAGATTCGCACACAGGTGCAAGTGGTTTGTCTTGATTTCGCCTAGGTTTTTTTTTTTGTAGATTCACACACAGGTGCAATTGGTTTGTCTTGATTACGCCTTGGTTTTTTTGTTTTAGATTCGCACACAGGTGCAAGTGGTTTTTGTTGATTGTGCCTTATGTTTTTATTTTGAAGATTCGCACACAGGTGCAAGTGGTTTGTCTTGATTGCGGCTAGTTTTTTTTTTTTTTTGTAGATTCGCACACAGGTGCAAGTGGTTTGTCTTGATTACCCCTTTTTTTTTTTTATTTTGGATATTCGCACACAGGTTCAAGTGGTTTGTCTTGATTGCACCTAGATTTTTCTTTTGTAGATTCGCACACAGGTGCAAGTGGTTTGTCTTGCTTTTGCCTATGTTTTTTTTTGTAGATTCACACACAGGTGTAAGTGGTTTGTCTTGATTGCCCCTAGAATTTTTTTTTGAAGATTCGCACAGAAGTGCAAGGGGTTTGCCTTGATTGTGCCCAGGTGTTTGTTGTTTCTAGATTCGCACACAGGTACAATTGGTTTGTCTTGATGGCACCTAAGATTGTTTTTTTTTAGATTCGCACACAGGTGTAAGTGGTTTGCCTTGATTGTTCCGAGTTTTTTTTTTGAAGATTCGCCCACAGGTGCAAGTGGTTTTTCTTGATTGCTCCTAGGTTTTTTTTTGTAGATTGACACACAGGTGCAATTGGTTTGTCTTGATTGCGGCCTGGTTTGTGTTGTTTGTAGATTAGCACACAGGTCCAATTGGTTTCTCTTGATTACGCCTAGGTTTTTTTTTTTTTTTGTAGATTCACACACAGGTGCAAGTGGTTTGTCTTGATTGCGCGTAGGATTTTTTTTTTAGATTCTCACACTTGTGCATGTGGTTTGTCTTGCTTGTGCCTATGTTTTTTTTTTTTTGTAGGTTCACACACAGGTGTAAGTGGTTTGTCTTGATTGCCCCTAGAATTTTTTTTTGAAGATTCGCATAGAAGTGCAAGGGGTTTGTCTTGATTGCGCCCAGGTGTTTGTTGTTTCTAGATTCGTACACAGGTACAATTGGTTTGTCTTGATTGTGCCGAGTTTTTTTTTTTTGAAGATTCGCACACAGGTGCAAGTGGTTTTTCTTGATTGCTCCTAGGTTTTTTTTTTTTTTTGAAGATTCGCACACAGGTGCAAGTGGTTTTTCTTGATTGCGCCTAGGTTTTTTTTTGTAGATTCACACACAGGTGCAATTGGTTTGTCTTGATTGCGCCCTGGTTTGTGTTGTTTGTAGATTAGCACACAGGTGCTATTGGTTTCTCTTGATTACGCCTTGGTTTTTTTGTTGTAGATTCGCACACAGGTGCAAGTGGTTTGTCTTGATTGCGCCTTGGTTTTTTTTTTTTTTTTTTGTAGATTCGCACACAGGTGCAAGTGGTTTGTCTTGATTGCGCCTTGGTTTTTTTTTTGTAGATTCACACACAGGTGCAAGTGGTTTGTCCTGATTACGCTCAGGTTTTTTTTTGTGAAGATTCGCACAGAGGTGCAAGTGGTTTGTCTTGATTGTGCCTAGGTTTTTTTTTTTTTTAGATTCGCACACAGGTGCAAGTGTTTTGTCTTGATTGCGCCCAGGTGTGTGTTGTTTTTAGATTCGCACCCAGGTGAAATATGTTTCTCTTGATTGCGCCTTGGTTTTTTTTTGTTGTAGATTCTCACACAGGTACAAGTGATTTGTCTTGATTGTGCCTAATTTTTTTTTTTGAAGATTCGCACACAGGTGCAAGTGGTTTGTCTTGATTGCGCCTTGGTTTTTTTTTTTTTTTTGTAGATTCACACACAGGTGCAAGTGGTTTGTCTTGATTGCTCCTAGGATTTTTTTTGTAGATTCACACAGGTGTAAGTGGTTTGTCTTGATTACGCTCAGCTTTTTTTTCGCACACAGGTGCAAGTGGTTTGTCTTGATTGCGCCTAGGATTTTTTTTTTTTTAGATTCTCACACACGTGCAAGTGGTTTGTCTTGATTGCGCCTAGATTTTTTTTTTTTTTTGAAGATTCGCATAAAGGTGCAAGTGGTTTGTGTTGATTGCGCCCAAGTGTGTGTTGTTTCTCGATTCGCACACAGGTGCAATTGGTTTGTCTTGATGGCGCCTAGGATTTTTTTTTTTTTAGATTCGCACACAGGTTCAAGTGGTTTGTCTTGATTGCGCCTAGGTTTTTTTTGGTAGATTCACACACAGGTGCAAGTGGTTTGTCTTGATTACGCCTTGGTTTTTTTGTTTTAGATTCGCACACAGGTGCAAGTGGTTTTTGTTGATTGTGCCTTATGTTTTTATTTTGAAGATTCGGACACAGGTGCAAGTGGTTTGTCTTGATTACCCCTAGTTTTTTTTTTTTTTTGGAGATTCGCACACAGGTGCAAGTGGTTTTTCTTGATTGCGCCTAGGTTTTTTTTTTTTTTTTGAAGATTCGCACACAGGTGCAAGTGGTTTTTCTTGATTGCGCCTAGGTTTTTTTTGTAGATTCACACACAGGTGCAATTGGTTTGTCTTGATTGCGCCCTGGTTTGTGTTGTTTGTAGATTAGCACACAGGTGCTATTGGTTTCTCTTGATTACGCCTTGGTTTTTTTGTTGTAGATTCGCACACAGGTGCAAGTGGTTTGTCTTGATTGCGCCTTGGTTTTTTTTTTTTTTTTTTGTAGATTCGCACACAGGTGCAAGTGGTTTGTCTTGATTGCGCCTTGGTTTTTTTTTTGTAGATTCACACACAGGTGCAAGTGGTTTGTCCTGATTACGCTCAGGTTTTTTTTTTTTAAGATTCGCACACAGGTGCAAGTGGTTTGTCTTGATTGTGCCTAGGTTTTTTTTTTTTTTAGATTCGCACACAGGTGCAAGTGTTTTGTCTTGATTGCGCCCAGGTGTTTGTTGTTTTTAGATTCGCACACAGGTGAAATATGTTTCTCTTGATTGCGCCTTGGTTTTTTTTTGTTGTAGATTCGCACACAGGTACAAGTGATTTGTCTTGATTGTGCCTAATTTTTTTTTTTGAAGATTCGCACACAGGTGCAAGTGGTTTGTCTTGATTGCGCCTTGGTTTTTTTTTTTTTTTTTTTGTAGATTCACACACAGGTGCAAGTGGTTTGTCTTGATTACGCTCAGGTTTTTTTTTTTTTTTGAAGATTCGCACACAGGTGCAAGTTGTTTGTCTTGATTGCGCCCAGGTGTGTGTTGTTTGTAGATTCGCACACAGGTGAAATAGGTTTCTCTAGATTGCACCTTGGTTTTTTTTTTGTTGTAGATTCGGACACAGATTCAAGTGGTTTGTCTTGATTGTGCCTATGTTTTTTTTTTGAAGATTTGCACACAGGTTCAAGTGGTTTTTCTTGATTGTGCCTAGGTTTTTTTTTGTAGATTGACACACAGGTGCAATTGGTTTGTCTTGATTGCGCCCTGGTTTGTGTTGTTTGTAGATTAGCACACAGGTGCAATTGGTTTCTCTTGATTATGCCTTAGTTTTTTTTGTTGTAGATTCGCACACAGGTGCAAGTGGTTTGAATTGATTGCGCCTAGCATTTTATTTTTTGTAGATTCGCACACAGGTGCAAGTGGTTTGTCTTGAATGCGCCTAGTTTTTTTTTGTAGATTCACACACAGGTGCAAGTGGTTTGCCTTGATTGTGCCTAGGTTTTTTTTTTTTGAAGATTCGCACAAAGGTGAAAGTGGTTTATCTTGATTGCGCCCAGTTGTGTATTGTTTCTCGATTCGCACACAGCTGAAATTGGTTTGTCTTGATGGCGCCTAGGATTTTTTTTTTAAGATTCACACACAGGTGCAAGTGGTTTGTCTTGATTGTGCCTATTTTTTTTTTTGAAACTTCGCACACAGGTGCAAGTGGTTTGTCTTGATTGCGCCTAGCATTTTTTTTTTTAGATTCGCACAGAGGTGCAAGTGGTTTGTCTTGATTGTGCCTAGGTTTTTTTTTTTTTTTTTTTTTTAGATTCGCACACAGGTGCAAGTGTTTTGTATTGATTTCGCCCAGGTGTGTGTTGTTTGTAGATTCGCACACAGGTGAAATTTGTTTCTCTAGATTGCGCCTTGGTTTTTTTTTTTGTTGTAGATTCGCACACAGATTCAAGTGGTTTGTCTTGATTGTGCCTATGTTTTTTTTTGAAGATTCGCACACAGGTGCAAGTGGTTTTTCTTGATTGCGCCTAGTATTTTTTTTTTAGATTCTCACACAGGTGCAAGTGGTTTGTCTTTATTGTGCCTATTTTTTTTGAAACTTCGCACACAGGTGCAAGTGGTTTGTCTTGATTGCGCGTAGGATTTTTTTTTTAGATTCTCACACTTGTGCAAGTGGTTTGTCTTGCTTGTGCCTATGTTTTTTTTTTTGTAGGTTCACACACAGGTGTAAGTGGTTTGTCTTGATTGCCCCTAGAATTTTTTTTTTGAAGATTCGCATAGAAGTGCAAGGGGTTTGTCTTGATTGCGCCCAGGTGTTTGTTGTTTCTAGATTCGTACACAGGTACAATTGGTTTGTCTTGATTGTGCCGAGTTTTTTTTTTTTTTTTGAAGATTCGCACAGAGGTGCAAGTGGTTTGTCTTGATTGTGCCTAGGTTTTTTTTTTTTTTTTTAGATTCTACACAGGTGCAAGTGTTTTGTCTTGATTGCGCCCAGGTGTGTGTTGTTTTTAGATTCGCACACAGGTGAAATAGGTTTCTCTTGATTGCGCCTTGGTTTTTTTTTTGTTGTAGATTCGCACACAGGTACAAGTGGTTTGTCTTGATTGTGCCTAATTTTTTTTTTTGAAGATTCGCACACAGGTGCAAGTGGTTTGTCTTGATTGCGCCTTGGTTTTTTTTTTTTTGCAGATTCACACACAGGTGCAAGTGGTTTGTCTTGATTACGCTCAGGTTTTTTTTTTTTGAAGATTCGCACACAGGTGCAAGTTGTTTGTCTTGATTGCGCCCAGGTGTGTGTTGTTTGTAGATTCGCACACAGGTGAAATAGGTTTCTCTAGATTGCGCCTTTGTTTTTTTTTTGTTGTAGATTCGGACACAGATTCAAGTGGTTTGTCTTGATTGTGCCTATGTTTTTTTTTTTGAAGATTCGCACACAGGTTCAAGTGGTTTTTCTTGATTGTGCCTAGGTTTTTTTTTGTAGATTGACACACAGGTGCAATTGGTTTGTCTTGATTGCGCCCTGGTTTGTGTTGTTTGTAGATTAGCACACAGGTGCAATTGGTTTCTCTTGATTACGCTTTAGTTTTTTTTGTTGTAGATTCGCACACAGGTGCAAGTGGTTTGAATTGATTGCGCCTAGCATTTTATTTTTTGTATTTTATTTTTGTAGGATTTTTTTTTCAATTCGCACACAGGTGCAAGTGTATTGTCTTGATTGCGCCTAGCAATTTTTTTTTAATAGCACACAGAGGCAAGTGGTTTGTGTTGATTGCACCTAGTTTTTTTTTTTTTTTTGAAGATTCGCACACAGGTGCAAGTGGTTTGTCTTGATTGCGCCTAGTTTTTTTTTTTTTTTTGTAGATTCACACACAGGTCTAAGTGGTTTGTCTTGATTACGCTCAGCTTTTTTTTCGCACACAGGTGCAAGTGGTTTGTCTTGATGGCGCCTAGGATTTTTTTTTTTAAGATTCGCACACAGGTGCAAGTGGTTTGTCTTGATTGCACCTAGGATTTTTTTTTTTAGATTCTCACACAGGTGCAAGTTGTTTGTCTTGATTGTGCCTAGGTTTTTTTTTCTTTTTTTTTTGATTCGCACACAGGTGCAAGTGTTTTGTCTTGATGGCGCCTAGGATTTTTTTTTTTTAAGATTCGCACACAGGTGCAAGTGTTTTCTCTAGATTGCTCCTTGGTTTTTTTTTTTGTTGTAGATTCGCACACAGGTTCAAGTGGTTTGTCTTGATTGTGCCTATGTTTTTTTTTTTGAAGATTCGCACACAGGTGCAAGTGGTTTGTCTTGATTGCTCCTAGGATTTTTTTTGTAGATTCACACACAGGTGCAATTGATTTGTCTTGATTGCGCCCTGGTTTGTGTTGTTTGTAGATTAGCACACAGGTGCAATTGGTTTCTCTTGTTTACACCTTGGTTTTTTTGTTGTAGATTCGCACACAGGTGCAAGTGGTTTGTCTTGATTGCGCCTAGTTTTTTTTTTTTTTTGGAGATTCGCACACAGGTAAAGTGGTTTTTCTTGATTGCGCCATGGTTTTTTTTGTAGATTCACACACAGGTGTAAGTGGTTTGTCTTGATTACGCTCAGCTTTTTTTTCGCACACAGGTGCAAGTGGTTTGTCTTGATGGCGCCTAGGATTGTTTGTTTTTTAAGATTCGCACACAGGTGCAAGTGGTTTGTCTTGATTGCGCCTAGGTTTTTTTTTTTTTAAGATTCGCATAAAGGTGCAAGTGGTTTGTCTTGATTGCGCCCAAGTGTGTGTTGTTTCTCGATTCGCACACAGGTGCAATGGGTTTGTCTTGATGGCGCCTAGGATTTTTTTTTTTAGATTCGCACACAGGTGCAAGTGGTTTGTCTTGATTGCGCCTAGGTTTTTTTTGGTAGATTCACACACAGGTGTAAGTGGTTTGTCTTGATTACGCTCAGCTTTTTTTTCGCACACAGGTGCAAGTGGTTTGTCTTGATGGCGCCTAGGATTGTTTTTTTTAAGATTCGCACACAGGTGCAAGTGGTTTGTCTTGATTGCGCCAAGGATTTTTTTTTTTAGATTATCAGACAGGTGCAAGTGGTTTGTCTTGATTGTGCCTAGGTTATTTTTTTTTTTTTTAGATTCGCACACAGGTGCAAGTGTTTTGTCTTGATTGCGCCCAGGTGTGTGTTGTTTGTAGATTCGCACACAGGTGAAATTGGTTTCTCTAGATTGCGCCTTGGTTTTTTTTTTTTTGTAGATTCGCACACAGGTTCAAGTGGTTTCTCTTGATTGTGCCTATGTTTTTTTTTTTTGAAGATTCGCACACAGGTGCAAGTGGTTTTTCTTGATTGCTCCTAGGATTTTTTTTGTAGATTCACACACTGGTGCAATTGGTTTGACTTGATTTCGCCCTGGTTTGTGTTGTTTGTAGATTAGCACACAGGTGCAATTGGTTTCTCTTGTTTACACCTTGGTTTTTTTGTTGTAGATTCGCACACAGGTGCAAGTGGTTTGTCTTGATGGCGCCTAGGATTTTTTTTTTTAAGATTCGCACACAGGTGCAAGTGGTTTGTCTTGATTGCGCCTAGGATTTTTTTTTTAGATTCTCACACAGTTGCAAGTGGTTTGTCTTGATTGAGCCTAGGTTTTTTTTTTTTTTTTTTTTTTAGATTCGCACACAGGTGCAAGTGTTTTGTCTTGATTGCGCCCAGGTGTGTGTTGTTTGTAGATTAGCACACAGGTGAAATTGTTTTCTCTAGATTGCATCTTGGTTTTTTTTTTGTTGTAGATTCGCACACAGGTTCAAGTGGTTTGTCTTGATTGTGCCTATGTTTTTTTTTTGAAGATTCGCACACAGGTGCAAGTGGTTTGTCTTGATTGCTCCTAGGATTTTTTTTGTAGATTCACACACAGGTGCAATTGGTTTGTCTTGATTGCGACCTGGTTTGTGTTGTTTGTAGATTAGCACACAGGTGCAATTGGTTTCTCTTGTTTACACCTTGTTTTTTTTTTGTTGTAGATTCGCACACAGGTGCAAGTGGTTTGTCTTGATTGCGCCTAGTTTTTTTTTTTTTTTTTTTGTAGATTCACACACAGGTCTAAGTGGTTTGTCTTGATTACGCTCAGTTTTTTTTTTCGCACACAGGTGCAAGTGGTTTGTCTTGATGGCGCCTAGGATTTTTTTTTTTAAGATTCGCACACAAGTGCAAGTGGTTTGTCTTGATTGCACCTAGGATTTTTTTTTTTAGATGCTCACACAGGTGCAAGTTGTTTGTCTTGATTGTGCCTAGGTTTTTTTTTCTTTTTTTTTTGATTCTCACACAGGTGCAAGTGTTTTGTCTTGTTTGCGCCCAGGTGTGTGTTGTTTGTAGATTCGCACACAGGTGAAATTGGTTTCTCTAGATTGCGCCTTGGTTTTTTTTTGTTGTAGATTCGCACACAGGTTCAAGTGGTTTGTCTTGATTGTGCCTATGTTTTTTTTTTTGAAGATTCGCACACAGGTGCAAGTGGTTTGTCTTGATTGCTCCTAGGATTTTTTTTGTAGATTCACACACAGGTGCAATTGATTTGTCTTGATTGCGCCCTGGTTTGTGTTGTTTGTAGATTAGCACACAGGTGCAATTGGTTTATCTTGTTTACACCTTGGTTTTTTTGTTGTAGATTCGCACACAGGTGCAAGTGGTTTTTCTTGATTGCGCCTAGTTTTTTTTTTTTTGGAGATTCGCACACAGGTAAAGTGGTTTTTCTTGATTGCGCCATGGTTTTTTTTGTAGATTCACACACATGTGTAAGTGGTTTGTCTTGATTACGCTGAGCTTTTTTTTCGCACACAGGTGCAAGTGGTTTGTCTTGATGGCGCCTAGGATTGTTTGTTTTTTAAGATTCGCACACAGGTGCAAGTGGTTTGTCTTGATTGCGCCTAGGTTTTTTTTTTTTTAAGATTCGCATAAAGGTGCAAGTGGTTTGTCTTGATTGCGCCCAAGTGTGTGTTGTTTCTCGATTCGCACACAGGTGCAATGGGTTTGTCTTGATGGCGCCTAGGATTTTTTTTTTTAGATTCGCACACAGGTGCAAGTGGTTTGTCTTGATTGCGCCTAGGTTTTTTTTGGTAGATTCACACACAGGTGTAAGTGGTTTGTCTTGATTACGCTCAGCTTTTTTTTCGCACACAGGTGCAAGTGGTTTGTCTTGATGGCGCCTAGGATTGTTTTTTTTTAAGATTCGCACAAAGGTGCAAGTGGTTTGTCTTGATTGCGCCTAGGATTTTTTTTTTAGATTATCACACAGGTGCAAGTGGTTTGTCTTGATTGTGCCTAGGTTTTTTTTTTTTTTTTTTTTTTAGATTCGCACACAGGTGCAAGTGTTTTGTCTTGATTGCGCCCAGGTGTGTGTTGTTTGTAGATTCGCACACAGGTGAAATTGGTTTCTCTAGATTGCGCCTTGGTTTTTTTTTTGTTGTAGATTCGCACACAGGTTCAAGTGGTTTCTCTTGATTGTGCCTATGTCTTTTTTTTTTTTGAAGATTCGCACACAGGTGCAAGTGGTTTTTCTTGATTGCTCCTAGGATTTTTTTTGTAGATTCACACACTGGTGAAATTGGTTTGACTTGATTGCGCCCTGGTTTGTGTTGTTTGTAGATTAGCACACAGGTGCAATTGGTTTCTCTTGTTTACACCTTGGTTTTTTTGTTGTAGATTCGCACACAGGTGCAAGTGGTTTGTCTTGATGGCGCCTAGGATTTTTTTTTTTTAAGATTCGCACACAGGTGCAAGTGGTTTCTCTAGATTGCGCCTTGGTTTTTTTTTGTTGTAGATTCTCACACAGGTTCAAGTGGTTTGTCTTGATTGTGCCTATGTTTTTTTTTTTGAAGATTCGCACACAGGTGCAAGTGGTTTGTCTTGATTGCTCCTAGGATTTTTTTTGTAGATTCACACACAGGTGCAATTGATTTGTCTTGATTGCGCCCTGGTTTGTGTTGTTTGTAGATTAGCACACAGGTGCAATTGGTTTCTCTTGTTTACACCTTGGTTTTTTTGTTGTAGATTCGCACACAGGTGCAAGTGGTTTGTCTTGATTGCGCCTAGTTTTTTTTTTTTTGGAGATTCGCACACAGGTAAAGTGGTTTTTCTTGATTGCGCCATGGTTTTTTTTGTAGATTCACACACAGGTGTAAGTGGTTTGTCTTGATTACGCTCAGCTTTTTTTTCGCACACAGGTGCAAGTGGTTTGTCTTGATGGCGCCTAGGATTGTTTTTTTTTAAGATTCGCACACAGGTGCAAGTGGTTTGTCTTGATTGCGCCTAGGTTTTTTTTTTTTTGAAGATTCGCATAAAGGTGCAAGTGGTTTGTCTTGATTGCGCCCAAGTGTGTGTTGTTTCTCGATTCGCACACAGGTGCAATTGGTTTGTCTTGATGGCGCCTAGGATTTTTTTTTTTTTAGATTCGCACACAGGTGCAAGTGGTTTGTCTTGATTGCGCCTAGGTTTTTTTTGGTAGATTCACACACAGGTGCAAGTGGTTTGTCTTTATTGCTTCTAGCATTTTTTTTTTAGATTCGCACACAGGTGCAAGTGGTTTGTCTTGATTTCGCCTAGGTTTTTTTTTTGTAGATTCACACACAGGTGCAATTGGTTTGTCTTGATTACGCCTTGGTTTTTCTGTTTTAGATTCGCACACAGGTGCAAGTGGTTTTTGTTGATTGTGCCTTATGTTTTTATTTTGAAGTTTCGCACACAGGTGCAAGTGGTTTGTCTTGATTGCGGCTAGTTTTTTTGTTTTTTGTAGATTCGCACACAGGTGCAAGTGGTTTATCTTGATTACCCCTAGTTTTTTTTTTTTTTTTTTGGAGATTCGCACACAGGTGCAAGTGGTTTGTCTTGATTGCACCTAGATTTTTCTTTTGTAGATTCGCACACAGGTGCAAGTGGTTTGTCTTGATTGCGCCTAGGTTTTTTTTTTTTGTAGATTCACACACAGGTGCAAGTGGTTTGTCTTGCTTTTGCCTATGTTTTTTTTTGTAGATTCACACACAGTTGTAAGTGGTTTGTCTTGATTGCCCCTAGAATTTTTTTTTTGAAGATTCGCACAGAAGTGCAAGGGGTTTGCCTTGATTGCGCCCAGGTGTTTGTTGTTTCTAGATTCGCACACAGGTACAATTGGTTTGTCTTGATGGCACCTAAGATTGTTTTTTTTTAGATTCGCACACAAGTGTAAGTGGTTTGTCTTGATTACGCCTAGGTTTTTTTTTTTGTAGATTCACACACAGGTGCAAGTGGTTTGTCTTGATTGCGCGTAGGATTTTTTTTTTAGATTCTCACACTTGTGCAAGTGGTTTGTCTTGCTTGTGCCTATGTTTTCTTTTTGTAGGTTCACACACAGGTGTAAGTGGTTTGTCATGATTGCCCCTAGAATTTTTTTTTTTGAAGATTCGCATAGAAGTGCAAGGGGTTTGTCTTGATTGCGCCCAGGTGTTTGTTGTTTCTAGATTCGTACACAGGTACAATTGGTTTGTCTTGATTGTGCCGAGTTTTTTTTTTTTTTTGAAGATTCGCACACAGGTGCAAATGGTTTTTCTTGATTGCTCCTAGGTTTTTTTTTTTTTGAAGATTCGCACACAGGTGCAAGTGGTTTTTCTTGATTGCGCCTAGGTTTTTTTTGTAGATTCACACACAGGTGCAATTGGTTTGTCTTGATTGCGCCCTGGTTTGTGTTGTTTGTAGATTAGCACACAGGTGCTATTGGTTTCTCTTGATTACGCCTTGGTTTTTTTGTTGTAGATTCGTACACAGGTGCAAGTGGTTTGTCTTGATTGCGCCTTGGTTTTTTTTTTTTTTTTGTAGATTCGCACACAGGTGCAAGTGGTTTGTCTTGATTGCGCCTTGGTTTTTTTTTTTTGTAGATTCACACACAGGTGCAAGTGGTTTGTCCTGATTACGCTCAGGTTTTTTTTTGTGAAGATTCGCACAGAGGTGCAAGTGGTTTGTCTTGATTGTGCCTAGGTTTTTTTTTTTTTTTTAGATTCGCACACAGGTGCAAGTGTTTTGTCTTGATTGCGCCCAGGTGTGTGTTGTTTTTAGATTCGCACACAGGTGAAATAGGTTTCTCTTGATTGCGCCTTGGTTTTTTTTTTGTTGTAGATTCGCACACAGGTACAAGTGGTTTGTCTTGATTGTGCCTAATTTTTTTTTTTTGAAGATTCGCACACAGGTGCAAGTGGTTTGTCTTGATTGCGCCTTGGTTTTTTTTTTTTTTGTAGATTCACACACAGGTGCAAGTGGTTTGTCTTGATTACGCTCAGGTTTTTTTTTTTTTTAAGATTAGCACACCGGTGCAATTGGTTTCTCTTGTTTACGCCTTAGTTTTTTCTGTTGTAGATTCGCACACAGGTGCAAGTGGTTTGAATTGATTGCGCCTAGCATTTTATTTTTTGTAGATTCGCACACACGTGCAAGTGGTTTGTCTTGATTGCGCCTAGGTTTTTTTTTGTAGATTCACACACAGGTGCAAGTGGTTTGCCTTGATTGTGCCTAGGTTTTTTTTTTGAAGATTCGCACAAAGGTGAAAGTGGTTTATCTTGATTGCGCCCAGTTGTGTGTTGTTTCTCGATTCGCACACAGCTGCAATTGGTTTGTCTTGATGGCGCCTAGGATTTTTTTTTTTAAGATTCACACACAGGTGCAAGTGGTTTGTCTTGATTGTGCCTATTTTTTTTTGAATCTTCGCACACAGGTGCAAGTGGTTTGTCTTGATTGCGCCTAGCATTTTTTTTTAGATTCGCACAGAGGTGCAAGTGGTTTGTCTTGATTGTGCCTAGGTTTTTTTTTTTTTTTTTTTTAGATTCGCACACAGGTGCAAGTGTTTTGTATTGATTTCGCCCAGGTGTGTGTTGTTTGTAGATTCGCACACAGGTGAAATTTGTTTCTCTAGATTGCGCCTTGGTTTTTTTTTTGTTGTAGATTCGCACACAGATTCAAGTGGTTTGTCTTGATTTTGCCTATGTTTTTTTTTTGAAGATTCGCACACAGGTGCAAGTGGTTTTTCTTGATTGCGCCTAGCATTTTTTTTTTAGATTCGCACCCAGGTGCAAGTGGTTTGTCTTTATTGTGCCTATTTTTTTTTGAAACTTCGCACACAGGTGCAAGTGGTTTGTCTTGATTGCGCGTGGATTTTTTTTTTTAGATTCTCACACTTGTGCAAGTGGTTTGTCTTGCTTGTGCCTATGTTTTTTTTTTTGTAGGTTCACACACAGGTGTAAGTGGTTTGTCTTGATTGCCCCTAGAATTTTTTTTTGAAGATTCGCATAGAAGTGCAAGGGGTTTGTCTTGATTGCGCCCAGGTGTTTGTTGTTTCTAGATTCGTACACAGGTACAATTGGTTTGTCTTGATTGTGCCGAGTTTTTTTTTTTTTTTTTTTTGAAAATTCGCACAGAGGTGCAAGTGGTTTGTCTTGATTGTGCCTAGGTTTTTTTTTTTTTTTTTTAGATTCGCACACAGGTGCAAGTGTTTTGTCTTGATTGCGCCCAGGTGTGTGTTGTTTTTAGATTCGCACACAGGTGAAATAGGTTTCTCTTGATTGCGCCTTGGTTTTTTTTTTGTTGTAGATTCGCACACAGGTACAAGTGGTTTGTCTTGATTGTGCCTAATTTTTTTTTTTGAAGATTCGCACACAGGTGCAAGTGGTTTGTCTTGATTGCGCCTTGGTTTTTTTTTTTTGTAGATTCACACACAGGTGCAAGTGGTTTGTCTTGATTACGCTCAGGTTTTTTTTTTTTTTTTTGAAGATTCGCACACAGGTGCAAGTTGTTTGTCTTGATTGCGCCCAGGTGTGTGTTGTTTGTAGATTCGCACACAGGTGAAATAGGTTTCTCTAGATTGCGCCTTGGTTTTTTTTTGTTGTAGATTCGGACACAGATTCAAGTGGTTTGTCTTGATTGTGCCTATGTTTTTTTTTTGAAGATTCGCACACAGGTTCAAGTGGTTTTTCTTGATTGTGCCTAGGTTTTTTTTTGTAGATTGACACACAGGTGCAATTGGTTTGTCTTGATTGCGCCCTGGTTTGTGTTGTTTGTAGATTAGCACACAGGTGCAATTGGTTTCTCTTGATTACGCCTTAGTTTTTTTTGTTGTAGATTCGCACACAGGTGCAAGTGGTTTGAATTGATTGCGCCTAGCATTTTATTTTTTGTAGATTCGCACACAGGTGCAAGTGGTTTGTCTTGATTGCGCCTAGGTTTTTTTTTGTAGATTCACACACAGGTGCAAGTGGTTTGCCTTGATTGTGCCTAGGTTTTTTTTTTGAAGATTCGCACAAAGGTGAAAGTGGTTTATCTTGATTGCGCCCAGTTGTGTGTTGTTTCTCGATTCGCACACAGGTGCAATTGGTTTGTTTGATGGCGGCTAGGATGTTTTTTTTAAGATTCACACACAGGTGCAAGTGGTTTCTCTCCATTGCGCCTTTTTTTTTTATTGTAGATTCGCACACAGGTGCAAGTGGTTTGTCTTGACTTTGCCTATGTTTTTTTTTTTTGAAGATTCGTACAAAGGTGCAATTGGTTTCACTTGATTACGCCTTGGGTTTTTTTCTTGTAGATTCGCACACAGGTTCAAGTGGTTTGTCTTGATTACCCCTAGTTTTTTTTTTTTTTTTTTTTGGAGATTCGCACACAGGTGCAAGTGGTTTGTCTGGATTGCGCCTAGGTTTTTTTTTTTTGTAGATTCACACACAGGTGCAAGTGGTTTGTCTTGCTTGTGCCTATGTTTTTTTTTTTTTGTAGATTCACACACAGGTGTAAGTGGTTTGTCTTGATTGCCCCTAGCATTTTTTTTTGAAGATTCGCACAGAGGTGCAAGGGGTTTGTCTTGATTGCGCCCAGGTGTTTGTTGTTTCTAGATTCGCACACAGGTACAATTGGTTTGTCTTGATGGCACCTAAGATTTTTTTTTTTTTTAGATTCGCACACAGGTGCAAGTGGTTTGTCTTGATTACCCCTAGTTTTTTTTTTTTTTTTGGAGATTCGCACACAGGTGCAAGTGGTTTGTCTGGATTGCGCCTAGGTTTTTTTTTTTTGTAGATTCACACACAGGTGCAAGTGGTTTGTCTTGCTTGTGCCTATGTTTTTTTTTTTTTGTAGATTCACACACAGGTGTAAGTGGTTTGTCTTGATTGCCCCTAGCATTTTTTTTTGAAGATTCGCACAGAGGTGCAAGGGGTTTGTCTTGATTGCGCCCAGGTGTTTGTTGTTTCTAGATTCGCACACAGGTACAATTGGTTTGTCTTGATGGCACCTAAGATTTTTTTTTTTTTTTAGATTCGCACAGAGGTGCAAGTGGTTTGTCTTGATTGTGCCTCGGTTTTTTTTTTTTTTAGATTCTCACACAGGTGCAAGTGTTTTGTCTTGATTGTGCCCAGGTGTGTGTTGTTTGTAGATTCGCACACAGGTGAAATTGGTTTCTCTAGATTGCGCCTTGGTTTTTTTTTGTTGTAGATTCGCACACAGGTTCAAGTGGTTTGTCTTGATTGTGCCTATGTTTTATTTTTGAAGATTCGCACACAGGTGCAAGTGGTTTGTCTTGATTACGCCTAGGTTTTTTTTTTGTAGATTCACACACAGGTGCAATTGGTTTTTCTTGATTGCGCCCTGGTTTGTGTTGCTGGTAGATTAGCACACAGGTTCAATTGGTTTTTCTTGATTACTCCTAGGTTTTTTTTGTTGTAGATTCGCACAAAGGTGCAAGTGGTTTGTCTTGATTACCCCTAGTTTTTTTTTTTTTAATTTTTTTTTATATTTATTTATTTTCCCTTTTTGTTGCCCTTATTGTTTAACATTGTTGTAGTTATTGATGTCATCATAGTTGTTGGCTAGGACAGAGAGAAATGGAGGGAGGAGGGGAAGACAGAGAGGGGGAGAGAAAGATAGACACCTGCAGACCTGCTTCACCGCCTGTGAAGGGACTCCCTTGCAGGTGGGGAGCCGGGGGCTTGAACCGGATCCTTAAGCCGGTCCTTGCGTTTTGCGCCACGTGCGCTTAACCCGCTGCGCTACCGCCCAACTCCCCCTAGTTTTTTTTTTTTTTGGAGATTCGCACACAGGTGCAAGTGGTTTATCTTGATTGTGCCTATGTTTTTTTTTTGAAGATTAGCACACAGGTGCAATTGGTTTCTCTTGATTACTCCTAGGTTTTTTTTGTTGTAGATTCGCACAAAGGTGCAAGTGGTTTGTCTTGATTGTGTCTAGTTTTTTTTTTTTTTTTGGAGATTCGCACACAGGTGCAAGTGGTTTTTCTTGATTGCGCCTTGGTTTTTTTTTTTTTGTAGATTCACACACAGTTGCAAGTGGTTTGTCTTGATAATGCTCAGGTTTTTTTTTTGAAGATTCGCACAGAGGTGCAAGTGGTTTGTCTTGATTGTGCCTGGGTTTTTTTTTTTAGATTCGCACACAGGTGCAAGTGTTTTGTCTTGATTGCACCCAGGTGTGTGTTCTTTGTAGATTCGCACACAGGAGAAATTGGTTTCTCTCGATTGCGCCTTTTGTTTTTATTGTAGATTCGCACACAGGTGCAAGTGTTTTGTCTTGACTGTGCCTATGTTTTTTTTTTTTTGAAGATTCGCACACAGTTGCAATTGGTTTCTCTTGATTACGCCTTGGTTTTTTTTCTTGTAGATTCGCACACAGGTGCAAGTGGTTTGTCTTGATTACCCCAATTTTTTTTTTTTTTTGGAGATTCGCACACAGGTGGAAGTGGTTTGTCTTGAATGCGCCTAGGATTTTTTTTAATATTCGCACACAGGTGAAAGTGGTTTGTCTTGATTGCGCCCAGGTGTGTGTTGTTTCTTGATTCGCACACAGGTGCAAGTGGTTTGTCTTGATTGCACCTGGGTTTTTTTTTGTAGATTCGCACACAGGTGCAAGTGGTTTGTCTTGATTGCGCCTAGCTTTTTTTTTTGTAGATTCACACACAGGTGCAAGTGGTTTTTCTTGCTTGTGCCTATGTTTTTTTTTGTAGATTCACACACAAGTGTAAGTGGTTTGTCTTGATTGCCCCTAGAATTTTTTTTTTTAAGATTCGCACAGAAGTGCAAGGGGTTTGTCTTGATTGCGCCCAGTTGTTTGTTGTTTCTAGATTCGCACACAGGTACAATTGGTTTGTCTTGATGGCACCTAAGATTGTTTTTTTTTAGATTCGCACACAGGTGTAAGTGGTTTGTCTTGATTGTGCCGAGTTTTTTTTTTTTTGAAGATTCGCACACAGGTGCAAGTGGTTTTTCTTGATTGCTCCTAGATTTTTTTTTGTAGATTGACACACAGGTGCAATTGGTTTGTCTTGATTGCGGCCTGGTTTGTGTTGTTTGTAGATTAGCACACAGTGCAATAGGTTTCTCTTGATTACGCCTTGGTTTTTTTTCTTGTAGATTCGCACACATGTGCAAGTGATTTGTCTTGATTGCGCCTAGTTTTTTTTTTATTTTGTAGATTCGCACACAGGTGCAAGTGGTTTGTCTTGATTGCGCCTTGGTTTTTTTTTGTAGATTCACACACAGGTGCAAGTGGTTTGTTTTGATTACGCTCAGGTTTTTTTTTTGAAGATTCGCACAGAGGTGCAAGTGGTTTGTCCTGATTGTGCCTAGGTTTTTTTTTTTTTTTAGATTCCCACACAGGTGCAAGTGTTTTATCTTGATTGCGCCCAGGTGTGTGTTGTTTGTAGATTCGCACACAGGTGAAATAGGTTTCTCTAGATTGCGCCTTGGTTTTTTTTTTGTTGTAGATTCGCACACAGATTCAAGTGGTTTGTCTTGATTGTGCCTATGTTTTTTTTTTTTTGAAGATTCGCACACAGGTGCAAGTGGTTTTTCTTGATTGCGCCTAGGTTTTTTTTTTTGTAGATTCACACACAGGTGCAATTGGTTTGTCTTGATTGCGCCCTGGTTTGTGTTGTTTGTAGATTAGCACACAGGTGCAATTGGTTTCTCTTGTTTACACCTTGGTTTTTTTGTTGTAGATTCGCACACAGGTGCAAGTAGTTTGTCTTGATTGCGCCTAGATTTTTTTTTTGAGATTCGCACACAGGTGCAAGTGGTTTGTCTTGATTGCGCCATGGTTTTTTTTTGTAGATTCACACACAGGTGTAAGTGGTTTGTGTTGATTACGCTCAGTTTTTTTTTCGCACACAGGTGCAAGTGGTTTGTCTTGATTGCGCCTAGCTTTTTTTTTTTTGTAGATTCACACACAGGTGCAAGTGGTTTTTCTTGCTTGTGCCTATGTTTTTTTTTGTAGATTCACACACAAGTGTAAGTGGTTTGTCTTGATTGCCCCTAGAATTTTTTTTTTTAAGATTCGCACAGAAGTGCAAGGGGTTTGTCTTGATTGCGCCCAGTTGTTTGTTGTTTCTAGATTCGCACACAGGTACAATTGGTTTGTCTTGATGGCACCTAAGATTGTTTTTTTTTAGATTCGCACACAGGTGTAAGTGGTTTGTCTTGATTGTGCCGAGTTTTTTTTTTTTGAAGATTCGCACACAGGTGCAAGTGGTTTTTCTTGATTGCTCCTAGGTTTTTTTTTGTAGATTGACACACAGGTGCAATTGGTTTGTCTTGATTGCGGCCTGGTTTGTGCTGTTTGTAGATTAGCACACAGTGCAATAGGTTTCTCTTGATTACGCCTTGGTTTTTTTTCTTGTAGATTCGCACACATGTGCAAGTGATTTGTCTTGATTGCGCCTAGTTTTTTTTTTATTTTGTAGATTCGCACACAGGTGCAAGTGGTTTGTCTTGATTGCGCCTTGGTTTTTTTTTGTAGATTCACACACAGGTGCAAGTGGTTTGTTTTGATTACGCTCAGGTTTTTTTTTTGAAGATTCGCACAGAGGTGCAAGTGGTTTGTCCTGATTGTGCCTAGGTTTTTTTTTTTTTTTAGATTCCCACACAGGTGCAAGTGTTTTATCTTGATTGCGCCCAGGTGTGTGTTGTTTGTAGATTCGCACACAGGTGAAATAGGTTTCTCTAGATTGCGCCTTGGTTTTTTTTTTGTTGTAGATTCGCACACAGATTCAAGTGGTTTGTCTTGATTGTGCCTATGTTTTTTTTTTTTGAAGATTCGCACACAGGTGCAAGTGGTTTTTCTTGATTGCGCCTAGGTTTTTTTTTTTTGTAGATTCACACACAGGTGCAATTGGTTTGTCTTGATTGCGCCCTGGTTTGTGTTGTTTGTAGATTAGCACACAGGTGCAATTGGTTTCTCTTGTTTACACCTTGGTTTTTTTGTTGTAGATTCGCACACAGGTGCAAGTAGTTTGTCTTGATTGCGCCTAGATTTTTTTTTTTTGAGATTCGCACACAGGTGCAAGTGGTTTGTCTTGATTGCGCCATGGTTTTTTTTTGTAGATTCACACACAGGTGTAAGTGGTTTGTGTTGATTACGCTCAGTTTTTTTTTCGCACACAGGTGCAAGTGGTTTGTCTTGATTGCGCCTAGTTTTTTTTTTTGTAGATTCACACACAGGTGCAAGTGGTTTGTCTTGATTAAGCATAGGTTTTTTTTTGAAGATTCGCACATAGGAACAAGTGGTTTGTCTTGTTTGCGTCTAAGTTTTTTTTTTTTTGTAGACTCACACACATGTGCAAGTGGTTTGTCTTGATTGTGCTTAGGTTTTTTTTGTGTAGATTCGCACACAGGTGCAAGTGGTTTGTCTTGATTGCGCCCAGGTGTGTTCTGTTTCTCGATTAGCACGGAGGAGCAATTGTTTTCTCTTGATGGCGCCTACGATTGTTTTTTTTTAGATTGCACACAGGTGCAAGTGGTTTGTCTTCATTGCGCCTATTTTTTTTTTTTTGAAGATTCGCACACAGGTGCAAGTGGTTTGTCATGATTGCGCGTAGGTTTTCGTTTTTTGTAGATTCACACACAGGTGCAATTGGTTGATCTTGATTCAACAAACACCTGGTTGATCCCAGGTGTTTGTTGATTTTAGCTTTCCACACAGTTGCAAGTGGTTTCACTTGAGTGTGCCAAGGTGTGTGTTTCAGTTTCCCACACAGGTGCAAGTGGTTTATCATGATTGCCCCCAGGTGTGTGTTGTTTATAGTTTTGCACACAGGTGCAAGTGGTATGATTTGATTGCGCATAGGATTCTATTTTTTTGTAGATTCGCACACAGGTGCAAGTGGTTTGTCTTGATTGCGCCTAGGATTTTTTTTTTAGATTCTCACAAAGGTGCAAGTGGTTTGTCTTGATTGCGCCTAGGTTTTTTTTTTGTAGATTCACACACAGGTGTAAGTGGTTTGTCTTGATTGTGCCTAGGTTTTATTTTTGAAGATTCGCACACAGGTGCATGTGGCTTGTCTTGATTGCGCCCAGGTGTGTGTTGTTTCTCGATTCAAACACAGGTGCAATTGGTTTGTCTTGATTGCGCCTTGGATTTTTTTGTATATTCACACAAGTGCAAGTGGTTTGCCTTGATTACGCTCAGGTTTTTTTTTTTTTTGAAGATTCGCACACAGGTGCAAGTGGTTTGTCTTGATTGTGTCTAGGTTTTTTTTTTTTTAGATTCGCACACAGGTGCAAGTGTTTTGTCTTGATTGCGCCCTGGTGTGTGTTGTGTGTAGATTCGCACACAGGTGAAATAGGTTTCTCTTGGTTGCGCCTTAGGTTTTTTTTTGTTGTAGATTCACACACAGGTGCAAGTGGTTTGTCTTGATTATGCTCAGTTTTTTTTTTTTTTTGAAGATTCGCACACAGGTGCAGGTGGTTTGTCTTGATTGCGCCAAGGTTTTATTTTTGTAGATTCACACACAGGTGCAAGTGGTTTGCCTTGATTGTGCCTAGGTTTTTTTTTTTTTTGAAGATTCTCAGAAAGGTGAAAGTGGTTTGTCTTGATTGCGCCCAGTTGTGTGTTGTTTCTCGATTCGCACACAGGTGCAATTGGTTTGTCTTGATTGTACCTATTTTTTTTGAAACTTCGCAAACAGGTACAAGTGGTTTGTCTTGATTGCGCCTAGTTTTTTTTTTTTTTTGGAGATTCCCACACAGGTGCAAGTGTTTTGTCTTGATTGCGCCCAGGTGTGTGTTGTTTGTAGATTCGCACACAGGTGAAATAGGTTTCTCTAGATTGCGCCTTGGTTTTTTTTTTGTTGTAGATTCGGACACAGATTCAAGTGGTTTGCCTTGATTGTGCCTATGTTTTTTTTTTTTGAAGATTCGCACACAGGTTCAAGTGGTTTTTCTTGATTGTGCCTAGGTTTTTTTTTGTAGATTGACACACAGGTGCAATTGGTTTGTCTTGATTGCGCCCTGGTTTGTGTTGTTTGTAAATTAGCACACAGGTGCAATGGGTTTCTCTTGATTACGCCTTAGTTTTTTTTGTTGTAGATTCGCACACAGGTGCAAGTGGTTTGAATTGATTGTGCCTAGCATTTTAATTTTGTAGATTCGCACACAGGTGCAAGTGGTTTGTCTTGATTGCGCCTAGGTTTTTTTTTGTAGATTCACACACAGGTGCAAGTGGTTTGCCTTGATTGTGCCTAGGTTTTTTTTTTTGAAGATTCGCACAAAGGTGAAAGTGGTTTATCTTGATTGCGCCCAGTTGTGTGTTGTTTCTCGATTCGCACACAGGTGCAATTGGTTTGTCTTGATGGCGGCTAGGATTTTTTTTTTTAAGATTCACACACAGGTGCAAGTGGTTTCTCTCGATTGCGCCTTTTTTTTTTTATTGTAGATTCGCACACAGGTGCAAGTGGTTTGTCTTGACTTTGCCTATGTTTTTTTTTTTTGAAGATTCGTACAAAGGTGCAATTGGTTTCACTTGATTACGCCTTGGGTTTTTTTCTTGTAGATTCGCACACAGGTTCAAGTGGTTTGTCTTGATTACCCCTAGTTTTTTCTTTTTTTTGGAGATTCGCACACAGGTGCAAGTGGTTTGTCTGGATTGCGCCTAGGTTTTTTTTTTTTTGTAGATTCACACACAGGTGCAAGTGGTTTGTCTTGCTTGTGCCTATGTTTTTTTTTTTTTTTTGTAGATTCACACACAGGTGTAAGTGGTTTGTCTTGATTGCCCCTAGCATTTTTTTTTTGAAGATTCGCACAGAGGTGCAAGGGGTTTGTCTTGATTGCGCCCAGGTGTTTGTTGTTTCTAGATTCGCACACAGGTACAATTGGTTTGTCTTGATGGCACCTAAGATTTTTTTTTTTTTTAGATTCGCACACAGGTGTAAGTGGTTTGTCTTGATTGTGCCGAGTTTTTTTTTTTGAAGATTCGCACACAGGTGCAAGTGGTTTTTCTTGATTGCTCCTAGGTTTTTTTTTTGTAGATTGACACACAGGTGCAATTGGTTTGTCTTGATTGCGGCCTGGTTTGTGTTGTTTGTAGATTAGCACACAGTGCAATAGGTTTCTCTTGATTACGCCTTGGTTTTTTTTGTTGTAGATTCGCACACATGTGCAAGTGGTTTTTCTTGATTGCGCCTAGTTTTTTTTTATTTTGGAGATTCGCACACATGTGCAAGTGGTTTGTGTTGATTGTGCCTAAGTTTTTTTTTTTTTTTTTAGATTCCCACACAGGTGAAAGTGTTTTGTCTTGATTGCGCCCAGGTGTGTGTTGTTTGTAGATTCGCACACAGGTGAAATTGGTTTCTCTAGATTGCGCCTTGGTTTTTTTTTTGTTGTAGATTCGCACACACATTCAAGTGGTTTGTCTTGATTGTGCCTATGTTTTTTTTTTGAAGATTCGCACACAGGTGCAAGTGGTTTTTCTTGATTGCGCCATGTTTTTTTTTTTTGTTGTAGATTCGCACACAGGTTCAAGTGGTTTGTCTTGATTGTGCTATGTTTTTTTTTTCGAAGATTCGCACACAGGTGCAAGTGGTTTGTCTTGATTGCTCCTAGGATTTTTTTTGTAGATTCACACACAGGTGCAATTGATTTGTCTTGATTGCGCCCTGGTTTGTGTTGTTTGTAGATTAGCAGACAGGTGCAATTGGTTTCTCTTGTTTACACCTTGGTTTTTTTGTTGTAGATTCGCACACAGGTGCAAGTGGTTTGTCTTGATTGCGCCTAGTTTTTTTTTTTTTTTGGAGATTCGCACACAGGTAAAGTGGTTTTTCTTGATTGCGCCATGGTTTTTTTGTAGATTCACACAGGTGTAAGTGGTTTGTCTTGATTACGCTCAGCTTTTTTTTCGCACACAGGTGCAAGTGGTTTGTCTTGATTGCGCCTAGGATTTTTTTTTTTAGATTCTCACACACGTGCAAGTGGTTTGTCTTGATTGCGCCTAGGTTTTTTTTTTGTAGATTCACACACAGGTGCAATTGGTTTGTCTTGATTGCGCCCTGATTTGTGTTGTTTGTAGATTAGCACACAGGTGCAATTGGTTTCTCTTGTTTACACCTTGGTTTTTTTGTTGTAGATTCGCACACAGGTGCAAGTGGTTTGTCTTGGTTGCGCCTAGTTTTTTTTTTTTTTTTGGATATTCGCACACAGGTAAAGTGGTTTTGCTTGATTGCGCCATGGTTTTTTTTGTAGATTCAGACACAGGTGTAAGTGGTTTGTCTTGATTACGCTGAGCTTTTTTTTCGCACACAGGTGCAAGTGGTTTGTCTTGATGGCGCCTAGGATTGTTTTTTTTTAAGATTCGCACACAGGTGCAAGTGGTTTGTCTTGATTGCGCCTAGGTTTTTTTTTTTTTTTGAAGATTCGCATAAAGGTGCAAGTGGTTTGTGTTGATTGCGCCCAAGTGTGTGTTGTTTCTCGATTCGCACACAGGTGCAAATGGTTTGTCTTGATGGCGCCTAGGATTTTTTTTTTTTAGATTCGCACACAGGTGCAAGTGGTTTGTCTTGATTGCGCCTAGGTTTTTTTTGGTAGATTCACACACAGGTGCAAGTGGTTTGTCTTTATTGCGCCTAGCATTTTTTTTTTTTAGATTCGCACACAGGTGCAAGTGGTTTGTCTTGATTGCGCCTAGGTTTTTTTTTTGTAGATTCACACACAGGTGCAATTGGTTTGTCTTGATTACGCCTTGGTTTTTTTGTTTTAGATTCGCACACAGGTGCAAGTGGTTTTTGTTGATTGTGCCTTATGTTTTTATTTTGAAGATTCGGACACAGGTGCAAGTGGTTTGTCTTGATTGCGGCTAGTTTTTTTGTTTTTTGTAGATTCGCACACAGGTGCAAGTGGTTTGTCTTGATTACCCCTAGATTTTTCTTTTGTAGATTCGCACACAGGTGCAAGTGGTTTGTCTTGATTGCGCCTAGGTTTTTTTTTTTTTGTAGATTCACACACAGGTGCAAGTGGTTTGTCTTGCTTTTGCCTATGTTTTTTTTTTGTAGATTCACACACAGGTGTAAGTGGTTTGTCTTGATTGCCCCTAGAATTTTTTTTTTGAAGATTCGCACAGAAGTGCAAGGGGTTTGCCTTGATTGCGCCCAGGTGTTTGTTGTTTCTAGATTCGCACACAGGTACAATTGGTTTGTCTTGATGGCACCTAAGATTGTTTTTTTTAGATTCGCACACAGGTGTAAGTGGTTTGCCTTGATTGTTCCGAGTTTTTTTTTTTTGAAGATTCGCCCACAGGTGCAAGTGGTTTTTCTTGATTGCTCCTAGGTTTTTTTTTGTAGATTGACACACAGGTGCAATTGGTTTGTCTTGATTGCGGCCTGGTTTGTGTTGTTTGTAGATTAGCACACAGGTCCAATTGGTTTCTCTTGATTACGCCTTGGGTTTTTTTGTTGTAGATTCGTACACATGTGCAAGTGGTTTGTCTTGATTGCGCCTAGTTTTTTATTATTTTGGAGATTCGCACACAGGTGCAAGTGGTTTGTCTTGATTGCGCCTTGGTTTTTTTTTGTAGATTCACACACAGGTGCAAGTGGTTTGTTTTGATTACGGTCAGGTTTTTTTTTTTTGAAGATTCGCACAGAGGTGCAAGTGGTTTGTCTTGATTATGCCTAGGTTTTTTTTTTTTGTAGATTCACACACAGGTGCAAGTGGTTTGTCTTGATTGCGCGTAGGATTTTTTTTTTAGATTCTCACACTTGTGCAAGTGGTTTGTCTTGCTTGTGCCTATGTTTTTTTTTTTTGTAGGTTCACACACAGGTGTAAGTGGTTTGTCTTGATTGCCCCTAGAATTTTTTTTTTGAAGATTCGCATAGAAGTGCAAGGGGTTTGTCTTGATTGCGCCCAGGTGTTTGTTGTTTCCAGATTCGTACACAGGTACAATTGGTTTGTCTTGATTGTGCCGAGTTTTTTATTTTTTGAAGATTCGCACACAGGTGCAAGTGGTTTGTCTTGATTGCTCCTAGGTTTTTTTTTTTGAAGATTCGCACACAGGTGCAAGTGGTTTTTCTTGATTGCGCCTAGGTTTTTTTTGTAGATTCACACACAGGTGCAATTGGTTTGTCTTGATTGCGCCCTGGTTTGTGTTGTTTGTATATTAGCACACAGGTGCTATTGGTTTCTCTTGATTACGCCTTGGTTTTTTTGTTGTAGATTCGCAGACAGGTGCAAGTGGTTTGTCTTGATTGCGCCTTGGTTTTTTTTTTTTTTTGTAGATTCGCACACAGGTGCAAGTGGTTTGTCTTGATTGCGCCTTGGTTTTTTTTTTGTAGATTCACACACAGGTGCAAGTGGTTTGTCCTGATTACGATCAGGTTTTTTTTGTGAAGATTCGCACAGAGGTGCAAGTGGTTTGTCTTGATTGTGCCTAGGTTTTTTTTTTTTTTTTAGATTCGCACACAGGTGCAAGTGTTTTGTCTTGATTGCGCCCAGGTGTGTGTTGTTTGTAGATTCGCACACAGGTGAAATTGGTTTCTCTAGATTGCGCCTTGGTTTTTTTTTGTTGTAGATTCGCACACACATTCAAGTGGTTTGTCTTGATTGTGCCTATGTTTTTTTTTGAAGATTCGCACACAGGTGCAAGTGGTTTTTCTTGATTGCGCCTAGGTTTTTTTTTTTGTAGATTCACACACAGGTGCAATTGGTTTGTCTTGATTGCGCCCTGGTTTGTGTTGTTTGTAGATTAGCACACAGGTGCAAATGGTTTCTCTTGTTTACACCTTGGTTTTCTTGTTGTAGATTCACACACAGGTGCAAGTGGTTTGTCTTGATTGCGCCTAGTTTTTTTTTTTTTTTGGAGATTCTCACACAGGTAAAGTGGTTTTTCTTGATTGCGCCATGTTTTTTTTTTGTAGATTCACACACAGGTGTAAGTGGTTTGTCTTGATTACGCTCAGCTTTTTTTTCGCACACAGGTGCAAGTGGTTTGTCTTGATGGCGCCTAGGATTGTTTTTTTTAAGATTCGCACACAGGTGCAAGTGGTTTGTCTTGATTGCGCCTAGGATTTTTTTTTTTTTAGATTATCACACAGGTGCAAGTGGTTTGTCTTGATTGTGCCTAGGTTTTTTTTTTTTTTTTTTAGATTCGCACACAGGTGCAAGTGTTTTGTCTTGATTGCGCCCAGGTGTGTGTTGTTTGTAGATTCGCACACAGGTTCAAGTGGTTTGTCTTGATTGTGCCTTGGTTTTTTTTTTTTTGTTGTAGATTCGCACACAGGTTCAAGTGGTTTGTCTTGATTGTGCCTATGTTTTTTATTTTGGAGATTCGCACACAGGTGCAAGTGGTTTGTCTTGATTGCTCCTAGGATTTTTTTTGTAGATTCACACACAGGTGCAATTGATTTGTCTTGATTGCGCCCTGGTTTGTGTTGTTTGTAGATTAGCACACAGGTGCAATTGGTTTCTCTTGTTTACACCTTGGTTTTTTTGTTGTAGATTCGCACACAGGTGCAAATGGTTTGTCTTGATTGCGCCTAGTTTTTTTTTTTTTGGAGATTCGCACACAGGTAAAGTGGTTTTTCTTGATTGCGCCATGGTTTTTTTTGTAGATTCACACACAGGTGTAAGTGGTTTGTCTTGATTACGCTGAGCTTTTTTTTCGCACACAGGTGCAAGTGGTTTGTCTTGATGGCGTCTAGGATTGTTTTTTTTTTTTAAGATTCGCACACAGGTGCAAGTGGTTTGTCTTGATTGCGCCTAGGTTTTTTTTTTTGAAGATTCGCATAAAGGTGCAAGTGGTTTGTCTTGATTGCGCCCAAGTGTGTGTTGTTTCTCGATTCGCACACAGGTGCAATTGGTTTGTCTTGATGGCGCCTAGGAATTTTTTTTTTTAGATTCGCACACAGGTGCAAGTGGTTTGTCTTGATTGCGCCTAGGTTTTTTTTTGGTAGATTCACACACAGGTGCAAGTGGTTTCTCCTTAATGCGCCTAGCATTTTTTTTTTAGATTCGCACACAGGTGCAAGTGGTTTGTCTTGATTTCGCCTAGGTTTTTTTTTTTGTAGATTCACACACAGGTGCAATTGGTTTGTCTTGATTACGCCTTGGTTTTTTTGTTTTAGATTCGCACACAGGTGCAAGTGGTTTTTGTTGATTGTGCCTTATGTTTTTATTTTGAAGATTCGCACACAGGTGCAAGTGGTTTGTCTTGATTGCGGCTAGTTTTTTTTTTTTTTGTAGATTCGCACACAGGTGCAAGTGGTTTGTCTTGATTACCCCTTTTTTTTTTATTTTGGAGATTCGCACACAGGTGCAAGTGGTTTGTCTTGATTGCACCTAGATTTTTCTTTTGTAGATTCGCACACAGGTGCAAGTGGTTTGTCTTGCTTTTGCCTATGTTTTTTTTTGTAGATTCACACACAGGTGTAAGTGGTTTGTCTTGATTGCCCCTAGAATTTTTTTTTGAAGATTCGCACAGAAGTGCAAGGGGTTTGCCTTGATTGTGCCCAGGTGTTTGTTGTTTCTAGATTCGCACACAGGTACAATTGGTTTGTCTTGATGGCACCTAAGATTGTTTTTTTTGAGATTCGCACACAGGTGTAAGTGGTTTGCCTTGATTGTTCCGAGTTTTTTTTTTGAAGATTCGCCCACAGGTGCAAGTGGTTTTTCTTGATTGCTCCTAGGTTTTTTTTTGTAGATTGACACACAGGTGCAATTGGTTTGTCTTGATTGCGGCCTGGTTTGTGTTGTTTGTAGATTAGCACACAGGTCCAATTGGTTTCTCTTGATTACGCCTAGGTTTTTTTTTTTTTTTGTAGATTCACACACAGGTGCAAGTGGTTTGTCTTGATTGCGCGTAGGATTTTTTTTTTAGATTCTCACACTTGTGCATGTGGTTTGTCTTGCTTGTGCCTATGTTTTTTTTTTTGTAGGTTCACACACAGGTGTAAGTGGTTTGTCTTGATTGCCCCTAGAATTTTTTTTTGAAGATTCGCATAGAAGTGCAAGTGGTTTGTCTTGATTGTGCCTAGGTTTTTTTTTTTTTTTAGATTCGCAAACAGGTGCAAGTGTTTTGTCTTGATTGCGCCCAGGTGTGTGTTGTTTTTAGATTCGCACCCAGGTGAAATATGTTTCTCTTGATTGCGCCTTGGTTTTTTTTTGTTGTAGATTCTCACACAGGTACAAGTGATTTGTCTTGATTGTGCCTAATTTTTTTTTTTTGAAGATTCGCACACAGGTGCAAGTGGTTTGTCTTGATTGCGCCTTGGTTTTTTTTTTTTTTTTGTAGATTCACACACAGGTGCAAGTGGTTTGTCTTGATTGCTCCTAGGATTTTTTTTGTAGATTCACACAGGTGTAAGTGGTTTGTCTTGATTACGCTCAGCTTTTTTTTCGCACACAGGTGCAAGTGGTTTGTCTTGATTGCGCCTAGGATTTTTTTTTTTTTAGATTCTCACACACGTGCAAGTGGTTTGTCTTGATTGCGCCTAGATTTTTTTTTTTTTTTGAAGATTCGCATAAAGGTGCAAGTGGTTTGTGTTGATTGCGCCCAAGTGTGTGTTGTTTCTCGATTCGCACACAGGTGCAATTGGTTTGTCTTGATGGCGCCTAGGATTTTTTTTTTTTTAGATTCGCACACAGGTTCAAGTGGTTTGTCTTGATTGCGCCTAGGTTTTTTTTGGTAGATTCACACACAGGTGCAAGTGGTTTGTCTTGATTACGCCTTGGTTTTTTTGTTTTAGATTCGCACACAGGTGCAAGTGGTTTTTGTTGATTGTGCCTTATGTTTTTATTTTGAAGATTCGGACACAGGTGCAAGTGGTTTGTCTTGATTACCCCTAGTTTTTTTTTTTTTTTTGGAGATTCGCACACAGGTGCAAGTGTTTTTTCTTGATTGCGCCTAGGTTTTTTTTTTTTTTTTGAAGATTCGCACACAGGTGCAAGTGGTTTTTCTTGATTGCGCCTAGGTTTTTTTTGTAGATTCACACACAGGTGCAATTGGTTTGTCTTGATTGCGCCCTGGTTTGTGTTGTTTGTAGATTAGCACACAGGTGCTATTGGTTTCTCTTGATTACGCCTTGGTTTTTTTGTTGTAGATTCGCACACAGGTGCAAGTGGTTTGTCTTGATTGCGCCTTGGTTTTTTTTTTTTTTTTTGTAGATTCGCACACAGGTGCAAGTGGTTTGTCTTGATTGCGCCTTGGTTTTTTTTTTGTAGATTCACACACAGGTGCAAGTGGTTTGTCCTGATTACGCTCAGGTTTTTTTTTTTAAGATTCGCACACAGGTGCAAGTGGTTTGTCTTGATTGTGCCTAGGTTTTTTTTTTTTTAGATTCGCACACAGGTGCAAGTGTTTTGTCTTGATTGCGCCCAGGTGTGTGTTGTTTTTAGATTCGCACACAGGTGAAATATGTTTCTCTTGATTGCGCCTTGGTTTTTTTTTGTTGTAGATTCGCACACAGGTACAAGTGATTTGTCTTGATTGTGCCTAATTTTTTTTTTTGAAGATTCGCACACAGGTGCAAGTGGTTTGTCTTGATTGCGCCTTGGTTTTTTTTTTTTTTTGTAGATTCACACACAGGTGCAAGTGGTTTGTCTTGATTACGCTCAGGTTTTTTTTTTTTTTTGAAGATTCGCACACAGGTGCAAGTTGTTTGTCTTGATTGCGCCCAGGTGTGTGTTGTTTGTAGATTCGCACACAGGTGAAATAGGTTTCTCTAGATTGCGCCTTGGTTTTTTTTTTGTTGTAGATTCGGACACAGATTCAAGTGGTTTGTCTTGATTGTGCCTATGTTTTTTTTTTTGAAGATTTGCACACAGGTTCAAGTGGTTTTTCTTGATTGTGCCTAGGTTTTTTTTTGTAGATTGACACACAGGTGCAATTGGTTTGTCTTGATTGCGCCCTGGTTTGTGTTGTTTGTAGATTAGCACACAGGTGCAATTGGTTTCTCTTGATTATGCCTTAGTTTTTTTTGTTGTAGATTCGCACACAGGTGCAAGTGGTTTGAATTGATTGCGCCTAGCATTTTATTTTTTGTAGATTCGCACACAGGTGCAAGTGGTTTGTCTTGAATGCGCCTAGTTTTTTTTTGTAGATTCACACACAGGTGCAAGTGGTTTGCCTTGATTGTGCCTAGGTTTTTTTTTTTTGAAGATTCGCACAAAGGTGAAAGTGGTTTATCTTGATTGCGCCCAGTTGTGTATTGTTTCTCGATTCGCACACAGCTGAAATTGGTTTGTCTTGATGGCGCCTAGGATTTTTTTTTTAAGATTCACACACAGGTGCAAGTGGTTTGTCTTGATTGTGCCTATTTTTTTTTTTGAAACTTCGCACACAGGTGCAAGTGGTTTGTCTTGATTGCGCCTAGCATTTTTTTTTTAGATTCGCACAGAGGTGCAAGTGGTTTGTCTTGATTGTGCCTAGGTTTTTTTTTTTTTTTTTTTTTAGATTCGCACACAGGTGCAAGTGTTTTGTATTGATTTCGCCCAGGTGTGTGTTGTTTGTAGATTCGCACACAGGTGAAATTTGTTTCTCTAGATTGCGCCTTGGTTTTTTTTTTTGTTGTAGATTCGCACACAGATTCAAGTGGTTTGTCTTGATTGTGCCTATGTTTTTTTTTTGAAGATTCGCACACAGGTGCAAGTGGTTTTTCTTGATTGCGCCTAGTATTTTTTTTTTAGATTCGCACACAGGTGCAAGTGGTTTGTCTTTATTGTGCCTATTTTTTTTGAAACTTCGCACACAGGTGCAAGTGGTTTGTCTTGATTGCGCGTAGGATTTTTTTTTTAGATTCTCACACTTGTGCAAGTGGTTTGTCTTGCTTGTGCCTATGTTTTTTTTTTTGTAGGTTCACACCCAGGTGTAAGTGGTTTGTCTTGATTGCCCCTAGAATTTTTTTTTTGAAGATTCGCATAGAAGTGCAAGGGGTTTGTCTTGATTGCGCCCAGGTGTTTGTTGTTTCTAGATTCGTACACAGGTACAATTGGTTTGTCTTGATTGTGCCGAGTTTTTTTTTTTTTTTGAAGATTCGCACAGAGGTGCAAGTGGTTTGTCTTGATTGTGCCTAGGTTTTTTTTTTTTTTTTAGATTCTACACAGGTGCAAGTGTTTTGTCTTGATTGCGCCCAGGTGTGTGTTGTTTTTAGATTCGCACACAGGTGAAATAGGTTTCTCTTGATTGCGCCTTGGTTTTTTTTTTGTTGTAGATTCGCACACAGGTACAAGTGGTTTGTCTTGATTGTGCCTAATTTTTTTTTTTGAAGATTCGCACACAGGTGCAAGTGGTTTGTCTTGATTGCGCCTTGGTTTTTTTTTTTTTGTAGATTCACACACAGGTGCAAGTGGTTTGTCTTGATTACGCTCAGGTTTTTTTTTTTTGAAGATTCGCACACAGGTGCAAGTTGTTTGTCTTGATTGCGCCCAGGTGTGTGTTGTTTGTAGATTCGCACACAGGTGAAATAGGTTTCTCTAGATTGCGCCTTGGTTTTTTTTTTGTTGTAGATTCGGACACAGATTCAAGTGGTTTGTCTTGATTGTGCCTATGTTTTTTTTTTGAAGATTCGCACACAGGTTCAAGTGGTTTTTCTTGATTGTGCCTAGGTTTTTTTTTGTAGATTGACACACAGGTGCAATTGGTTTGTCTTGATTGCGCCCTGGTTTGTGTTGTTTGTAGATTAGCACACAGGTGCAATTGGTTTCTCTTGATTACGCCTTAGTTTTTTTTGTTGTAGATTCGCACACAGGTGCAAGTGGTTTGAATTGATTGCGCCTAGCATTTTATTTTTTGTATTTTATTTTTGTAGGATTTTTTTTTCAATTCGCACACAGGTGCAAGTGTATTGTCTTGATTGCGCCTAGCAATTTTTTTTTAATAGCACACAGAGGCAAGTGGTTTGTGTTGATTGCACCTAGTTTTTTTTTTTTTTTGAAGATTCGCACACAGGTGCAAGTGGTTTGTCTTGATTGCGCCTAGTTTTTTTTTTTTTTTTTTTGTAGATTCACACACAGGTCTAAGTGGTTTGTCTTGATTACGCTCAGCTTTTTTTTCGCACACAGGTGCAAGTGGTTTGTCTTGATGGCGCCTAGGATTTTTTTTTTTAAGATTCGCACACAGGTGCAAGTGGTTTGTCTTGATTGCACCTAGGATTTTTTTTTTAGATTCTCACACAGGTGCAAGTTGTTTGTCTTGATTGTGCCTAGGTTTTTTTTTCTTTTTTTTTTGATTCGCACACAGGTGCAAGTGTTTTGTCTTGATGGCGCCTAGGATTTTTTTTTTTTAAGATTCGCACACAGGTGCAAGTGTTTTCTCTAGATTGCTCCTTGGTTTTTTTTTTTGTTGTAGATTCGCACACAGGTTCAAGTGGTTTGTCTTGATTGTGCCTATGTTTTTTTATTTGAAGATTCGCACACAGGTGCAAGTGGTTTGTCTTGATTGCTCCTAGGATTTTTTTTGTAGATTCACACACAGGTGCAATTGATTTGTCTTGATTGCGCCCTGGTTTGTGTTGTTTGAAGATTAGCACACAGGTGCAATTGGTTTCTCTTGTTTACACCTTGGTTTTTTTGTTGTAGATTCGCACACAGGTGCAAGTGGTTTGTCTTGATTGCGCCTAGTTTTTTTTTTTTTTGGAGATTCGCACACAGGTAAAGTGGTTTTTCTTGATTGCGCCATGGTTTTTTTTGTAGATTCACACACAGGTGTAAGTGGTTTGTCTTGATTACGCTCAGCTTTTTTTTCGCACACAGGTGCAAGTGGTTTGTCTTGATGGCGCCTAGGATTGTTTGTTTTTTAAGATTCGCACACAGGTGCAAGTGGTTTGTCTTGATTGCGCCTAGGTTTTTTTTTTTTTAAGATTCGCATAAAGGTGCAAGTGGTTTGTCTTGATTGCGCCCAAGTGTGTGTTGTTTCTCGATTCGCACACAGGTGCAATGGGTTTGTCTTGATGGCGCCTAGGATTTTTTTTTTTAGATTCGCACACAGGTGCAAGTGGTTTGTCTTGATTGCGCCTAAGTTTTTTTTGGTAGATTCACACACAGGTGTAAGTGGTTTGTCTTGATTACGCTCAGCTTTTTTTTCGCACACAGGTGCAAGTGGTTTGTCTTGATGGCGCCTAGGATTGTTTTTTTTAAGATTCGCACACAGGTGCAAGTGGTTTGTCTTGATTGCGCCAAGGATTTTTTTTTTTAGATTATCACACAGGTGCAAGTGGTTTGTCTTGATTGTGCCTAGGTTATTTTTTTTTTTTTAGATTCGCACACAGGTGCAAGTGTTTTGTCTTGATTGCGCCCAGGTGTGTGTTGTTTGTAGATTCGCACACAGGTGAAATTGGTTTCTCTAGATTGCGCCTTGGTTTTTTTTTTTTTTTGTAGATTCGCACACAGGTTCAAGTGGTTTCTCTTGATTGTGCCTATGTTTTTTTTTTTTTGAAGATTCGCACACAGGTGCAAGTGGTTTTTCTTGATTGCTCCTAGGATTTTTTTTGTAGATTCACACACTGGTGCAATTGGTTTGACTTGATTTCGCCCTGGTTTGTGTTGTTTGTAGATTAGCACCCAGGTGCAATTGGTTTCTCTTGTTTACACCTTGGTTTTTTTGTTGTAGATTCGCACACAGGTGCAAGTGGTTTGTCTTGATGGCGCCTAGGATTTTTTTTTTTAAGATTCGCACACAGGTGCAAGTGGTTTGTCTTGATTGCGCCTAGGATTTTTTTTTTAGATTCTCACACAGTTGCAAGTGGTTTGTCTTGATTGAGCCTAGGTTTTTTTTTTTTTTTTTTTTAGATTCGCACACAGGTGCAAGTGTTTTGTCTTGATTGCGCCCAGGTGTGTGTTGTTTGTAGATTAGCACACAGGTGAAATTGTTTTCTCTAGATTGCATCTTGTTTTTTTTTTTTGTTGTAGATTCGCACACAGGTTCAAGTGGTTTGTCTTGATTGTGCCTATGTTTTTTTTTTGAAGATTCGCACACAGGTGCAAGTGGTTTGTCTTGATTGCTCCTAGGATTTTTTTTGTAGATTCACACACAGGTGCAATTGGTTTGTCTTGATTGCGACCTGGTTTGTGTTGTTTGTAGATTAGCACACAGGTGCAATTGGTTTCTCTTGTTTACACCTTGTTTTTTTTTTGTTGTAGATTCGCACACAGGTGCAAGTGGTTTGTCTTGATTGCGCCTAGTTTTTTTTTTTTTTTTTGTAGATTCACACACAGGTCTAAGTGGTTTGTCTTGATTACGCTCAGTTTTTTTTTTCGCACACAGGTGCAAGTGGTTTGTCTTGATGGCGCCTAGGATTTTTTTTTTTAAGATTCGCACACAAGTGCAAGTGGTTTGTCTTGATTGCACCTAGGATTTTTTTTTTAGATTCTCACACAGGTGCAAGTTGTTTGTCTTGATTGTGCCTAGGTTTTTTTTTCTTTTTTTTTTGATTCTCACACAGGTGCAAGTGTTTTGTCTTGTTTGCGCCCAGGTGTGTGTTGTTTGTAGATTCGCACACAGGTGAAATTGGTTTCTCTAGATTGCGCCTTGGTTTTTTTTTGTTGTAGATTCGCACACAGGTTCAAGTGGTTTGTCTTGATTGTGCCTATGTTTTTTATTTTGGAGATTCGCACACAGGTGCAAGTGGTTTGTCTTGATTGCTCCTAGGATTTTTTTTGTAGATTCACACACAGGTGCAATTGATTTGTCTTGATTGCGCCCTGGTTTGTGTTGTTTGTAGATTAGCACACAGGTGCAATTGGTTTATCTTGTTTACACCTTGGTTTTTTTGTTGTAGATTCGCACACAGGTGCAAGTGGTTTTTCTTGATTGCGCCTAGTTTTTTTTTTTTTGGAGATTCGCACACAGGTAAAGTGGTTTTTCTTGATTGCGCCATGGTTTTTTTTGTAGATTCACACACATGTGTAAGTGGTTTGTCTTGATTACGCTGAGCTTTTTTTTCGCACACAGGTGCAAGTGGTTTGTCTTGATGGCGCCTAGGATTGTTTGTTTTTTAAGATTCGCACACAGGTGCAAGTGGTTTGTCTTGATTGCGCCTAGGTTTTTTTTTTTTTAAGATTCGCATAAAGGTGCAAGTGGTTTGTCTTGATTGCGCCCAAGTGTGTGTTGTTTCTCGATTCGCACACAGGTGCAATGGGTTTGTCTTGATGGCGCCTAGGATTTTTTTTTTTAGATTCGCACACAGGTGCAAGTGGTTTGTCTTGATTGCGCCTAGGTTTTTTTTGGTAGATTCACACACAGGTGTAAGTGGTTTGTCTTGATTACGCTCAGCTTTTTTTTCGCACACAGGTGCAAGTGGTTTGTCTTGATGGCGCCTAGGATTGTTTTTTTTTAAGATTCGCACAAAGGTGCAAGTAGTTTGTCTTGATTGCGCCTAGGATTTTTTTTTTAGATTATCACACAGGTGCAAGTGGTTTGTCTTGATTGTGCCTAGGTTTTTTTTTTTTTTTTTTTTTAGATTCGCACACAGGTGCAAGTGTTTTGTCTTGATTGCGCCCAGGTGTGTGTTGTTTGTAGATTCGCACACAGGTGAAATTGGTTTCTCTAGATTGCGCCTTGGGTTTTTTTTTTGTTGTAGATTCGCACACAGGTTCAAGTGGTTTCTCTTGATTGTGCCTATGTCTTTTTTTTTTTTTTTGAAGATTCGCACACAGGTGCAAGTGGTTTTTCTTGATTGCTCCTAGGATTTTTTTTGTAGATTCACACACTGGTGAAATTGGTTTGACTTGATTGCGCCCTGGTTTGTGTTGTTTGTAGATTAGCACACAGGTGCAATTGGTTTCTCTTGTTTACACCTTGGTTTTTTTGTTGTAGATTCGCACACAGGTGCAAGTGGTTTGTCTTGATGGCGCCTAGGATTTTTTTTTTTTTAAGATTCGCACACAGGTGCAAGTGGTTTCTCTAGATTGCGCCTTGGTTTTTTTTTGTTGTAGATTCGCACACAGGTTCAAGTGGTTTGTCTTGATTGTGCCTATGTTTTTTTTTTTGAAGATTCGCACACAGGTGCAAGTGGTTTGTCTTGATTGCTCCTAGGATTTTTTTTGTAGATTCACACACAGGTGCAATTGATTTGTCTTGATTGCGCCCTGGTTTGTGTTGTTTGTAGATTAGCACACAGGTGCAATTGGTTTCTCTTGTTTACACCTTGGTTTTTTTGTTGTAGATTCGCACACAGGTGCAAGTGGTTTGTCTTGATTGCGCCTAGTTTTTTTTTTTTTGGAGATTCGCACACAGGTAAAGTGGTTTTTCTTGATTGCGCCATGGTTTTTTTTGTAGATTCACACACAGGTGTAAGTGGTTTGTCTTGATTACGCTCAGCTTTTTTTTCGCACACAGGTGCAAGTGGTTTGTCTTGATGGCGCCTAGGATTGTTTTTTTTTAAGATTCGCACACAGGTGCAAGTGGTTTGTCTTGATTGCGCCTAGGTTTTTTTTTTTTTGAAGATTCGCATAAAGGTGCAAGTGGTTTGTCTTGATTGCGCCCAAGTGTGTGTTGTTTCTCGATTCGCACACAGGTGCAATTGGTTTGTCTTGATGGCGCCTAGGATTTTTTTTTTTTTAGATTCGCACACAGGTGCAAGTGGTTTGTCTTGATTGCGCCTAGGTTTTTTTTGGTAGATTCACACACAGGTGCAAGTGGTTTGTCTTTATTGCTTCTAGCATTTTTTTTTTAGATTCGCACACAGGTGCAAGTGGTTTGTCTTGATTTCGCCTAGGTTTTTTTTTTGTAGATTCACACACAGGTGCAATTGGTTTGTCTTGATTACGCCTTGGTTTTTTTGTTTTAGATTCGCACACAGGTGCAAGTGGTTTTTGTTGATTGTGCCTTATGTTTTTATTTTGAAGTTTCGCACACAGGTGCAAGTGGTTTGTCTTGATTGCGGCTAGTTTTTTTGTTTTTGTAGATTCGCACACAGGTGCAAGTGGTTTGTCTTGATTACCCCTAGTTTTTTTTTTTTTTTCTTTGGAGATTCGCACACAGGTGCAAGTGGTTTGTCTTGATTGCACCTAGATTTTTCTTTTGTAGATTCGCACACAGGTGCAAGTGGTTTGTCTTGATTGCGCCTAGGTTTTTTTTTTTTGTAGATTCACACACAGGTGCAAGTGGTTTGTCTTGCTTTTGCCTATGTTTTTTTTTGTAGATTCACACACAGTTGTAAGTGGTTTGTCTTGATTGCCCCTAGAATTTTTTTTTTGAAGATTCGCACAGAAGTGCAAGGGGTTTGCCTTGATTGCGCCCAGGTGTTTGTTGTTTCTAGATTCGCACACAGGTACAATTGGTTTGTCTTGATGGCACCTAAGATTGTTTTTTTTTAGATTCGCACACAAGTGTAAGTGGTTTGTCTTGATTACGCCTAGGTTTTTTTTTTGTAGATTCACACACAGGTGCAAGTGGTTTGTCTTGATTGCGCGTAGGATTTTTTTTTTAGATTCTCACACTTGTGCAAGTGGTTTGTCTTGCTTGTGCCTATGTTTTCTTTTTGTAGGTTCACACACAGGTGTAAGTGGTTTGTCATGATTGCCCCTAGAATTTTTTTTTTGAAGATTCGCATAGAAGTGCAAGGGGTTTGTCTTGATTGCGACAGGTGTTTGTTGTTTCTAGATTCGTACACAGGTACAATTGGTTTGTCTTGATTGTGCCGAGTTTTTTTTTTTTTTTGAAGATTCGCACACAGGTGCAAATGGTTTTTCTTGATTGCTCCTAGGTTTTTTTTTTTTTGAAGATTCGCACACAGGTGCAAGTGGTTTTTCTTGATTGCGCCTAGGTTTTTTTTGTAGATTCACACACAGGTGCAATTGGTTTGTCTTGATTGCGCCCTGGTTTGTGTTGTTTGTAGATTAGCACACAGGTGCTATTGGTTTCTCTTGATTACGCCTTGGTTTTTTTGTTGTAGATTCGTACACAGGTGCAAGTGGTTTGTCTTGATTGCGCCTTGGTTTTTTTTTTTTTTTGTAGATTAGCACACAGGTGCAAGTGGTTTGTCTTGATTGCGCCTTGGTTTTTTTTTTTGTAGATTCACACACAGGTGCAAGTGGTTTGTCCTGATTACGCTCAGGTTTTTTTTTGTGAAGATTCGCACAGAGGTGCAAGTGGTTTGTCTTGATTGTGCCTAGGTTTTTTTTTTTTTTTAGATTCGCACACAGGTGCAAGTGTTTTGTCTTGATTGCGCCCAGGTGTGTGTTGTTTTTAGATTCGCACACAGGTGAAATAGGTTTCTCTTGATTGCGCCTTGGTTTTTTTTTTGTTGTAGATTCGCACACAGGTACAAGTGGTTTGTCTTGATTGTGCCTAATTATTTTTTTTTGAAGATTCGCACACAGGTGCAAGTGGTTTGTCTTGATTGCGCCTTGGTTTTTTTTTTTTTTTGTAGATTCACACATAGGTGCAAGTGGTTTGTCTTGATTACGCTCAGGTTTTTTTTTTTTTTAAGATTAGCACACCGGTGCAATTGGTTTCTCTTGATTACGCCTTAGTTTTTTCTGTTGTAGATTCGCACACAGGTGCAAGTGGTTTGAATTGATTGCGCCTAGCATTTTATTTTTTGTAGATTCGCACACACGTGCAAGTGGTTTGTCTTGATTGCGCCTAGGTTTTTTTTTGTAGATTCACACACAGGTGCAAGTGGTTTGCCTTGATTGTGCCTAGGTTTTTTTTTTGAAGATTCGCACAAAGGTGAAAGTGGTTCATCTTGATTGCGCCCAGTTGTGTGTTGTTTCTCGATTCGCACACAGCTGCAATTGGTTTGTCTTGATGGCGCCTAGGATTTTTTTTTTTAAGATTCACACACAGGTGCAAGTGGTTTGTCTTGATTGTGCCTATTTTTTTTTGAATCTTCGCACACAGGTGCAAGTGGTTTGTCTTGATTGCGCCTAGCATTTTTTTTTAGATTCGCACAGAGGTGCAAGTGGTTTGTCTTGATTGTGCCTAGGTTTTTTTTTTTTTTTTTTTTAGATTCGCACACAGGTGCAAGTGTTTTGTATTGATTTCGCCCAGGTGTGTGTTGTTTGTAGATTCGCACACAGGTGAAATTTGTTTCTCTAGATTGCGCCTTGGTTTTTTTTTTGTTGTAGATTCGCACACAGATTCAAGTGGTTTGTCTTGATTTTGCCTATGTTTTTTTTTTGAAGATTCGCACACAGGTGCAAGTGGTTTTTCTTGATTGCGCCTAGCATTTTTTTTTTAGATTCGCACCCAGGTGCAAGTGGTTTGTCTTTATTGTGCCTATTTTTTTTTGAAACTTCGCACACAGGTGCAAGTGGTTTGTCTTGATTGCGCGTGGATTTTTTTTTTTAGATTCTCACACTTGTGCAAGTGGTTTGTCTTGCTTGTGCCTATGTTTTTTTTTTTGTAGGTTCACACACAGGTGTAAGTGGTTTGTCTTGATTGCCCCTAGAATTTTTTTTTGAAGATTCGCATAGAAGTGCAAGGGGTTTGTCTTGATTGCGCCCAGGTGTTTGTTGTTTCTAGATTCGTACACAGGTACAATTGGTTTGTCTTGATTGTGCCGAGTTTTTTTTTTTTTTTTTGAAAATTCGCACAGAGGTGCAAGTGGTTTGTCTTGATTGTGCCTAGGTTTTTTTTTTTTTTTTTTAGATTCGCACACAGGTGCAAGTGTTTTGTCTTGATTGCGCCCAGGTGTGTGTTGTTTTTAGATTCGCACACAGGTGAAATAGGTTTCTCTTGATTGCGCCTTGGTTTTTTTTTTGTTGTAGATTCGCACACAGGTACAAGTGGTTTGTCTTGATTGTGCCTAATTTTTTTTTTTGAAGATTCGCACACAGGTGCAAGTGGTTTGTCTTGATTGCGCCTTGGTTTTTTTTTTTTGTAGATTCACACACAGGTGCAAGTGGTTTGTCTTGATTACGCTCAGGTTTTTTTTTTTTTTTGAAGATTCGCACACAGGTGCAAGTTGTTTGTCTTGATTGCGCCCAGGTGTGTGTTGTTTGTAGATTCGCACACAGGTGAAATAGGTTTCTCTAGATTGCGCCTTGGTTTTTTTTTGTTGTAGATTCGGACACAGATTCAAGTGGTTTGTCTTGATTGTGCCTATGTTTTTTTTTTGAAGATTCGCACACAGGTTCAAGTGGTTTTTCTTGATTGTGCCTAGGTTTTTTTTTGTAGATTGACACACAGGTGCAATTGGTTTGTCTTGATTGCGCCCTGGTTTGTGTTGTTTGTAGATTAGCACACAGGTGCAATTGGTTTCTCTTGATTACGCCTTAGTTTTTTTTGTTGTAGATTCGCACACAGGTGCAAGTGGTTTGAATTGATTGCGCCTAGCATTTTATTTTTTGTAGATTCGCACACAGGTGCAAGTGGTTTGTCTTGATTGCGCCTAGGTTTTTTTTTGTAGATTCACACACAGGTGCAAGTGGTTTGCCTTGATTGTGCCTAGGTTTTTTTTTTGAAGATTCGCACAAAGGTGAAAGTGGTTTATCTTGATTGCGCCCAGTTGTGTGTTGTTTCTTGATTCCCACACAGCTGCAATTGGTTTGTCTTGATGGCGCCTAGGATTTTTTTTTTAGATTCGCACACAGGTGCAAGTGGTTTTTCTTGATTGCGCCTAGCATTTTTTTTTTAGATTCGCACACAGGTGCAAGTTGTTTGTCTTTATTGTGCCTATTTTTTTTTGACACTTCGCACACAGGTGCAATTGGTTTGTCTTGATGGCGCCTAGGATTGTTTTTTTTTAAGATTCGCACACAGGTGCAAGTGGTTTGTCTTGATTTCCCCTAGGTTTTTTTTTTTTTTTGAAGATTCGCACAGAGGTGCAAGTGGTTTGTCTTGATTGTGCCTAGGTTTTTTTTTTTTTTTTTTAGATTCGCACACAGGTGCAAGTGTTTTGTCTTGATTGCGCCCAGGTGTGTGTTGTTTTTAGATTCGCACACAGGTGAAATAGGTTTCTCTTGATTGCGCCTTGGTTTTTTTTTTGTTGTAGATTCGCACACAGGTACAAGTGGTTTGTCTTGATTGTGCCTAATTTTTTTTTTTGAATATTCGCACACAGGTGCAAGTGGTTTGTCTTGATTGCGCCTTGGTTTTTTTTTTTTGTAGATTCACACACAAGTGCAAGTGGTTTGTCTTGATTACGCTCAGGTTTTTTTTTGAAGATTCGCACACAGGTGCAAGTGGTTTGTCTTTATTGTGCCTATTTTTTTTTTGAAACTTCGCACACAGGTGCAAGTGGTTTGTCTTGATTGCGCATAGGATTTTTTTTTTTAGATTCTCACACTTGTGCAAGTGGTTTGTCTTGCTTGTGCCTATGTTTTTTTTTTGTAGGTTCACACACAGGTGTCAGTGGTTTGTCTTGATTGCCCCTAGAATTTTTTTTTTTTGAAGATTCGCACAGAGATGCAAGGGGTTTGTCTTGATTGCGCCCAGGTGTTTGTTGTTTCTCGATTCGCACACAGGTACAATTGGTTTGCCTTGATGGCACCTAAGATTGTTTTTTTTTTTAGATTCGCACACAGGTGTAAGTGGTTTGTCTTGACTGTGCCGAGTTTTTTTTTTTTTGAAGATTCGCACACAGGTGCAAGTGGTTTTTCTTGATTGCTCCTAGGTTTTTTTTTGTAGATTGACACACAGGTGCAATTTGTTTGTCTTGATTGCGGCCTGGTTTGTGTTGTTTGTAGATTAGCACACAGTGCAATTGGTTTCTCTTGATTACGCCTTGGTTTTTTTTGTTGTAGATTCGCACACATGTGCAAGTGGTTTGTCTTGATTGCACCTAGTTTTTTTTTATTCTGGAGATTCGCACACAGGTGCAAGTGGTTTGTGTTGATTGTGCCTAGGTTTTTTTTTTTTTTTTTTAGATTCCAACACAGGTGCAAGTGTTTTGTCTTGATTGCGCCCAGGTGTGTGTTGTTTGTAGATTCGCACACAGGTGAAATTGGTTTCTCTAGATTGCGCCTTGGTTTTTTTTTTGTTGTAGATTCGCACACACATTCAAGTGGTTTGTCTTGATTGTGCCTATGTTTTTTTTTGAAGATTCGCACACAGGTGCAAGTGGTTTTTCTTGATTGCGCCTAGGTTTTTTTTTTTTTTTTTGTAGATTCACACAAGGTGCAAGTGGTTTGTCTTGATTGCGCGTAGGATATTTTTTTTTAGATTCTCACACTTGTGCAAGTGGTTTGGCTTGCTTGTGCCTATGTTTTTTTTTTTTTTTGTAGGTTCACACACAGGTGTAAGTGCTTTGTCTTGATTGCCCCTAGAATTTTTTTTTTGAAGATTCGCATAGAAGTGCAAGGGGTTTGTCTTGATTGCGCCCAGGTGTTTGTTGTTTCTAGATTCGTACACAGGTACAATTGGTTTGTCTTGATTGTGCCGAGTTTTTTTTTTTTTTTGAAGATTTGCACAGAGGTGCAAGTGGTTTGTCTTGATTGTGCCTAGGTTTTTTTTTTTTTTTAGATTCGCACACAGGTGCAAGTGTTTTGTCTTGATGCGCCCAGGTGTGTGTTGTTTTTAGATTCGCACACAGGTGAAATAGGTTTCTCTTGATTGCGCCTTGGTTTGTTTTTTGTTGTAGATTCGCACACAGGTACAAGTGGTTTGTCTTGATTGTGCCTAATTTTTTTTTTTGAAGATTCGCACACAGGTGCAAGTGGTTTGTCTTGATGGCGCCTTGGTTTTTTTTTTTTGTAGATTCACACACAGGTGCAAGTGGTTTGTCTTGATTACGCTCAGGTTTTTTTTTTTTTTGAAGATTCGCACACAGGTGCAAGTTGTTTGTCTTGATTGCGCCCAGGTGTGTGTTGTTTGTAGATTCGCACACAGGTGAAATAGGTTTCTCTAGATTGCGCCTTGGTTTTTTTTTTTGTTGTAGATTCGGACACAGATTCAAGTGGTTTGTCTTGATTGTGCCTATGTTTTTTTTTTTGAAGATTTGCACACAGGTTCAAGTGGTTTTTCTTGATTGTGCCTAGGTTTTTTTTTGTAGATTGACACACAGGTGCAATTGGTTTGTCTTGATTGCGCCCTGGTTTGTGTTGTTTGTAGATTAGCACACAGGTGCAATTGGTTTCTCTTGATTATGCCTTAGTTTTTTTTGTTGTAGATTCGCACACAGGTGCAAGTGGTTTGAATTGATTGCGCCTAGCATTTTATTTTTTGTAGATTCGCACACAGGTGCAAGTGGTTTGAATTGATTGCGCCTAGGATTTTATTTTTTGTAGATTCGCACACAGGTGCAAGTGGTTTGTCTTTATTGTGCCTAGGATTTTTTTTTAGATTCTCACACAGGTGCAAGTGGTTTGTCTTCCTTGTGCCTATGTTTTTTTTTTGTAGATTCACACACAGGTGTAAGTGGTTTGTCTTGATTGCCCCGAGAATTTTTTTTTGAAGATTCGCACACAGGTGCAATTGGTTTGTCTTGATGGCGCCTAGGATTTTTTTTTTTTTAAGATTCGCACACAGGTGCAAGTGGTTTGTCTTGATTGCGCCTAGGTTTTTTTTTGTAGATTCACACACAGGTGCAAGTGGTTTGTCTTTATTGCGCCTAGCTTTTTTTTTTTTAGATTCGCACACAGGTGCAAGTGGTTTTTCTTCATTGTGCCTATTTTTTTTTAAGCTTTGCACACAGGTGCAAGTGGTGTGTCTTGATTGCGCCTAGCATGTTTTTTTTTAGATTCGCACACAGGTGCAAGTGGTTTGTCTTGATTGTACCTATTTTTTTTGAAGCTTCGCACACAGGTGCAAGTGGTTTGTCTTGATTGCGCCTAGGTTTTTGTTTTTGTAGATTCACACACAGATGCAATTGGTTGATCTTGATTCGGCCCAGGTGTGTGTTGTTTTTAGAATTGCACACAGTTGCAAGTGGTTTCACTTGAATGTGCCCAGGTGTGTGTTGTTTTCAGATTACCACACAGGTGCAAGTCGTTTGTCATGATTGCCCCTAGGTGTGTGTTGTTTATAGTTTCGCACACAGGTGCAAGTGGTTTGAATTGATTGCGCCTAGGATTTTATTTTTTGTAGATTCGCACACAGGTGCAAGTGGTTTGTCTTGATTGTGCCTAGGATTTTTTTTTTGTAGATTCGCACACAGGTGCAAGTGGTTTGTCTTGATTGCGCCTAGGTTTTTTTTGTAGATTCACACACAGGTGCAAGTGGTTTGTCTTTATTGCGCCTAGCATTATTTTTTAGATTCTCACACAGGTGCAATTGGTTTGTCTTGCTTGTGCCTATGTTTTTTTTTGTAGGTTCACACACAGGTGTAAGTGGTTTGTCTTGATTGCCCCTAGAATTTTTTTTTTTGAATATTTGCACACAAGTGCAAGGGGTTTGTCTTGATTGCGCCCAGGTGTTTGTTGTTTCTAGATTCGCACACAGGTGCAATTGCTTTTGTCTTTTTGGAGCCTAAGATTGTTTTTTTTTAGATTCGCAAACAGGTGTAAGTGGTTTGTCTTGATTGCGCCTAGTATTTTTTTTTTTTTTGAAGATTAGCACACAGGTGCAAGTGTTTTGTCTTTATTGCGCCTAGCATTTTTTTTTTGATTCGCACACAGGTGCAAGTGGTTTGTCTTGATTGCGCCTGGTTTTTTTTTTTTTTTTTTTGGAGATTCGCACACAGGTGCCTGTGGTTTGTCTTGATTGCGCCTAGGTTTTTTTTTTGTAGATTCACACACAGGTGCAATTGCTTTGTCTTGATTTTGCCATGGTTTGTGTTGTTTGTAGATTAGCACACAGGTGCAATTGGTTTCTCTTGATTTCGCCTTGGGTTTTTTCGTTGTAGATTCACACACAGGTGCAAGTGGTTTGTCTTGATTGCGCCTTGGTTTTTTTTTTTTGTAGATTCACACACAGGTGCCAGTGGTTTGTCTTGATTACGCTCAGGTTTTTTTTTTTTGAAGATTCGCACACAGGTGCAAGTGGTTTGTCTTGATTGTTCCTAGGTTTTTTTTTTTTTTAGATTCGCACACAGGTGCAAGTGTTTTGTCTTGATTGCGCCGAGGTGTGTGTTGTTTGTAGATTCGCACACAGGTGAAATTGGTTTCTCTTGATTGCGCCTTGGGTTTTTTTGTTATAGATTCACACACAGGTGCAAGTGGTTTGTCTTGATTACGCTCAGGTTTTTTTTTTTGAAGATTCGCACACAGGTGCAAGTGGTTTCTCTTGATTGCGCCTATTTTTTTTTGAATATTCGCTCACAGGTGCACGTGGTTTGTCTTGATTGCACCTATGTTTTTGTTTTTTGTAGATTCACACACAGGTGCAATTGGTTGATCTTGATTCGGCCCAGGTGTGTGTAGTTTTTAGATTTGCACACTGTTGCAAGTGGTTTCACTTGAATGTGCCCAGGTGTGTGTTGTTTTCAGATTCCCACACAGGTGCAAGTGGTTTGTCATGATTGACCCCAGGTGTGTGTTGTTTATAGTTTCGCACACAGGTGCAAGTGGTTTGAATTGATTGCGCCTAGCATTTTTTTTTTTGTAGATTCGCACACAGGTGCAAGTGGTTTGTCTTCATTGCACCTAGGTTTTTTTTTTTTAGATTTGCACAGAGGTGCAAGTGGTTTGTCTTGATTGCCCCTAGGGTTTTTTTTTTTTTTTTTTTTGGAAGATTTGTACACAGGTGCAAGTGGTTTCTCTTGATTGCGCCTAGGATTTTTTTTTTTTTAGATTCACACAGGTGCAAGTGGTTTGTCTTGATTGCGCCCAGGTGTGTGTTGTTTGTAGATTCGCACACAGGTGAAATTGGTTTCTCTTGATTACGCTTTGGTTTTTTTTTTTTTGTAGATTCGCACACAAGTGCAAGTAGTTTTTCTTGATTGTGCCTATGTTTTTATTTAGATGATTCGCACACAGGTGCAAGTGGTTTGTCTTGATTGCGCTTAGTTTTTTTTTTTTTTGGAGATTCGCACACAGGTGCAAGTGGTTTGTCTTGATTGCGACTAGGTTTTTTTTTTTGTAGATTCACACACAGGTGGCAGTGGTTTGTCTTGATTACGCATAATTTTTTTTTTTGAAGATTCGCACACAGGTGCATGTGGTTTGTCTTGATTGCGCCCAGGTGTGTGTTGTTTCTCGATTCGCACACAGGTGCAATTGGTTTGTCTTGATGGGCCCTAGGATTGTTTTTTTTTTTGATTCGCACACAGGTGCAAGTGGTTTCACTTGATTGCGCCTATTTTTTTTTGAATATTCGCTCACAGGTGCACTTGGTTTGTCTTGATTGCACATAGTTTTTTGTTTTTTGCAGATTCACACACAGGTGCCATTGGTTGATCTTGATTCCGCCCAGGTGTGTGTTGTTTTTAGATTTGCACACAGTTGCAAGTGGTTTCACTTGAATGTGCCCAGGTGTGTGTTGTTTTCAGATTCCCACACAGATGCAAGGGGTTTGTCATGATTGATCCCAGGTGTGTGTTGTTTATAGTTTCGCACACAGGTTCAAGTGGTTTGAATTGATTGCGCCTAGCATTTTATTTTTTGTAGATTCGCACACAGGTTCAAGTGGATTGTCTTGATTGCGCCTTGGTTTTTTTTTTTTTTTTTTGTAGATTCACACATAGGTGCAAGTGGTTTGTCTTGAATGTGCCTAGGTTTTTTTTTGTTGATTCACACACAGTTGCATGTGGTTTGTCTTGATTATGCATAGTTTTTTTTTTTGAAGATTCGTACACAGGTGCAAGTGGTTTGTCTTGAATCCGCCTAGGTTTTTTTTTGTAGATTCACACACAGAGGTGCAAGTGGTTTGTCTTTATTACGCCTAGGTTTTTTTTTTGTAGATTCGCACACAGGTGCTAGTGGTTTGTCTTGATTGCGCCTAGGTTTTCTTTTTTGTAGATTCACACACAGGTGCAAGTGGTTTGTCTTGATTGTGCCTAGGTTTTTTTTTTGTAGATTCACACACAGGTGCAAGTGGTTTGTCTTGATTATGCATATTTTTTTTTTGAAGATTCGTACACAGGTGCAAGTGCTTTGTCTTGAATGCGCCTAGGTTTTTTTTTTTTGTAGATTCACACACAGGTGCAAGTGGTTTGTCTTGATAGTGCCTAGGCTTTTTTTTTGAAGATTCGCACAAAGGTGCAAGTGGTTTGTCTTGATTGCGCCCAGGTGTGTGTTGTTTCTCGATTCGCACACAGGTGCAATTGGTTTGTCTTGATGGCGCCTAGGATTGTTTTTTTTTAAGATTCGCACACTGGTGCAAGTGGTTTGTCTTGATTTCGCCTAGGTTTTTTTTTTTGTAGATTCACACACAGGTGCAAGTGGTTAGTCTTGATTGTGCCTAGGTTTTTTTTTTCTAGATTCACACACAGGTGCAAGTGGTTTGTCTTGATTATGCATAGTTTTTTTTTTTTAAGATTCGTACACAGGTGCAAGTGGTTTGTCTTGAATGCGCCTAGGTTTTTTTTTTGTATATTCACACACAGGTGCAAGTGGTTTGTCTTTATTGCACCTAGCATTTTTTTTTTAGATTCGCACACAGGAGAAGTGGTTTGTCTTGATTGTGCCTATTTTTTTTGAAGCTTCACACACAGGTGCAAGTGGTTGGTCTTGATTGCGCCTAGATTTTTGTTTTTTGAAGATTCACACACAGGTGCAATTGGTTGATCTTGATTCCGCCCACGTGTGTGTTGTTTTTAGATTTGCACACAGTTGCAAGTGGTTTCACTTGAATGTGCCAAGGTGTGTGTTGTTTTCAGATTCCCACACAGGTGCAAGTCATTTGTCATGATTGCCCCTAGGTGTGTGTTGTTTATAGTTTCGCACACAGGTGCAAGTGGTTTGAATTGATTGCGCCTAGGATTTTATTTTTTGTAGATTCGCACACAGGTTCAAGTGGTATGTCTTGATTGCGCCCTGATTTTTTTTCTAGATTCAAAAACAGGTGCAAGTGATTTGTCTTGATTGTGCCTAGGATTTTTTTTTTGTATATTCGCACACAGGTGAAAGTATTTTGTCTTGATTGCGCCTAGGTGTTTTTTTTTTTAGATTTGCACACAGGTGCAAGTGGTTTGTCTTGATTGCGCCTTGGTTTTTTTTTTTTTTTTTTTAGATTCGCACACAGGTGCAAGTGGTTTGTCTTGATTGTGCCCAGGTGTGTGCTGTTTGTAGATTCGCACACAGGTGAAATTGGTTTCTCTTGATTACGCCTTGGTTTTTTTTGTTGTAGATTCGCACACAGGTTCAAGTGGATTTTCTTGATTGTGCCTATGTTTTTTTTTTTGAAGATTCGCACACAGGTGCAAGTGGTTTGTCTTGATTGCGCTTAGTTTTTTTTGGAGATTCGCACACAGGTGCAATTGGTTTGTCTTGATGGCGCCTAGGATTGTTTTTTTTTAAGATTCGCACACAGGTGCAAGTGGTTTGTCTTGATTGCGCCTGGGTTTTTTTTTTTGTAGATTCACACACAGGTGCAAGTGGTTTCTCTTGATTGTGCCTAGGTTTTTTTTTTTTTGAAGATTCGCACACAGGTGCAAGTGGTTTGTCTTGATTGCGCCTAGGTTTTTTTTGTAGATTCACACAGGTGCAAGTGGTTTGTCTTTATTGCGACTAGCTTTTTTTTGAGATTCGCACACAGGTGCAAGTGGTTTGTCTTGATTGTGCCTATTTTTTTTGAAGCTTCGCAAACAGGTGCAAGTGGTTTTTCTTGATTGCGCCTAGTATTTTTTTTTTTTTAGATTCGCACACAGGTGCAAGTGGTTTGAATTGATTGCGCCTAGGATTTTATTTTTTGTAGCTTCGCAAACAGGTGCAAGTGGTTTGTCTTGATTGCGCCTAGGTTTTTTTTGTAGATTCATGCACAGGTGCAAGTGGTTTGTCTTGATTGTGCCTAGGATTTTTTTTTTTTTTTGTAGATTCGCACACAGGTGCAAGTGGTTTGTCTTGATTGCGCCTTGGTTTTTTTTTTTTTTAGATTTGCACACAGGTGCAAGTGGTTTGTCTTGATTGCCCCTAGGTTTTTTTTTTTGTAGATTCACACACAGGTGCATGTGGTTTGTCTTGATTTTGCATAGTTTTTTTTTTGAAGATTCGTACACAGGTGCAAGTGGTTTGTCTTGAATACGCCTAGGTTTTTTTTTTGTAGATTCACACACAGGAGCAAATGGTTTGTGTTTATTGCGCCTAGCATTTTTTTTTAGATTCGCACACAGGTGCAAGTGGTTTGTCTTGATTGTGCCTATTTTTTTTGAAGCTTCGCACACAGGTGCAAATGGTTTGTCTTGATTGTGCCTAGGATTTTTTTTTTAGATTTGCACACAGGTGCAAGTGGTTTGTCTTGATTGCGCCCAGGTGTGTGTTGTTTGTAGATTCGCACACAGGTGAAATTGGTTTCTCTTGATTACGCCTTGGTTTTTTTTGTTGTAGATTCGCACACAAGTGCAAGTGGTTTTTCTTGATTGTGCCTATGTTTTTATTTTGAAGATTCGCACACAGGTGTAAGTGGTTTGTCTTGATTGCGCTTAGTTTTTTTTTTTTGGAGATTCGCACACAGGTGCAAGTGGTTTGTCTTGATGGCGCCTAGGTTTTTTTTTTTTTGTAGATTCACACACAGGTGGCAGTGGTTTTTCTTGATTATGCATAATTTTTTTTTGAAGATTCGCACACAGGTGCAAGTGGTTTGTCTTTATGGGGCCTAGGATTGTTGTTTTTTTTGATTCGCACAAAGGTGCAAGTGGTTTCTCTTGATTGAGCCTATTTTTTTTTGAATATTCGCTCACAGGTGCACGTGGTTTTTCTTGATTGCGCATAGGTTTTCGTTTTTTGTAGATTCACACACAGGTGCAATTGGTTGATTTTGATTCCACCCAGGTGTGTGTTGTTTTTAGATTTGCACACAGTTGCAAGTGGTTTCACTTGAATGTGCCCAGGTGTGTGTTGTTTTCAGATTCCCACATAGGTGCAAGTGGTTTGTCATGATTGACCCCAGGTGTGTGTTGTTTATAGTTTCGCACACAAGTGCAAGTGTTTTGTCTTGATTGAGCCTAGCATATTATTTTTTGTAGATTCGCACACAGGTGCAAGTGGTTTGTCTTGAATCCGCCTTGGTTTTTTTTTTTTTGTAGATTCACACACAGGTGCAAGTGGTTTGTCTTGATTATGCTCAGGTTTTTTTTTTTAATATTCGTACACAGGTGCAAGTGGTTTGTGTTGATTGCGCCTAGGTTTTTTTTTTTTGTAGTTTCACACACAGGTGCAAGTGGTTTGTCTTGATTGTGTCTAGGTTTTTTTTTTGAAGATTCGCACAAAGGTGCAACTGGTTTGCCTTGATTGCGCCCAGGTGTGTGTTGTTTCTCGATTCTCACACAGGTGCAATTGGTTTGTCTTGATGGCGCCTAGGATCGTTTTTTCTAAGATTCACACACAGGTGCAAGTGGTTAGTCTTGATTGTGCCTAGGTTTTTTTTTCTAGATTCACACACAGGTGCAAGTGGTTTGTCTTGATTATGCATAGTTTTTTTTTTTAAGATTCGTACACAGGTGCAAGTGGTTTGTGTTGATTGCGCCTAGGTTTTTTTTTTTTTTGTAGTTTCACACACAGGTGCAAGTGGTTTGTCTTGATTGTGTCTAGGTTTTTTTTTTTTGAAGATTCGCACAAAGGTGCAACTGGTTTGTCTTGATTGCGCCCAGGTGTGTGTTGTTTCTCGATTCTCACACAGGTGCAATTGGTTTGTCTTGATGGCGCCTAGGATTGTTTTTTCTAAGATTCGCATACAGGTGCAAGTGGTTTGTCTTGATTGTTCCGAGTTTTTTTTTTTGAAGTTTCGCCCACAGGTGCAAGTGGTTTTTCTTGATTGCGCCTACTTTTTTTTTTTTTTTGAAGATTCGCATACAGGTGCAAGTGGTCTGTCTTGATTGTGCCTAGGCTTTTTTTTTTTTTTTTTTAGATTCTCACACAGGTGCAAGTGGTTTGTCTTGATTGCGCCTAGGTTTTTTTTTTTAGATTCTCACACAGGTTCAAGTGGTTTGTCTTGTTTGCGCATAGGATTTTTTTTTTAGATTCGCACACAGGTGCTAGTGGTTTGTCTTGATTGCGCCCAGGTGTGTGTTCTTTGTAGATTCGCACACAGGTGCAATTGGTTTCTCTTGATTACGCCTTGGTTTTTTTTTTGCTGTAGATTCTCGCACAGGTGCAAGTGGTTTGTCTTGATTGTGCCTATTTTTTTGAAGCTTCGAACACAGGTGCAAGTGGTTTGTCTTGATTGCGCCTAGGTTTTTGTTTTTTGTAGATTCACACCCAGGTGCAATTGGTTGAATGTGATTCCGCCCAGGTGTGTGATGTTTTTAAATTTGCTCACAGTTGCAAGTGGTTTCACTTGAATGTGCCCAGGTGTGTGTTGTTTTCAGATTCACACACAGGTGCAAGTGGTTTGTCATGATTGCCCCCGGGTGTGTGTTGTTTATAGTTTCGCACACAGGTCCAAGTGGTTTGAGTTGATTGCACCTAGGATTTTATTTATTGTAGATTCGCACACAGGTGCAATTGGTTTGTTTTGATTGCGCCTAGGTTTTTTTTTGAAGATTCGCACAAAGGTGCAAGTGGTTTGTCTTGATAGCGCCCAGGTGTGTGTTGTTTCTCGATTCGCACACAGGTGCAATTGATTTGTCTTGATGGGGCCTAGGATTGTTTTTTTTTAGATTCGCACACAGGTGCAAGTGGTTTGTCTTGATTGCGCCTTGGTTTTTTTTTTGTAGATTCACACACAGGTGCAATTGGTTTATCTTGATTGCGCGTAGTTTTTTTTTTTTTTTTTGGAGATTTGCACACAGGAGCAAGTGGTTTGTCTTGATTGCACCTTGGTTTCTTTTTGTAGATTCACACACAGTTGCAAGTGGTTTGTCTTGATTACGCTCAGGTTTTTTTTTTTTGAAGATTCACACACAGGTGCAAGTGGTTTGTCTTGATTGTGCCTATGTTTTTTTTTTTTTTTAGATTCGCACACAGGTGCAAGTGTTTTGTCTAGATTGCGCCCAGGTGTGTGTTGTTTGTAGATTCGCACACAGGTGAAATTGGTTTCTCTTGATTGCTCCTTGGGTTTTTTGTTGTAGATTCACACACAGGTGCAAGCGGTTTGTCTTGATTAAGCTCAGGTTTTTTTTTTTTTGAAGATTCGCACACAGGTGCAAGTGGTTTGTCTTGATTGCGTCTAGGTTTTTTTTGTAGATTCACACACAGGTGCAAGTGGTTTGTCTTGATTGTGCCTAGGTTTTTTTTTTTCGAAGATTCGCACAAAGGTGCAAGTGGTTTGTCTTGATTGCGCCAAGGTGTGTGTTGTTTCTCGATTCGCACACAGGTGCAATTGGTTTGTCCTGATGGCGCCTAGGATTTTTTTTTTTAAGATTCGCAAACAGGTGCAAGTGGTTTGTCTTGATTGCGCCTAGGTTTTTATTGTAGATTCACACACAGGTGCAATGGTTTGTCTATATTGCGCCTAGCATTTTTTTTTAGATTCGCATACAGGTGCAAGTGGTTTGTCTTGATTGTGCCTATTTTTTTTGAAGCTTCGCACACAGGTGCAAGTGGTTTGTTTTGATTGCGCCTAGCATTTTTTTTTTTAGATTCGCACACAGGTGCAAGTGGTTTGTCTTGATTGTGCCTATTTTTTTTGAAGCTTCTCCCACAGGTGCAAGTGGTTTGTCTTGATTGCACCTATGTTTTTGTTTTTTGTAGATTCACACACAGGTGCAATTGGTTGATCTTCATTCAGCCCAGGTGTGTGTTGTTTTTAGATTTGCACACAGTTGCAAGTGGTTTCACTTGAATGTGCCCTGGTGTGTGTTGTTTTCAGATTACCACCCAGGTGCAAGTCGTTTGTCATGATTGCCCCTAGGTTTGTGTTGTTTATAGTTTCGCACACAGGTGCAAGTGGTTTGAATTGATTGCGCCTAGTTTTTTTTTGTAGATTCATACACAGGTGCAAGTGGTTTGTCTTGATTGTGCCTAGGATTTTTTTTTTTGAAGATTCGCACACAGGTGCAAGTGGTTTGTCTTGATTGCGCCTAGATTTTTTTTTTTTTTAGATTTGCACACAGGTGCAAGTGGTTTGTCTTTATTGACCCTAGGTTTTTTTTTTTGGAAGATTTGTACACAGGTGCAAGTGGTTTGTCTTGATTGCGCCTAGGATTTTTTTTTTTTTTTTGTAGATTCGCTCACAGGTGCAAGTGGTTTGTCTTGATTGCGCCCAGGTGTGTGTTGTTTGTAGATTCGCACACAGGTGAAATTGGTTTCTCTTGATTACGCCTTTGGTTTTTTTTGTTGTAGATTCGCACACAAGATCAAGTGGTTTTTCTTGATTGTGCCTATGTTTTTATTTTGAAGATTCGCACACAGGTGCAAGTGGTTTGTCTTGATTGCGCTTAGTGTTTTTTTTTGGAGATTCGCACACATGTGCAAGTGGTTTGTCTTGATTGCGCCTAGGTTTTTTTTTTTGTAGATTCACACACAGGTGGCAGTGGTTTTTCTTGATTACGCATAATTTTTTTTTGAAGATTCGCACACAGGTGCATGTGGTTTGTCTTGATTGCGCCCAGGTGTGTGATGTTTCTCGATTCGCACACAGGTGCAATTGATTTGTCTTGATAGCGCCTAGGTTTCTTTTTTTAAGATTCGCACACAGGTGCAAGTGGTTTGTCTTGATTGTGCCTAGGATTTTTTTTTTGTAGATTCGCACACAGGTGCAAGTGGTTTGTCTTGATTGCGCCTAGGTTTTTTTGGTAGATTCACACACAGGTGCAAGTGGTTTGTCTTTATTGCGCCTAGCATTATTTTTTAGATTCTCACACAGGTGCAATTGGTTTGTCTTGCTTGTGCCTATGTTTTTTTTTGTAGGTTCACACACAGGTGTAAGTGGTTTGTCTTGATTGCCCCTAGAATTTTTTTTTTTGAATATTTGCACACAAGTGCAAGGGGTTTGTCTTGATTGCGCCCAGGTGTTTGTTGTTTCTAGATTCGCACACAGGTGCAATTGCTTTTGTCTTTTTGGAGCCTAAGATTGTTTTTTTTTAGATTCGCAAACAGGTGTAAGTGGTTTGTCTTGATTGCGCCTAGTTTTTTTTTTTTTTGAAGATTAGCACACAGGTGCAAGTGTTTTGTCTTTATTGCGCCTAGCATTTTTTTTTTTTTGATTTGCACACAGGTGCAAGTGGTTTGTCTTGATTGCGCCTGGTTTTTTTTTTTTTTTTTTGGAGATTCGCACACAGGTGCCTGTGGTTTGTCTTGATTGCGCCTAGGTTTTTTTTTGTAGATTCACACACAGGTGCAATTGCTTTGTCTTGATTTTGCCATGGTTTGTGTTGTTTTTAGATTAGCACACAGGTGCAATTGGTTTCTCTTGATTTCGCCTTGGGTTTTTTCGTTGTAGATTCACACACAGGTGCAAGTGGTTTGTCTTGATTGCGCCTTGGTTTTTTTTTTTTTGTAGATTCACACACAGGTGCCAGTGGTTTGTCTTGATTACGCTCAGGTTTTTTTTTTTTGAAGATTCGCACACAGGTGCAAGTGGTTTGTCTTGATTGTTCCTAGGTTTTTTTTTTTTTTTTAGATTCGCACACAGGTGCAAGTGTTTTATCTTGATTGCGCCGAGGTGTGTGTTGTTTGTAGATTCGCACACAGGTGAAATTGGTTTCTCTTGATTGCGCCTTGGGTTTTTTTGTTATAGATTCACACACAGGTGCAAGTGGTTTGTCTTGATTACGCTCAGGTTTTTTTTTTTTGAAGATTCGCACACAGGTGCAAGTGGTTTCTCTTGATTTCGCCTATTTTTTTTTTTGAATATTCGCTCACAGGTGCACGTGGTTTGTCTTGATTGCGCATAGGTTTTTGTTTTTTGTAGATTCACACACAGGTGCAATTGGTTGATCTTGATTCGGCCCAGGTGTGTGTAGTTTTTAGATTTGCACACTGTTGCAAGTGGTTTCACTTGAATGTGCCCAGGTGTGTGTTGTTTTCAGATTCCCACACAGGTGCAAGTGGTTTGTCATGATTGACCCCAGGTGTGTGTTGTTTATAGTTTCGCACACAGGTGCAAGTGGTTTGAATTGATTGCGCCTAGCATTTTTTTTTTGTAGATTCGCACACAGGTGCAAGTGGTTTGTCTTCATTGCACCTAGGTTTTTTTTTTTTTAGATTTGCACAGAGGTGCTAGTGGTTTGTCTTGATTGCCCCTAGGGTTTTTTTTTTTTTTTGGAAGATTTGTACACAGGTGCAAGTGGTTTCTCTTGATTGCGCCCAGGTGTGTGTTGTTTGTAGATTCGCACACAGGTGAAATTGGTTTCTCTTGATTACGCCTTGGTTTTTTTTTTTTGTAGATTCGCACACAAGTGCAAGTAGTTTTTCTTGATTGTGCCTATGTTTTTATTTAGATGATTCGCACACAGGTGCAAGTGGTTTGTCTTGATTGCGCTTAGTTTTTTTTTTTTGGAGATTCGCACACAGGTGCAAGTGGTTTGTCTTGATTGCGACTAGGTTTTTTTTTGTAGATTCACACACAGGTGGCAGTGGTTTGTCTTGATTACGCATAATTTTTTTTTTTGAAGATTCGCACACAGGTGCATGTGGTTTGTCTTGATTGCGCCCAGGTTCAAGTGGATTTTCTTGATTGTGCCTATGTTTTTTTTTTTTGAAGATTCGCACACAGGTGCAAGTGGTTTGTCTTGATTGCGCTTAGTTTTTTTTTTTTTTTTGGAGATTCGCACACAGGTGCAATTGGTTTGTCTTGATGGCGCCTAGGATTGTTTTTTTTTAAGATTCGCACACAGGTGCAAGTGGTTTGTCTTGATTGCGCCTGGGTTTTTTTTTTTGTAGATTCACACACAGGTGCAAGTGGTTTGTCTTGATTGTGCCTAGGTTTTTTTTTTTTTTTGAAGATTCGCACACAGGTGCAAGTGGTTTGTCTTGATTGCGCCTAGGTTTTTTTTTGTAGATTCACACAGGTGCAAGTGGTTTGTCTTTATTGCGACTAGCTTTTTTTTGAGATTCGCACACAGGTGCAAGTGGTTTGTCTTGATTGTGCCTATTTTTTTTTGAAGCTTCGCAAACAGGTGCAAGTGGTTTTTCTTGATTGCGCCTAGTATTTTTTTTTTTTTAGATTCGCACACAGGTGCAAGTGGTTTGAATTGATTGCGCCTAGGATTTTATTTTTTGTAGATTCGCAAACAGGTGCAAGTGGTTTGTCTTGATTGCGCCTAGGTTTTTTTTGTAGATTCATGCACAGGTGCAAGTGGTTTGTCTTGATTGTGCCTAGGATTTTTTTTTTTTTTGTAGATTCGCACACAGGTGCAAGTGGTTTGTCTTGATTGCGCCTTGGTTTTTTTTTTTTTAGATTTGCACACAGGTGCAAGTGGTTTGTCTTGATTGCCCCTAGGTTTTTTTTTTTGTAGATTCACACACAGGTGCATGTGGTTTGTCTTGATTTTGCATAGTTTTTTTTTTTGAAGATTCGTACACAGGTGCAAGTGGTTTGTCTTGAATACGCCTAGGTTTTTTTTTGTAGATTCACACACAGGAGCAAATGGTTTGTGTTTATTGCTCCTAGCATTTTTTTTTAGATTCGCACACAGGTGCAAGTGGTTTGTCTTGATTGTGCCTATTTTTTTTGAAGCTTCGCACACAGGTGCAAGTGGTTTGTCTTGATTGTGCCTAGGATTTTTTTTTTAGATTTGCACACAGGTGCAAGTGGTTTGTCTTGATTGCGCCCAGGTGTGTGTTGTTTGTAGATTCGCACACAGGTGAAATTGGTTTCTCTTGATTACGCCTTGGTTTTTTTTGTTGTAGATTCGCACACAAGTGCAAGTGGTTTTTCTTGATTGTGCCTATGTTTTTATTTTGAAGATTCGCACACAGGTGTAAGTGGTTTGTCTTGATTGCGCTTAGTTTTTTTTTTTGGATATTCGCACACAGGTGCAAGTGGTTTGTCTTGATGGCGCCTAGGTTTTTTTTTTTTGTAGATTCACACACAGGTGGCAGTGGTTTTTCTTGATTATGCATAATTTTTTTTTGAAGATTCGCACACAGGTGCAAGTGGTTTGTCTTTATGGGGCCTAGGATTGTTTTTTTTTTTTTTTTTGATTCGCACAAAGGTGTAAGTGGTTTCTCTTGATTGCGCCTATTTTTTTTTGAATATTCGCTCACAGGTGCACGTGGTTTTTCTTGATTGCGCATAGGTTTTTGTTTTTTGTAGATTCACACACAGGTGCAATTGGTTGATTTTGATTCCACCCAGGTGTGTGTTGTTTTTAGATTTGCACACAGTTGCAAGTGGTTTCACTTGAATGTGCCCAGGTGTGTGTTGTTTTCAGATTCCCACATAGGTGCAAGTGGTTTGTCATGATTGACCCCAGGTGTGTGTTGTTTATAGTTTCGCACACAAGTGCAAGTGTTTTGTCTTGATTGAGCCTAGCATATTATTTTTTGTAGATTCGCACACAGGTGCAAGTGGTTTGTCTTGAATCCGCCTTGGTTTTTTTTTTTTTGTAGATTCACACACAGGTGCAAGTGGTTTGTCTTGATTATGCTCAGGTTTTTTTTTTTAATATTCGTACACAGGTGCAAGTGGTTTGTGTTGATTGCGCCTAGGTTTTTTTTTTTTGTAGTTTCACACACAGGTGCAAGTGGTTTGTCTTGATTGTGTCTAGGTTTTTTTTTTTTTGAAGATTCGCACAAAGGTGCAACTGGTTTGCCTTGATTGCGCCCAGGTGTGTGTTGTTTCTCGATTCTCACACAGGTGCAATTGGTTTGTCTTGATCGCGCCTAGGATTGTTTTTTCTAAGATTCACACACAGGTGCAAGTGGTTAGTCTTGATTGTGCCTAGGTTTTTTTTTTCTATATTCACACACAGGTGCAAGTGGTTTGTCTTGATTATGCATAGTTTTTTTTTTTTAAGATTCGTACACAGGTGCAAGTGGTTTGTGTTGATTGCGCCTAGGTTTTTTTTTTTTTGTAGTTTCACACACAGGTGCAAGTGGTTTGTCTTGTTTGTGTCTAGGTTTTTTTTTTTTTGAAGATTCGCACAAAGGTGCAACTGGTTTGTCTTGATTGCGCCCAGGTGTGTGTTGTTTCTCGATTCTCACACAGGTGCAATTGGTTTGTCTTGATGGCGCCTAGGATTGTTTTTTCTAAGATTCGCATACAGGTGCAAGTGGTTTGTCTTGATTGTTCCGAGTTTTTTTTTTTGAAGTTTCGCCCACAGTAGCAAGTGGTTTTTCTTGATTGCGCCTACTTTTTTTTTTTTTTTTGAAGATTCGCATACAGGTGCAAGTGGTCTGTCTTGATTGTGCCTAGGCTTTTTTTTTTTTTTTTTTAGATTCTCACACAGGTGCAAGTGGTTTGTCTTGATTGCGCCTAGGTTTTTTTTTTTAGATTCTCACACAGGTTCAAGTGGTTTGTCTTGTTTGCGCATAGGATTTTTTTTTTAGATTCGCACACAGGTGCTAGTGGTTTGTCTTGATTGCGCCCAGGTGTGTGTTCTTTGTAGATTCGCACACAGGTGCAATTGGTTTCTCTTGATTACGCCTTGGTTTTTTTTTTGCTGTAGATTCTCGCACAGGTGCAAGTGGTTTGTCTTGATTGTGCCTATTTTTTTTGAAGCTTCGAACACAGGTGCAAGTGGTTTGTCTTGATTGCGCCTAGGTTTTTGTTTTTTGTAGATTCACACCCAGGTGCAATTGGTTGAATGTGATTCCGCCCAGGTGTGTGATGTTTTTAAATTTGCACACAGTTGCAAGTGGTTTCACTTGAATGTGCCCAGGTGTGTGTTGTTTTCAGATTCACACACAGGTGCAAGTGGTTTGTCATGATTGCCCCCAGGTGTGTGTTGTTTATAGTTTCGCACACAGGTCCATGTGGTTTGAGTTGATTGCACCTAGGATTTTATTTATTGTAGATTCGCACACAGGTGCAATTGGTTTGTTTTGATTGCGCCTAGGTTTTTTTTTGAAGATTCGCACAAAGGTGCAAGTGGTTTGTCTTGATAGCGCCCAGGTGTGTGTTGTTTCTCGATTCGCACACAGGTGCAATTGATTTGTCTTGATGGGGCCTAGGATTGTTTTTTTTTTTAGATTCGCACACAGGTGCAAGTGGTTTGTCTTGATTGCGCCTTGGTTTTTTTTTTTGTAGATTCACACACAGGTGCAATTGGTTTATCTTGACTGCGCGTAGTTTTTTTTTTTTTTTTGGAGATTTGCACACAGGAGCAAGTGGTTTGTCTTGATTGCGCCTTGGTTTCTTTTTGTAGATTCACACACAGTTGCAAGTGGTTTGTCTTGATTACGCTCAGGTTTTTTTTTTTGAAGATTCACACACAGGTGCAAGTGGTTTGTCTTGATTGTGCCTATGTTTTTTTTTTTTAGATTCGCACACAGGTGCCAGTGGTTTGTCTTGATTGCACCTAGGTTTTTTTTTTTTTAAGATTCGCTCTCAGGTGCAAGTTGTTTGTCTTGATTGCGCCCAGGTGTGTTTTGTTTGTAGATTTGCACACAGGTGAAATTGGTTTTTTTTTATTGCACCTAGGTTTTTTTTTCTTGTAGATTTGCACACAGGTGCAAGTGGTTTGTCTTGATTGTGACTATTTTTTTGAAGCTTCGCACACAGGTGCAAGTGGTTTGTCTTGATTGTGCCTAGGTTTTTTTTTTTGTAGATTCACACACAGGTGCAATTGGTTGATCTTGATTCTGCCCAGGTGTGTGTTGTTTTTAGATTTGCACACAGTTGCAAGTGGTTTCACTTGAATGTGCCCAGGTGTGTGTTGTTTTCAGATTCACACACAGGTGCAAGTGGTTTGTCATGATTGCCCCCTGGTGTGTGTTGTTTATAGTTTCGCACACAGGTCCAAGTGGTTTGAGTTGATTGCACCTAGGATTTTATTTATTGTAGATTCGCACACAGGTGCAATTGGTTTGTTTTGATTGCGCCTAGGTTTTTTTTTGAAGATTCGCACAAAGGTGCAAGTGGTTTGTCTTGATAGCGCCCAGGTGTGTGTTGTTTCTCGATTCGCACACAGGTGCAATTGATTTGTCTTGATGGGGCCTAGGATTGTTTTTTTTTTAGATTCGCACACAGGTGCAAGTGGTTTGTCTTGATTGCGCCTTGGTTTTTTTTTTGTAGATTCACACACAGGTACAATTGGTTTATCTTGATTGCGTGTAGTTTTTTTTTTTTTTTTTTTTGGAGATTTGCACACAGGAGCAAGTGGTTTGTCTTGATTGCGCCTTGGTTTCTTTTTGTAGATTCACACACAGTTGCAAGTGGTTTGTCTTGATTACGCTCAGGTTTTTTTTTTTTTTGAAGATTCACACACAGGTGCAAGTGGTTTGTCTTGATTGTGCCTATGTTTTTTTTTTTTTTAGATTCGCACACAGGTGCAAGTGTTTTGTCTAGATTGCGCCCAGGTGTGTGTTGTTTGTAGATTCGCACACAGGTGAAATTGGTTTCTCTTGATTGCTCCTTGGGTTTTTTTGTTGTAGATTCACACACAGGTGCAAGCGGTTTGTCTTGATTACGCTCAGGTTTTTTTTTTTTTTGAAGATTCGCACACAGGTGCAAGTGGTTTGTCTTGATTGCGCCTAGGTTTTTTTTGTAGATTCACACACAGGTGCAAGTGGTTTGTCTTGATTGTGCCTAGGTTTTTTTTTTTCGAAGATTCGCACAAAGGTGCAAGTGGTTTGTCTTGATTGCGCCAAGGTGTGTGTTGTTTCTCGATTCGCACACAGGTGCAATTGGTTTGTCCTGATGGCGCCTAGGATTTTTTTTTTAAGATTCGCAAACAGGTGCAAGTGGTTTGTCTTGATTGCGCCTAGGTTTTTATTGTAGATTCACACACAGGTGCAATGGTTTGTCTATATTGCGCCTAGCATTTTTTTTTAAATTCGCATACAGGTGCAAGTGGTTTATCTTGATTGTGCCTATTTTTTTTGAAGCTTCGCACACAGGTGCAAGTGGTTTGTCTTGATTGCGCCTAGCATTTTTTTTTTAGATTCGCACACAGGTGCAAGTGGTTTGTCTTGATTGTGCCTATTTTTTTTTGAAGCTTCTCCCACAGGTGCAAGTGGTTTGTCTTGATTGCACCTATGTTTTTGTTTTTTGTAGATTCACACACAGGTGCAATTGGTTGATCTTCATTCGGCCCAGGTGTGTGTTGTTTTTAGATTTGCACACAGTTGCAAGTGGTTTCACTTGAATGTGCCCAGGTGTGTGTTGTTTTCAGATTACCACCCAGGTGCAAGTCGTTTGTCATGATTGCCCCTAGGTTTGTGTTGTTTATAGTTTCGCACACAGGTGCAAGTGGTTTGAATTGATTGCGCCTAGTTTTTTTTTGTAGATTCATACACAGGTGCAAGTGGTTTGTCTTGATTGTGCCTAGGATTTTTTTTTTGAAGATTCGCACACAGGTGCAAGTGGTTTGTCTTGATTGCGCCTAGATTTTTTTTTTTTTTAGATTTGCACACAGGTGCAAGTGGTTTGTCTTTATTGACCCTAGGTTTTTTTTTTGGAAGATTTGTACACAGGTGCAAGTGGTTTGTCTTGATTGCGCCTAGGATTTTTTTTTTTTTTTTTGTAGATTCGCTCACAGGTGCAAGTGGTTTGTCTTGATTGCGCCCAGGTGTGTGTTGTTTGTAGATTCGCACACAGGTGAAATTGGTTTCTCTTGATTACGCCTTTGGTTTTTTTTGTTGTAGATTCGCACACAAGATCAAGTGGTTTTTCTTGATTGTGCCTATGTTTTTATTTTGAAGATTCGCACACAGGTGCAAGTGGTTTGTCTTGATTGCGCTTAGTGTTTTTTTTGGAGATTCGCACACATGTGCAAGTGGTTTGTCTTGATTGCGCCTAGGTTTTTTTTTTGTAGATTCACACACAGGTGGCAGTGGTTTTTCTTGATTACGCATAATTTTTTTTGAAGATACGCACACAGGTGCATGTGGTTTGTCTTGATTGCGCCCAGGTGTGTGATGTTTCTCGATTCGCACACAGGTGCAATTGATTTGTCTTGATAGCGCCTAGGTTTCTTTTTTTAAGATTCGCACACAGGTGCAAGTGGTTTGTATTGATTGCACCTTGGTTTTTTTTTTTGTAGATTCACACACAGGTGAAATTGGTTTATCTTGATTGCGCCTAGCTTTTTTTTTTTTTTTTTGGAGATTCGCACACAGGTGTAAGTGGTTTGTCTTGATTGCGCCTTGTTTTTTTTTTTTTTGTAGATTCACACACAGGTGCAAGTGGTTTGTCTTGATTACGCTCAGGTTTTTTTTTTTTGAAGATTCGCAAACATGTGCAAGTTCTTTGTCTTGATTGCGCCTAGGTTTTTTTTTTGTAGATTCACACACAGGTGCAAGTGTTTTGTCTTGATTCCGCCTAGGTTTTTTTTGGAGATTCATACGCAGGTGCAAGTGGTTTGTCTTGATTGTGCCTAGGATTTTTTTTTTTTTGTAGATTCGCACACAGGTGAAAGTGGTTTGTCTTGATTACGTCTTGGTTTTTTTGTTGTAGATTCGCACACAGGTGCAAGTGGTTTGTCTTGATTGCGCCTTGGTTTTTTTTTTTTTTTGAAGATTCGCACAGAGGTGCAAGTGGTTTGTCTTGATTGTGCCTAGGTTTTTTTTTTTTTTTAGATTCGCACACAGGTGCAAGTGTTTTGTATTGATTTCGCCCAGGTGTGTGTTGTTTGTAGATTCGCACACAGGTGGAATTTGTTTCTCTAGATTGCACCTTGGTTTTTTTTTTTTGTTGTAGATTCGCACACAGATTCAAGTGGTTTGTCTTGATTGTGCCTATGTTTTTTTTGAAGATTCGCACACAGGTGCAAGTGGTTTTTCTTGATTGCGCCTAGCATTTTTTTTTTAGATTCGCACACAGGTGCAAGTGGTTTGTCTTTATTGTGCCTATTTTTTTTTGAAACTTCGCACACAGGTGCAAGTGGTTTGTCTTGATTGCGCGTAGGATTTTTTTTTTAGATTCTCACACTTGTGCAAGTGGTTTGTCTTGCTTGTGCCTATGTTTTTTTTTTTTGTAGGTTCACACACAGGTGTAAGTGGTTTGTCTTGATTGCCCCTAGAATTTTTTTTTTGAAGATTCGCATAGAAGTGCAAGGGGTTTGTCTTGATTGCGCCCAGGTGTTTGTTGTTTCTAGATTCGTACACAGGTACAATTGGTTTGTCTTGATTGCGGCCTGGTTTGTGTTGTTTGTAGATTAGCACACAGTGCAATTGGTTTCTCTTGATTACGCCTTGGTTTTTTTTGTTGTAGATTCGCACACATGTGCAAGTGGTTTGTCTTGATTGCACCTAGTTTTTTTTTTATTTTGGAGATTCGCACACAGGTGCAAGTGGTTTGTGTTGATTGTGCCTAGGTTTTTTTTTTTTTTTTTTTTTTTTTAGATTCCCACACAGGTGCAAGTGTTTTGTCTTGATTGCGCCCAGGTGTGTGTTGTTTGTAGATTCGCACACAGGTGAAATTGGTTTCTCTAGATTGCGCCTTGGTTTTTTTTTTGTTGTAGATTCGCACACACATTCAAGTGGTTTGTCTTGATTGTGCCTATGTTTTTTTTTGAAGATTCGCACACAGGTGCAAGTGGTTTTTCTTGATTGCGCCTAGGTTTTTTTTTTTTTGTAGATTCACACACAGGTGCAAGTGGTTTGTCTTGATTGCTCATAGGATTTTTTTTTTTAGATTCGCACACAGGTGCAAGTGGTTTGTCTTGATTTCGCCTAGGTTTTTTTTTTGTAGATTCACACACAGGTGCAATTAGTTTGTCTTGATTACGCCTTGGTTTTTTTGTTTTAGATTCGCACACAGGTGCAAGTGGTTTTTGTTGATTGTGCCTTATGTTTTTATTTTGAAGATTCGCACACAGGTGCAAGTGGTTTGTCTTGATTGCAGCTAGTTTTTTTTTGTTTTTTGTAGATTCGCACACAGGTGCAAGTGGTTTGTCTTGATTACCCCTAGTTTTTTTTTTTTTGGAGATTCGCACACAGGTGCAAGTGGTTTGTCTTGATTGCACCTAGATTTTTCTTTTGTAGATTCGCACACAGGTGCAAGTGGTTTGTCTTGATTGCGCCTAGGTTTTTTTTTTTTTGTAGATTCACACACAGGTGCAAGTGGTTTGTCTTGCTTTTGCCTATGTTTTTTTTTTAGATTCACACACAGGTGTAAGTGGTTTGTCTTGATTGCCCCTAGAATTTTTTTTTTTGAAGATTCGCACAGAAGTGCAAGGGGTTTGCCTTGATTGCGCCCAGGTGTTTGTTGTTTCTAGATTCGCACACAGGTACAATTGGTTTGTCTTGATGGCACCTAAGATTGTTTTTTTTTAGATTCGCACACAGGTGTAAGTGGTTTGTCTTGATTACGCCTAGGTTTTTTTTTTTGTAGATTCACACACAGGTGCAAGTGGTTTGTCTTGATTGCGCGTAGGATTTTTTTTTTTAGATTCTCACACTTGTGCAAGTGGTTTGTCTTGCTTGTGCCTATGTTTTTTTTGTAGGTTCACACACAGGTGTAAGTGGTTTGTCATGATTGCCCCTAGAATTTTTTTTTTTGAAGATTCGCATAGAAGTGCAAGGGGTTTGTCTTGATTGCGCCCAGGTGTTTGTTGTTTCTAGATTCGTACACAGGTACAATTGGTTTGTCTTGATTGTGCCGAGTTTTTTTTTTTTTTTGAAGATTCACACACAGGTGCAAGTGGTTTTTCTTGATTGCTCCTAGGTTTTTTTTTTTGAAGATTCGCACACAGGTGCAAGTGGTTTTTCTTGATTGCGCCTAGGTTTTTTTTGTAGATTCACACACAGGTGAATTGGTTTGTCTTGATTGCGCCCTGGTTTGTGTTGTTTGTAGATTAGCACACAGGTGCTATTGGTTTCTCTTGATTACGCCTTGGTTTTTTTGTTGTAGATTCGCACACAGGTGCAAGTGGTTTGTCTTGATTGCGCCTTGGTTTTTTTTTTTTTGTAGATTCGCACACAGGTGCAAGTGGTTTGTCTTGATTGCGCCTTGGTTTTTTTTTTGTAGATTCACACACAGGTGCAAGTGGTTTGTCCTGATTACGATCAGGTTTTTTTTGTGAAGATTCGCACAGAGGTGCAAGTGGTTTGTCTTGATTGTGCCTAGGTTTTTTGTTTTTTTTAGATTCGCACACAGGTGCAAGTGTTTTGTCTTGATTGCGCCCAGGTGTGTGTTGTTTGTAGATTCGCACACAGGTGAAATTGGTTTCTCTAGATTGCGCCTTGGTTTTTTTTTTGTTGTAGATTCGCACACACATTCAAGTGGTTTGTCTTGATTGTGCCTATGTTTTTTTTTGAAGATTCGCACACAGGTGCAAGTGGTTTTTCTTGATTGCGCGTAGGTTTTTTTTGTAGATTCACACACAGGTGCAATTGGTATGTCTTGATTGCGCCCTGGTTTGTGTTGTTTGTAGATTAGCACACAGGTGCTATTGGTTTCTCTTGATTACGCCTTGGTTTTTTTGTTGTAGATTCGCACACAGGTGCAAGTGGTTTGTCTTTCTTGATTGCGCCTTGGTTTTTTTTTTTTGTAGATTCACACACAGGTGCAAGTGGTTTGTCCTGATTATGCTCAGGTTTTTTTTTGTGAAGATTCGCACAGAGGTACAAGTGGTTTGTCTTGATTGTGCCTAGGTTTTTTTTTTTTTTTAGATTCTCACACAGGTGCAAGTGTTTTGTCTTGATTGCGCCCAGGTGTGTGTTGTTTTTAGATTCGCACACAGGTGAAATAGGTTTCTCTTGATTGCGCCTTGGTTTTTTTTTTTGTTGTAGATTCGCACACAGGTGCAAGTGGTTTGTCTTGATTGCGCCTTGGTTTTTTTTTTTTTGTAGATTCACACACAGGTGCAAGTGGTTTGTCTTGATTACGCTCAGGTTTTTTTTTTTTTTTTGAAGATTAGCACACAGGTGCAATTGGTTTCTCTTGATTACGCCTTAGTTTTTTTTTTTTGTAGATTCGCACACAGGTGCAAGTGGTTTGAATTGATTGCGCCTAGCATTTTATTTTTTGTAGATTCGCACACAGGTGCAAGTGGTTTGTCTTGATTGCGCCTAGGTTTTTTTTTGTAGATTCACACACAGGTGCAAGTGGTTTGCCTTGATTGTGCCTAGGTTTTTTTTTTTAAGATTCGCACAAAGGTGAAAGTGGTTTATCTTGATTGCGCCCAGTTGTGTGTTGTTTCTCGATTCGCACACAGCTGCAATTGGTTTGTCTTGATGGCGCCTAGGATTTTTTTTTTTAAGATTCACACACAGGTGCAAGTGGTTTGTCTTGATTGTGCCTATTTTTTTTTGAAACTTCGCACACAGGTGCAAGTGGTTTGTCTTGATTGCGCCTAGCATTTTTTTTTAGATTCGCACAGAGGTGCAAGTGGTTTGTCTTGATTGTGCCTAGGTTTTTTTTTTTTTTTTTTTTTTAGATTCGCACACAGGTGCAAGTGTTTTGTATTGATTTCGCCCAGGTGTGTGTTGTTTGTAGATTCGCACACAGGTGAAATTTGTTTCTCTAGATTGCGCCTTGGTTTTTTTTTTGTTGTAGATTCGCACACAGATTCAAGTGGTTTGTCTTGATTGTGCCTATGTTTTTTTTTGAAGATTCGCACACAGGTGCAAGTTGTTTGTCTTGATTGCGCCTAGCATTTTTTTTTTTAGATTCGCACACAGGTGCAAGTGGTTTGTCTTTATTGTGCCGATTTTTTTTTGAAACTTCGCACACAGGTGCAAGTGGTTTGTCTTGATTGCGCGTAGGATTTTTTTTTTTAGATTCTCACACTTGTGCAAGTGGTTTGTCTTTTTGTGCCTATGTATTTTTTTTGTAGGTTCACACACAGGTGTAAGTGGTTTGTCTTGATTGCCCCTAGAATTTTTTTTTTTTGAAGATTCGCTCAGAGGTGCAAGGGGTTTGTCTTGATTGCGCCCAGGTGTTTGTTGTTTCTAGATTCGCACACAGGTACAATTGGTTTGTCTTGATGGCACCTAAGATTGTTTTTTTTTTTAGATTCGCACACAGGTGTAAGTGGTTTGTCTTGATTGTGCCGAGTTTTTTTTTTTGAAGATTCGCACACAGGTGCAAGTGGTTTTTCTTGATTGCTCCTAGGTTTTTTTTTGTAGATTGACACACAGGTGCAATTGGTTTGTCTTGATTGCGGCCTGGTTTGTGTTTTTTGTAGATTAGCACACAGTGCAATTGGTTTCTCTTGATTACGCCTTGGTTATTTTTGTTGTAGATTCGCACACATGTGCAAGTGGTTTGTCTTGATTGCACCTAGTTTTTTTTTATTTTGGAGATTCGCACACAGGTGCAAGTGGTTTGTGTTGATTGTGCCTAGGTTTTTTTTTTTTTTTAGATTCCTACACAGGTGCAAGTGTTTTGTCTTGATTGCGCCCAGGTGTGTGTTGTTTGTAGATTCGCACACAGGTGAAATTGGTTTCTCTAGATTGCGCCTTGGTTTTTTTTTTTGTTGTAGATTCGCACACACATTCAAGTGGTTTGTCTTGATTGTGCCTATGTTTTTTTTTGAAGATTCGCACACAGGTGCAAGTGGTTTTTCTTGATTGCGCCTAGGTTTTTTTTTTTTTTTTTTTGTAGATTCACACACAGGTGCAAGTGGTTTGTCTTGATTGCCCCTAGAATTTTTTTTTGAAGGTTCGCATAGAAGTGCAAGGGGTTTGTCTTGATTGCGCCCAGGTGTTTGTTGTTTCTAGATTCGTACACAGGTACAATTGGTTTGTCTTGATTGTGCCGAGTTTTTTTTTTTTTTGAAGATTCGCACAGAGGTGCAAGTGGTTTGTCTTGATTGTGCCTAGGTTTTTTTTTTTTTTTTAGATTCGCACACAGGTGCAAGTGTTTTGTCTTGATTGCGCCCAGGTGTGTGTTGTTTTTAGATTCGCAAACAGGTGAAATAGGTTTCTCTTGATTGCGCCTTGGTTTTTTTTTTGTTGTAGATTCGCACACAGGTACAAGTGGTTTGTCTTGATTGTGCCTAATTTTTTTTTGAAGATTCGCACACAGGTGCAAGTGGTTTATCTTGATTGCGCCTTGGTTTTTTTTTTTTTTTTTTTGTAGATTCACACACAGGTGCAAGTGGTTTGTCTTGATTACGCTCAGGTTTTTTTTTTTTTGAAGATTCGCACACAGGTGCAAGTTGTTTGTCTTGATTGCGCCCAGGTGTGTGTTGTTTGTAGATTCGCACACAGGTGAAATAGGTTTCTCTAGATTGCGCCTTGGTTTTTTTTTGTTGTAGATTCGGACACAGATTCAAGTGGTTTGTCTTGATTGTGCCTATGTTTTTCTTTGAAGATTCGCACACAGGTTCAAGTGGTTTTTCTTGATTGTGCCTAGGTTTTTTTTTGTAGATTGACACACAGGTGCAATTGGTTTGTCTTGATTGCGCCCTGGTTTGTGTTGTTTGTAGATTAGCACACAGGTGCAATTGGTTTCTCTTGATTACGCCTTAGTTTTTTTTGTTGTAGATTCGCACACAGGTGCAAGTGGTTTGAATTGATTGCGCCTAGCATTTTATTTTTTGTAGATTCGCACACAGGTGCAAGTGGTTTGTCTTGATTGCGCCTAGGTTTCTTTTTGTAGATTCACACACAGGTGCAAGTGGTTTGCCTTGATTGTGCCTAGGTTTTTTTTTTGAAGATTCGCACAAAGGTGAAAGTGGTTCATCTTGATTGCGCCCAGTTGTGTGTTGTTTCTCGATTCGCACACAGCTGCAATTGGTTTGTCTTGATGGCGCCTAGGATTTTTTTTTTTTTAAGATTCACACACAGGTGCAAGTGGTTTGTCTTGATTGTGCCTATTTTTTTTTGAAACTTCGCACACAGGTGCAAGTGTTTTGTCTTGATTGCGCCTAGCATTTTTTTTTAGATTCGCACAGAGGTGCAAGTGGTTTGTCTTGATTGTGCCTAGGTTTTTTTTTTTTTTTTTTAGATTCGCACACAGGTGCAAGTGTTTTGTATTGATTTCGCCCAGGTGTGTGTTGTTTGTAGATTCGCACACAGGTGAAATTTGTTTCTCTAGATTGCACCTTGGTTTTTTTTTTGTTGTAGATTCGCACACAGATTCAAGTGGTAGGTCTTGATTGTGCCTATGTTTTTTTTTTTGAAGATTCGCACACAGGTGCAAGTGGTTTTTTTTGATTGCGCCTAGCATTTTTTTTTTAGATTCGCACACAGGTGCAAGTGGTTTGTCTTTATTGTGCCTATTTTTTTTTGAAACTTCGCACACAGGTGCAAGTGGTTTGTCTTGATTGCGCGTAGGATTTTTTTTTTTTTAGATTCTCACACTTGTGCAAGTGGTTTGGCTTGCTTGTGCCTATGTTTTTTTTTTTTTGTAGGTTCACACACAGGTGTAAGTGGTTTGTCTTGATTGCCCCTAGAATTTTTTTTTGAAGATTCGCATAGAAGTGCAAGGGGTTTGTCTTGATTGCGCCCAGGTGTTTGTTGTTTCTAGATTCGTACACAGTTACAATTGGTTTGTCTTGATTGTGCCGAGTTTTTTTTTTTTTTTGAAGATTCGCACAGAGGTGCAAGTGGTTTGTCTTGATTGTCCCTAGGTTTTTTTTTTTTTTAGATTCGCACACAGGTGCAAGTGTTTTGTCTTGATTGCGCCCAGGTGTGTGTTGTTTTTAGATTCGCACACAGGTGAAATAGGTTTCTCTTGATTGCGCCTTGGTTTTTTTTTTGTTGTAGATTCGCACACAGGTGCAAGTGGTTTGTCTTTATTGTGCCTATTTTTTTTTTGAAACTTCGCACACAGGTGCAAGTGGTTTGTCTTGATTGCGCATAGGATTTTTTTTTTTAGATTCTCACACTTGTGCATGTGGTTTGTCTTGCTTGAGCCTATGTTTTTTTTTTGTAGGTTCACACACAGGTGTAAGTGGTTTGTCTTGATTGCCCCAAGAATTTTTTTTTTTTTGAAGATTCGCACAGAGGTGCAAGTGGTTTGTCTTGATTGCGCCCAGGTGTTTGTTGTTTCTAGATTCGCACACAGGTACAATTGGTTTGTCTTGATGGCACCTAAGATTGTTTTTTTTTTAGATTCGCACACAGGTGTAAGTGGTTTGTCTTGATTGTGCTGAGTTTTTTTTTTTTGAAGATTCGCACACAGGTGCAAGTGGTTTTTCTTGATTGCTCCTAGGTTTTTTTTTTGTAGATTGACACACAGGTGCAATTGGTTTGTCTTGATTGCGGCCTGGTTTGTGTTGTTTGTAGATTAGCACACAGTGCAATTGGTTTCTCTTGATTACGCCTTGGTTTTTTTTGTTGTAGATTCGCACAAATGTGCAAGTGGTTTGTCTTGATTGCACCTAGTTTTTTTTTATTTTGGAGATTCGCACACAGGTGCAAGTGGTTTGTGTTGATTGTGCCTAGGTTTTTTTTTTTTTTTTTTTTTTTAGATTCCCACACAGGTGCAAGTGTTTTGTCTTGATTGCGCCCAGGTGTGTGTTGTTTGTAGATTCGCACACAGGTGAAATTGGTTTCTCTAGATTGCGCCTTGGTTTTTTTTTTGTTGTAGATTCGCACACACATTCAAGTGGTTTGTCTTGATTGTGCCTAATTTTTTTTTTGAAGATTCGCACACAGGTGCAAGTGGTTTGTCTTGATTGCGCCTTGGTTTTTTTTTTTTTTTTGTAGATTCACACACAGGTGCAAGTGGTTTGTCTTGATTACGCTTAGGTTTTTTTTTTTTTTGAAGATTCGCACACAGGTGCAAGTTGTTTGTCTTGATTGCGCCCAGGTGTGTGTTGTCTGTAGATTCGCACACAGGTGAAATAGGTTTCTCTAGATTGCGCCTTGGTTTTTTTTTTTGTTGTAGATTCGGACACAGATTCAAGTGGTTTGTCTTGATTGTGCCTATGTTTTTTTTTTGAAGATTCGCACACAGGTTCAAGTGGTTTTTCTTGATTGTGCGTAGGTTTTTTTTTGTAGATTGACACACAGGTGCAATTGGTTTGTCTTGATTGCGCCCTGGTTTGTGTTGTTTGTAGATTAGCACACAGGTGCAATTGGTTTCTCTTGATTACGCCTTAGTTTTTTTTGTTGTAGATTCACACACAGGTGCAAGTGGTTTGAATTGATTGCGCCTAGCATTTTATTTTTTGTAGATTCGCACACAGGTGCAAGTGGTTTGTCTTGATTGCGCCTAGGTTTTTTTTTTTTGGTTCACACACAGGTGCAAGTGGTTTGCCTTGATTGTGCCTAGATTTTTTTTTTTTGAAGATTCGCACAATGGTGAAAGTGGTTTATCTTGATTGCGCCCAGTTGTGTGTTGTTTCTCGATTCGCACACAGCTGCAATTGGTTTGTCTTGATGGCGCCTAGGATTTTATTTTTTTAAGATTCACACACAGGTGCAAGTGGTTTGTCTTGATTGTGCCTATTTTTTTTTGAAACTTCGCACACAGGTGCAAGTGGTTTGTCTTGATTGCGCCTAGCATTTTTTTTTAGATTCGCACAGAGGTGCAAGTGGTTTGTCTTGATGGTGCCTAGGTTTTTTTTTTTTTTTTTAGATTCGCACACAGGTGCAAGTGTTTTGTATTGATTTCGCCCAGGTGTGTGTTGTTTGTAGATTCGCACACAGGTGAAATTTATTTCTCTAGATTGCGCCTTAGTTTTTTTTTTTGTTGTAGATTCGCACACAGATTCAATTGGTTTGTCTTGATTGTGCCTATGTTTTTTTTTGAAGATTCGCACACAGGTGCAAGTGGTTTTTCTTTATTGTGCCTATTTTTTTTTGAAACTTCGCACACAGGTGCAAGTGGTTTGTCTTGATTGCGCGTAGGATTTTTTTTTTTAGATTCTCACACTTGTGCAAGTGGTTTGTCTTGCTTGTGCCTATGTTTTTTTTTTTGTAGGTTTACACACAGGTGTAAGTGGTTTGTCTTGATTGCCCCTAGAATTTTTTTTTTGAAGATTCGCATAGAAGTGCAAGGGGTTTGTCTTGATTGCGCCCAGGTGTTTGTTGTTTCTAGATTCGTACACAGGTACAATTGGTTTGTCTTGATTGTGCCGAGTTTTTTTTTTTTTTGAAGATTCGCACAGAGGTGCAAGTGGTTTGTCTTGATTGTGCCTAGGTTTTTTTTTTTTTTTAGATTCGCACACAGGTGCAAGTGTTTTGTCTTGATTGCGCCCAGGTGTGTGTTGTTTTTAGATTCGCACACAGGTGAAATAGGTTTCTCTTGATTGCGCCTTGGTTTTTTTTTTGTTGTATATTCGCACACAGGTACAATTGGTTTGTCTTGATTGTGCCTAATTTTTTTTTTGAAGATTCGCACACAGGTGCAAGTGGTTTTTCTTGATTGCGCCTTGGTTTTTTTTTTTTTTGTAGATTCACACACAGGTGCAAGTGGTTTGTCTTGATTACGCTCAGGTTTTTTTTTTTTGAAGATTCGCACACAGGTGCAAGTTGTTTGTCTTGATTGCGCCCAGGTGTGTGTTGTTTGTAGATTCGCACACAGGTGAAATAGGTTTCTCTAGTTTGCGCCTTGGTTTTTTTTTGTTGTAGATTCGGACACAGATTCAAGTGGTTTGTCTTGATTGTGCCTATGTTTTTTTTTTGAAGATTCGCACACAGGTTCAAGTGGTTTTTCTTGATTGTGCCTAGGTTTTTTTTTGTAGATTGACACACAGGTGCAATTGGTTTGTCTTGATTGCGCCCTGGTTTGTGTTGTTTGTAGATTAGCACACAGGTGCAATTGGTTTCTCTTGATTACGCCTTAGTTTTTTTTGTTGTAGATTCACACACAGGTGCAAGTGGTTTGAATTGATTGCGCCTAGCATTTTATTTTTTGTAGATTCGCACACAGGTGCAAGTGGTTTGTCTTGATTGCGCCTAGGTTTTTTTTTGTAGATTCACACACAGGTGCAAGTGGTTTGCCTTGATTGTGCCTAGGTTTTTTTTTTTTTGAAGATTCGCACAAAGGTGAAAGTGGTTTATCTTGATTGCGCCCAGTTGTGTGTTGTTTGTAGATTCGCACACAGGTGAAATTTGTTTCTCTAGATTGCGCCTTAGTTTTTTTTTTTTTGTTGTAGATTCGCACACAGATTCAAGTGGTTTGTCTTGATTGTGCCTATGTTTTTTTTTGAAGATTCGCACACAGGTGCAAGTGGTTTTTCTTGATTGCGCCTAGCATTTTTTTTTTTAGATTCGCACACAGGTGCAAGTGGTTTGTCTTTATTGTGCCTATTTTTTTTTTTGAAACTTCGCACACAGGTGCAAGTGGTTTGTCTTGATTGCGCGTAGGATTTTTTTTTTTTAGATTCTCACACTTGTGCAAGTGGTTTGTCTTGCTTGTGCCTATGTTTTTTTTTTGTAGGTTCACACACAGGTGTAAGTGGTTTGTCTTGATTGCCCCTAGAATTTTTTTTTTGAAGATTCGCATAGAAGTGCAAGGGGTTTGTCTTGATTGCGCCCAGGTGTTTGTTGTTTCTAGATTCGTACACAGGTACAATTGGTTTGTCTTGATTGTGCAGAGTTTTTTTTTTTTTTTTTTGAAGATTCGCACAGAGGTGCAAGTGGTTTGTCTTGATTGTGCCTAGGTTTTTTTTTTTTTTTTAGATTCGCACACAGGTGCAAGTGTTTTGTCTTGATTGCGCCCAGGTGTGTGTTGCTTTTAGATTCGCACACAGGTGAAATAGGTTTCTCTTGATTGCGCCTTGGTTTTTTTTTTGTTGTAGATTCGCACACAGGTACAAGTGGTTTGTCTTGATTGTGCCTAATTTTTTTTTTGAAGATTCGCACACAGGTGCAAGTGGTTTGTCTTGATTGTGCCTTGGTTTTTTTTTTTTTTTGTAGATTCACACACAGGTGCAAGTGGTTTGTCTTGATTACGCTCAGGTTTTTTTTTTTTTTGAAGATTCGCACACAGGTGCAAGTTGTTTGTCTTGATTGCGCCCAGGTGTGTGTTGTTTGTAGATTCGCACACAGGTGAAATAGGTTTCTCTAGTTTGCGCCTTGGTTTTTTTTTGTTGTAGATTCGGACACAGATTCAAGTGGTTTGTCTTGATTGTGCCTATGTTTTTTTTTTTTGAAGATTCGCACACAGGTTCAAGTGGTTTTTCTTGATTGTGCCTAGGTTTTTTTTTGTAGATTGACACACAGGTGCAATTGGTTTGTCTTGATTGCGCCCTGGTTTGTGTTGTTTGTAGATTAGCACACAGGTGCAATTGGTTTCTCTTGATTACGCCTTAGTTTTTTTTGTTGTAGATTCGCACACAGGTGCAAGTGGTTTGAATTGATTGCGCCTAGCATTTTATTTTTTGTAGATTCGCACACAGGTGCAAGTGGTTTGTCTTGATTGCGCCTAGGATTTTTTTTGTAGATTCACACACAGGTGCAAGTGGTTTGCCTTGATTGTGCCTAGGTTTTTTTTTTTGAAGATTCGCACAAAGGTGAAAGTGGTTTATCTTGATTGCGCCCAGTTCTGTGTTGTTTCTCGATTCGCACACAGCTGCAATTGGTTTGTCTTGATGGCGCCTAGGATTTTTTTTTTTAAGATTCACACACAGGTGCAAGTGGTTTGTCTTGATTGTGCCTATTTTTTTTTGAAACTTCGCACACAGGTGCAAGTGGTTTGTCTTGATTGCGCCTAGCATTTTTTTTTAGATTCGCACAGAGGTGCAAGTGGTTTGTCTTGATTGTGCCTAGGTTTTTTTTTTTTTTTTTTAGATTCGCACACAGGTGCAAGTGTTTTGTATTGATTTCGCCCAGGTGTGTGTTGTTTGTAGATTCGCACACAGGTGAAATTTGTTTCTCTAGATTGCGCCTTGGTTTTTTTTTTGTTGTAGATTCGCACACAGATTCAAGTGGTTTGTCTTGATTGTGCCTATGTTTTTTTTTTGAAGATTCGCACACAGGTGCAAGTGGTTTTTCTTGATTGCGCCTAGCATTTTTTTTTTAGATTCGCACACAGGTGCAAGTGGTTTGTCTTTATTGTGCCTATTTTTTTTTGAAACTTCGCACACAGGTGCAAGTGGTTTGTCTTGATTGCGCGTAGGATTTTTTTTTTTTAGATTCTCACACTTGTGCAAGTGGTTTGTCTTGCTTGTGCCTATGTTTTTTTTTTTGTAGGTTCACACACAGGTGTAAGTGGTTTGTCTTGATTGCCCCTAGAATTTTTTTTTTTTTTGAAGATTCGCACAGAGGTGCAAGGGGTTTGTCTTGATTGCGCCCAGGTGTTTGTTGTTTCTAGATTCGCACACAGGTACAATTGGTTTGTCTTGATGGCACCTAAGATTGTTTTTTTTTTTAGATTCGCACACAGGTGTAAGTGGTTTGTCTTGATTGTGCCGAGTTTTTTTTTTGAAGATTCGCACACAGGTGCAAGTGGTTTTTCTTGATTGCTCCTAGGTTTTTTTTTGTAGATTGACACACAGGTGCAATTGGTTTGTCTTGATTGCGGCCTGGTTTGTGTTGTTTGTAGATTAGCACACAGTGCAATTGGTTTCTCTTGATTACGCCTTGGTTTTTTTTGTTGTAGATTCGCACACACGTGCAAGTGGTTTGTCTTGATTGCACCTAGTTTTTTTTTATTTTGGAGATTCGCACACAGGTGCAAGTGGTTTGTGTTGATTGTGCCTAGGTTTTTTTTTTTTTTTTTAGATTCCCACACAGGTGCAAGTATTTGGTCTTGATTGCGCCCAGGTGTGTGTTGTTTGTAGATTCGCACACAGGTGAAATTGGTTTCTCTAGATTGCGCCTTGGTTTTTTTTTTGTTGTAGATTCGCACACAGATTCAATTGGTTTGTCTTGATTGTGCCTATGTTTTTTTTTTGAAGATTCGCACACAGGTGCAAGTGGTTTTTCTTGATTGCGCCTAGGTTTTTTTTTTTTTTTGTAGATTCACACACAGGTGCAAGTGGTTTGTCTTGATTGCGCGTAGGATTTTTTTTTTTAGATTCTCACACTTGTGCAAGTGGTTTGTCTTGCTTGTGCCTATGTTTTTTTTTTGTAGGTTCACACACAGGTGTAAGTGGTTTGTCTTGATTGCCCCTAGAATTTTTTTTTTGAAGATTCGCATAGAAGTGCAAGGGGTTTGTCTTGATTGCGCCCAGGTGTTTGTTGTTTCTAGATTCGTACACAGGTACAATTGGTTTGTCTTTATTGTGCCGAGTTTGTTTTTTTTTTTTGAAGATTCGCAGAGAGGTGCAAGTGGTTTGTCTTGATTGTGCCTAGGTTTTTTTTTTTTTTTAGATTCGCACACAGGTGCAAGTGTTTTGTCTTGATTGCGCCCAGGTGAGTGTTGTTTTTAGATTCGCACAAAGGTGAAATAGGTTTCTCTTTATTGCGCCTTGGTTTTTTTTTTGTTGTAGATTCGCACACAGGTACAAATGGTTTGTCTTGATTGTGCCTAATTTTTTTTTTTGAAAATTCGCACACAGGTGCAAGTGGTTTGTCTTGATTGCGCCTTGGTTTTTTTTTTTTTTTGTAGATTCACACACAGGTGCAAGTGGTTTGTCTTGATTACGCTCAGGTTTTTTTTTTTTTGAAGATTCGCACACAGGTGCAAGTTGTTTGTCTTGATTGCGCCCAGGTGTGTGTTGTTTGTAGATTCGCACACAGGTGAAATAGGTTTCTCTAGTTTGCGCCTTGGTTTTTTTTTTGTTGTAGATTCGGACACAGATTCAAGTGGTTTGTCTTGATTGTGCCTATGTTTTTTTTTTGAAGATTCGCACACAGGTTCAAGTGGTTTTTCTTGATTGTGCCTAGGTTTTTTTTTGTAGATTGACACACAGGTGCAATTGGTTTGTCTTGATTGCGCCCTGGTTTGTGTTGTTTGTAGATTAGCACACAGGTGAAATTTATTTCTCTAGATTGCGCCTTAGTTTTTTTTTTGTTGTTGTAGATTCGCACACAGATTCAAGTGGTTTGTCTTGATTGTGCCTATGTTTTTTTTTGAAGATTCGCACACAGGTGCAAGTGGTTTTTCTTTATTGTGCCTATTTTTTTTTGAAACTTCGCACACAGGTGCAAGTGGTTTGTCTTGATTGCGCGTAGGATTTTTTTTTTTTAGATTCTCACACTTGTGCAAGTGGTTTGTCTTGCTTGTTCCTATGTTTTTTTTTTGTAGGTTCACACACAGGTGTAAGTGGTTTGTCTTGATTGCCCCTAGAATTTTTTTTTGAAGATTCGCATAGAAGGGCAAGGGGTTTGTCTTGATTGCGCCCAGGTGTTTGTTATTTCTAGATTCGTACACAGGTACAATTGGTTTGTCTTGATTGTGCCGAGTTTTTTTTTTTTTTTTTGAAGATTCGCACACAGGTGCAAGTGGTTTTTCTTGATTGCTCCTAGGTTTTTTTTTTTGAAGATTCGCACACAGGTGCAAGTGGTTTTTCTTGATTGCGCCTAGGTTTTTTTTGTAGATTCACACACAGGTGCAATTGGTTTGTCTTGATTGCGCCCTGGTTTGTGTGGTTTGTAGATTAGCACACAGGTGCTATTGGTTTCTCTTGATTACGCCTTGGTTTTTTTGTTGTAGATTCGCACACAGGTGCAAGTGGTTTGTCTTGATTGCGCCTTGGTTTTTTTTTTTTTTGTAGATTCGCACACAGGTGCAAGTGGTTTGTCTTGATTGCGCCTTGGTTTTTTTTTTTTTGTAGATTCACACACAGGTGCAAGTGGTTTGTCCTGATTGCGCTCAGGTTTTTTTTTGTGAAGATTCGCACAGAGGTGCAAGTGGTTTGTCTTGATTGTGCCTAGGTTTTTTTTTTTTTTAGATTCGCACACAGGTGCAAGTGTTTTGTCTTGATTGTGCCCAGGTGTGTGTTGTTTTTAGATTCGCACAGAGGTGAAATAGGTTTCTCTTGATTGCGGCTTGGTTTTTTTTTTTGTTGTTGTAGATTCGCACACAGGTACAAGTGGTTTGTCTTGATTGTGCCTAATTTTTTTTTTTTTGAAGATTCGCACACAGGTGCAAGTGGTTTGTCTTTATTGCGCCTTGGTTTTTTTTTTTTTGTAGATTCGCACACAGGTGCAAGTGGTTTGTCTTGATTACCCCTAGTTTTTTTTTTTTTTTGGAGATTCGCACACAGGTAAAGTGGTTTTTCTTGATTGCGCCATGGTTTTTTTTTGTAGATTCACACACAGGTGTAAGTGGTTTGTCTTGATTACGCTCAGCTTTTTTTTTCGCACACAGATGCAAGTGGTTTGTCTTGATGGCGCCTAGGATTGTTTTTTTTAAGATTCGCACACAGGTGCAAGTGGTTTGTCTTGATTGCGCCTAGGATTTTTTTTTTTAGATTATCACACAGGTGCAAGTGGTTTGTCTTGATTGTGCCTAGGTTTTTTTTTTTTTTTTTTTTTTTTTTAGATTCGCACACAGGTGCAAGTGTTTTGTCTTGATTTTGCCCCGGTGTGTGTTGTTTGTAGATTCGCACACAGGTGAAATTGGTTTCTCTAGATTGCGCCTTGGTTTTTTTTTTTTGTTGCAGATTCGCACACAGGTTCAAGTGGTTTGTCTTGATTGTGCCTATGTTTTTTTTTTTTTGAAGATTCGCACACAGGTGCAAGTTGTTTGTCTTGATTGCGCATAGGTTCTTTTTGTAGATTCACACACAGGTGCAAGTGGTTTTACTTGATTGTGCCTAGGTTTTTTTTTTTTTTGAAGATTCGCACACAGGTGCAATTGGTTTGTCTTGATTGCGCCTAGGATTATTTTTTGTTATATTCGCACACAGGTGAAAGTGGTTTGTCTTCATTGCGCCCAGGTGTGTCTTGTTGAAGATTCGCACACAGGTGAAATTGGTTTCTCTAGATTACGCCTTGGTTTTTTTTGTTGTGGATTCGCACACAGGTTCAATTGGTTTGTCTTGATTGTGCCTATGTTTTTTTTTTTTGAAGATTCGCACACAGGTGCAAGTGGTTTTTCTTGATTGCGCCTAGGTTTTTTTTTTTGTAGATTCACACACAGGTGCCATTGGTTTGTCTTGATTGCGCCCTGGTTTGTGTTGCTTGTAGATTAGCACACAGGTGCAATTGGTTTCTCTTGATTACTCCTAGGTTTTTTTTTGTTGTAGATTCGCACACAGGTGCAAGTGGTTTGTCTTGATTGCGTCTAGTTTTTTTTTTTTTTTTGGAGATTCGCACACAGGTAAAGTGGTTTTTCTTGATTGCGCCATGGTTTTTTTTTGTAGATTCACACACAGGTGTAAGTGGTTTGTCTTGATTACGCTCAGCTTTTTTTTTCGCACACAGATGCAAGTGGTTTGTCTTGATGGCGCCTAGGATTGTTTTTTTTAAGATTCGCACACAGGTGCAAGTGGTTTGTCTTGATTGCGCCTAGGATTTTTTTTTTTAGATTATCACACAGGTGCAAGTGGTTTGTCTTGATTGTGCCTAGGTTTTTTTTTTTTTTTTTTTAGATTCGCACACAGGTGCAAGTGTTTTGTCTTGATTGCGCCCCGGTGTGTGTTGTTTGTAGATTCGCACACATGTGAAATTGGTTTCTCTAGATTGCGCCTTGGTTTTTTTTTTTGTTGCAGATTCGCACACAGGTTCAAGTGGTTTGTCTTGATTGTGCCTATGTTTTTTTTTTTTTGAAGATTCGCACACAGGTGCAAGTGGTTTGTCTTGATTGCTCCTAGGATTTTTTTTGTAGATTCACACACTGGTGCAATTGGTTTGACTTGATTGCGCCCTGGTTTGTGTTGTTTGTAGATTAGCACACAGGTGCAATTGGTTTCTCTTGTTTACACCTTGGTTTTTTTGTTGTAGATTCGCACACAGGTGCAAGTGGTTTTTCTTGATTGCGCCAATTTTTTTTTTTTTTTTGGAGATACGCACACAAGTAAAGTGGTTTTTCTTGATTGTGCCATGTTTTTTTTTTTTGTAGATTCACACACAGGTGTAAGTGGTTTGTCTTGATTACGCTTAGCTTTTTTTTCGCACACAGGTGCAAGTGGTTTGTCTTGATGGCGCCTAGGTTTGTTTTTTTTTAAGATTCGCACACAGGTGCAAGTGGTTTGTCTTGATTGCGCCTAGGATTTTTTTTTTTTTTTTAGATTCTCACACAGGTGCAAGTGGTTTGTCTTGATTGTGCCTAGGTTTTTTTTTTTTTTTTTTAGATTCGCACACAGGTGCAAGTGTTTTGTCTTGATTGCGCCCAGGTGTGTGTTGTTTGTAGATTAGCACACAGGTGAAATTGTTTTCTCTAGATTGCGCCTTGGTTTTTTTTTTGTTGTAGATTCGCACACAGGTTCAAGTGGTTTGTCTTGATTGTGCCTATGTTTTTTTTTGAAGATTCGCACACAGGTGCAAGTGGTTTGTCTTGATTGCTCCTAGGATTTTTTTTGTAGATTCACACACAGGTTCAATTGGTTTGTCTTGATTGCGCCCTGGTTTGTGTTGTTTGTAGATTAGCACACAGGTGCAATTGGTTTCTCTTGTTTACACCTTGTTTTTTTTGTTGTAGATTCGCACACAGGTGCAAGTGGTTTGTCTTGATTGCGCCTAGTTTTTTTTTTTTTGTAGATTCACACACAGGTGTAAGTGGTTTGTCTTGATTACGCTCAGCTTTTTTTTCGCACACAGGTGCAAGTGGTTTGTCTTGATGGCGCCTAGGATTTTTTTTTTTAAGATTCGCACACAGGTGCAAATGGTTTGTCTTGATTGCGCCTTGGTTTTTTTTTTTAGATTCTCACACAGGTGCAAGTTGTTTGTCTTTATTGTGCCTAGGTTTTTTTTTCTTTTTTTTTTGATTCGCACACAGGTGCAAGTGTTTTGTCTTGTTTGCGCCCAGGTGTGTGTTGTTTGTAGATTCGCACACAGGTGAAATTGGTTTCTCTAGATTGCGCCTTGGTTTTTTTTTGTTGTAGATTCGCACACAGGTTCAAGTGGTTTGTCTTGATTGTGCCTATGTTTTTTTTTTTTGAGGATTCGCACACAGGTGCAAGTGGTTTGTCTTGATTGCTCCTAGGATTTTTTTGTAGATTCACACAAAGGTGCAATTGATTTGTCTTGATTGCGCCCTGGTTTGTGTTGTTTGTAGATTAGCACACAGGTGCAATTGGTTTCTCTTGTTTACACCTTGGTTTTTTTGTTGTAGATTCGCACACAGGTGCAAGTGGTTTGTCTTGATTGCGCCTAGTTTTTTTTTTTTTTTTTGGAGATTCGCACACAGGTAAAGTGGTTTTTCTTGATTGCGGCATTGTTTTTTTTTGTAGATTCACACACAGGTGTAAGTGGTTTGTCTTGATTACGCTGAGCTTTTTTTTCGCACACAGGTGCAAGTGGTTTGTCTTGATGGAGCCTAGGATTGTTTTTTTTTTTAAGATTCGCACACAGGTGCAAGTGGTTTGTCTTGATTGCGCCTAGGTATTTTTTTTTTTTGAAGATTCGCATAAAGGTGCAAGTGGTTTGTCTTGATTGCGCCCAAGTGTGTGTTGTTTCTCGATTCGCACACAGGTGCAATTGGTTTGTCTTGATGGCGCCTAGGATTTTTTTTTTTTTAGATTCGCACACAGGTGCAAGTGGTTTGTCTTGATTGCGCATAGGTTTTTTTTGGTAGATTCACACACAGGTGCAAGTGGTTTGTCCTTATTGCGCGTAGCATTTTTTTTTTAGATTCGCACACAGGTGCAAGTGGTTTGTCTTGATTTCGCCTAGGTTTTTTTTTTGTAGATTCACACACAGGTGCAATTGGTTTGTCTTGATTACGCCTTGGTTTTTTTGTTTTAGATTCGAACACAGGTGGAAGTGGTTTTTGTTGATTGTGCCTTATGTTTTTATTTTGAAGATTCGCACACAGGTGCAAGTGGTTTGTCTTGATTGCGGCTAGTTTTTTTGTTTTTTGTAGATTCGCACACAGGTGCAACTGGTTTGTCTTGATTACCCCTAGTTTTTTTTTTTTTTTTTTTTTGGAGATTCGCACACAGGTGCAAGTGGTTTGTCTTGATTGCACCTAGATTTTTCTTTTGTAGATTCGCACACAGGTGCAAGTGGTTTGTCTTGATTGCGCCTAGGTTTTTTTTTTTTTTGTAGATTCACACACAGGTGCAAGTGGTTTGTCTTGCTTTTGCCTATGTTTTTTTTTGTAGATTCACACACAGGTGTAAGTGGTTTGTCTTGATTGCCCCTAGAATTTTTTTTTGAAGATTCGCACAGAAGTGCAAGGGGTTTGCCTTGATTGCGCCCAGGTGTTTGTTGTTTCTAGATTCGCACACAGGTACAATTGGTTTGTCTTGATGGCACCTAAGATTGTTTTTTTTTAGATTCGCACACAGGTGTAAGTGGTTTGTCTTGATTGTTCCGAGTTTTTTTTTTTTGAAGATTCGCCCACAGGTGCAAGTGGTTTTTCTTGATTGCTCCTAGGTTTTTTTTTTTGAAGATTCGCACACAGGTGCAAGTGGTTTTTCTTGATTGCGCCTAGGTTTTTTTTTGTAGATTCACACACAGGTGCAATTGGTTTGTCTTGATTGCGCCCTGGTTTGTGTTGTTTGTAGATTAGCACACAGGTGCTATTGGTTTCTCTTGATTACGCCTTGGTTTTTTTGTTGTAGATTCGCACACAGGTGCAAGTGGTTTGTCTTGATTGCACCTTGGTTTTCTTTTTTTTGTAGATTCGCACACAGGTGCAAGTGGTTTGTCTTGATTGCGCCTTGGTTTTTTTTTTTTTGTAGATTCACACACAGGTGCAAGTGGTTTGTCCTGATTACGCTCAGGTTTTTTTTTTTTGTGAAGATTCGCACAGAGGTGCAAGTGATTTGTCTTGATTGTGCCTAGGTTTTTTTTTTTTTTTTTTAGATTCGCACACAGGTGCAAGTGTTTTGTCTTGATTGTGCCCAGGTGTGTGTTGTTTTTAGATTCGCACACAGGTGAAATAGGTTTCTCTTGATTGCGCCTTGGTTTTTTTTTTGTTGTAGATTCGCACACAGGTACAAGTGGTTTGTCTTGATTGTGCCTAATTTTTTTTTTTTGAAGATTCGCACACAGGTGCAAGTGGTTTGTCTTGATTGCGCCTTGGTTTTTTTTTTTTTTGTAGATTCGCACACAGGTGCAAGTGGTTTGTCTTGATTGCGCCTTGGTTTTTTTTTTTGTAGATTCACACACAGGTGCAAGTGGTTTGTCCTGATTATGCTCAGGTTTTTTTTTTGTGAAGATTCGCACAGAGGTGCAAGTGGTTTGTCTTGATTGTGCCTAGGTTTTTTTTTTTTTTAGATTCTACACAGGTGCAAGTGTTTTGTCTTGATTGCGCCCAGGTGTGTGTTGTTTTTAGATTCGCACACAGGTGAAATACGTTTCTCTTGATTGCGCCTTGGTTTTTTTTTTGTTGTAGATTCGCACACAGGTGCAAGTGGTTTGTCTTGATTGCGCCTTGGTTTTTTTTTTTTTTTGTAGATTCACACACAGGTGCAAGTGGTTTGTCTTGATTACGCTCAGGTTTTTTTTTTTTTTTTTTTTGAAGATTCGCACACAGGTGCAAGTTGTTTGTCTTGATTGCGCCTAGGTTTTTTTTGTAGATTCACACACAGGTGCAAGTGGTTTTTCTTGATTGTGCCTAGGTTTTTTTTTTTTGAAGATTCGCACACAGGTGCAATTGGTTTGTCTTGATTGCGCCTAGGATATTTTTTGTTATATTCGCACACAGGTGAAAGTGGTTTGTCTTCATTGCGCCCAGGTGTGTTTTGTTGAAAATTCGCACACAAGTGATATTGGTTTCTCTAGATTACGCCTTGGTTTTTTTTGTTGTAGATTCGCACACAGGTTCAATTGGTTTGTCTTGATTGTACCTATGTTTTTTTTTTTTGAAGATTCGCACACAGGTGCAAGTGGATTTTCTTGATTGCGCCTAGGTTTTTTTTTTGTAGATTCACACACAGGTGCCATTGGTTTGTCTTGATTGCGACCTTGTTTGTGTTGCTTGTAGATTAGCACACAGGTGCAATTGGTTTCTCTTGATTACTCCTAGGTTTTTTTTTGTTGTAGATTCGCACACAGGTGCAAGTGGTTTGTCTTGATTGCGTCTAGTTTTTTTTTTTTTTTTTTTGGAGATTCGCACACAGGTAAAGTGGTTTTTCTTTATTGCGCCATGGTTTTTTTTTGTAGATTCACACACAGGTGTAAGTGGTTTGTCTTGATTACGCTCAGCTTTTTTTTTCGCACACAGATGCAAGTGGTTTGTCTTGATGGCGACTAGGATTGTTTTTTTTAAGATTCGCACACAGGTGCAAGTGGTTTGTCTTGATTGCGCCTAGGATTTTTTTTTTAGATTATCACACAGGTGCAAGTGGTTTGTCTTGATTGTGCCTAGGTTTTTTTTTTTTTTTTTTTTTTTTTTTTAGATTCGCACACAGGTGCAAGTGTTTTGTCTTGATTGCGCCCAGGTGTGTGTTGTTTGTAGATTCGCACACATGTGAAATTGGTTTCTCTAGATTGCGCCTTGGTTTTTTTTTTGTTGTAGATTCGCACACAGGTTCAAGTAGTTTGTCTTGATTGTGTCTATGTTTTTTTTTTTGAAGATTCGCACACAGGTGCAAGTGGTTTTTCTTGATTGCTCCTAGGATTTTTTTTGTAGATTCACACACTGGTGCAATTGGTTTGACTTGATTGCGCCCTGGTTTGTGTTGTTTGTAGATTAGCACACAGGTGCAATTGGTTTCTCTTGTTTACACCTTGGTTTTTTTGTTGTAGATTCGCACACAGGTGCAAGTGGTTTTTCTTGATTGCGCCAATTTTTTTTTTTTGGAGATTCGCACACAAGTAAAGTGGTTTTTCTTGATTGTGCCATGTTTTTTTTTTTGTAGATTCACACACAGGTGTAACTGGTTTGTCTTGATTACGCTTAGCTTTTTTTTCGCACACAGGTGCAAGTGGTTTGTCTTGATGGCGCCTAGGATTGTTTTTTTTTAAGATTCGCACACAGGTGCAAGTGGTTTGTCTTGATTGCGCCTAGGATTTTTTTTTTTTTAGATTCTCACACAGGTGCAAGTGGTTTGTCTTGATTGTGCCTAGGTTTTTTTTTTTTTTTTTTTTTTTAGATTCGCACACAGGTGCAAGTGTTTTGTCTTGATTGCGCCCAGGTGTGTGTTGTTTGTAGATTAGCACACAGGTGAAATTGTTTTCTCTAGATTGCGCCTTGGTATTTTTTTTGTTGTAGATTCGCACACAGGTTCAAGTGGTTTGTCTTGATTGTGCCTATGTTTTTTTTTGAAGATTCGCACACAGGTGCAAGTGGTTTGTCTTGATTGCTCCTAGGATTTTTTTTGTAGATTCACACACAGGTGCAATTGGTTTGTCTTGATTGCGCCCTGGTTTGTGTTGTTTGTAGATTAGCACACAGGTGCCATTGGTTTCTCTTGTTTACACCTTGTTTTTTTTGTTGTAGATTCGCACACAGGTGCAAGTGGTTTGTCTTGATTGCGCCTAGTTTTTTTTTTTTTGTAGATTCACACACAGGTGTAAGTGGTTTGTCTTGATTACGCTCAGCTTTTTTTTCGCACACAGGTGCAAGTGGTTTGTCTTGATGGCGCCTAGGATTTTTTTTTTTTAAGATTCGCACACAGGTGCAAATGGTTTGTCTTGATTGCACCTAGGATTTTTTTTTTTAGATTCTCACACAGGTGCAAGTTGTTTGTCTTTATTGTGCCTAGGTTTTTTTTTCTTTTTTTTTTGATTCGCACACAGGTGCAAGTGTTTTGTCTTGTTTGCGCCCAGGTGTGTGTTGTTTGTAGATTCGCACACAGGTGAAATTGGTTTCTCTAGATTGCGCCTTGGTTTTTTTTTGTTGTAGATTCGCACACAGGTTCAAGTGGTTTGTCTTGATTGTGCCTATGTTTTTTTTTTTGAAGATTCGCACACAGGTGCAAGTGGTTTGTCTTGATTGCTCCTAGGATTTTTTTGTAGATTCACACAAAGGTGCAATTGATTTGTCTTGATTGCGCCCTGGTTTGTGTTGTTTGTAGATTAGCACACAGGTGCAATTGGTTTCTCTTGTTTACACCTTGGTTTTTTTGTTGAAGATTCGCACACAGGTGCAAGTGGTTTGTCTTGATTGCGCCTAGTTTTTTTTTTCTTTGGAGATTCGCACACAGGTAAAGTGGTTTTTCTTGATTGCGGCATTGTTTTTTTTTGTAGATTCACACACAGGTGTAAGTGGTTTGTCTTGATTACGCTGAGCTTTTTTTTCGCACACAGGTGCAAGTGGTTTGTCTTGATGGAGCCTAGGATTGTTTTTTTTTTAAGATTCGCACACAGGTGCAAGTGGTTTGTCTTGATTGCGCCTAGGTTTTTTTTTTTTTGAAGATTCGCATAAAGGTGCAAGTGGTTTGTCTTGATTGCGCCTTGGTTTTTTTTTTTTTTTGTAGATTCGCACATAGGTGCAAGTGGTTTGTCTTGATTGCGCCTTGGTTTTTTTTTTGTAGATTCACACACAGGTGCAAGTGGTTTGTCCTGATTACGCTCAGGTTTTTTTTTTGTGAAGATTCGCACAGAGGTGCAAGTGATTTGTCTTGATTGTGCCTAGGTTTTTTTTTTTTTTTTTTTTTAGATTCGCACACAGGTGCAAGTGTTTTGTCTTGATTGTGCCCAGGTGTGTGTTGTTTTTAGATTCGCACACAGGTGAAATACGTTTCTCTTGATTGTGCCTTGGTTTTTTTTTTGTTGTAGATTCGCACACAGGTGCAAGTGGTTTGTCTTGATTGCGCCTTGTTTTTTTTTTTTTTTTGTAGATTCACACACAGGTGCAAGTGGTTTGTCTTGATTACGCTCAGGTTTTTTTTTTTTTTTTTTGAAGATTCGCACACAGGTGCAAGTTGTTTGTCTTGATTGCGCCTAGGTTTTTTTTGTAGATTCACACACAGGTGCAAGTGGTTTTTCTTGATTGTGCCTAGGTTTTTTTTTTTTTGAAGTTTCGCACACAGGTGCAATTGGTTTGTCTTGATTGCGCCTAGGATATTTTTTGTTATATTCGCACACAGGTGAAAGTGGTTTGTCTTCATTGCGCCCAGGTGTGTGTTGTTGAAGATTCGCACACAAGTGAAATTGGTTTCTCTAGATTACGCCTTGGTTTTTTTTGTTGTAGATTCGCACACAGGTTCAATTGGTTTGTCTTGATTGTGCCTATGTTTTTTTTTTTTGAAGATTCGCACACAGGTGCAAGTGGTTTTTCTTGATTGCGCCTAGGTTTTTTTTTTGTAGATTCACACACAGGTGCCATTGGTTTGTCTTGATTGCGCCCTTGTTTGTGTTGCTTGTAGATTAGCACACAGGTGCAATTGGTTTCTCTTGATTACTCCTAGGTTTTTTTTTGTTGTAGATTCGCACACAGGTGCAAGTGGTTTGTCTTGATTGCGTCTAGTTTTTTTTTTTTTTTTTTTTGGAGATTCGCACACAGGTAAAGTGGTTTTTCTTTATTGCGCCATGGTTTTTTTTTGTAGATTCACACACAGGTGTAAGTGGTTTGTCTTGATTACGCTCAGCTTTTTTTTTCGCACACAGATGCAAGTGGTTTGTCTTGATGGCGACTAGGATTGTTTTTTTTAAGATTCGCACACAGGTGCAAGTGGTTTGTCTTGATTGCGCCTATAATTTTTTTTTTTAGATTATCACACAGGTGCAAGTGGTTTGTCTTGATTGTGCCTAGGTTTTTTTTTTTTTTTTTTTTTTTTTTAGATTCGCACACAGGTGCAAGTGTTTTGTCTTGATTGCGCCCAGGTGTGTGTTGTTTGTAGATTCGCACACATGTGAAATTGGTTTCTCTAGATTGCGCCTTGGTTTTTTTTTTTGTTGTAGATTCGCACACAGGTTCAAGTGGTTTGTCTTGATTGTGCCTATGTTTTTTTTTTTTGAAGATTCGCACACAGGTGCAAGTGGTTTGTCTTGATTGCTCCTAGGATTTTTTTTGTAGATTCACACACTGGTGCAATTGGTTTGACTTGATTGCGCCCTGGTTTGTGTTGTTTGTAGATTAGCACACAGGTGCAATTGGTTTCTCTTGTTTACACCTTGGTTTTTTTGTTGTAGATTCGCACACAGGTGCAATTGGTTTGTCTTGATGGCGCCTAGGATTTTTTTTTTTTTAGATTCGCACACAGGTGCAAGTGGTTTGTCTTGATTGCGCCTAGGTTTTTTTTGGTAGATTCACACACAAGTGCAAGTGGTTTGTCCTTATTGCTCCTAGCATTTTTTTTTAGATTCGCACACAGGTGCAAGTGGTTTGTCTTGATTTCGCCTAGGTTTTTTTTTTGTAGATTCACACACAGGTGCAATTGGTTTGTCTTGATTACGCCTTGGTTTTTTTGTTTTAGATTCGAACACAGGTGCAAGTGGTTTTTGTTGATTGTGCCTTATGTTTTTATTTTGAAGATTCGCACACAGGTGCAAGTGGTTTGTCTTGATTGCGGCTAGTTTTTTTGTTTTTTGTAGATTCGCACACAGGTGCAAGTGGTTTGTCTTGATTACCCCTAGTTTTTTTTTTTTTTTTTTTTGGAGATTCGCACACAGGTGCAAGTGGTTTGTCTTGATTGCACCTAGATTTTTCTTTTGTAGATTCGCACACAGGTGCAAGTGGTTTGTCTTGTTTGCGCCTAGGTTTTTTTTTTTTTGTAGATTCACACACAGGTGCAAGTGGTTTGTCTTGCTTTTGCCTATGTTTTTTTTTGTAGATTCACACACAGGTGTAAGTGGTTTGTCTTGATTGCCCCTAGAATTTTTTTTTTGAAGATTCGCACAGAAGTGCAAGGGGTTTGCCTTGATTGCGCCCAGGTGTTTGTTGTGTCTAGATTCGCACACAGGTACAATTGGTTTGTCTTGATGGCACCTAAGATTGTTTTTTTTTAGATTCACACACAGGTGTAAGTGGTTTGTCTTGATTGTTCCGAGTTTTTTTTTTTGAAGATTCGCCCACAGGTGCAAGTGGTTTTTCTTGATTGCTCCTAGGTTTTTTTTTGTAGATTGACACACAGGTGCAATTGGTTTGTCTTGATTGCGGCCTGGTTTGTGTTGTTTGTAGATTAGCACACAGGTCCAATTGGTTTCTCTTGATTACGCCTTGGGTTTTTTTGTTGTAGATTCGTACACATGTGCAAGTGGTTTGTCTTGATTGCGCCTAGTTTTTTTTTTATTTTGGAGATTCGCACACAGGTGCAAGTGGTTTGTCTTGATTGCGCCTTGGTTTTTTTTTTGTAGATTCACACACAGGTGCAAGTGGTTTGTTTTGATTACGGTCAGGTTTTTTTTTTTTTTTTGAAGATTCGCACAGAGGTGCAAGTGGTTTGTCTTGATTACGCCTAGGTTTTTTTTTTTTTTTGTAGATTCACACACAGGTGCAAGTGGTTTGTCTTGATTCCTCGTAGGATTTTTTTTTTTAGATTCTCACACTTGTGCAAGTGGTTTGTCTTGCTTGTGCCTATGTTTTTTTTTTTTGTAGGTTCACACACAGGTGTAAGTGGTTTGTCTTGATTGCCCCTAGAATTTTTTTTTTGAAGATTCGCATAGAAGTGCAAGGGGTTTGTCTTGATTGCGCCCAGGTGTTTGTTGTTTCTAGATTCGTACACAGGTACAATTGGTTTGTCTTGATGGCACCTAAGATTGTTTTTTTTTTTTTAGATTCGCACACAGGTGCAAGTGGTTTGTCTTGATTGCGTCTAGTTTTTTTTTTTTTTTCTTGGAGATTCGCACACAGGTAAAGTGGTTTTTCTTGATTGCGCCATGTTTTTTTTTTGTAGATTCACACACAGGTGTAAGTGGTTTGTCTTGATTACGCTCAGCTTTTTTTTTCGCACACAGATGCAAGTGGTTTGTCTTGATGGCGCCTAGGATTGTTTTTTTTAAGATTCGCACACAGGTGCAAGTGGTTTGTCTTGATTGCGCCTAGGATTTTTTTTTTTAGATTATCACACAGGTGCAAGTGTTTTGTCTTGATTGTGCCTAGGTTTTTTTTTTTTTTTTTTTTTAGATTCGCACACAGGTGCAAGTGTTTTGTCTTGATTGCGCCCAGGTGTGTGTTGTTTGTAGATTCGCACACAGGTGAAATTGGTTTCTCTAGATTGCGCCTTGGTTTTTTTTTTGTTGTAGATTCGCACACAGGTTCAAGTGGTTTGTCTTGATTGTGCCTATGTTTTTTTTTTGAAGATTCGCACACAGGTGCAAGTGGTTTGTCTTGATTGCTCCTAGGATTTTTTTTGTAGATTCACACACAGGTGCAATTGGTTTGTCTTGATTGCGCCCTGGTTTGTGTTGTTTGTAGATTAGCACACAGGTGCAATTGGTTTCTCTTATTTACACCTTGGTTTTTTTGTTGTAGATTCGCACACAGGTGCAAGTGGTTTGTCTTGATTGCGCCTAGATTTTTTTATTTTGGAGATTCGCACACAGGTGCAAGTGGTTTGTCTTGATTGCGCCTTGGTTTTTTTTTGTAGATTCACACACAGGTGCAAGTGGTTTGTTTTGATTACGGTCAGGTTTTTTTTTTTGAAGATTCGCACAAAGGTGCAAGTGGTTTGTCTTGATTACGCCTAGGTTTTTTTTTTTTTGTAGATTCACACACAGGTGCAAGTGGTTTGTCTTGATTGCGCGTAGAATTTTTTTTTTTAGATTCTCACACTTGTGCAAGTGGTTTGTCTTGCTTGTGCCTATGTTTTTTTTTGTAGGTTCACACACAGGTGTAAGTGGTTTGTCTTGATTGCCCCTAGAATTTTTTTTTGAAGATTCGCATAGAAGTGCAAGGGGTTTGTCTTGATTGCGCCCAGGTGTTTGTTGTTTCTAGATTCGTACACAGGTACAATTGGTTTGTCTTGATTGTGCCGAGTTTTTTTTTTTTTTTGAAGATTCGCACACAGGTGCAAGTGGTTTTTCTTGATTGCTCCTAGGTTTTTTTTTTGAATATTCGCACACAGGTGCAAGTGGTTTTTCTTGATTGCGCCTAGGTTTTTTTTGTAGATTCACACACAGGTGTAAGTGGTTTGTCTTGATTACGCTGAGCTTTTTTTTCGCACACAGGTGCAAGTGGTTTGTCTTGATGGAGCCTAGGATTGTTTTTTTTTTAAGATTCGCACACAGGTGCAAGTGGTTTGTCTTGATTGCGCCTAGGTTTTTTTTTTTTTGAAGATTCGCATAAAGGTGCAAGTGGTTTCTCTTGATTGCGCCAAGTGTGTGTTGTTTCTCGATTCGCACACAGGTGCAATTGGTTTGTCTTGATTGCGCCTAGGATTTTTTTTTTTTTAGATTCTCACACAGGTGCAAGTGGTTTGTCTTGATTGTGCCTAGGTTTTTTTTTTTTTTTTTAGATTCGCACACAGGTGCAAGTGTTTTGTCTTGATTGCGCCGAGGTGTGTGTTGTTTGTAGATTAGCACACAGGTGAAATTGTTTTCTCTAGATTGCGCCTTGGTTTTTTTTTTTTTTGTAGATTCGCACACAGGTTCAAGTGGTTTGTTTTGATTGTGCCTATGTTTTTTTTTGAAGATTCGCACACAGGTGCAAGTGGTTTTTCTTGATTGCTCCTAGGATTTTTTTTGTAGATTCACACACAGGTGCAATTGGTTTGTCTTGATTGCGCCCTGGTTTGTGTTGTTTGTAGATTAGCACACAGGTGCAATTGGTTTCTCTTGTTTACACCTTGTTTTTTTTGTTGTAGATTCGCACACAGGTGCAAGTGGTTTGTCTTGATTGCGCCTAGATTTTTTTTTTTGTAGATTCACACACAGGTGTAAGTGGTTTGTCTTGATTATGCTCAGCTTTTTTTTCGTACACAGGTGAAAGTGGTTTGTCTTGATGGCGCCTAGGATTTTTTTTTTTTTTAAGATTCGCACACAGGTGCAAATGGTTTGTCTTGATTGCACCTAGGATTTTTTTTTTTTTAGATTCTCACACAGGTGCAAGTTGTTTGTCTTGATTGTGCCTAGGTTTTTTTTTTCTTTTTTTTTTGATTCGCACACAGGTGCAATTGTTTTGTCTTGTTTGCGCCCAGGTGTATGTTGTTTGTAGATTCGCACACAGGTGAAATTGGTTTCTCTAGATGGCGTCTTGGTTTTTTTTTTTGTTGTAGATTCGCACACAGGTTCAAGTGGTTTGTCTTGATTGTGCCTATGTTTTTTTTTTTGAAGATTCGCACACAGGTGCAAGTGGTTTGTCTTGATTGCTCCTAGGATTTTTTTTGTAGATTCACACACAGGTGCAATTGATTTGTCTTGATTGCGCCCTGGTTTGTGTTGTTTGTAGATTAGCTCACAGGTGCAATTGGTTTCTCTTGTTTACACCTTGGTTTTTTTGTTGTAGATTCGCACACAGGTGCAAGTGGTTTGTCTTGATTGCGCCTAGTTGTTTTTTTTTTGGAGATTCGCACACAGGTGCAAGTGGTTTGTCTTGATTACCCCTAGTTTTTTTTTTTTTTTTTTGGAGATTCGCACACAGGTGCAAGTGGTTTGTCTTGATTGCACCTAGATTTTTCTTTTGTAGATTCGCACACAGGTGCAAGTGGTTTGTCTTGATTGCGCCTAGGTTTTTTTTTTGTAGATTCACACACAGGTGCAAGTTGTTTGTCTTGCTTTTGCCTATGTTTTTTTTTTGTAGATTCACACACAGGTGTAAGTGGTTTGTCTTGATTGCCCCTAGAATTTTTTTTTTTGAAGATTCGCACAGAAGTGCAAGGGGTTTGCCTTGATTGCGCCCAGGTGTTTGTTGTTTCTAGATTCGCACACAGGTACAACTGGTTTGTCTTGATGGCACCTAAGATTGTTTTTTTTTAGATTCGCACACAGGTGTAAGTGGTTTGTCTTGATTGTTCCGAGTTTTTTTTTTTGAAGATTCGCCCACAGGTGCAAGTGGTTTTTCTTGATTGCTCCTAGGTTTTTTTTTGTAGATTGACACACAGGTGCAATTGGTTTGTCTTGATTGCGGCCTGGTTTGTGTTGTTTGTAGATTAGCACACAGGTCCAATTGGTTTCTCTTGATTACGCCTTGGATTTTTTTGTTGTAGATTCGTACACATGTGCAAGTGGTTTGTCTTGATTGCGCCTAGTTTTTTTTTATTTTGGAGATTCGCACACAGGTGCAAGTGGTTTGTCTTGATTGCGCCTTGGTTTTTTTTTGTAGATTCACACACAGGTGCAAGTGGTTTGTTTTGATTACGGTCAGGTTTTTTTTTTTGAAGATTCGCACAGAGGTGCAAGTGGTTTGTCTTGATTACGCCTAGGTTTTTTTTTTTTTTGTAGATTCACACACAGGTGCAAGTGGTTTGTCTTGATTGCGCGTAGGATTTTTTTTTTAGATTCTCACACTTGTGCAAGTGGTTTGTCTTGCTTGTGCCTATGTTTGTTTTTTGTAGGTTCACACACAGGTGTAAGTGGTTTGTCTTGATTGCCCCTAGAATTTTTTTTTGAAGATTCGCATAGAAGTGCAAGGGGTTTGTCTTGATTGCGCCCAGGTGTTTGTTGTTTCTAGATTCGTACACAGGTACAATTGGTTTGTCTTGATTGTGCCGAGTTTTTTTTTTTTTGAAGATTCGCACACAGGTGCAAGTGGTTTTTCTTGATTGCTCCTAGGTTTTTTTTTTTTGAATATTCGCACACAGGTGCAAGTGGTTTTTCTTGATTGCGCCTAGGTTTTTTTTGTAGATTCACACACAGGTGCTATTGGTTTCTCTTGATTACGTCTTGGTTTTTTTGTTGTAGATTCGCACACAGGTGCAAGAGGTTTGTCTTGATTGCGCCTTGGTTTTTTTTTTTTTTTTGTAGATTCGCACACAGGTGCAAGTGGTTTGTCTTGATTGCGCCTTGGTTTTTTTTTTTTGTAGATTCGCACACAGGTGCAAGTGGTTTGTCTTGATTGCGCCTTGGTTTTTTTTTTTTGTAGATTCACACACAGCTGCAAGTGATTTGTCCTGATTATGCTCAGGTTATTTTTTGTGAAGATTCGCACAGAGATGCAAGTGGTTTGTCTTGATTGTGCCTAGGTTTTTTTTTTTTTTTAGATTCGCACACAGGTGCAAGTGTTTTGTCTTGATTGTGCCCAGGTGTGTGTTGTTTTTAGATTCGCACACAGGTGAAATAGGTTTCTCTTGATTGCGCCTTGGTTTTTTTTTTTTTGTTGTAGATTCGCACACAGGTACAAGTGGTTTGTCTTGATTGTGCCTAATTTTTTTTTTTTTGAAGATTCGCACACAGGTGCAAGTGGTTTGTCTTGATTGCGCCTTGGTTTTTTTTTTTTGTAGATTCGCACACAGGTGCAAGTGGTTTGTCTTGATTGCGCCTTGGTTTTTTTTTTGGAGATTCACACACAGGTGCAAGTGGTTTGTCCTGATTACGCTCAGGTTTTTTTTTGTGAAGATTCGCACAGAGGTGCAAGTGGTTTGTCTTGATTGTGCCTAGGTTTTTTTTTTTTTTTTAGATTCTACACAGGTGCAAGTGTTTTGTCTTGATTGCGCCCAGGTGTGTGTTGTTTTTAGATTCGCACACAGGTGAAATAGGTTTCTCTTGATTGCGCCTTGGTTTTTTTTGTTGTAGATTCGCACACAGGTGCAAGTGGTTTGTCTTGATTGCGCCTTGGTTTTTTTTTTTTTTGTAGATTCACACACAGGTGCAAGTGGTTTGTCTTGATTACGCTCAGGTTTTTTTTTTTTTTGAAGATTCGCACACAGGTGCAAGTTGTTTGTCTTGATTGCGCCTAGGTTTTTTTTGTAGATTCACACACAGGTGCAAGTGGTTTTACTTGATTGTGCCTAGGTTTTTTTTTTTTTTTGAAGATTCGCACACAGGTGCAATTGGTTTGTCTTGATTGCGCCTAGGATTTTTTTTTGTTATATTCGCACACAGGTGAAAGTGGTTTGTCTTCATTGCGCCCAGGTGTGTCTTGTTGAAGATTCGCACACAGGTGAAATTGGTTTCTCTAGATTACGCCTTGGTTTTTTTTGTTGTAGATTCGCACACAGGTTCAATTGGTTTGTCTTGATTGTGCCTATGTTTTTTTTTTTTGAAGATTCGCACACAGGTGCAAGTGGTTTTTCTTGATTGCGCCTAGGTTTTTTTTTTGTAGATTCACACACAGGTGCCATTGGTTTGTCTTGATTGCGCCCTGGTTTGTGTTGCTTGTAGATTAGCACACAGGTGCAATTGGTTTCTCTTGATTACTCCTAGGTTTTTTTTTTGTTGTAGATTCGCACACAGGTGCAAGTGGTTTGTCTTGATTGCGTCTAGTTTTTTTTTTTTTTTGGAGATTCGCACACAGGTAAAGTGGTTTTTCTTGATTGCGCCATGGTTTTTTTTTGTAGATTCACACACAGGTGTAAGTGGTTTGTCTTGATTACGCTCAGCTTTTTTTTTCGCACACAGATGCAAGTGGTTTGTCTTGATGGCGCCTAGGATTGTTTTTTTTAAGATTCGCACACAGGTGCAAGTGGTTTGTCTTGATTGCGCCTAGGATTTTTTTTTTTAGATTATCACACAGGTGCAAGTGGTTTGTCTTGATTGTGCCTAGGTTTTTTTTTTTTTTTTTTTTTTTTAGATTCGCACACAGGTGCAAGTGTTTTGTCTTGATTGCGCCCCGGTGTGTGTTGTTTGTAGATTCGCACACAGGTGAAATTGGTTTCTCTAGATTGCGCCTTGGTTTTTTTTTTTGTTGCAGATTCGCACACAGGTTCAAGTGGTTTGTCTTGATTGTGCCTATGTTTTTTTTTTTTTGAAGATTCGCACACAGGTGCAAGTTGTTTGTCTTGATTGCACCTAGGTTTTTTTTGTAGATTCACACACAGGTGCAAGTGGTTTTACTTGATTGTGCCTAGGTTTTTTTTTTTTTTTTTGAAGATTCGCACACAGGTGCAATTGGTTTGTCTTGATTGCGCCTAGGATTTTTTTTTGTTATATTCGCACACAGGTGAAAGTGGTTTGTCTTCATTGCGCCCAGGTGTGTGTTGTTGAAGATTCGCACACAGGTGAAATTGGTTTCTCTAGATTACGCCTTGGTTTTTTTTCTTGTGGATTCGCACACAGGTTCAATTGGTTTGTCTTGATTGTGCCTATGTTTTTTTTTTTGAAGATTCGCACACAGGTGCAAGTGGTTTTTCTTGATTGCGCCTAGGTTTTTTTTTTGTAGATTCACACACAGGTGCCATTGGTTTGTCTTGATTGCGCCCTGGTTTGTGTTGCTTGTAGATTAGCACACAGGTGCAATTGGTTTCTCTTGATTACTCCTAGGTTTTTTTTTGTTGTAGATTCGCACACAGGTGCAAGTGGTTTGTCTTGATTGCGTCTAGTTTTTTTTTTTTTTTTTGGAGATTCGCACACAGGTAAAGTGGTTTTTCTTGATTGCGCCATGGTTTTTTTTTGTAGATTCACACACAGGTGTAAGTGGTTTGTCTTGATTACGCTCAGCTTTTTTTTTCGCACACAGATGCAAGTGGTTTGTCTTGATGGCGCCTAGGATTGTTTTTTTTAAGATTCGCACACAGGTGCAAGTCGTTTGTCTTGATTGCGCCTAGGATTTTTTTTTTTAGATTATCACACAGGTGCAAGTGGTTTGTCTTGATTGTGCCTAGGTTTTTTTTTTTTTTTTTTTTTTTTAGATTCGCACACAGGTGCAAGTGGTTTGTCTTGATTGTGCCTTGATTTTTTTTGTAGATTCACACACTGGTGCAATTGGTTTGACTTGATTGCGCCCTGGTTTGTGTTGTTTGTAGATTAGCACACAGGTGCAATTGGTTTCTCTTGTTTACACCTTGGTTTTTTTGTTGTAGATTCGCACACAGGTGCAAGTGGTTTTTCTTGATTGCGCCAATTTTTTTTTTTTTGGAGATTCGCACACAAGTAAAGTGGTTTTTCTTGATTGTGCCATGTTTTTTTTTTTGTAGATTCACACACAGGTGTAAGTGGTTTGTCTTGATTACGCTTAGCTTTTTTTTCGCACACAGGTGCAAGTGGTTTGTCTTGATGGCGCCTAGGATTGTTTTTTTTTAGGATTCGCACACAGGTGCAAGTGGTTTGTCTTGATTGCGCCTAGGATTTTTTTTTTTTTTAGATTCTCACACAGGTGCAAGTGGTTTGTCTTGATTGTGCCTAGGTTTTTTTTTTTTTTTTTTTTTGATTCGCACACAGGTGCAAGTGTTTTGTCTTGATTGCGCCCAGGTGTGTGTTGTTTGTAGATTAGCACACAGGTGAAATTGTTTTCTCTAGATTGCGCCTTGGTATTTTTTTTGTTGTAGATTCGCACACAGGTTCAAGTGGTTTGTCTTGATTGTGCCTATGTTTTTTTTTGAAGATTCGCACACAGGTGCAAGTGGTTTGTCTTGATTGCTCCTAGGATTTTTTTTGTAGATTCACACACAGGTGCAATTGGTTTGTCTTGATTGCGCCCTGGTTTGTGTTGTTTGTAGATTAGCACACAGGTGCCATTGGTTTCTCTTGTTTACACCTTGTTTTTTTTGTTGTAGATTCGCACACAGGTGCAAGTGGTTTGTCTTGATTGCGCCTAGTTTTTTTTTTTTTTTGTAGATTCACACACAGGTGTAAGTGGTTTGTCTTGATTACGCTCAGCTTTTTTTTCGCACACAGGTGCAAGTGGTTTGTCTTGATGGCGCCTAGGATTTTTTTTTTTTAAGATTCGCACACAGGTGCAAATGGTTTGTCTTGATTGCACCTAGGATTTTTTTTTTAGATTCTCACACAGGTGCAAGTTGTTTGTCTTTATTGTGCCTAGGTTTTTTTTTCTTTTTTTTTTGATTCGCACACAGGTGCAAGTGTTTTGTCTTGTTTGCGCCCAGGTGTGTGTTGTTTGTAGATTCGCACACAGGTGAAATTGGTTTCTCTAGATTGCGCCTTGGTTTTTTTTTGTTGTAGATTCGCACACAGGTTCAAGTGGTTTGTCTTGATTGTGCCTATGTTTTTTTTTTTGAAGATTCGCACACAGGTGCAAGTGGTTTGTCTTGATTGCTCCTAGGATTTTTTTGTAGATTCACACAAAGGTGCAATTGATTTGTCTTGATTGCGCCCTGGTTTGTGTTGTTTGTAGATTAGCACACAGGTGCAATTGGTTTCTCTTGTTTACACCTTGGTTTTTTTGTTGTAGATTCGCACACAGGTGCAAGTGGTTTGTCTTGATTGCGCCTAGTTTTTTTTTTTTTGGAGATTCGCACACAGGTAAAGTGGTTTTTCTTGATTGCGGCATTGTTTTTTTTTGTAGATTCACACACAGGTGTAAGTGGTTTGTCTTGATTACGCTGAGCTTTTTTTTCGCACACAGCTTCAAGTGGTTTGTCTTGATGGAGCCTAGGATTGTTTTTTTTTTAAGATTCGCACACAGGTGCAAGTGGTTTGTCTTGATTGCGCCTAGGTTTTTTTTTTTTTTGAAGATTCGCATAAAGGTGCAAGTGGTTTGTCTTGATTGCGCCTTGGTTTTTTTTTTTTTTTTGTAGATTCGCACATAGGTGCAAGTGGTTTGTCTTGATTGCGCCTTGGTTTTTTTTTTGTAGATTCACACACAGGTGCAAGTGGTTTGTCCTGATTACGCTCAGGTTTTTTTTTTGTGAAGATTCGCACAGAGGTGCAAGTGATTTGTCTTGATTGTGCCTAGGTTTTTTTTTTTTTTTTTTTTTAGATTCGCACACAGGTGCAAGTGTTTTGTCTTGATTGTGCCCAGGTGTGTGTTGTTTTTAGATTCGCACACAGGTGAAATACGTTTCTCTTGATTGCGCCTTGGTTTTTTTTTTGTTGTAGATTCGCACACAGGTGCAAGTGGTTTGTCTTGATTGCGCCTTGTTTTTTTTTTTTTTTTTGTAGATTCACACACAGGTGCAAGTGGTTTGTCCTGATTACGCTCAGGTTTTTTTTTTTTTTTTTTGAAGATTCGCACACAGGTGCAAGTTGTTTGTCTTGATTGCGCCTAGGTTTTTTTTGTAGATTCACACACAGGTGCAAGTGGTTTTTCTTGATTGTGCCTAGGTTTTTTTTTTTTTGAAGTTTCGCACACAGGTGCAATTGGTTTGTCTTGATTGCGCCTAGGATATTTTTTGTTATATTCGCACACAGGTGAAAGTGGTTTGTCTTCATTGCGCCCAGGTGTGTGTTGTTGAAGATTCGCACACAAGTGAAATTGGTTTCTCTAGATTACGCCTTGGTTTTTTTTGTTGTAGATTCGCACACAGGTTCAATTGGTTTGTCTTGATTGTGCCTATGTTTTTTTTTTTTGAAGATTCGCACACAGGTGCATGTGGTTTTTCTTGATTGCGCCTAGGTTTTTTTTTTGTAGATTCACACACAGGTGCCATTGGTTTGTCTTGATTGCGCCCTTGTTTGTGTTGCTTGTAGATTAGCACACAGGTGCAATTGGTTTCTCTTGATTACTCCTAGGTTTTTTTTTGTTGTAGATTCGCACACAGGTGCAAGTGGTTTGTCTTGATTGCGTCTAGTTTTTTTTTTTTTTTTTTGGAGATTCGCACACAGGTAAAGTGGTTTTTCTTTATTGCACCATGGTTTTTTTTTGTAGATTCACACACAGGTGTAAGTGGTTTGTCTTGATTACGCTCAGCTTTTTTTTTCGCACACAGATGCAAGTGGTTTGTCTTGATGGCGACTAGGATTGTTTTTTTTAAGATTCGCACACAGGTGCAAGTGGTTTGTCTTGATTGCGCCTATAATTTTTTTTTTTAGATTATCACACAGGTGCAAGTGGTTTGTCTTGATTGTGCCTAGGTTTTTTTTTTTTTTTTTTTTTTTTTTAGATTCGCACACAGGTGCAAGTGTTTTGTCTTGATTGCGCCCAGGTGTGTGTTGTTTGTAGATTCGCACACATGTGAAATTGGTTTCTCTAGATTGCGCCTTGGTTTTTTTTTTGTTGTAGATTCGCACACAGGTTCAAGTGGTTTGTCTTGATTGTGCCTATGTTTTTTTTTTTTGAAGATTCGCACACAGGTGCAAGTGGTTTTTCTTGATTGCTCCTAGGATTTTTTTTGTAGATTCACACACTGGTGCAATTGGTTTGACTTGATTGCGCCCTGGTTTGTGTTGTTTGTAGATTAGCACACAGGTGCAATTGGTTTCTCTTGTTTACACCTTGGTTTTTTTGTTGTAGATTCGCACACAGGTGCAAGTGGTTTTTCTTGATTGCGCCAATTTTTTTTTTTTTTGGAGATTCGCACACAAGTAAAGTGGTTTTTCTTGATTGTGCCATGTTTTTTTTTTTTGTAGATTCACACACATGTGTAAGTGGTTTGTCTTGATTACGCTGAGCTTTTTTTTCGCACACAGGTGCAAGTGGTTTGTCTTGATGGCGCCTAGGATTGTTTTTTTTTAAGATTCGCACACAGGTGCAATGGTTTGTCTTGATTGCGCCTAGGATTTTTTTTTTTTTAGATTCTCACACAGGTGCAAGTGATTGTGCCTAGGTTTTTTTTTTTTTTTTTAGATTCGCACACAGGTGCAAGTGTTTTGTCTTGATTGCGCCCAGGTGTGTGTTGTTTGTAGATTAGCACACAGGTGAAATTGTTTTCTCTAGATTGCGCATTGGTTTTTTTTTTTTTGTAGATTCGCACACTGGTTCAAGTGGTTTGTCTTGATTGTGCCTATGTTTTTTTTTGAAGATTCGCACACAGGTGCAAGTGGTTTGTCTTGATTGCTCCTAGGATTTTTTTTGTAGATTCACACACAGGTGCAATTGGTTTGTCTTGATTGCGCCCTGGTTTGTGTTGTTTGTAGATTAGCACACAGGTGCAATTGGTTTCTCTTGTTTACACCTTGTTTTTTTTGTTGTAGATTCGCACACAGGTGCAAGTGGTTTGTCTTGATTGCGCCTAGTTTTTTTTTTTTTGTAGATTCACACACAGGTGTAAGTGGTTTGTCTTGATTACGCTCAGCTTTTTTTTCGCACACAGGTGCAAGTGGTTTGTCTTGATGGCGCCTAGGATTTTTTTTTTTTTAAGATTCGCACACAGGTGCAAATGGTTTGTCTTGATTGCACCTAGGATTTTTTTTTTAGATTCTCACACAGGTGCAAGTTGTTTGTCTTTATTGTGCCTAGGTTTTTTTTTCTTTTTTTTTTTGATTCGCACACAGGTGCAAGTGTTTTGTCTTGTTTGCGCCCAGGTGTGTGTTGTTTGTAGATTCGCACACAGGTGAAATTGGTTTCTCTAGATTGCGCCTTGGTTTTTTTTTGTTGTAGATTCGCACACAGGTTCAAGTGGTTTGTCTTGATTGTGCCTATGTTTTTTTTTTTGAAGATTCGCACACAGGTGCAAGTGGTTTGTCTTGATTGCTCCTAGGATTTTTTTGTAGATTCACACAAAGGTGCAATTGATTTGTCTTGATTGCGCCCTGGTTTGTGTTGTTTGTAGATTAGCACACAGGTGCAATTGGTTTCTCTTGTTTACACCTTGGTTTTTGTTGTAGATTCGCACACAGGTGCAAGTGGTTTGTTTTGATTGCGCCTAGTTTTTTTTTTTTTTGGAGATTCGCACACAGGTAAAGTGGTTTTTCTTGATTGCGGCATTGTTTTTTTTTGTAGATTCACACACAGGTGTAAGTGGTTTGTCTTGATTACGCTGAGCTTTTTTTTCGCACACAGGTGCAAGTGGTTTGTCTTGATGGAGCCTAGGATTGTTTTTTTTTTAAGATTCGCACACAGGTGCAAGTGGTTTGTCTTGATTGCGCCTAGGTTTTTTTTTTTTTTTGAAGATTCGCATAAAGGTGCAAGTGGTTTGTCTTGATTGCGCCCAAGTGTGTGTTGTTTCTCGATTCGCACACAGGTGCAATTGGTTTGTCTTGATGGCGCCTAGGATTTTTTTTTTTTTTTAGATTCGCACACAGGTGCAAGTGGTTTGTCTTGATTGCGCCTAGGTTTTTTTTGGTAGATTCACACACAAGTGCAAGTGGTTTGTCCTTATTGCTCCTAGCATTTTTTTTTAGATTCGCACACAGGTGCAAGTGGTTTGTCTTGATTTCACCTAGGTTTTTTTTTTTGTAGATTCACACACAGGTGCAATTGGTTTGTCTTGATTACGCCTTGGTTTTTTTGTTTTAGATTCGAACACAGGTGCAAGTGGTTTTTGTTGATTGTGCCTTATGTTTTTATTTTGAAGATTCGCACACAGGTGCAAGTGGTTTGTCTTGATTGCGGCTAGTTTTTTTGTTTTTTGTAGATTCGCACACAGGTGCAAGTGGTTTGTCTTGATTACCCCTAGTTTTTTTTTTTTTTTTTTTTTGGAGATTCGCACACAGGTGCAAGTGGTTTGTCTTGATTGCACCTAGATTTTTCTTTTGTAGATTCGCACACAGGTGCAAGTGGTTTGTCTTGTTTGCGCCTAGGTTTTTTTTTTTTGTAGATTCACACACAGGTGCAAGTGGTTTGTCTTGATTGCACCTAGATTTTTCTCTTGTAGATTCGCACACATGTGCAAGTGGTTTGTCTTGATTGCGCCTAGGTTTTTTTTTTTTTGTAGATTCACACACAGGTGCAAGTGGTTTGTCTTGCTTTTGCCTATGTTTTTTTTTGTAGATTCACACACAGGTGTAAGTGGTTTGTCTTGATTGCCCCTAGAATTTTTTTTTTGAAGATTCGCACAGAAGTGCAAGGGGTTTGCCTTGATTGCGCCCAGGTGTTTGTTGTGTCTAGATTCGCACACAGGTACAATTGGTTTGTCTTGATGGCACCTAAGATTGTTTTTTTTTAGATTCACACACAGGTGTAAGTGGTTTGTCTTGATTGTTCCGAGTTTTTTTTTTTGAAGATTCGCCCACAGGTGCAAGTGGTTTTTCTTGATTGCTCCTAGGTTTTTTTTTGTAGATTGACACACAGGTGCAATTGGTTTGTCTTGATTGCGGCCTGGTTTGTGTTGTTTGTAGATTAGCACACAGGTCCAATTGGTTTCTCTTGATTACGCCTTGGGTTTTTTTGTTGTAGATTCGTACACATGTGCAAGTGGTTTGTCTTGATTGCGCCTAGTTTTTTTTTTATTTTGGAGATTCGCACACAGGTGCAAGTGGTTTGTCTTGATTGCGCCTTGGTTTTTTTTTGTAGATTCACACACAGGTGCAAGTGGTTTGTTTTGATTACGGTCAGGTTTTTTTTTTTTTTGAAGATTCGCACAGAGGTGCAAGTGGTTTGTCTTGATTACGCCTAGGTTTTTTTTTTTTTTTTGTAGATTCACACACAGGTGCAAGTGGTTTGTCTTGATTCCTCGTAGGATTTTTTTTTTTTAGATTCTCACACTTGTGCAAGTGGTTTGTCTTGCTAGTGCCTATGTTTTTTTTTTTTTGTAGGTTCACACACAGGTGTAAGTGGTTTTTCTTGATTGCCCCTAGAATTTTTTTTTTGAAGATTCGCATAGAAGTGCAAGGGGTTTGTCTTGATTGCGCCCAGGTGTTTGTTGTTTCTAGATTCGTACACAGGTACAATTGGTTTGTCTTGATGGCACCTAAGATTGTTTTTTTTTTTTTAGATTCGCACACAGGTGCAAGTGGTTTGTCTTGATTGCGTCTAGTTTTTTTTTTTTTTTCTTGGAGATTCGCACACAGGTAAAGTGGTTTTTCTTGATTGCGCCATGTTTTTTTTTTGTAGATTCACACACAGGTGTAAGTGGTTTGTCTTGATTACGCTCAGCTTTTTTTTTCGCACACAGATGCAAGTGGTTTGTCTTGATGGCGCCTAGGATTGTTTTTTTTAAGATTCGCACACAGGTGCAAGTGGTTTGTCTTGATTGCGCCTAGGATTTTTTTTTTTAGATTATCACACAGGTGCAAGTGTTTTGTCTTGATTGTGCCTAGGTTTTTTTTTTTTTTTTTTTTTTAGATTCGCACACAGGTGCAAGTGTTTTGTCTTGATTGCGCCCAGGTGTGTGTTGTTTGTAGATTCGCACACAGGTGAAATTGGTTTCTCTAGATTGCGCCTTGGTTTTTTTTTTGTTGTAGATTCGCACACAGGTTCAAGTGGTTTGTCTTGATTGTGCCTATGTTTTTTTTTTGAAGATTCGCACACAGGTGCAAGTGGTTTGTCTTGATTGCTCCTAGGATTTTTTTTGTAGATTCACACACAGGTGCAATTGGTTTGTCTTGATTGCGCCCTGGTTTGTGTTGTTTGTAGATTAGCACACAGGTGCAATTGGTTTCTCTTATTTACACCTTGGTTTTTTTGTTGTAGATTCGCACACAGGTGCAAGTGGTTTGTCTTGATTGCGCCTAGTTTTTTTTTTTTTTTGGAGATTCGCACACAGGTAAAGTGGTTTTTCTTGATTGCGGCATTGTTTTTTTTTTGTAGATTCACACACAGGTGTAAGTGGTTTGTCTTGATTACGCTGAGTTTTTTTTCGCACACAGGTTCAAGTGGTTTGTCTTGATGGAGCCTAGGATTGTTTTTTTTTTAAGATTCGCACACAGGTGCAAGTGGTTTGTCTTGATTGCGCCTAGGTTTTTTTTTTTTTTGAAGATTCACATAAAGGTGCAAGTGGTTTCTCTTGATTGCGCCCAAGTGTGTGTTGTTTCTCGATTCGCACACAGGTGCAATTGGTTTGTCTTGATTGCGCCTAGGATTTTTTTTTTTTAGATTCTCACACAGGTGCAAGTGGTTTGTCTTGATTGTGCCTAGGTTTTTTTTTTTTTTTTAGATTCGCACACAGGTGCAAGTGTTTTGTCTTGATTGCGCCCAGGTGTGTGTTGTTTGTAGATTAGCACACAGGTGAAATTGTTTTCTCTAGATTGCGCCTTGGTTTTTTTTTTGTTGTAGATTCGCACACAGGTTCAAGTGGTTTGTTTTGATTGTGCCTATGTTTTTTTTTGAAGATTCGCACACAGGTGCAAGTGGTTTGTCTTGATTATTCCTAGGATTTTTTTTGTAGATTCACACACAGGTGCAATTGGTTTGTCTTGATTGCGCCCTGGTTTGTGTTGTTTGTAGATTAGCACACAGGTGCAATTGGTTTCTCTTGTTTACACCTTGTTTTTTTTGTTGTAGATTAGCACACAGGTGCAATTGGTTTCTCTTGTTTACACCTTGTTTTTTTTGTTGTAGATTCGCACACAGGTGCAAGTGGTTTGTCTTGATTGCGCCTAGATTTTTTTTTTTTGTAGATTCACACACAGGTGTAAGTGGTTTGTCTTGATTACGCTCAGCTTTTTTTTCGTACACAGGTGAAAGTGGTTTGTCTTGATGGCGCCTAGGATTTTTTTTTTTGAAGATTCGCACACAGGTGCAATTGGTTTGTCTTGATTGCGCCTAGGATTTTTTTTGTTATATTCGCACACAGGTGAAAGTGGTTTGTCTTCATTGCGCCCAGGTGTGTGTTGTTGAAGATTCGCACACAGGTGAAATTGGTTTTTCTAGATTACGCCTTGGTTTTTTTTGTTGTAGATTCGCACACAGGTGCAAGTGGTTTGTCTTGATTGCGCCTAGTTTTTTTTTTTTTGGAGATTCGCACACAGGTAAAGTGGTTTTTCTTGATTGCGGCATTGTTTTTTTTGTAGATTCACACACAGGTGTAAGTGGTTTGTCTTGATTACGCTGAGCTTTTTTTTCGCACACAGGTGCAAGTGGTTTGTCTTGATGGAGCCTAGGATTGTTTTTTTTTTAACATTCGCACACAGGTGCAAGTGGTTTGTCTTGATTGCGCCTAGGTATTTTTTTTTTTTTGAAGATTCTCATAAAGGTGCAAGTGGTTTGTCTTGATTGCGCCCAAGTGTGTGTTGTTTCTCGATTCGCACACAGGTGCAATTGGTTTGTCTTGATGGCGCCTAGGATTTTTTTTTTTTTTTTTAGATTCGCACACAGGTGCAAGTGGTTTGTCTTCATTGCGCCTAGGTTTTTTTTGGTAGATTCACACACAGGTGCAAGTGGTTTGTCCTTATTGCGCCTAGCATTTTTTTTTTAGATTCGCACACAGGTGCAAGTGGTTTGTCTTGATTTCGCCTAGGTTTTTTTTTTGTAGATTCACACACAGGTGCAATTGGTTTGTTTTGATTACGCCTTGGTTTTTTTGTTTTAGATTCGCACACAGGTGCAAGTGGTTTTTGTTGATTGTGCCTTATGTTTTTATTTTGAAGATTCGCACACAGGTGCAAGTGGTTTGTCTTGATTGCGGCTAGTTTTTTTGTTTTTTTGTAGATTCGCACACAGGTGCAAGTGGTTTGTCTTGATTACCCCTAGTTTTTTTTTTTTTTTTTTGGAGATTCGCACACAGGTGCAAGTGGTTTGTCTTGATTGCACCTAGATTTTTCTTTTGTAGATTCGCACACAGGTGCAAGTGGTTTGTCTTGATTGCGCCTAGGTTTTTTTTTTTTTGTAGATTCACACACAGGTGCAAGTGGTTTGTCTTGCTTTTGCCTATGTTTTTTTTTGTAGATTCACACACAGGTGCAAGTGGTTTTTCTTGATTGTGCCTAGGTTTTTTTTTTTTGAAGATTCGCACACAGGTGCAATTGGTTTGTCTTGATTGCGCCTAGGATTTTTTTTGTTATATTCGCACACAGGTGAAAGTGGTTTGTCTTCATTGCGCCCAGGTGTGTGTTGTTGAAGATTCGCACACAGGTGAAATTGGTTTCTCTAGATTACGCCTTGCTTTTTTTTGTTGTAGATTCGCACACAGGTTCAATTGGTTTGTCTTGATTGTGCCTATGTTTTTTTTTTTGAAGATTCGCACACAGGTGCAAGTGGTTTTTCTTGATTGCGCCTAGGTTTTTTTTTTTGTAGATTCACACACAGGTGCCATTGGTTTGTCTTGATTGCGCCCTGGTTTGTGTTGCTTGTAGATTAGCACACAGGTGCAATTGGTTTCTCTTGATTACTCCTAGGTTTTTTTTGTTGTAGATTCGCACACAGGTGCAAGTGGTTTGTCTTGATTACGCTCAGCTTTTTTTTTCGCACACAGATGCAAGTGGTTTGTCTTGATGGCGCCTAGGATTGTTTTTTTTAAGATTCGCACACAGGTGCAAGTGGTTTGTCTTGATTGCGCCTAGGATTTTTTTTTTTAGATTATCACACAGGTGCAAGTGTTTTGTCTTGATTGTGCCTAGGTTTTTTTTTTTTTTTTTTTTTTTAGATTCGCACACAGGTGCAAGTGTTTTGTCTTGATTGCGCCCAGGTGTGTGTTGTTTGTAGATTCGCACACAGGTGAAATTGGTTTCTCTAGATTGCGCCTTGGTTTTTTTTTTGTTGTAGATTCGCACACAGGTTCAAGTGGTTTGTCTTGATTGTGCCTATGTTTTTTTTTTGAAGATTCGCACACAGGTGCAAGTGGTTTGTCTTGATTGCTCCTAGGATTTTTTTTGTAGATTCACACACAGGTGCAATTGGTTTGTCTTGATTGCGCCCTGGTTTGTGTTGTTTGTAGATTAGCACACAGGTGCAATTGGTTTCTCTTATTTACACCTTGGTTTTTTTGGTGTAGATTCGCACACAGGTGCAAGTGGTTTGTCTTGATTGCGCCTAGTTTTTTTTTTTTTTTGGAGATTCGCACACAGGTAAAGTGGTTTTTCTTGATTGCGGCATTGTTTTTTTTTTTGTAGATTCACACACAGGTGTAAGTGGTTTGTCTTGATTACGCTGAGTTTTTTTTCGCACACAGCTTCAAGTGGTTTGTCTTGATGGAGCCTAGGATTGTTTTTTTTTTTAAGATTCGCACACAGGTGCAAGTCGTTTGTCTTGATTGCGCCTAGGTTTTTTTTTTTTTTGAAGATTCACATAAAGGTGCAAGTGGTTTCTCTTGATTGCGCCCAAGTGTGTGTTGTTTCTCGATTCGCACACAGGTGCAATTGGTTTGTCTTGATTGCGCCTAGGATTTTTTTTTTTTAGATTCTCACACAGGTGCAAGTGGTTTGTCTTGATTGTGCCTAGGTTTTTTTTTTTTTTTAGATTCGCACACAGGTGCAAGTGTTTTGTCTTGATTGCGCCCAGGTGTGTGTTGTTTGTAGATTAGCACACAGGTGAAATTGTTTTCTCTAGATTGCGCCTTGGTTTTTTTTTTGTTGTAGATTCGCACACAGGTTCAAGTGGTTTGTTTTGATTGTGCCTATGTTTTTTTTTGAAGATTCGCACACAGGTGCAAGTGGTTTGTCTTGATTATTCCTAGGATTTTTTTTGTAGATTCACACACAGGTGCAATTGGTTTGTCTTGATTGCGCCCTGGTTTGTGTTGTTTGTAGATTAGCACACAGGTGCAATTGGTTTCTCTTGTTTACACCTTGTTTTTTTTGTTGTAGATTAGCACACAGGTGCAATTGGTTTCTCTTGTTTACACCTTGTTTTTTTTGTTGTAGATTCGCACACAGGTGCAAGTGGTTTGTCTTGATTGCGCCTAGATTTTTTTTTTTTGTAGATTCACACACAGGTGTAAGTGGTTTGTCTTGATTACGCTCAGCTTTTTTTTCGTACACAGGTGAAAGTGGTTTGTCTTGATGGCGCCTAGGATTTTTTTTTTTGAAGATTCGCACACAGGTGCAATTGGTTTGTCTTGATTGCGCCTAGGATTTTTTTTGTTATATTCGCACACAGGTGAAAGTGGTTTGTCTTCATTGCGCCCAGGTGTGTGTTGTTGAAGATTCGCACACAGGTGAAATTGGTTTTTCTAGATTACGCCTTGGTTTTTTTTGTTGTAGATTCGCACACAGGTGCAAGTGGTTTGTCTTGATTGCGCCTAGTTTTTTTTTTTTTGGAGATTCGCACACAGGTAAAGTGGTTTTTCTTGATTGCGGCATTGTTTTTTTTTGTAGATTCACACACAGGTGTAAGTGGTTTGTCTTGATTACGCTGAGCTTTTTTTTCGCACACAGGTGCAAGTGGTTTGTCTTGATGGAGCCTAGGATTGTTTTTTTTTTAACATTCGCACACAGGTGCAAGTGGTTTGTCTTGATTGCGCCTAGGTATTTTTTTTTTTTGAAGATTCTCATAAAGGTGCAAGTGGTTTGTCTTGATTGCGCCCAAGTGTGTGTTGTTTCTCGATTCGCACACAGGTGCAATTGGTTTGTCTTGATGGCGCCTAGGATTTTTTTTTTTTTTTTAGATTCGCACACAGGTGCAAGTGGTTTGTCTTCATTGCGCCTAGGTTTTTTTTGGTAGATTCACACACAGGTGCAAGTGGTTAGTCCTTATTGCGCCTAGCATTTTTTTTTTAGATTCGCACACAGGTGCAAGTGGTTTGTCTTGATTTCGCCTAGGTTTTTTTTTTGTAGATTCACACACAGGTTCAAGTGGTTTGTCTTGATTGTGCCTATGTTTTTTTTTTGAAGATTCGCACACAGGTGCAAGTGGTTTGTCTTGATTGCTCCTAGGATTTTTTTTGTAGATTCACACACAGGTGCAATTGGTTTGTCTTGATTGCGCCCTGGTTTGTGTTGTTTGTAGATTAGCACACAGGTGCAATTGGTTTCTCTTGTTTACACCTTGTTTTTTTTGTTGTAGATTAGCACACAGGTGCAATTGGTTTCTCTTGTTTACACCTTGTTTTTTTTGTTGTAGATTCGCACACAGGTGCAAGTGGTTTGTCTTGATTGCGCCTAGATTTTTTTTTTTGTAGATTCACACACAGGTGTAAGTGGTTTGTCTTGATTACGCTCAGCTTTTTTTTCGTACACAGGTGAAAGTGGTTTGTCTTGATGGCGCCTAGGATTTTTTTTTTTTAAGATTCGCACACAGGTGCAAATGGTTTGTCTTGATTGCACCTAGGATTTTTTTTTTAGATTCTCACACAGGTGCAAGTTGTTTGTCTTGATTGTGCCTAGGTTTTTTTTTTCTTTTTTTTTTGATTCGCACACAGGTGGAAGTGTTTTGTCTTGTTTGCGCCCAGGTGTATGTTGTTTGTAGATTCGCACACAGGTGAAATTGGTTTCTCTAGATGGCGTCTTGGTTTTTTTTTGTTGTAGATTCGCACACAGGTTCAAGTGGTTTGTCTTGATTGTGCCTATGTTTTTTTTTTTGAAGATTCGCACACAGGTGCAAGTGGTTTGTCTTGATTGCTCCTAGGATTTTTTTTGTAGATTCACACACAGGTGCAATTGATTTGTCTTAATTGCGCCTAGGATTTTTTTTTTTTTAGATTCTCACACAGGTGCAAGTGGTTTGTCTTGATTGCGCCTAGGTTTTTTTTTTGTAGATTCACACACAGGTGCAAGTTGTTTGTCTTGCTTTTGCCTATGTTTTTTTTTTGTAGATTCACACACAGGTGCAAGTGGTTTTTCTTTATTGCTCCTAGATTTTTTTTTGTAGATTGACACACAGGTGCAATTGGTTTGTCTTGATTGCGGCCTGGTTTGTGTTGTTTGTAGATTAGCACACAGGTCCAATTGGTTTCTCTTGATAACGCCTTGGGTTTTTTTGTTGTAGATTCGTACACATGTGCAAGTGGTTTGTCTTGATTGCGCCTAGTTTTTTTTTATTTTGGAGATTCGCACACAGGTGCAAGTGGTTTGTCTTGATTGCGCCTTGGTTTTTTTTTGTAGATTCACACACAGGTGCAAGTGGTTTGTTTTGATTACGGTCAGGTTTTTTTTTTTGAAGATTCGCACAGAGGTGCAAGTGGTTTGTCTTGATTACGCCTAGGTTTTTTTTTTTTTGTAGATTCACACACAGGTGCAAGTGGTTTGTCTTGATTGCGCGTAGAATTTTTTTTTTTAGATTCTCACACTTGTGCAAGTGGTTTGTCTTGCTTGTGCCTATGTTTTTTTTTGTAGGTTCACACACAGGTGTAAGTGGTTTGTCTTGATTGCCCCTAGAATTTTTTTTTGAAGATTCGCATAGAAGTGCAAGGGGTTTGTCTTGATTGCGCCCAGGTGTTTGTTGTTTCTAGATTCGTACACAGGTACAATTGGTTTGTCTTGATTGTGCCGAGTTTTTTTTTTTTTTTTGAAGATTCGCACACAGGTGCAAGTGGTTTTTCTTGATTGCTCCTAGGTTTTTTTTTTTGAATATTCGCACACAGGTGCAAGTGGTTTTTCTTGATTGCGCCTAGGTTTTTTTTGTAGATTCACACACAGGTGTAAGTGGTTTGTCTTGATTACGCTGAGCTTTTTTTTCGCACACAGGTGCAAGTGGTTTGTCTTGATGGAGCCTAGGATTGTTTTTTTTTTAAGATTCGCACACAGGTGCAAGTGGTTTGTCTTGATTGCGCCTAGGTTTTTTTTTTTTTGAAGATTCGCATAAAGGTGCAAGTGGTTTCTCTTTATTGCGCCAAGTGTGTGTTGTTTCTCGATTCGCACACAGGTGCAATTGGTTTGTCTTGATTGCGCCTAGGATTTTTTTTTTTTTAGATTCTCACACAGGTGCAAGTGGTTTGTCTTGATTGTGCCTAGGTTTTTTTTTTTTTTTTAGATTCGCACACAGGTGCAAGTGTTTTGTCTTGATTGCGCCCAGGTGTGTGTTGTTTGTAGATTAGCACACAGGTGAAATTGTTTTCTCTAGATTGCGCCTTGGTTTTTTTTTTGTTGTAGATTCGCACACACATTCAAGTGGTTTGTCTTGATTGTGCCTATGTTTTTTTTTGAAGATTCGCACACAGGTGCAAGTGGTTTGTCTTGATTGCTCCTAGGATTTTTTTTGTAGATTCACACACAGGTGCAATTGGTTTGTCTTGATTGCGCCCTGGTTTGTGTGGTTTGTAGATTAGCACACAGGTGCAATTGGTTTCTCTTGTTTACACCTTGTTTTTTTTGTTGTAGATTCGCACACAGGTGCAAGTGGTTTGTCTTGATTGCGCCTAGATTTTTTTTTTTGTAGATTCACACACAGGTGTAAGTGGTTTGTCTTGATTATGCTCAGCTTTTTTTTCGTACACAGGTGAAAGTGGTTTGTCTTGATGGCGCCTAGGATTTTTTTTTTTTAAGATTCGCACACAGGTGCAAATGGTTTGTCTTGATTGCACCTAGGATTTTTTTTTTTTTAGATTCTCACACAGGTGCAAGTTGTTTGTCTTGATTGTGCCTAGGTTTTTTTTTTCTTTTTTTTTTGATTCGCACACAGGTGCAAGTGTTTTGTCTTGTTTGCGCCCAGGTGTATGTTGTTTGTAGATTCGCACACAGGTGAAATTGGTTTCTCTAGATGGCGTCTTGGTTTTTTTTTTTGTTGTAGATTCGCACACAGGTTCAAGTGGTTTGTCTTGATTGTGCCTATGTTTTTTTTTTTGAAGATTCGCACACAGGTGCAAGTGGTTTGTCTTGATTGCTCCTAGGATTTTTTTTGTAGATTCACACACAGGTGCAATTGATTTGTCTTGATTGCGCCCTGGTTTGTGTTGTTTGTAGATTAGCTCACAGGTGCAATTGGTTTCTCTTGTTTACACCTTGGTTTTTTTGTTGTAGATTCGCACACAGGTGCAAGTGGTTTGTCTTGATTGCGCCTAGTTGTTTTTTTTTTTGGAGATTCGCACACAGGTGCAAGTGGTTTGTCTTGATTACCCCTAGTTTTTTTTTTTTTTTTTTGGAGATTCGCACACAGGTGCAAGTGGTTTGTCTTGATTGCACCTAGATTTTTCTTTTGTAGATTCGCACACAGGTGCAAGTGGTTTGTCTTGATTGCGCCTAGGTTTTTTTTTTGTAGATTCACACACAGGTGCAAGTTGTTTGTCTTGCTTTTGCCTATGTTTTTTTTTTGTAGATTCACACACAGGTGTAAGTGGTTTGTCTTGATTGCCCCTAGAATTTTTTTTTTTGAAGATTCGCACAAAAGTGCAAGGGATTTGCCTTGATTGCGCCCAGGTGTTTGTTGTTTCTAGATTCGCACACAGGTACAACTGGTTTGTCTTGATGGCACCTAAGATTGTTTTTTTTTAGATTCGCACACAGGTGTAAGTGGTTTGTCTTGATTGTTCCGAGTTTTTTTTTTTGAAGATTCGCCCACAGGTGCAAGTGGTTTTTCTTGATTGCTCCTAGGTTTTTTTTTGTAGATTGACACACAGGTGCAATTGGTTTGTCTTGATTGCGGCCTGGTTTGTGTTGTTTGTAGATTAGCACACAGGTCCAATTGGTTTCTCTTGATTACGCCTTGGATTTTTTTGTTGTAGATTCGTACACATGTGCAAGTGGTTTGTCTTGATTGCGCCTAGTTTTTTTTTATTTTGGAGATTCGCACACAGGTGCAAGTGGTTTGTCTTGATTGCGCCTTGGTTTTTTTTTGTAGATTCACACACAGGTGCAAGTGGTTTGTTTTGATTACGGTCAGGTTTTTTTTTTTGAAGATTCGCACAGAGGTGCAAGTGGTTTGTCTTGATTACGCCTAGGTTTTTTTTTTTTTGTAGATTCACACACAGGTGCAAGTGGTTTGTCTTGATTGCGCGTAGGATTTTTTTTTTAGATTCTCACACTTGTGCAAGTGGTTTGTCTTGCTTGTGCCTATGTTTGTTTTTTGTAGGTTCACACACAGGTGTAAGTGGTTTGTCTTGATTACGCTCAGGTTTTTTTTCGCACACAGGTGCAAGTGGTTTTACTTGATTGTGCCTAGGTTTTTTTTTTTTTTTGAAGATTCGCACACAGGTGCAATTGGTTTGTCTTGATTGCGCCTAGGATTTTTTTTTGTTATATTCGCACACAGGTGAAAGTGGTTTGTCTTCATTGCGCCCAGGTGTGTGTTGTTGAAGATTCGCACACAGGTGAAATTGGTTTCTCTAGATTACGCCTTGGTTTTTTTTGTTGTAGATTCGCACACAGGTTCAATTGGTTTGTCTTGATTGTGCCTATGTTTTTTTTTTTTTGAAGATTCGCACACAGGTGCAAGTGGTTTTTCTTGATTGCGCCTAGGTTTTTTTTTTGTAGATTCACACACAGGTGCCATTGGTTTGTCTTGATTGCGCCCTGGTTTGTGTTGCTTGTAGATTAGCACACAGGTGCAATTGGTTTCTCTTGATTACTCCTAGGTTTTTTTTTGTTGTAGATTCGCACACAGGTGCAAGTGGTTTGTCTTGATTGCGTCTAGTTTTTTTTTTTTTTTTTGGAGATTCGCACACAGGTAAAGTGGTTTTTCTTGATTGCGCCATGGTTTTTTTTTGTAGATTCACACACAGGTGTAAGTGGTTTGTCTTGATTACGCTCAGCTTTTTTTTTCGCACACAGATGCAAGTGGTTTGTCTTGATGGCGCCTAGGATTGTTTTTTTTAAGATTCGCACACAGGTGCAAGTGGTTTGTCTTGATTGCGCCTAGGATTTTTTTTTTTAGATTATCACACAGGTGCAAGTGGTTTGTCTTGATTGTGCCTAGGTTTTTTTTTTTTTTTTTTTTTTTTTAGATTCGCACACAGGTGCAAGTGTTTTGTCTTGATTGCGCCTCGGTGTGTGTTGTTTGTAGATTCGCACACAGGTGAAATTGGTTTCTCTAGATTGCGCCTTGGTTTTTTTTTTTGTTGCAGATTCGCACACAGGTTCAAGTGGTTTGTCTTGATTGTGCCTATGTTTTTTTTTTTTTTGAAGATTCGCACACAGGTGCAAGTTGTTTGTCTTGATTGCGCCTAGGTTTTTTTTGTAGATTCACACACAGGTGCAAGTGGTTTTACTTGATTGTGCCTAGGTTTTTTTTTTTTTTTTGAAGATTCGCACACAGGTGCAATTGGTTTGTCTTGATTGCGCCTAGGATTTTTTTTTGTTATATTCGCACACAGGTGAAAGTGGTTTGTCTTCATTGCGCCCAGGTGTGTGTTGTTGAAGATTCGCACACAGGTGAAATTGGTTTCTCTAGATTACGCCTTGGTTTTTTTTGTTGTGGATTCGCACACAGGTTCAATTGGTTTGTCTTGATTGTGCCTATGTTTTTTTTTTTGAAGATTCGCACACAGGTGCAAGTGGTTTTTCTTGATTGCGCCTAGGTTTTTTTTTTGTAGATTCACACACAGGTGCCATTGGTTTGTCTTGATTGCGCCCTGGTTTGTGTTGCTTGTAGATTAGCACACAGGTGCAATTGGTTTCTCTTGATTACTCCTAGGTTTTTTTTTGTTGTAGATTCGCACACAGGTGCAAGTGGTTTGTCTTGATTGCGTCTAGTTTTTTTTTTTTTTTTTGGAGATTCGCACACAGGTAAAGTGGTTTTTCTTGATTGCGCCATGGTTTTTTTTTGTAGATTCACACACAGGTGTAAGTGGTTTGTCTTGATTACGCTCAGCTTTTTTTTTCGCACACAGATGCAAGTGGTTTGTCTTGATGGCGCCTAGGATTGTTTTTTTTAAGATTCGCACACAGGTGCAAGTCGTTTGTCTTGATTGCGCCTAGGATTTTTTTTTTTTAGATTATCACACAGGTGCAAGTGGTTTGTCTTGATTGTGCCTAGGTTTTTTTTTTTTTTTTTTTTTTTTTTAGATTCGCACACAGGTGCAAGTGGTTTGTCTTGATTGCTCCTAGGATTTTTTTTGTAGATTCACACACTGGTGCAATTGGTTTGACTTGATTGCGCCCTGGTTTGTGTTGGTTGTAGATTAGCACACAGGTGCAATTGGTTTCTCTTGTTTACACCTTGGTTTTTTTGTTGTAGATTCGCACACAGGTGCAAGTGGTTTTTCTTGATTGCGCCAATTTTTTTTTTTTTTTGGAGATTCGCACACAAGTAAAGTGGTTTTTCTTGATTGTGCCATGTTTTTTTTTTTGTAGATTCACACACAGGTGTAAGTGGTTTGTCTTGATTACGCTTAGCTTTTTTTTCGCACACAGGTGCAAGTGGTTTGTCTTGATGGCGCCTAGGATTGTTTTTTTTTAAGATTCGCACACAGGTGCAAGTGGTTTGTCTTGATTGCGCCTAGGATTTTTTTTTTTAGATTCTCACACAGGTGCAAGTGGTTTGTCTTGATTGTGCCTAGGTTTTTTTTTTTTTTTAGATTCGCACACAGGTGCAAGTGTTTTGTCTTGATTGCGCCCAGGTGTGTGTTGTTTGTAGATTAGCACACAGGTGAAATTGTTTTCTCTAGATTGCGCCTTGGTTTTTTTTTTTTGTTGTAGATTCGCACACAGGTTCAAGTGGTTTGTTTTGATTGTGCCTATGTTTTTTTTTGAAGATTCGCACACAGGTGCAAGTGGTTTGTCTTGATTGCTCCTAGGATTTTTTTTGTAGATTCACACACAGGTGCAATTGGTTTGTCTTGATTGCGCCCTGGTTTGTGTTGTTTGTAGATTAGCACACAGGTGCAATTGGTTTCTCTTGTTTACACCTTGTTTTTTTTGTTGTAGATTCGCACACAGGTGCAAGTGGTTTGTCTTGATTGCGCCTAGTTTTTTTTTTTTTTGTAGATTCACACACAGGTGTAAGTGGTTTGTCTTGATTACGCTCAGCTTTTTTTTCGTACACAGGTGCAAGTGGTTTGTCTTGATGGCGCCTAGGATTTTTTTTTTTAAGATTCGCACACAGGTGCAAATGGTTTGTCTTGATTGCACCTAGGATTTTTTTTTTTTTAGATTCTCACACAGGTGCAAGTTGTTTGTCTTGATTGTGCCTAGGTTTTTTTTTCTTATTTTTTTGATTCGCACACAGGTGCAAGTGTTTTGTCTTGTTTGCGCCCAGGTGTGTGTTGTTTGTAGATTCGCACACAGGTGAAATTGGTTTCTCTAGATTGCGCCTTGGTTTTTTTTTGTTGTAGATTCGCACACAGGTTCAAGTGGTTTGTCTTGATTGTGCCTATGTTTTTTTTTTTGAAGATTCGCACACAGGTGCAAGTGGTTTGTCTTGATTGCTCCTAGGATTTTTTTTGTAGATTCGCACACAGGTGCAAGTGGTTTGTCTTGATTGCGCCTAGGTTTTTTTTTTTTTGAAGATTCGCATAAAGGTGCAAGTGGTTTGTCTTGATTGCGCCCAAGTGTGTGTTGTTTCTCGATTCGCACACAGGTGCAATTGGTTTGTCTTGATGGCGCCTAGGATTTTTTTTCTTTTTAGATTCGCACACAGGTGCAAGTGGTTTGTCTTGATTGCGCCTAGGTTTTTTTTGGTAGATTCACACACAGGTGCAAGTGGTTTGTCCTTATTGCGCCTAGCATTTTTTTTTTAGATTCGCACACAGGTGCAAGTGGTTTGTCTTGATTTCGCCTAGGTTTTTTTTTTGTAGATTCACACACAGGTGCAATTGGTTTGTCTTGATTACGCCTTGGTTTTTTTGTTTTAGATTCGCACACAGGTGCAAGTGGTTTTTGTTGATTGTGCCTTATGTTTTTATTTTGAAGATTCGCACACAGGTGCAAGTGGTTTGTCTTGATTGCGGCTAGTTTTTTTGTTTTTTGTAGATTCGCACACAGGTGCAAGTGGTTTGTCTTGATTACCCCTAGTTTTTTTTTTTTTTTTTTTGGAGATTCGCACACAGGTGCAAGTGGTTTGTCTTGATTGCACCTAGATTTTTCTTTTGTAGATTCGCACACAGTTGCAAGTGGTTTGTCTTGATTTCGCCTAGGTTTTTTTTTTTGTAGATTCACACACAGGTGCAAGTGGTTTGTCTTGATTTTGCCTATGTTTTTTTTTGTAGATTCACACACAGGTGTAAGTGGTTTGTCTTGATTGCCCCTAGAATTTTTTTTTTGAAGATTCGCACAGAAGTGCAAGGGGTTTGCCTTGATTGCGCCCAGGTGTTTGTTATTTCTAGATTCGCACACAGGTACAATTGGTTTGTCTTGATGGCACCTAAGATTGTTTTTTTTTAGATTCGCACACAGGTGTAAGTGGTTTGTCTTGATTGTTCCGAGTTTTTTTTTTTGAAGATTCGCCCACAGGTGCAAGTGGTTTTTCTTGATTGCTCCTAGGTTTTTTTTTGTAGATTGACACACAGGTGCAATTGGTTTGTCTTGATTGCGGCCTGGTTTGTGTTGTTTGTAGATTAGCACACAGGTCCAATTGGTTTCTCTTGATTACGCCTTGGGTTTTTTTGTTGTAGATTCGTACACATGTGCAAGTGGTTTGTCTTGATTGCGCCTAGTTTTTTTTTTATTTTGGAGATTCGCACACAGGTGCAAGTGGTTTGTCTTGATTGCGCCTTGGTTTTTTTTTGTAGATTCACACACAGGTGCAAGTGGTTTGTTTTGATTATTATCAGGTTTTTTTTTTTTGAAGATTCGCACAGAGGTGCAAGTGGTTTGTCTTGATTACGCCTAGGTTTTTTTTTTTTTTTTGTAGATTCACACACAGGTGCAAGTGGTTTGTCTTGATTGCGCGTAGGATTATTTTTTTTTAGATTCTCACACTTGTGCAAGTGGTTTGTCTTGCTTGTTCCTATGTTTTTTTTTTTTGTAGGTTCACACACAGGTGTAAGTGGTTTGTCTTGATTGCCCCTAGAATTTTTTTTTGAAGATTCGCATAGAAGTGCAAGGGGTTTGTCTTGATTGCGCCCAGGTGTTTGTTGTTTCTAGATTCGTACACAGGTACAATTGGTTTGTCTTGATTGTGCCGAGTTTTTTTTTTTTTTTGAAGATTCGCACACAGGTGCAAGTGGTTTTTCTTGATTGCTCCTAGGTTTTTTTTTTTGAAGATTCGCACACAGGTGCAAGTGGTTTTTCTTGATTGCGCCTAGGTTTTTTTTGTAGATTCACACACAGGTGCAATTGGTTTGTCTTGATTGCGCCCTGGTTTGTGTTGTTTGTAGATTAGCACACAGGTGCTATTGGTTTCTCTTGATTACGCCTTGGTTTTTTTGTTGTAGATTCGCACACAGGTGCAAGTGGTTTGTCTTGATTGCGCCTTGGTTTTTTTTTTTTTTTGTAGATTCGCACACAGGTGCAAGTGGTTTGTCTTGATTGCGCCTTGGTTTTTTTTTTTTGTAGATTCACACACAGGTGCAAGTGGTTTGTCCTGATTGCGCTCAGGTTTTTTTTTGTGAAGATTCGCACAGAGGTGCAAGTGGTTTGTCTTGATTGTGCCTAGGTTTTTTTTTTTTTTAGATTCGCACACAGGTGCAAGTGTTTTGTCTTGATTGTGCCCAGGTGTGTGTTGTTTTTAGATTCGCACACAGGTGAAATTGGTTTCTCTAGATTGCGCCTTGGTTTTTTTTTTTGGTGCAGATTCGCACACAGGTTCAAGTGGTTTGTCTTGATTGTGCCTATGTTTTTTTTTTTTTTGAAGATTCGCACACAGGTGCAAGTGGTTTGTCTTGATTGCTCCTAGGATTTTTTTTGTAGATTCACACACTGGTGCAATTGGTTTGACTTGATTGCGCCCTGGTTTGTGTTGGTTGTAGATTAGCACACAGGTGCAATTGGTTTCTCTTGTTTACACCTTGGTTTTTTTGTTGTAGATTCGCACACAGGTGCAAGTGGTTTTTCTTGATTGCGCCAATTTTTTTTTTTTTTTGGAGATTCGCACACAAGTAAAGTGGTTTTTCTTGATTGTGCCATGTTTTTTTTTTGTAGATTCACACACAGGTGTAAGTGGTTTGTCTTGATTACGCTTAGCTTTTTTTTCGCACACAGGTGCAAGTGGTTTGTCTTGATGGCGCCTAGGATTGTTTTTTTTTAAGATTCGCACACAGGTGCAAGTGGTTTGTCTTGATTGCGCCTAGGATTTTTTTTTTTTAGATTCTCACACAGGTGCAAGTGGTTTGTCTTGATTGTGCCTAGGTTTTATTTTTTTTTTTTTAGATTCGCACACAGGTGCAAGTGTTTTGTCTTGATTGCGCCCAGGTGTGTGTTGTTTGTAGATTAGCACACAGGTGAAATTGTTTTCTCTAGATTGCGCCTTGGTTTTTTTTTTGTTGTAGATTCGCACACAGGTTCAAGTGGTTTGTTTTGATTGTGCCTATGTTTTTTTTTGAAGATTCGCACACAGGTGCAAGTGGTTTGTCTTGATTGCTCCTAGGATTTTTTTTGTAGATTCACACACAGGTGCAATTGGTTTGTCTTGATTGCGCCCTGGTTTGTGTTGTTTGTAGATTAGCACACAGGTGCAATTGGTTTCTCTTGTTTACACCTTGTTTTTTTTGTTGTAGATTCGCACACAGGTGCAAGTGGTTTGTCTTGATTGCGCCTAGTTTTTTTTTTTTTTTGTAGATTCACACACAGGTGTAAGTGGTTTGTCTTGATTACGCTCAGCTTTTTTTTCGCACACAGGTGCAAGTGGTTTGTCTTGATGGCGCCTAAGATTTTTTTTTTTAAGATTCGCACACAGGTGCAAATGGTTTGTCTTGATTGCACCTAGGATTTTTTTTTTAGATTCTCACACAGGTGCAAGTTGTTTGTCTTGATTGTGCCTAGGTTTTTTTTTCTTTTTTTTTTTGATTCACACACAGGTGCAAGTGTTTTGTCTTGTTTGCGCCCAGGTGTGTGTTGTTTGTAGATTCGCACACAGGTGAAATTGGTTTCTCTAGATTGCGCCTTGGTTTTTTTTTGTTGTAGATTCGCACACAGGTTCAAGTGGTTTGTCTTGATTGTGCCTATGTTTTTTTTTTGAAGATTCGCACACAGGTGCAAGTGTTTTGTCTTGATTGCTCCTAGGATTTTTTTTGTAGATTCGCACACAGGTGCAAGTGGTTTGTCTTGATTGCGCCTAGGTTTTTTTTTTTTTGAAGATTCGCATAAAGGTGCAAGTGGTTTGTCTTGATTGCGCCCAAGTGTGTGTTGTTTCTCGATTCGCACACAGGTGCAATTGGTTTGTATTGATTGCGCCTAGGATTTTTTTTTTTTTTAGATTCGCACACAGGTGCAAGTGGTTTGTCTTGATTGCGCCTAGGTTTTTTTTGGTAGATTCACACACAGGTGCAAGTGGTTTGTCCTTATTGCGCCTAGCATTTTTTTTTTAGATTCGCACACAGGTGCAAGTGGTTTGTCTTGATTTCGCCTAGGTTTTTTTTTTGTAGATTCACACACAGGTGCAATTGGTTTGTTTTGATTACGCCTTGGTTTTTTTGTTTTAGATTCGCACACAGGTGCAAGTGGTTTTTGTTGATTGTGCCTTATGTTTTTATTTTGAAGATTCGCACACAGGTGCAAGTGGTTTGTCTTGATTGCGGCTAGTTTTTTTGTTTTTTGTAGATTCGCACACAGGTGCAAGTGGTTTGTCTTGATTACCCCTAGTTTTTTTTTTTTTTTTTTTGGAGATTCGCACACAGGTGCAAGTGGTTTGTCTTGATTGCACCTAGATTTTTCTTTTGTAGATTCGCACACAGGTGCAAGTGGTTTGTCTTGATTGCGCCTAGGTTTTTTTTTTGTAGATTCACACACAGGTGCAAGTGGTTTGTCTTGCTTTTGCCTATGTTTTTTTTTGTAGATTCACACACAGGTGTAAGTGGTTTGTCTTGATTGCCCCTAGAATTTTTTTTTTGAAGATTCGCACAGAAGTGCAAGGGGTTTGCCTTGATTGCGCCCAGGTGTTTGTTGTTTCTAGATTCGCACACAGGTACAATTGGTTTGTCTTGATGGCACCTAAGATTGTTTTTTTTTAGATTCGCACACAGGTGTAAGTGGTTTGTCTTGATTGTTCCGAGTTTTTTTTTTTGAAGATTCGCCCACAGGTGCAAGTGGTTTTTCTTGATTGCTCCTAGGTTTTTTTTTGTAGATTGACACACAGGTGCAATTGGTTTGTCTTGATTGCGGCCTGGTTTGTGTTGTTTGTAGATTAGCACACAGGTCCAATTGGTTTCTCTTGATTACGCCTTGGGTTTTTTTGTTGTAGATTCGTACACATGTGCAAGTGGTTTGTCTTGATTGCGCCTAGTTTTTTTTTATTTTGGAGATTCGCACACAGGTGCAAGTGGTTTGTCTTGATTGCGCCTTGGTTTTTTTTTGTAGATTCACACACAGGTGCAAGTGGTTTGTTTTGATTATGGTCAGGTTTTTTTTTTTTGAAGATTCGCACAGAGGTGCAAGTGGTTTGTCTTGATTACGCCTAGGTTTTTTTTTTTTTTGTAGATTCACACACAGGTGCAAGTGGTTTGTCTTGATTGCGCGTAGGATTTTTTTTTTTTAGATTCTCACACTTGTGCAAGTGGTTTGTCTTGCTTGTTCCTATGTTTTTTTTTTTGTAGGTTCACACACAGGTGTAAGTGGTTTGTCTTGATTGCCCCTAGAATTTTTTTTTGAAGATTCGCATAGAAGTGCAAGGGGTTTGTCTTGATTGCGCCCAGGTGTTTGTTGTTTCTAGATTCGTACACAGGTACAATTGGTTTGTCTTGATTGTGCCGAGTTTTTTTTTTTTTTTGAAGATTCGCACACAGGTGCAAGTGGTTTTTCTTGATTGCTCCTAGGTTTTTTTTTTTGAAGATTCACACAGGTGCAAGTGGTTTTTCTTGATTGCGCCTAGGTTTTTTTTGTAGATTCACACACAGGTGCAATTGGTTTGTCTTGATTGCGCCCTGGTTTGTGTGGTTTGTAGATTAGCACACAGGTGCTATTGGTTTCTCTTGATTACGCCTTGGTTTTTTTGTTGTAGATTCGCACACAGGTGCAAGTGGTTTGTCTTGATTGCGCCTTGGTTTTTTTTTTTTTTTTTGTAGATTCGCACACAGGTGCAAGTGGTTTGTCTTGATTGCGCCTTGGTTTTTTTTTTTTGTAGATTCACACACAGGTGCAAGTGGTTTGTCCTGATTGCGCTCAGGTTTTTTTTTGTGAATATTCGCACAGAGGTGCAAGTGGTTTGTCTTGATTGTGCCTAGGTTTTTTTTTTTTTTTAGATTCGCACACAGGTGCAAGTGTTTTGTCTTGATTGTGCCCAGGTGTGTGTTGTTTTTAGATTCGCACAGAGGTGAAATAGGTTTCTCTTGATTGCGGCTTGGTTTTTTTTTTTTTTGTTGTAGATTCGCACACAGGTACAAGTGGTTTGTCTTGATTGTGCCTAATTTTTTTTTTTTTGAAGATTCGCACACAGGTGCAAGTGGTTTGTCTTTATTGCGCCTTGGTTTTTTTTTTTTTGTAGATTCGCACACAGGTGCAAGTGGTTTGTCTTGATTGCGCCTTGGTGTTTTTTTTGTAGATTCACACACAGGTGCAAGTGGTTTGTCCTGATTACGCTCAGGTTTTTTTTTGTGAAGATTCGCACAGAGGTGCAAGTGGTTTGTCTTGATTGTGCCTAGGTTTTTTTTTTTTTTTAGATTCTACACAGGTGCAAGTGTTTTGTCTTGATTGCGCCCATGTGTGTGTTGTTTTTAGATTCGCACACAGGTGAAATAGGTTTCTCTTGATTGCGCCTTGGTTTTTTTTTTGTTGTAGATTCGCACACAGGTGCAAGTGGTTTGTCTTGATTGCGCCTTGGTTTTTTTTTTTTTTTTTTAGATTCACACACAGGTGCAAGTGGTTTGGCTTGATTATGCTCAGGTTTTTTTTTTTTTTTTTGAAGATTCGCACACAGGTGCGAGTTGTTTGTCTTGATTGCGCCTAGGTTTTTTTTGTAGATTCACACACAGGTGCAAGTGGTTTTTCTTGATTGTGCCTAGGTTTTTTTTTTTTGAAGATTCGCACACAGGTGCAATTGGTTTGTCTTGATTGCGCCTAGGATTTTTTTTTGTTATATTCGCACACAGGTGAAAGTGGTTTGTCTTCATTGCGCCCAGGTGTGTGTTGTTGAAGATTCGCACACAGGTGAAATTGGTTTTTCCAGATTACGCCTTGGTTTTTTTTGTTGTAGATTCGCACACAGGTGCAAGTGGTTTGTCTTGATTGCGCCTAGTTTTTTTTTTTTTTTGGAGATTCGCACACAGGTAAAGTGGTTTTTCTTGATTGCGGCATTGTTTTTTTTTGTAGATTCACACACAGGTGTAAGTGGTTTGTCTTGATTACGCTGAGCTTTTTTTTCGCACACAGGTGCAAGTGGTTTGTCTTGATGGAGCCTAGGATTGTTTTTTTTTTAAGATTCGCACACAGGTGCAAGTGGTTTGTCTTGATTGCGCCTAGGTATTTTTTTTTTTTTGAAGATTCTCATAAAGGTGCAAGTGGTTTGTCTTGATTGCGCCCAAGTGTGTGTTGTTTCTCGATTCGCACACAGGTGCAATTGGTTTGTCTTGATGGCGCCTAGGATTTTTTTTTTTTTTTTTTAGATTCGCACACAGGTGCAAGTGGTTTGTCTTCATTGCGCCTAGGTTTTTTTTGGTAGATTCACACACAGGTGCAAGTGGTTTGTCTTGATTTCGCCTAGGTTTTTTTTTTGTAGATTCACACACAGGTGCAATTGGTTTGTTTTGATTACGCCTTGGTTTTTTTGTTTTAGATTCGCACACAGGTGCAAGTGGTTTTTGTTGATTGTGCCTTATGTTTTTATTTTGAAGATTCGCACACAGGTGCAAGTGGTTTGTCTTGATTGCGGCTAGTTTTTTTGTTTTTTGTAGATTCGCACACAGGTGCAAGTGGTTTGTCTTGATTACCCCTAGTTTTTTTTTTTTTTTTTTTGGAGATTCGCACACAGGTGCAAGTGGTTTGTCTTGATTGCACCTAGATTTTTCTTTTGTAGATTCGCACACAGGTGCAAGTGGTTTGTCTTGATTGCGCCTAGGTTTTTTTTTTTGTAGATTCACACACAGGTGCAAGTGGTTTGTCTTGCTTTTGCCTATGTTTTTTTTTGTAGATTCACACACAGGTGTAAGTGGTTTGTCTTGATTGCCCCTAGAATTTTTTTTTTGAAGATTCGCACAGAAGTGCAAGGGGTTTGCCTTGATTGCGCCCAGGTGTTTGTTGTTTCTAGATTCGCACACAGGTACAATTGGTTTGTCTTGATGGCACCTAAGATTGTTTTTTTTTAGATTCGCACACAGGTGTAAGTGGTTTGTCTTGATTGTTCCGAGTTTTTTTTTTTGAAGATTCGCCCACAGGTGCAAGTGTTTTTTCTTGATTGCTCCTAGGTTTTTTTTTGTAGATTGACACACAGGTGCAATTGGTTTGTCTTGATTGCTGCCTGGTTTGTGTTGTTTGTAGATTAGCACACAGGTCCAATTGGTTTCTCTTGATTACGCCTTGGGTTTTTTTGTTGTAGATTCGTACACATGTGCAAGTGGTTTGTCTTGATTGCGCCTAGTTTTTTTTTATTTTGGAGATTCGCACACAGGTGCAAGTGGTTTGTCTTGATTGCGCCTTGGTTTTTTTTTGTAGATTCACACACAGGTGCAAGTGGTTTGTTTTGATTACGGTCAGGTTTTTTTTTTTTTGAAGATTCGCACAGAGGTGCAAGTGGTTTGTCTTGATTACGCCTAGGTTTTTTTTTTTTTTTTGTAGATTCACACACAGGTGCAAGTGGTTTGTCTTGATTGCGCGTAGGATTTTTTTTTTAGATTCTCACACTTGTGCAAGTGGTTTGTCTTGCTTGTGTCTATGTTTTTTTTTTTGTAGGTTCACACACAGGTGTAAGTGGTTTGTCTTGATTGCCCCTAGAATTTTTTTTTTTGAAGATTCCCATAGAAGTGCAAGGGGTTTGTCTTGATTGCGCCCAGGTGTTTGTTGTTTCTAGATTCGTACACAGGTACAATTGGTTTGTCTTGATTGTGCCGAGTTTTTTTTTTTTTTTGAAGATTCGCACACAGGTGCAAGTGGTTTTTCTTGATTGCTCCTAGGTTTTTTTTTTTGAAGATTCGCACACAGGTGCAAGTGGTTTTTCTTGATTGCGCCTAGGTTTTTTTTGTAGATTCACACACCGGTGCAATTGGTTTGTCTTGATTGCGCCCTGGTTTGTGTTGTTTGTAGATTAGCACACAGGTGCTATTGGTTTCTCTTGATTACGCCTTGGTTTTTTTGTTGTAGATTCGCACACAGGTGCAAGTGGTTTTTGTTGATTGTGCCTTATGTTTTTATTTTGAAGATTCGCACACAGGTGCAAGTGGTTTGTCTTGATTGCGGCTAGTTTTTTTGTTTTTTGTAGATTCGCACACAGGTGCAAGTGGTTTGTCTTGATTACCCCTAGTTTTTTTTTTTTTTTTTTTTTTTGGAGATTCGCACACAGGTGCAAGTGGTTTGTCTTGATTGCACCTAGATTTTTCTTTTGTAGATTCGCACACAGGTGCAAGTGGTTTGTCTTGATTGCGCCTAGGTTTTTTTTTTTTTGTAGATTCACACACAGGTGCAAGTGGTTTGTCTTGCTTTTGCCTATGTTTTTTTTTGTAGATTCACACACAGGTGTAAGTGGTTTGTCTTGATTGCCCCTAGAATTTTTTTTTTGAAGATTCGCACAGAAGTGCAAGGGGTTTGCCTTGATTGCGCCCAGGTGTTTGTTGTTTCTAGATTCGCACACAGGTACAATTGGTTTGTCTTGATGGCACCTAAGATTGTTTTTTTTTAGATTCGCACACAGGTGTAAGTGGTTTGTCTTGATTGTTCCGAGTTTTTTTTTTTGAAGATTCGCCCACAGGTGCAAGTGTTTTTTCTTGATTGCTCCTAGGTTTTTTTTTGTAGATTGACACACAGGTGCCATTGGTTTGTCTTGATTGCTCCCTGGTTTGTGTTGTTTGTAGATTAGCACACAGGTCCAATTGGTTTCTCTTGATTACGCCTTGGGTTTTTTTGTTGTAGATTCGTACACATGTGCAAGTGGTTTGTCTTGATTGCGCCTAGTTTTTTTTTATTTTGGAGATTCGCACACAGGTGCAAGGGTTTGTCTTGATTGCGACTTGGTTTTTTTTTGTAGATTCACACACAGGTGCAAGTGGTTTGTTTTGATTACGGTCAGGTTTTTTTTTTTGAAGATTCGCACAGAGGTGCAAGTGGTTTGTCTTGATTACGCCTAGGTTTTTTTTTTTTTTTTTAGATTCTCACACTTGTGCAAGTGGTTTGTCTTGCTTGTGCCTATGTTTTTTTTTGTAGGTTCACACACAGGTGTAAGTGGTTTGTCTTGATTGCCCCTAGAATTTTTTTTTGAAGATTCGCATAGAAGTGCAAGGGGTTTGTCTTGATTGCGCCCAGGTGTTTGTTGTTTCTAGATTCGTACACAGGTACAATTGGTTTGTCTTGATTGTGCCGAGTTTTTTTTTTTTTTTAAAGATTCGCACACATGTGCAAGTGGTTTTTCTTGATTGCTCCTAGGTTTTTTTTTTTTGAAGATTCGCACACAGGTGCAAGTGGTTTTTCTTGATTGCGCCTAGGTTTTTTTTGTAGATTCACACACAGGTGCAATTGGTTTGTCTTGATTGCGCCCTGGTTTGTGTTGTTTGTAGATTAGCACACAGGTGCTATTGGTTTCTCTTGATTACGCCTTGGTTTTTTTGTTGTAGATTCGCACACAGGTGCAAGTGGTTTGTCTTGATTGCGCCTTGGTTTTTTTTTTTTGTAGATTCGCACACAGGTGCAAGTGGTTTGTCTTGATTGCGCCTTGTTTTTTTTTTTTTTGTAGATTCACACACAGGTGCAAGTGGTTTGTCCTGATTACGCTCAGGTTTTTTTTTGTGAATATTCGCACAGAGGTGCAAGTGGTTTGTCTTGATTGTGCCTAGGTTTTTTTTTTTTTTAGATTCGCACACAGGTGCAAGTGTTTTGTCTTGATTGTGCCCAGGTGTGTGTTGTTTTTAGATTCGCACAGAGGTGAAATAGGTTTCTCTTGATTGCGGCTTGGTTTTTTTTTTTTTTGTTGTAGATTCGCACACAGGTACAAGTGGTTTGTCTTGATTGTGCCTAATTTTTTTTTTTTTTGAAGATTCGCACACAGGTGCAAGTGGTTTGTCTTTATTGCGCCTTGGTTTTTTTTTTTTTGTAGATTCGCACACAGGTGCAAGTGGTTTGTCTTGATTGCGCCTTGGTGTTTTTTTTGTAGATTCACACACAGGTGCAAGTGGTTTGTCCTGATTACGCTCAGGTTTTTTTTTGTGAAGATTCGCACAGAGGTGCAAGTGGTTTGTCTTGATTGTGCCTAGGTTTTTTTTTTTTTTAGATTCTACACAGGTGCAAGTGTTTTGTCTTGATTGCGCCCATGTGTGTGTTGTTTTTAGATTTGCACACAGGTGAAATAGGTTTCTCTTGATTGCGCCTTGGTTTTTTTTTTGTTGTAGATTCGCACACAGGTGCAAGTGGTTTGTCTTGATTGCGCCTTGGTTTTTTTTTTTTTTTTTTAGATTCACACACAGGTGCAAGTGGTTTGGCTTGATTATGCTCAGGTTTTTTTTTTTTTTTTTGAAGATTCGCACACAGGTGCGAGTTGTTTGTCTTGATTGCGCCTAGGTTTTTTTTGTAGATTCACACACAGGTGCAAGTGGTTTTTCTTGATTGTGCCTAGGTTTTTTTTTTTTGAAGATTCGCACACAGGTGCAATTGGTTTGTCTTGATTGCGCCTAGGATTTTTTTTTGTTATATTCGCACACAGGTGAAAGTGGTTTGTCTTCATTGCGCCCAGGTGTGTGTTGTTGAAGATTCGCACACAGGTGAAATTGGTTTTTCCAGATTACGCCTTGGTTTTTTTTGTTGTAGATTCGCACACAGGTGCAAGTGGTTTGTCTTGATTGCGCCTAGTTTTTTTTTTTTTTTGGAGATTCGCACACAGGTAAAGTGGTTTTTCTTGATTGCGGCATTGTTTTTTTTTGTAGATTCACACACAGGTGTAAGTGGTTTGTCTTGATTACGCTGAGTTTTTTTTCGCACACAGGTGCAAGTGGTTTGTCTTGATGGAGCCTAGGATTGTTTTTTTTTTAAGATTCGCACACAGGTGCAAGTGGTTTGTCTTGATTGCGCCTAGGTATTTTTTTTTTTTGAAGATTCTCATAAAGGTGCAAGTGGTTTGTCTTGATTGCGCCCAAGTGTGTGTTGTTTCTCGATTCGCACACAGGTGCAATTGGTTTGTCTTGATGGCGCCTAGGATTTTTTTTTTTTTTTTTTAGATTCGCACACAGGTGCAAGTGGTTTGTCTTCATTGCGCCTAGGTTTTTTTTGGTAGATTCACACACAGGTGCAAGTGGTTTGTCTTGATTTCGCCTAGGTTTTTTTTTTGTAGATTCACACACAGGTGCAATTGGTTTGTTTTGATTACGCCTTGGTTTTTTTGTTTTAGATTCGCACACAGGTGCAAGTGGTTTTTGTTGATTGTGCCTTATGTTTTTATTTTGAAGATTCGCACACAGGTGCAAGTGGTTTGTCTTGATTGCGGCTAGTTTTTTTGTTTTTTGTAGATTCGCACACAGGTGCAAGTGGTTTGTCTTGATTACCCCTAGTTTTTTTTTTTTTTTTTTTGGAGATTCGCACACAGGTGCAAGTGGTTTGTCTTGATTGCACCTAGATTTTTCTTTTGTAGATTCGCACACAGGTGCAAGTGGTTTGTCTTGATTGCGCCTAGGTTTTTTTTTTGTAGATTCACACACAGGTGCAAGTGGTTTGTCTTGCTTTTGCCTATGTTTTTTTTTGTAGATTCACACACAGGTGTAAGTGGTTTGTCTTGATTGCCCCTAGAATTTTTTTTTTGAAGATTCGCACAGAAGTGCAAGGGGTTTGCCTTGATTGCGCCCAGGTGTTTGTTGTTTCTAGATTCGCACACAGGTACAATTGGTTTGTCTTGATGGCACCTAAGATTGTTTTTTTTTAGATTCGCACACAGGTGTAAGTGGTTTGTCTTGATTGTTCCGAGTTTTTTTTTTTGAAGATTCGCCCACAGGTGCAAGTGTTTTTTCTTGATTGCTCCTAGGTTTTTTTTTGTAGATTGACACACAGGTGCAATTGGTTTGTCTTGATTGCTGCCTGGTTTGTGTTGTTTGTAGATTAGCACACAGGTCCAATTGGTTTCTCTTGATTACGCCTTGGGTTTTTTTGTTGTAGATTCGTACACATGTGCAAGTGGTTTGTCTTGATTGCGCCTAGTTTTTTTTTATTTTGGAGATTCGCACACAGGTGCAAGTGGTTTGTCTTGATTGCGCCTTGGTTTTTTTTTGTAGATTCACACACAGGTGCAAGTGGTTTGTTTTGATTACGGTCAGGTTTTTTTTTTTTTGAAGATTCGCACAGAGGTGCAAGTGGTTTGTCTTGATTACGCCTAGGTTTTTTTTTTTTTTTTGTAGATTCACACACAGGTGCAAGTGGTTTGTCTTGATTGCGCATAGGATTTTTTTTTTAGATTCTCACACTTGTGCAAGTGGTTTGTCTTGCTTGTGTCTATGTTTTTTTTTTTGTAGGTTCACACACAGGTGTAAGTGGTTTGTCTTGATTGCCCCTAGAATTTTTTTTTTGAAGATTCCCATAGAAGTGCAAGGGGTTTGTCTTGATTGCGCCCAGGTGTTTGTTGTTTCTAGATTCGTACACAGGTACAATTGGTTTGTCTTGATTGTGCCGAGTTTTTTTTTTTTTTTGAAGATTCGCACACAGGTGCAAGTGGTTTTTCTTGATTGCTCCTAGGTTTTTTTTTTTGAAGATTCGCACACAGGTGCAAGTGGTTTTTCTTGATTGCGCCTAGGTTTTTTTTGTAGATTCACACACCGGTGCAATTGGTTTGTCTTGATTGCGCCCTGGTTTGTGTTGTTTGTAGATTAGCACACAGGTGCTATTGGTTTCTCTTGATTACGCCTTGGTTTTTTTGTTGTAGATTCGCACACAGGTGCAAGTGGTTTTTGTTGATTGTGCCTTATGTTTTTATTTTGAAGATTCGCACACAGGTGCAAGTGGTTTGTCTTGATTGCGGCTAGTTTTTTTGTTTTTTGTAGATTCGCACACAGGTGCAAGTGGTTTGTCTTGATTACCCCTAGTTTTTTTTTTTTTTTTTTTTTTTTGGAGATTCGCACACAGGTGCAAGTGGTTTGTCTTGATTGCACCTAGATTTTTCTTTTGTAGATTCGCACACAGGTGCAAGTGGTTTGTCTTGATTGCGCCTAGGTTTTTTTTTTTTTGTAGATTCACACACAGGTGCAAGTGGTTTGTCTTGCTTTTGCCTATGTTTTTTTTTGTAGATTCACACACAGGTGTAAGTGGTTTGTCTTGATTGCCCCTAGAATTTTTTTTTTGAAGATTCGCACAGAAGTGCAAGGGGTTTGCCTTGATTGCGCCCAGGTGTTTGTTGTTTCTAGATTCGCACACAGGTACAATTGGTTTGTCTTGATGGCACCTAAGATTGTTTTTTTTTAGATTCGCACACAGGTGTAAGTGGTTTGTCTTGATTGTTCCGAGTTTTTTTTTTTGAAGATTCGCCCACAGGTGCAAGTGTTTTTTCTTGATTGCTCCTAGGTTTTTTTTTGTAGATTGACACACAGGTGCAATTGGTTTGTCTTGATTGCTCCCTGGTTTGTGTTGTTTGTAGATTAGCACACAGGTCCAATTGGTTTCTCTTGATTACGCCTTGGGTTTTTTTGTTGTAGATTCGTACACATGTGCAAGTGGTTTGTCTTGATTGCGCCTAGTTTTTTTTTATTTTGGAGATTCGCACACAGGTGCAAGGGTTTGTCTTGATTGCGACTTGGTTTTTTTTTGTAGATTCACACACAGGTGCAAGTGGTTTGTTTTGATTACGGTCAGGTTTTTTTTTTTGAAGATTCGCACAGAGGTGCAAGTGGTTTGTCTTGATTACGCCTAGGTTTTTTTTTTTTTTTTTTAGATTCTCACACTTGTGCAAGTGGTTTGTCTTGCTTGTGCCTATGTTTTTTTTTTGTAGGTTCACACACAGGTGTAAGTGGTTTGTCTTGATTGCCCCTAGAATTTTTTTTTGAAGATTCGCATAGAAGTGCAAGGGGTTTGTCTTGATTGCGCCCAGGTGTTTGTTGTTTCTAGATTCGTACACAGGTACAATTGGTTTGTCTTGATTGTGCCGAGTTTTTTTTTTTTTTTTAAAGATTCGCACACATGTGCAAGTGGTTTTTCTTGATTGCTCCTAGGTTTTTTTTTTTTGAAGATTCGCACACAGGTGCAAGTGGTTTTTCTTGATTGCGCCTAGGTTTTTTTTGTAGATTCACACACAGGTGCAATTGGTTTGTCTTGATTGCGCCCTGGTTTGTGTTGTTTGTAGATTAGCACACAGGTGCTATTGGTTTCTCTTGATTACGCCTTGGTTTTTTTGTTGTAGATTCGCACACAGGTGCAAGTGGTTTGTCTTGATTGCGCCTTGGTTTTTTTTTTTTTGTAGATTCGCACACAGGTGCAAGTGGTTTGTCTTGATTGCGCCTTGTTTTTTTTTTTTTTTGTAGATTCACACACAGGTGCAAGTGGTTTGTCCTGATTACGCTCAGGTTTTTTTTTTTGTGAAGATTCGCACAGAGGTGCAAGTGATTTGTCTTGATTGTGCCTAGGTTTTTTTTTTTTTTTTTTTTTTTTAGATTCGCACACTGGTGCAAGTGTTTTGTCTTGATTGTGCCCAGGTGTGTGTTGTTTTTAGATTCGCACACAGGTGAAATAGGTTTCTCTTGATTGCGCCTTGGTTTTTTTTTTGTTGTAGATTCGCACACAGGTACAATTGGTTTGTCTTTATTGTGCCTAATTTTTTTTTTTTTGAAGATTCGCACACAGGTGCAAGTGGTTTGTCTTGATTGCGCCTTGGTTTTTTTTTTTTTGTAGATTCGTACACAGGTGCAAGTGGTTTGTATTGATTGCGCCTCGGTTTTTTTTTTGTAGATTCACACACAGGTGCAAGTGGTTTGTCCTGATTACCCTCAGGTTTTTTTTTGTGAAGATTCGCACAGAGGTGCAAGTGGTTTGTCTTGATTGTGCCTAGGTTTTTTTTTTTTTTTAGATTCTACACAGGTGCAAGTGTTTTGTCTTGATTGCCCCTAGAATTTTTTTTTTGAAGATTCCCATAGAAGTGCAAGGGGTTTGTCTTGATTGCGCCCAGGTGTTTGTTGTTTCTAGATTCGTACACAGGTACAATTGGTTTGTCTTGATTGTGCCGAGTTTTTTTTTTTTTTTGAAGATTCGCACACAGGTGCAAGTGGTTTTTCTTGATTGCTCCTAGGTTTTTTTTTTTGAAGATTCGCACACAGGTGCAAGTGGTTTTTCTTGATTGCGCCTAGGTTTTTTTTGTAGATTCACACACCGGTGCAATTGGTTTGTCTTGATTGCGCCCTGGTTTGTGTTGTTTGTAGATTAGCACACAGGTGCTATTGGTTTCTCTTGATTACGCCTTGGTTTTTTTGTTGTAGATTCGCACACAGGTGCAAGTGGTTTTTGTTGATTGTGCCTTATGTTTTTATTTTGAAGATTCGCACACAGGTGCAAGTGGTTTGTCTTGATTGCGGCTAGTTTTTTTGTTTTTTGTAGATTCGCACACAGGTGCAAGTGGTTTGTCTTGATTACCCCTAGTTTTTTTTTTTTTTTTTTTTTTTGGAGATTCGCACACAGGTGCAAGTGGTTTGTCTTGATTGCACCTAGATTTTTCTTTTGTAGATTCGCACACAGGTGCAAGTGGTTTGTCTTGATTGCGCCTAGGTTTTTTTTTTTTTGTAGATTCACACACAGGTGCAAGTGGTTTGTCTTGCTTTTGCCTATGTTTTTTTTTGTAGATTCACACACAGGTGTAAGTGGTTTGTCTTGATTGCCCCTAGAATTTTTTTTTTGAAGATTCGCACAGAAGTGCAAGGGGTTTGCCTTGATTGCGCCCAGGTGTTTGTTGTTTCTAGATTCGCACACAGGTACAATTGGTTTGTCTTGATGGCACCTAAGATTGTTTTTTTTTAGATTCGCACACAGGTGTAAGTGGTTTGTCTTGATTGTTCCGAGTTTTTTTTTTTGAAGATTCGCCCACAGGTGCAAGTGTTTTTTCTTGATTGCTCCTAGGTTTTTTTTTGTAGATTGACACACAGGTGCAATTGGTTTGTCTTGATTGCTCCCTGGTTTGTGTTGTTTGTAGATTAGCACACAGGTCCAATTGGTTTCTCTTGATTACGCCTTGGGTTTTTTTGTTGTAGATTCGTACACATGTGCAAGTGGTTTGTCTTGATTGCGCCTAGTTTTTTTTTATTTTGGAGATTCGCACACAGGTGCAAGGGTTTGTCTTGATTGCGACTTGGTTTTTTTTTGTAGATTCACACACAGGTGCAAGTGGTTTGTTTTGATTACGGTCAGGTTTTTTTTTTTGAAGATTCGCACAGAGGTGCAAGTGGTTTGTCTTGATTACGCCTAGGTTTTTTTTTTTTTTTTTAGATTCTCACACTTGTGCAAGTGGTTTGTCTTGCTTGTGCCTATGTTTTTTTTTTGTAGGTTCACACACAGGTGTAAGTGGTTTGTCTTGATTGCCCCTAGAATTTTTTTTTGAAGATTCGCATAGAAGTGCAAGGGGTTTGTCTTGATTGCGCCCAGGTGTTTGTTGTTTCTAGATTCGTACACAGGTACAATTGGTTTGTCTTGATTGTGCCGAGTTTTTTTTTTTTTTTTTAAAGATTCGCACACATGTGCAAGTGGTTTTTCTTGATTGCTCCTAGGTTTTTTTTTTTTGAAGATTCGCACACAGGTGCAAGTGGTTTTTCTTGATTGCGCCTAGGTTTTTTTTGTAGATTCACACACAGGTGCAATTGGTTTGTCTTGATTGCGCCCTGGTTTGTGTTGTTTGTAGATTAGCACACAGGTGCTATTGGTTTCTCTTGATTACGCCTTGGTTTTTTTGTTGTAGATTCGCACACAGGTGCAAGTGGTTTGTCTTGATTGCGCCTTGGTTTTTTTTTTTTGTAGATTCGCACACAGGTGCAAGTGGTTTGTCTTGATTGCGCCTTGTTTTTTTTTTTTTTTTGTAGATTCACACACAGGTGCAAGTGGTTTGTCCTGATTACGCTCAGGTTTTTTTTTTTTGTGAAGATTCGCACAGAGGTGCAAGTGATTTGTCTTGATTGTGCCTAGGTTTTTTTTTTTTTTTTTTTTTTTTAGATTCGCACACTGGTGCAAGTGTTTTGTCTTGATTGTGCCCAGGTGTGTGTTGTTTTTAGATTCGCACACAGGTGAAATAGGTTTCTCTTGATTGCGCCTTGGTTTTTTTTTTGTTGTAGATTCGCACACAGGTACAATTGGTTTGTCTTTATTGTGCCTAATTTTTTTTTTTTGAAGATTCGCACACAGGTGCAAGTGGTTTGTCTTGATTGCGCCTTGGTTTTTTTTTTTTTGTAGATTCGTACACAGGTGCAAGTGGTTTGTATTGATTGCGCCTCGGTTTTTTTTTTGTAGATTCACACACAGGTGCAAGTGGTTTGTCCTGATTACCCTCAGGTTTTTTTTTGTGAAGATTCGCACAGAGGTGCAAGTGGTTTGTCTTGATTGTGCCTAGGTTTTTTTTTTTTTTTAGATTCTACACAGGTGCAAGTGTTTTGTCTTGATTGCTCCCAGGTGTGTGTTGTTTTTAGATTCGCACACAGGTGAAATAGGTTTCTCTTGATTGCGCCTTGGTTTTTTTTTGTTGTAGATTCGCACACAGGTGCAAGTGGTTTGTCTTGATTGCTCCTTGGTTTTTTTTTTTTTTGTAGATTCACACACAGGTGCAAGTGGTTTGTCTTGATTACGCTCAGGTTTTTTTTTTTTTTGAAGATTCGCACACTGGTGCAAGTTGTTTGTCTTGATTGCGCCTAGGTTTTTTTTGTAGATTCACACACAGGTGCAAGTGGTTTTTCTTGATTGTGCCTAGGTTTTTTTTTTTTTTGAAGATTCGCACACAGGTGCAATTGGTTTGTCTTGATTGCGCCTAGGATTTTTTTTGTTATATTCGCACACAGGTGATAGTGGTTTGTCTTCATTGCGCCCAGGTGTGTGTTGTTGAAGATTCGCACACAGGTGAAATTGGTTTCTCTAGATTACGCCTTGGTTTTTTTTGTTGTAGATTCGCACACAGGTTCAATTGGTTTGTCTTGATTGTGCCTATGTTTTTTTTTTTGAAGATTCGCACACAGGTGCAAGTGGTTTTTCTTGATTACGCCTAGGTTTTTTTTTTGTAGATTCACACACAGGTGCCATTGGTTTGTCTTGATTGCGCCCTGGTTTGTGTTGCTTGTAGATTAGCACACAGGTAGAATTGGTTTCTCTTGATTACTCCTAGGTTTTTTTTGTTGTAGATTCGCACACAGGTGCAAGTGGTTTGTCTTGATTGCGTCTAGTTTTTTTTTTTTTTTTGGAGATTCGCACACAGGTAAAGTGGTTTTTCTTGATTGCGCCATGGTTTTTTTTTGTAGATTCACACACAGGTGTAAGTGGTTTGTCTTGATTACGCTCAGCTTTTTTTTTCGCACACAGATGCAAGTGGTTTGTCTTGATGGCGCCTAGGATTGTTTTTTTTTAAGATTCGCACACAGGTGCAAGTGGTTTGTCTTGATTGCGCCTAGGATTTTTTTTTTAGATTATCACACAGGTGCAAGTGGTTTGTCTTGATTGTGCCTAGGTTTTTTTTTTTTTTTTTTTTTTTTTAGATTCGCACACAGGTGCAAGTGTTTTGTCTTGATTGCGCCCAGGTGTGTGTTGTTTGTAGATTCGCACACAGGTGAAATTGTTTTCTCTAGATTGCGCCTTGGTTTTTTTTTTTGTTGTAGATTCGCACACAGGTTCAAGTGGTTTGTCTTGATTGTGCCTATGTTTTTTTTTTTTTTTAAGATTCGCACACAGGTGCAAGTGGTTTTTCTTGATTGTGCCTAGGTTTTTTTTTTTTTTAGATTCTACACAGGTGCAAGTGTTTTGTCTTGATTGCGCCCAGGTGTGTGTTGTTTTTAGATTCGCACACAGGTGAAATAGGTTTCTCTTGATTGCGCCTTGGTTTTTTTTTGTTGTAGATTCGCACACAGGTGCAAGTGGTTTGTCTTGATTGCGCCTTGGTTTTTTTTTTTTTTTGTAGATTCACACACAGGTGCAAGTGGTTTGTCTTGATTACGCTCAGGTTTTTTTTTTTTTTTTTGAAGATTCGCACACAGGTGCAAGTTGTTTGTCTTGATTGCGCCTAGGTTTTTTTTGTAGATTCACACACAGGTGCAAGTGGTTTTTCTTGATTGTGCCTAGGTTTTTTTTTTTTTTGAAGATTCGCACACAGGTGCAATTGGTTTGTCTTGATTGCGCCTAGGATTTTTTTTGTTATATTCGCACACAGGTGAAAGTGGTTTGTCTTCATTGCGCCCAGGTGTGTGTTGTTGAAGATTCGCACACAGGTGAAATTGGTTTCTCTAGATTACACCTTGTTTTTTTTGTTGTAGATTCGCACACAGGTGCAAGTGGTTTGTCTTGATTGCGTCTAGTTTTTTTTTTTTTTTTTGGAGATTCGCACACAGGTAAAGTGGTTTTTCTTGATTGCGCCATGGTTTTTTTTTTGTAGATTCACACACAGGTGTAAGTGGTTTGTCTTGATTACGCTCAGATTTTTTTTTCGCACACAGATGCAAGTGGTTTGTCTTGATGGCGCCTAGGATTGTTTTTTTTTAAGATTCGCACACAGGTGCAAGTGGTTTGTCTTGATTGCGCCTAGGATTTTTTTTTTTTAGATTATCACACAGGTGCAAGTGGTTTGTCTTGATTGTGCCTAGGTTTTTTTTTTTTTTTTTTTTTTTTAGATTCGCACACAGGTGCAAGTGGTTTTTCTTGATTGCTCCTAGGATTTTTTTTGTAGATTCACACACTGGTGCAATTGGTTTGACTTGATTGCGCCCTGGTTTGTGTTGTTTGTAGATTAGCACACAGGTGCAATTGGTTTCTCTTGTTTACACCTTGTTTTTTTTGTTGTAGATTCGCACACAGGTGCAAGTGGTTTGTCTTGATTGCGCCTAGTTTTTTTTTTTTTGTAGATTCACACACAGGTGTACGTGCTTTGTCTTGATTACGCTCAGCTTTTTTTTCGCACACAGGTGCAAGTGGTTTGTCTTGATGGAGCCTAGGAGTGTTTTTTTTTAAGATTCGCACACAGGTGCAAGTGGTTTGTCTTGCGCCTAGGTTTTTTTTTTTTGAAGATTCGCACACAGGTGCAAGTGGTTTGTCTTGATTGCGCCTAGGTTTTTTTTTTTTTTTGAAGATTCGCATAAAGGTGCAAGTGGTTTGTCTTGATTGCGCCCAAGTGTGTGTTGTTTCTGCATTCGCACACAGGTGCAATTGGTTTGTCTTGATGGCGCCTAGGATTTTTTTTTTTTTAGATTCGCACACAGGTGCAAGTGGTTTGTCTTGATTGTGCCTAGGTTTTTTTTGGTAGATTCACACACAGGTGCAAGTGGTTTGTCCTTATTGCACCTAGCATTTTTTTTTAGATTCGCACACAGGTGCAAGAGGTTTGTCTTGATTTCGCCTAGGTTTTTTTTTTTGTAGATTCACACACAGGTGCAATTGGTTTGTCTTGATTACGCCTTGGTTTTTTTGTTTTAGATTCGCACACAGGTGCAAGTGGTTTTTGTTGATTGTGGCTTATGTTTTTATTTTGAAGATTCGCACACAGGTGCAAGTGGTTTGTCTTGATTGCGGCTAGTTTTTTTGTTTTTTGTAGATTCGCACACAGGTGCAAGTGGTTTCTCTTGATTACCCCTAGTTTTTTTTTTTTTTTTGGAGATTCGCACACAGGTGCAAGTGGTTTGTCTTGATTGCACCTAGATTTTTCTTTTGTAGATTCGCACACAGTTGCAAGTGGTTTGTCTTGATTGCGCCTAGGTTTTTTTTTTTTTGTAGATTCACACACAGGTGCAAGTGGTTTGTCTTGCTTTTGCCTATGTTTTTTTTTGTAGATTCACACACAGGTGTAAGTGGTTTGTCTTGATTGCCCCTAGAATTTTTTTTTTGAAGATTCGCACAGAAGTGCAAGGGGTTTGCCTTGATTGCGCCCAGGTGTTTGTTGTTTCTAGATTCGCACACAGGTACAATTGGTTTGTCTTGATGGCACCTAAGATTGTTTTTTTTTTAGATTCGCACACAGGTGTAAGTGGTTTGTCTTGATTGTTCCGAGTTTTTTTTTTTTTTTGAAGATTCGCCCACAGGTGCAAGTGGTTTTTCTTGATTGCTCCTAGGTTTTTTTTTGTAGATTGACACACAGGTGCAATTGGTTTGTCTTGATTGCGGCCTGGTTTGTGTTGTTTGTAGATTAGCACACAGGTCCAATTGGTTTCTCTTGATTACGCCTTGGGTTTTTTTGTTGTAGATTCGTACACATGTGCAAGTGGTTTGTCTTGATTGCGCCTAGTTTTTTTTTATTTTGGAGATTCGCACACAGGTGCAAGTGGTTTGTCTTGATTGCGCCTTGGTTTTTTTTTTTTGTAGATTCACACACAGTTGCAAGTGGTTTGTCTTGATTATGCTCAGGTTTTTTTTTGAAGATTCGCACACAGGTGCAAGTGGTTTGTCTTGATTGCTCCTAGGATTTTTTTTGTAGATTCACACACAGGTGCAATTGGTTTGTCTTGATTGCGCCCTGGTTTGTGTTGTTTGTAGATTAGCACACAGGTGCAATTGGTTTCTCTTGTTTACACCTTGTTTTTTTTTTTTGTAGATTCACACACAGGTGTAAGTGGTTTGTCTTGATTACGCTCAGCTTTTTTTTCGCACACAGGTGCAAGTGGTTTGTCTTGATGGCGCCTAGGATTTTTTCTTTTAAGATTCGCACACAGGTGCAAATGGTTTGTCTTGATTGCACCTAGGATTTTTTTTTTTTTAGATTCTCACACAGGTGCAAGTTGTTTGTCTTGATTGTGCCTAGGTTTTTTTTTCTTTTTTTTTTGATTCGCACACAGGTGCAAGTGTTTTGTCTTGTTTGTGCCCAGGTGTGTGTTGTTTGTAGATTCGCCCACAGGTGAAATTGGTTTCTCTAGATTGCGCCTTGGTTTTTTTTTGTTGTAGATTCGCACACAGGTTCAAGTGGTTTGTCTTGATTGTGCCTATGTTTTTTTTTTTTGAAGATTCGCACACAGGTGCAAGTGGTTTGTCTTGATTGCTCCTAGGATTTTTTTTGTAGATTCACACACAGGTGCAATTGATTTGTCTTGATTGCGCCCTGGTTTGTGTTGTTTGTAGATTAGCACACAGGTGCAATTGGTTTCTCTTGTTTACACCTTGGTTTTTTTGTTGTAGATTCGCACACAGGTGCAAGTGGTTTGTCTTGATTGCGCCTACTTTTTTTTTTTTTTTTGGAGATTCGCACACAGGTAAAGTGGTTTTTCTTGATTGCGGCATTGTTTTTTTTTGTAGATTCACACACAGGTGTAAGTGGTTTGTCTTGATTACGCTGAGCTTTTTTTCGCACACAGGTGCAAGTGGTTTGTCTTGATGGAGCCTAGGATTGTTTTTTTTTTAAGATTCGCACACAGGTGCAAGTGGTTTGTCTTGATTGCGCCTAGATTTTTTTTTTTTTGAAGATTCGCATAAAGGTGCAAGTGGTTTCTCTTGATTGCGCCCAAGTGTGTGTTGTTTCTCGATTCGCACACAGGTGCTATTGGTTTGTCTTGATGGCGCCTAGGATTTTTTTTTTTTTTAGATTCTCACACAGGTGCAAGTGGTTTGTCTTGATTGTGCCTAGGTTTTTTTTTTTTTTTTTTAGATTCGCACACAGGTGCAAGTGTTTTGTCTTGATTTCGCCCAGGTGTGTGTTGTTTGTAGATTAGCACACAGGTGAAATTGTTTTCTCTAGATTGCGCCTTGGTTTTTTTTTGTTGTAGATTCGGACACAGATTCAAGTGGTTTGTCTTGATTGTGCCTATGTTTTTTTTTGAAGATTCGCACACAGGTGCAAGTGGTTTGTATTGATTGCTCCTAGGATTTTTTTTGTAGATTCACACACAGGTGCAATTGATTTGTCTTGATTGCGCCCTGGTTTGTGTTGTTTGTAGATTAGCACACAGGTGCAATTGGTTTCTCTTGTTTACACCTTGGTTTTTTTGTTGTAGATTCGCACACAGGTGCAAGTGGTTTGTCTTGATTGCGCCTAGTTTTTTTTTTTTTGGAGATTCGCACACAGGTAAAGTGGTTTTTCTTGATTGCGGCATTGTTTTTTTTTTGTAGATTCACACACAGGTGTAAGTGGTTTGTCTTGATTACGCTGAGCTTTTTTTTCGCACACAGGTGCAAGTGGTTTGTCTTGATGGAGCCTAGGATTGTTTTTTTTTTAAGATTCGCACACAGGTGCAAGTGGTTTGTCTTGATTGCGCCTAGGTTTTTTTTTTTTTTGAAGATTCTCATAAAGGTGCAAGTGGTTTGTCTTGATTGCGCCCAAGTGTGTGTTGTTTCTAGATTCGCACACAGGTGCAATTGGTTTGTCTTGATGGCGCCTAGGATTTTTTTTTTTTTTAGATTCGCACACAGGTGCAAGTGGTTTGTCTTGATTGCGCCTAGGTTTTTTATGGTAGATTCACACACAGGTGCAAGTGGTTTGTCCTTATTGCGCCTAGCATTTTTTTTTTAGATTCGCACACAGGTGCAAGTGGTTTGTCTTGATTTCGCCTAGGTTTTTTTTTTGTAGATTCACACACAGGTGCAATTGGTTTGTCTTGATTACACCTTGGTTTTTTTGTTTTAGATTCGCACACAGGTGCAAGTGGTTTTTGTTGATTGTGCCTTATGTTTTTATTTTGAAGATTCGCACACAGGTGCAAGTGGTTTGTCTTGATTGCGGCTAGTTTTTTTGTTTTTTGTAGATTCGCACACAGGTGCAAGTGGTTTGTCTTGATTACCCCTAGTTTTTTTTTTTTTTTTTGGAGATTCGCACACAGGTGCAAGTGGTTTGTCTTGATTGCACCTAGATTTTTCTTTTGTAGATTCGCACACAGGTGCAAGTGGTTTGTCTTGATTGCGCCTTGGTTTTTTTTTGTAGATTCACACACAGGTGCAAGTGGTTTGTTTTGATTACGGTCAGGTTTTTTTTTTGAAGATTCGCACAGAGGTGCAAGTGGTTTGTCTTGATTACGCCTAGCTTTTTTTTTTTTTGTGGATTCACACACAGGTGCAAGTGGTTTGTCTTGATTGCGTGTAGGATTTTTTTTTTAGATTCTCACACTTGTGCAAGTGGTTTGTCTTGCTTGTGCCTATGTTTTTTTTTTGTAGGTTCACACACAGGTGTAAGTGGTTTGTCTTGATTGCCCCTAGAATTTTTTTTTTGAAGATTCGCATAGAAGTGCAAGGGGTTTGTCTTGATTGCGCCCAGGTGTTTGTTGTTTCTAGATTCGTACACAGGTACAATTGGTTTGTCTTGATTGTGCCGAGTTTTTTTTTTTTTTTTTGAAGATTCGCACGCAGGTGCAAGTGGTTTTTCTTGATTGCTCTTAGGTTTTTTTTTTGAAGATTCGCACACAGGTGCAAGTGTTTTTTCTTGATTGCGCCTAGGTTTTTTTTGTAGATTCACACACAGGTGCAATTGGTTTGTCTTGATTGCACCCTGGTTTGTGTTGTTTGTAGATTAGCACACAGGTGCTATTGGTTTCTCTTGATTACGCCTTGGTTTTTTTGTTGTAGATTCGCACACAGGTGCAAGTGGTTTGTCTTGATTGCGCCTCGGTTTTTTTTTTTTTTTTGTAGATTCACACACAGGTGCAAGTGGTTTGTCTTGATTGCGCCTTGGTTTTTTTTTTTGTAGATTCACACACAGGTGCAAGTGGTTTGTCCTGATTACGCTCAGGTTTTTTTTTGTGAAGATTCGCACAGAGGTGCAAGTGGTTTGTCTTGATTGTGCCTAGGTTTTTTTTTTTTTTTTAGATTCGCAAACAGGTGCAAGTGTTTTGTCTTGATTGTGCCCAGGTGTGTGTTGTTTTTAGATTCGCACACAGGTGAAATAGGTTTCTCTTGATTGCGCCTTGGTTTTTTTTTTGTTGTAGATTCACACACAGGTGTAAGTGGTTTGCCTTGATTACGCTCAGCTTTTTTTTTCGCACACAGATGCAAGTGGTTTTTCTTGATTGTGCCTAGGTTTTTTTTTTTTTGAAGATTCGCACACAGGTGCAATTGGTTTGTCTTGATTGCGCCTAGGATATTATTTGTTATATTCGCACACAGGTGAAAGTGGTTTGTCTTCATTGCGCCCAGGTGTGTGTTGTTGAAGATTCGCACACAGGTGAAATTGGTTTCTCTAGATTATGCCTTGGTTTTTTTTTGTTGTAGATTCGCACACAGGTTCAATTGGTTTGTCTTGATTGTGCCTATGTTTTTTTTTTTTTGAAGATTCGCACACAGGTGCAAGTGGTTTTTCTTGATTGCGCCTAGGTTTTTTTTTTGTAGATTCACACACAGGTGCCATTGGTTTGTCTTGATTGCGCCCTTGTTTGTGTTGCTTGTAGATTAGCACACAGGTGCAATTGGTTTCTCTTGATTACTCCTAGGTTTTTTTTTGTTGTAGATTCGCACACAGGTGCAAGTGGTTTGTCTTGATTGCGTCTAGTTTTTTTTTTTTTTGGAGATTCGCACACAGGTAAAGTGGTTTTTCTTGATTGCGCCATGGTTTTTTTTTTGTAGATTCACACACAGGTGTAAGTGGTTTGTCTTGATTACGCTCAGCTTTTTTTTTCGCACACAGATGCAAGTGGTTTGTCTTGATGGCGCCTAGGATTGTTTTTTTTAAGATTCGCACACAGGTGCAAGTGGTTTGTCTTGATTGCGCCTAGGATTTTTTTTTTAGATTATCACACAGGTGCAAGTGGTTTGTCTTGATTGTGCCTAGGTTTTTTTTTTTTTTTTTTTTTTTAGATTCGCACACAGGTGCAAGTGTTTTGTCTTGATTGCGCCCAGGTGTGTGTTGTTTGTAGATTCGCACACATGTGAAATTGGTTTCTCTAGATTGCGCCTTGGTTTTTTTTTGTTGTTGTAGATTCGCACACAGGTTCAAGTGGTTTGTCTTGATTGTGCCTATGTTTTTTTTTTTTGAAGATTCGCACACAGGTGCAAGTGGTTTTTCTTGATTGCTCCTAGGATTTTTTTTGTAGATTCACACACTGTTGCAATTGGTTTGACTTGATTGCGCCCTGGTTTGTGTTGTTTGTAGATTAGCACACAGGTGCAATTGGTTTCTCTTGTTTACACCTTGGTTTTTTTGTTGTAGATTCGCACACAGGTGCAAGTGGTTTTTCTTGATTGCGCCAATTTTTTTTTTTTTTTGGAGATTCGCACACAAGTAAAGTGGTTTTTCTTGATTGTGCCATGTTTTTTTTTTTTGTAGATTCACACACAGGTGTAAGTGGTTTGTCTTGATTACGCTTAGCTTTTTTTTCGCACACAGGTGCAAGTGGTTTGTCTTGATGGCTCCTAGGATTGTTTTTTTTTAAGATTCGCACACAGGTGCAAGTGGTTTGTCTTGATTGCGCCTAGGATTTTTTTTTTTTAGATTCTCACACAGGTGCAAGTGGTTTGTCTTGATTGTGCCTAGGTTTTTTTTTTTTTTTTTAGATTCACACACAGGTGCAAGTGTTTTGTCTTGATTGCGCCCAGGTGTGTGTTGTTTGTAGATTAGCACACAGGTGAAATTGTTTTCTCTAGATTGCACCTTGGTTTTTTTTTTGTTGTAGATTCGCACAAAGGTTCAAGTGGTTTGTCTTGATTGTGCCTATGTTTTTTTTTTGAAGATTCGCACACAGGTGCAAGTGGTTTGTCTTGATTGCTCCTAGGATTTTTTTTGTAGATTCACACACAGGTGCAATTGGTTTGTCTTGATTGCGCCCTGGTTTGTGTTGTTTGTAGATTAGCACACAGGTGCAATTGGTTTCTCTTGTTTACACCTTGTTTTTTTTTTTGTAGATTCACACACAGGTGTAAGTGGTTTGTCTTGATTACGCTCAGCTTTTTTTTCGCACACAGGTGCAAGTGGTTTGTCTTGATGGCGCCTAGGATTTTTTCTTTTAAGATTCGCACACAGGTGCAAATGGTTTGTCTTGATGGCGCCTAGGATTTTTTTTTTTTTAGATTCTCACACAGGTGCAAGTTGTTTGTCTTGATTGTGCCTAGGTTTTTTTTTCTTTTTTTTTTGATTCGCACACAGGTGCAAGTGTTTTGTCTTGTTTGTGCCCAGGTGTGTGTTGTTTGTAGATTCGCCCACAGGTGAAATTGGTTTCTCTAGATTGCGCCTTGGTTTTTTTTTGTTGTAGATTCGCACACAGGTTCAAGTGGTTTGTCTTGATTGTGCCTATGTTTTTTTTTTTTTGAAGATTCGCACACAGGTGCAAGTGGTTTGTCTTGATTGCTCCTAGGATTTTTTTTGTAGATTCACACACAGGTGCAATTGATTTGTCTTGATTGCGCCCTGGTTTGTGTTGTTTGTAGATTAGCACACAGGTGCAATTGGTTTCTCTTGTTTACACCTTGGTTTTTTTGTTGTAGATTCGCACACAGGTGCAAGTGGTTTGTCTTGATTGCGCCTAGTTTTTTTTTTTTTTTTTTGGAGATTCGCACACAGGTAAAGTGGTTTTTCTTGATTGCGGCATTGTTTTTTTTTTGTAGATTCACACACAGGTGTAAGTGGTTTGTCTTGATTACGCTGAGCTTTTTTTTCACACACAGGTGCAAGTGGTTTGTCTTGATGGAGCCTAGGATTGTTTTTTTTTTAAGATTCGCACACAGGTGCAAGTGGTTTGTCTTGATTGCGCCTAGATTTTTTTTTTTTTGAAGATTCGCATAAAGGTGCAAGTGGTTTCTCTTGATTGCGCCCAAGTGTGTGTTGTTTCTCGATTCGCACACAGGTGCAATTGGTTTGTCTTGATGGCGCCTAGGATTTTTTTTTTTTTAGATTCTCACACAGGTGCAAGTGGTTTGTCTTGATTGTGCCTAGGTTTTTTTTTTTTTTTTTTTAGATTCGCACACAGGTGCAAGTGTTTTGTCTTGATTTCGCCCAGGTGTGTGTTGTTTGTAGATTAGCACACAGGTGAAATTGTTTTCTCTAGATTGCGCCTTGGTTTTTTTTTGTTGTAGATTCGCACACAGGTTCAAGTGGTTTGTCTTGATTGTGCCTATTTTTTTTTTGAAGATTGGCACACAGGTGCAAGTGGTTTGTCTTGATTGCTCCTAGGATTTTTTTTGTAGATTCACACACAGGTGCAATTGGTTTGTCTTGATTGCGCCCTGGTTTGTGTTGTTTGTAGATTAGCACACAGGTGCAATTGGTTTCTCTTGTTTACACCTTGTTTTTTTTGTTGTAGATTCGCACACAGGTGCAAGTGGTTTGTCTTGATTGCGCCTAGTTTTTTTTTTTTGTAGATTCACACACAGGTCTAAGTGGTTTGTCTTGATTACGCTCAGCTTTTTTTTCGCACACAGGTGCAAGTGGTTTGTCTTGATGGCGCCTAGGATTTTTTTTTTTAAGATTCGCACACAGGTGCAAGTGGTTTGTCTTGATTGTGCCTAGGTTTTTTTTTTTTTTTTTTTAGATTCGCACACAGGTGCAAGTGTTTTGTCTTGATTGCGCCCAGGTGTGTGTTGTTTGTAGATTCGCACACAGGTGAAATTGGTTTCTCTAGATTGCGCCTTGGTTTTTTTTTTGTTGTAGATTTGCACACAGGTTCAAGTGGTTTGTCTTGATTGTGCCTATGTTTTTTTTTTTTTGAAGATTCGCACACAGGTGCAAGTGGTTTTTCTTGATTGCTCCTAGGATTTTTTTTGTAGATTCACACACTGGTGCAATTGGTTTGACTTGATTGCGCCCTGGTTTGTGTTGTTTGTAGATTAGCACACAGGTGCAATTGGTTTCTCTTGTTTACACCTTGGTTTTTTTGTTGTAGATTCGCACACAGGTGCAAGTGGTTTTTCTTGATTGCGCCAATTTTTTTTTTTTTTTGGAGATTCGCACACAAGTAAAGTGGTTTTTCTTGATTGTGCCATGTTTTTTTTTTGTAGATTCACACACAGGTGTAAGTGGTTTGTCTTGATTACGCTTAGCTTTTTTTTCGCACACAGGTGCAAGTGGTTTGTCTTGATGGCGCCTAGGATTGTTTTTTTTTAAGATTCGCACACAGGTGCAAGTGGTTTGTCTTGATTACGCTCAGCTTTTTTTTCGCACACAGGTGCAAGTGGTTTGTCTTGATGGCGCCTAGGATTTTTTTTTTTTAAGATTCGCACACAGGTGCAAATGGTTTTTCTTGATTGCACCTAGGATTTTTTTTTTTAGATTCTCACACAGGTGCAAGTTGTTTGTCTTGATTGTGCCTAGGTTTTTTTTTTTTTTTGAAGATTCGCATAAAGGTGCAAGTGGTTTGTCTTGATTGCGCCCAAGTGTGTGTTGTTTCTCGATTCGCACACAGGTGCAATTGGTTTGTCTTGATGGCGCCTAGGATTTTTTTTTTTTTAGATTCGCACACAGGTGCAAGTGGTTTGTCTTGATTGCGCCTAGGTTTTTTTTTGGTAGATTCACACACAGGTGCAAGTGGTTTGTCCTTATTGCGCCTAGCATTTTTTTTTTAGATTCGCACACAGGTGCAAGTGGTTTGTCTTGATTTCGCCTAGGTTTTTTTTTTGTAGATTCACACACAGGTGCAATTGGTTTGTCTTGATTACGCCTTGGTTTTTTTGTTTTAGATTCGCACACAGGTGCAAGTGGTTTTTGTTGATTGTGCCTTATGTTTTTATTTTGAAGATTCGCACACAGGTGCAAGTGGTTTGTCTTGATTGCGGCTAGTTTTTTTGTTTTTTGTAGATTCGCACACAGGTGCAAGTGGTTTGTCTTGATTACCCCTAGTTTTTTTTTTTTTTTTTTGGAGATTCGCACACAGGTGCAAGTGGTTTGTCTTGATTGAACCTAGATTTTTCTTTTGTAGATTCGCACACAGGTGCAAGTGGTTTGTCTTGATTGCGCCTAGGTTTTTTTTTTTGTAGATTCACACACAGGTGCAAGTGGTTTGTCTTGCTTTTGCCTATGTATTTTTTGTAGATTCACACACAGGTGTAAGTGGTTTGTCTTGATTGCCCCTAGAATTTTTTTTTTGAAGATTCGCACAGAAGTGCAAGGGGTTTGCCTTGATTGCGCCCAGGTGTTTGTTGTTTCTAGATTCACACAGATGCAAGTGGTTTGTCTTGATGGCACCTAAGATTGTTTTTTTTTAGATTCGCACACAGGTGTAAGTGGTTTGTCTTGATTGTTCCGAGTTTTTTTTTTTTGAAGATTCGCCCACAGGTGCAAGTGGTTTGTCTTGATTGCGCCTTGGTTTTTTTTTGTAGATTCACACACAGGTGCAAGTGGTTTGTTTTGATTACGGTCAGGTTTTTTTTTTTGAAGATTCGCACAGAGGTGCAAGTGGTTTGTCTTGATTACGCCTAGGTTTTTTTTTTTTTGTAGATTCACACACAGGTGCAAGTGGTTTGTCTTGATTGCGTGTAGGATTTTTTTTTTTAGATTCTCACACTTGTGCAAGTGGTTTGTCTTGCTTGTGCCTATGTTTTTTTTTTTTGTAGGTTCACACACAGGTGTAAGTGGTTTGTCTTGATTGCCCCTAGAATTTTTTTTTTGAAGATTCGCATAGAAGTGCAAGGGGTTTGTCTTGATTGCGCCCAGGTGTTTGTTGTTTCTAGATTCGTACACAGGTACAATTGGTTTGTCTTGATTGTGCCGAGTTTTTTTTTTTTTTTTGAAGATTCGCATGCAGGTGCAAGTGGTTTTTCTTGATTGCTCCTAGGTTTTTATTTTTGAAGATTCGCACACAGGTGCAAGTGGTTTTTCTTGATTGCGCCTAGGTTTTTTTTGTAGATTCACACACAGGTGCAATTGGTTTGTCTTGATTGCGCCCTGGTTTGTGTTGTTTGTAGATTAGCACACAGGTGCTATTGGTTTCTCTTGATTACGCCTTGGGTTTTTTTGTTGTAGATTCGCACACAGGTGCAAGTGGTTTGTCTTGATTGCGCCTTGGTTTTTTTTTTTTTTTTGTAGATTAGCACACAGGTGCAAGTGGATTGTCTTGATTGCGCCTTGGTTTTTTTTTTGTAGATTCACACACAGGTGCAAGTGGTTTGTCCTGATTACGCTCAGGTTTTTTTTTGTGAAGATTCGCACAGAGGTGCAAGTGGTTTGTCTTGATTGTGCCTAGGTTTTTTTTTTTTTAGATTCGCACACAGGTGCAAGTGTTTTGTCTTGATTGTGCCCAGGTGTGTGTTGTTTTTAGATTCGCACACAGGTGAAATAGGTTTCTCTTGATTGCGCCTTGGTTTTTTTTTTTTTGTTGTTGTTGTAGATTCGCACACAGGTACAAGTGGTTTGTCTTGATTGTGCCTAATTTTTTTTTTTGAAGATTCGCACACAGGTGCAAGTGGTTTGTCTTGATTGCGCCTTGGTTTTTTTTTTTTGTAGATTCACACACAGGTGTAAGTGGTTTGTCTTGATTACGCTCAGCTTTTTTTTCGCACACAGGTGCAAGTGGTTTGTCTTGATGGCGCCTAGGATTTTTTTTTTTTAAGATTCGCACACAGGTGCAAATGGTTTGTCTTGATTGCACCTAGGATTTTTTTTTAGATTCTCACACAGGTGCAAGTTGTTTGTCTTGATTGTGCCTAGGTTTTTTTTTCTTTTTTTTTTGATTCGCACACAGGTGCAAGTGTTTTGTCTTGTTTGCGCCCAGGTGTGTGTTGTTTGTAGATTCGCACACAGGTGAAATTGGTTTCTCTAGATTGCGCCTTGGTTTTTTTTTTGTTGTAGATTCGCACACAGGTTCAAGTGGTTTGTCTTGATTGTGCCTATGTTTTTTTTTTTTGAAGATTCGCACACAGGTGCAAGTGGTTTGTCTTGATTGCTCCTAGGATTTTTTTGTAGATTCACACAAAGGTGCAATTGATTTGTCTTGATTGCGCCCTGGTTTGTGTTGTTTGTAGATTAGCACACAGGTGCAATTGGTTTCTCTTGTTTACACCTTGGTTTTTTTGTTGTAGATTCGCACACAGGTGCAAGTGGTTTGTCTTGATTACGCTGAGCTTTTTTTTCGCACACAGGTGCAAGTGGTTTGTCTTGATTGCGCCTCGGTTTTTTTTTTTTTTTGTAGATTCACACAGAGGTGCAAGTGGTTTGTCTTGATTGCGCCTTGGTTTTTTTTTTTGTAGATTCACACACAGGTGCAAGTGGTTTGTCCTGATTACGCTCAGGTTTTTTTTTGTGAAGATTCGCACAGAGGTGCAAGTGGTTTGTCTTGATTGTGCCTAGGTTTTTTTTTTTTTTTTTAGATTCGCAAACAGGTGCAAGTGTTTTGTCTTGATTGTGCCCAGGTGTGTGTTGTTTTTAGATTCGCACACAGGTGAAATAGGTTTCTCTTGATTGCGCCTTGGTTTTTTTTTTTGTTGTAGATTCACACACAGGTGTAAGTGGTTTGCCTTGATTACGCTCAGCTTTTTTTTTCGCACACAGATGCAAGTGGTTTTTCTTGATTGTGCCTAGGTTTTTTTTTTTTTTGAAGATTCGCACACAGGTGCAATTGGTTTGTCTTGATTGCGCCTAGGATATTATTTGTTATATTCGCACACAGGTGAAAGTGGTTTGTCTTCATTGCGCCCAGGTGTGTGTTGTTGAAGATTCGCACACAGGTGAAATTGGTTTCTCTAGATTATGCCTTGGTTTTTTTTTGTTGTAGATTCGCACACAGGTTCAATTGGTTTGTCTTGATTGTGCCTATGTTTTTTTTTTTTGAAGATTCGCACACAGGTGCAAGTGGTTTTTCTTGATTGCGCCTAGGTTTTTTTTTTTTGTAGATTCACACACAGGTGCCATTGGTTTGTCTTGATTGCGCCCTTGTTTGTGTTGCTTGTAGATTAGCACACAGGAGCAATTGGTTTCTCTTGATTACTCCTAGGTTTTTTTTTGTTGTAGATTCGCACACAGGTGCAAGTGGTTTGTCTTGATTGCGTCTAGTTTTTTTTTTTTTTTTTGGAGATTCGCACACAGGTAAAGTGGTTTTTCTTGATTGCGCCATGGTTTTTTTTTGTAGATTCACACACAGGTGTAAGTGGTTTGTCTTGATTACGCTCAGCTTTTTTTTTCGCACACAGATGCAAGTGGTTTGTCTTGATGGCGCCTAGGATTGTTTTTTTTAAGATTCGCACACAGGTGCAAGTGGTTTGTCTTGATTGCGCCTAGGATTTTTTTTTTAGATTATCACACAGGTGCAAGTGGTTTGTCTTGATTGTGCCTAGGTTTTTTTTTTTTTTTTTTTTTTAGATTCGCACACAGGTGCAAGTGTTTTGTCTTGATTGCGCCCAGGTGTGTGTTGTTTGTAGATTCGCACACATGTGAAATTGGTTTCTCTAGATTGCGCCTTGGTTTTTTTTTTTTTGTTGTAGATTCGCACACAGGTTCAAGTGGTTTGTCTTGATTGTGCCTATGTTTTTTTTTTTTGAAGATTCGCACACAGGTGCAAGTGGTTTTTCTTGATTGCTCCTAGGATTTTTTTTGTAGATTCACACACTGTTGCAATTGGTTTGACTTGATTGCGCCCTGGTTTGTGTTGTTTGTAGATTAGCACACAGGTGCAATTGGTTTCTCTTGTTTACACCTTGGTTTTTTTGTTGTAGATTCGCACACAGGTGCAAGTGGTTTTTCTTGATTGCGCCAATTTTTTTTTTTTTTTTGGAGATTCGCACACAAGTAAAGTGGTTTTTCTTGATTGTGCCATGTTTTTTTTTTTTGTAGATTCACACACAGGTGTAAGTGGTTTGTCTTGATTACGCTTAGCTTTTTTTTCGCACACAGGTGCAAGTGGTTTGTCTTGATGGCTCCTAGGATTGTTTTTTTTTAAGATTCGCACACAGGTGCAAGTGGTTTGTCTTGATTGCGCCTAGGATTTTTTTTTTTTAGATTCTCACACAGGTGCAAGTGGTTTGTCTTGATTGTGCCTAGGTTTTTTTTTTTTTTTAGATTCACACACAGGTGCAAGTGTTTTGTCTTGATTGCGCCCAGGTGTGTGTTGTTTGTAGATTAGCACACAGGTGAAATTGTTTTCTCTAGATTGCACCTTGGTTTTTTTTTTGTTGTAGATTCGCACAAAGGTTCAAGTGGTTTGTCTTGATTGTGCCTATGTTTTTTTTTTGAAGATTCGCACACAGGTGCAAGTGGTTTGTCTTGATTGCTCCTAGGATTTTTTTTGTAGATTCACACACAGGTGCAATTGGTTTGTCTTGATTGCGCCCTGGTTTGTGTTGTTTGTAGATTAGCACACAGGTGCAATTGGTTTCTCTTGTTTACACCTTGTTTTTTTTTTTGTAGATTCACACACAGGTGTAAGTGGTTTGTCTTGATTACGCTCAGCTTTTTTTTCGCACACAGGTGCAAGTGGTTTGTCTTGATGGCGCCTAGGATTTTTTCTTTTAAGATTCGCACACAGGTGCAAATGGTTTGTCTTGATTGCACCTAGGATTTTTTTTTTTTAGATTCTCACACAGGTGCAAGTTGTTTGTCTTGATTGTGCCTAGGTTTTTTTTTCTTTTTTTTTTGATTCGCACACAGGTGCAAGTGTTTTGTCTTGTTTGTGCCCAGGTGTGTGTTGTTTGTAGATTCGCCCACAGGTGAAATTGGTTTCTCTAGATTGCGCCTTGCTTTTTTTTTGTTGTAGATTCGCACACAGGTTCAAGTGGTTTGTCTTGATTGTGCCTATGTTTTTTTTTTTTGAAGATTCGCACACAGGTGCAAGTGGTTTGTCTTGATTGCTCCTAGGATTTTTTTTGTAGATTCACACACAGGTGCAATTGATTTGTCTTGATTGCGCCCTGGTTTGTGTTGTTTGTAGATTAGCACACAGGTGCAATTGGTTTCTCTTGTTTACACCTTGGTTTTTTTGTTGTAGATTCGCACACAGGTGCAAGTGGTTTGTCTTGATTGCGCCTAGTTTTTTTTTTTTTTTTTGGAGATTCGCACACAGGTAAAGTGGTTTTTCTTGATTGCGGCATTGTTTTTTTTTGTAGATTCACACACAGGTGTAAGTGGTTTGTCTTGATTACGCTGAGCTTTTTTTTCGCACACAGGTGCAAGTGGTTTGTCTTGATGGAGCCTAGGATTGTTTTTTTTTTAAGATTCGCACACAGGTGCAAGTGGTTTGTCTTGATTGCGCCTAGATTTTTTTTTTTTTGAAGATTCGCATAAAGGTGCAAGTGGTTTCTCTTGATTGCGCCCAAGTGTGTGTTGTTTCTCGATTCGCACACAGGTGCAATTGGTTTGTCTTGATGGCGCCTAGGATTTTTTTTTTTTAGATTCTCACACAGGTGCAAGTGGTTTGTCTTGATTGTGCCTAGGTTTTTTTTTTTTTTTTTTTAGATTCGCACACAGGTGCAAGTGTTTTGTCTTGATTTCGCCCAGGTGTGTGTTGTTTGTAGATTAGCACACAGGTGAAATTGTTTTCTCTAGATTGCGCCTTGGTTTTTTTTTGTTGTAGATTCGCACACAGGTTCAAGTGGTTTGTCTTGATTGTGCCTATTTTTTTTTTGAAGATTGGCACACAGGTGCAAGTGGTTTGTCTTGATTGCTCCTAGGATTTTTTTTGTAGATTCACACACAGGTGCAATTGGTTTGTCTTGATTGCGCCCTGGTTTGTGTTGTTTGTAGATTAGCACACAGGTGCAATTGGTTTCTCTTGTTTACACCTTGTTTTTTTTGTTGTAGATTCGCACACAGGTGCAAGTGGTTTGTCTTGATTGCGCCTAGTTTTTTTTTTTTGTAGATTCACACACAGGTCTAAGTGGTTTGTCTTGATTACGCTCAGCTTTTTTTTCGCACACAGGTGCAAGTGGTTTGTCTTGATGGCGCCTAGGATTTTTTTTTTTAAGATTCGCACACAGGTGCAAGTGGTTTGTCTTGATTGTGCCTAGGTTTTTTTTTTTTTTTTTTAGATTCGCACACAGGTGCAAGTGTTTTGTCTTGATTACGCCCAGGTGTGTGTTGTTTGTAGATTCGCACACAGGTGAAATTGGTTTCTCTAGATTGCGCCTTGGTTTTTTTTTTGTTGTAGATTCGCACACAGGTTCAAGTGGTTTGTCTTGATTGTGCCTATGTTTTTTTTTTTTTGAAGATTCGCACACAGGTGCAAGTGGTTTTTCTTGATTGCTCCTAGGATTTTTTTTGTAGATTCACACACTGGTGCAATTGGTTTGACTTGATTGCGCCCTGGTTTGTGTTGTTTGTAGATTAGCACACAGGTGCAATTGGTTTCTCTTGTTTACACCTTGGTTTTTTTGTTGTAGATTCGCACACAGGTGCAAGTGGTTTTTCTTGATTGCGCCAATTTTTTTTTTTTTGGAGATTCGCACACAAGTAAAGTGGTTTGTCTTGATTGTGCCATGTTTTTTTTTTGTAGATTCACACACAGGTGTAAGTGGTTTGTCTTGATTACGCTTAGCTTTTTTTTCGCACACAGGTGCAAGTGGTTTGTCTTGATGGCGCCTAGGATTGTTTTTTTTTAAGATTCGCACACAGGTGCAAGTGGTTTGTCTTGATTACGCTCAGCTTTTTTTTCGCACACAGGTGCTAGTGGTTTGTCTTGATGGCGCCTAGGATTTTTTTTTTTTTAAGATTCGCACACAGGTGCAAATGGTTTTTCTTGATTGCACCTAGGATTTTTTTTTTAGATTCTCACACAGGTGCAAGTTGTTTGTCTTGATTGTGCCTAGGTTTTTTTTTTTTTTTGAAGATTCGCATAAAGGTGCAAGTGGTTTGTCTTGATTGCGCCCAAGTGTGTGTTGTTTCTCGATTCGCACACAGGTGCAATTGGTTTGTCTTGATGGCGCCTAGGATTTTTTTTTTTTAGATTCGCACACAGGTGCAAGTGGTTTGTCTTGATTGCGCCTAGGTTTTTTTTTTGGTAGATTCACACACAGGTGCAAGTGGTTTGTCCTTATTGTGCCTAGCATTTTTTTTAGATTCGCACACAGGTGCAAGTGGTTTGTCTTGATTTCGCCTAGGTTTTTTTTTTTGTAGATTCACACACAGGTGCAATTGGTTTGTCTTGATTACGCCTTGGTTTTTTTGTTTTAGATTCGCACACAGGTGCAAGTGGTTTTTGTTGATTGTGCCTTATGTTTTTATTTTGAAGATTCGCACACAGGTGCAAGTGGTTTGTCTTGATTGCGGCTAGTTTTTTTGTTTTTTGTAGATTCGCACACAGGTGCAAGTGGTTTGTCTTGATTACCCCTAGTTTTTTTTTTTTTTTTTTTGGAGATTCGCACACAGGTGCAAGTGGTTTGTCTTGATTGCACCTAGATTTTTCTTTTGTAGATTCGCACATAGGTGCAAGTGGTTTGTCTTGATTGCGCCTAGGTTTTTTTTTTTTGTAGATTCACACACAGGTGCAAGTGGTTTGTCTTGCTTTTGCCTATGTATTTTTTTGTAGATTCACACACAGGTGTAAGTGGTTTGTCTTGATTGCCCCTAGAATTTTTTTTTTGAAGATTCGCACAGAAGTGCAAGGGGTTTGCCTTGATTGCGCCCAGGTGTTTGTTGTTTCTAGATTCACACAGATGCAAGTGGTTTGTCTTGATTGCACCTAAGATTGTTTTTTTTTAGATTCGCACACAGGTGTAAGTGGTTTGTCTTGATTGTTCCGAGTTTTTTTTTTTGAAGATTCGCCCACAGGTGCAAGTGGTTTGTCTTGATTGCGCCTTGGTTTTTTTTTGTAGATTCACACACAGGTGCAAGTGGTTTGTTTTGATTACGGTCAGGTTTTTTTTTTTGAAGATTCGCACAGAGGTGCAAGTGGTTTGTCTTGATTAGGCCTAGGTTTTTTTTTTTTTGTAGATTCACACACAGGTGCAAGTGGTTTGTCTTGATTGCGCATAGGATTTTTTTTTTTAGATTCTCACACTTGTGCAAGTGGTTTGTCTTGCTTGTGCCTATGTTTTTTTTTTGTAGGTTCACACACAGGTGTAAGTGGTTTGTCTTGATTGCCCCTAGAATTTTTTTTTTGAAGATTCGCATAGAAGTGCAAGGGGTTTGTCTTGATTGCGCCCAGGTGTTTGTTGTTTCTAGATTCGTACACAGATACAATTGGTTTGTCTTGATTGTGCCGAGTTTTTTTTTTTTTTTTGAAGATTCGCAGGCAGGTGCAAGTGGTTTTTCTTGATTGCTCCTAGGTTTTTATTTTTGAAGATTCGCACACAGGTGCAAGTGGTTTTTCTTAATTGCGCCTAGGTTTTTTTTGTAGATTCACACACAGGTGCAATTGGTTTGTCTTGATTGCGCCCTGGTTTGTGTTGTTTGTAGATTAGCACACAGGTGCTATTGGTTTCTCTTGATTACGCCTTGGTTTTTTTGTTGTAGATTCGCACACAGGTGCAAGTGGTTTGTCTTGATTGCGCCTTGGTTTTTTTTTTTTGTAGATTAGCACACAGGTGCAAGTGGTTTGTCTTGATTGCGCCTTGGTTTTTTTTTTTTGTAGATTCACACACAGGTGCAAGTGGTTTGTCCTGATTACGCTCAGGTTTTTTTTTGTGAAGATTCGCACAGAGGTGCAAGTGGTTTGTCTTGATTGTGCCTAGGTGTTTTTTTTTTTAGATTCGCACACAGGTGCAAGTGTTTTGTCTTGATTGTGCCCAGGTGTGTGTTGTTTTTAGATTCGCACACAGGTGAAATAGGTTTCTCTTGATTGCGCCTTGGTTTTTTTTTTTGTTGTTGTAGATTCGCACACAGGTACAAGTGGTTTGTCTTGATTGTGCCTAAATTTTTTTTTTTTTGAAGATTCGCACACAGGTGCAAGTGGTTTGTCTTGATTGCGCCTAGTTTTTTTTTTTTTTGTAGATTCACACACAGGTGTAAGTGGTTTGTCTTGATTACTCTCAACTTTTTTTTCGCACACAGGTGCAAGTGGTTTGTCTTGATGGCGCCTAGGATTTTTTTTTTTTAAGATTCGCACACAGGTGCAAATGGTTTGTCTTTATTGCACCTAGGATTTTTTTTTAGATTCTCACACAGGTGCAAGTTGTTTGTCTTGATTGTGCCTAGGTTTTTTTTTCTTTTTTTTTTGATTCGCACACAGGTGCAAGTGTTTTGTCTTGTTTGCGCCCAGGTGTGTGTTGTTTGTAGATTCGCACACAGGTGAAATTGGTTTCTCTAGATTGCGCCTTGGTTTTTTTTTGTTGTAGATTCGCACACAGGTTCAAGTGGTTTGTCTTGATTGTGCCTATGTTTTTTTTTTTTGAAGATTCGCACACAGGTGCAAGTGGTTTGTCTTGATTGCTCCTAGGATTTTTTTGTAGATTCACACAAAGGTGCAATTGATTTGTCTTGATTGCGCCCTGGTTTGTGTTGTTTGTAGATTAGCACACAGGTGCAATTGGTTTCTCTTGTTTACACCTTGGTTTTTTTGTTGTAGATTCGCACACAGGTGCAAGTGTTTTGTCTTGATTGCGCCTAGTTTTTTTTTTTTTTTGGAGATTCGCACACAGGTAAAGTGGTTTTTCTTGATTGCGGCATTGTTTTTTTTTTGTAGATTCACACACAGGTGTAAGTGGTTTGTCTTGATTACGCTGAGCTTTTTTTTCGCACACAGGTGCAAGTGGTTTGTCTTGATGGAGCCTAGGATTGTTTTTTTTTTTAAGATTCGCACACAGGTGCAAGTGGTTTGTCTTGATTGCGCCTAGGTTTTTTTTTTTTTGAAGATTCGCATAAAGGTGCAAGTGGTTTGTCTTGATTGCGCCCAAGTGTGTGTTGTTTCTCGATTCGCACACAGGTGCAATTGGTTTGTCTTGATGGCGCCTAGGATTTTTTTTTTTTTAGATTCGCACACAGGTGCAAGTGGTTTGTCTTGATTGCGCCTAGGTTTTTTTTGGTAGATTCACACACAGGTGCAAGTGGTTTGTCCTTATTGCGCCTAGCATTTTTTTTTTTAGATTCGCACACAGGTGCAAGTGGTTTGTCTTGATTTCGCCTAGGTTTTTTTTTTGTAGATTCACACACAGGTGCAATTGGTTTGTCTTGATTACGCCTTGGTTTTTTTGTTTTAGAATCGAACACAGGTGCAAGTGGTTTTTGTTGATTGTGCCTTATGTTTTTATTTTGAAGATTCGCACACAGGTGCAAGTGGTTTGTCTTGATTGCGGCTAGTTTTTTTGTTTTTTGTAGATTCGCACACAGGTGCAAGTGGTTTGTCTTGATTACCCCTAGTTTTTTTTTTTTTTTTTTTTTGGAGATTCGCACACAGGTGCAAGTGGTTTGTCTTGATTGCGCCTAGGTTTTTTTTTTTTTTTTGTAGATTCACACACAGGTGCAAGTGGTTTGTCTTGCTTTTGCCTATGTTTTTTTTTTGTAGATTCACACACAGGTGTAAGTGGTTTGTCTTGATTGCCCCTAGAATTTTTTTTTTGAAGATTCGCACAGAAGTGCAAGGGGTTTGCCTTGATTGCGCCCAGGTGTTTGTTGTTTCTAGATTCGCACACAGGTACAATTGGTTTGTCTTGATGGCACCTAAGATTGTTTTTTTTTAGATTCGCACACAGGTGTAAGTGGTTTGTCTTGATTGTTCCGAGTTTTTTTTTTTTTTAGTTTCGCCCACAGGTGCAAGTGGTTTTTCTTGATTGCTCCTAGGTTTTTTTTTGTAGATTGACACACAGGTGCAATTGGTTTGTCTTGATTGCGGCCTGGTTTGTGTTGTTTGTAGATTAGCACACAGGTCCAATTGGTTTCTCTTGATTACGCCTTGGGTTTTTTTGTTGTAGATTCGTACACATGTGCAAGTGGTTTGTCTTGATTGCGCCTAGTTTTTTTTTATTTTGGAGATTCGCACACAGATGCAAGTGGTTTGTCTTAATTGCGCCTTGGTTTTTTTTTGTAGATTCACACACAGGTGCAAGTGGTTTGTTTTGATTACGGTCAGGTTTTTTTTTTTGAAGATTCGCACAGAGGTGCAAGTGGTTTGTCTTGATTACGCCTAGGTTTTTTTTTTTTTGTAGATTCACACACAGGTGCAAGTGGTTTGTCTTGATTGCGCGTAGGATTTTTTTTTTTAGATTCTCACACTTGTGCAAGTGGTTTGTCTTGCTTGTGCCTATGTTTTTTTTTTGTAGGTTCACACACAGGTGTAAGTGGTTTGTCTTGATTGCCCCTAGAATTTTTTTTTTGAAGATTCGCATAGAAGTGCAAGGGGTTTGTCTTGATTGCGCCCAGGTGTTTGTTGTTTCTAGATTCGTACACAGGTACAATTGGTTTGTCTTGATTGTGCCGAGTTTTTTTTTTTTTTTTGAAGATTCGCATGCAGGTGCAAGTGGTTTTTCTTGATTGCTCCTAGGTTTTTATTTTTGAAGATTCGCACACAGGTGCAAGTGGTTTTTCTTGATTGCGCCTAGGTTTTTTTTGTAGATTCACACACAGGTGCAATTGGTTTGTCTTGATTGCGCCCTGGTTTGTGTTGTTTGTAGATTAGCACACAGGTGCTATTGGTTTCTCTTGATTACGCCTTGGTTTTTTTGTTGTAGATTCGCACACAGGTGCAAGTGGTTTGTCTTGATTGCACCTTGGTTTTTTTTTTTTTTTGTAGATTCGCACACAGGTGCAAGTGGTTTGTCTTGATTGCGCCTTGGTTTTTTTTTTTTGTAGATTCACACACAGGTGCAAGTGGTTTGTCCTGATTACGCTCAGGTTTTTTTTTTTGTGAAGATTCGCACAGAGGTGCAAGTGGTTTGTCTTGATTGTGCCTAGGTTTTTTTTTTTTTTTTTTTAGATTCGCACACAGGTGCAAGTGTTTTGTCTTGATTGTGCCCAGGTGTGTGTTGTTTTTAGATTCGCACACAGGTGAAATAGGTTTCTCTTGATTGCGCCTTGGTTTTTTTTTTTTGTTGTAGATTCGCACACAGGTACAAGTGGTTTGTCTTGATTGTGCCTAATTTTTTTTTTTTTTTTGAAGATTAGCACACAGGTGCAAGTGGTTTGTCTTGATTGCGCCTTGGTTTTTTTTTTTTTTTTGTAGATTCCCACACAGGTGCAAGTGGTTTGTCTTGATTGCGCCTTGGTTTTTTTTTTGTAGATTCACACACAGGTGCAAGTGGTTTGTCCTGATTACGCTCAGGTTTTTTTTTGTGAAGATTCGCACAGAGGTGCATGTGGTTTGTCTTGATTGTGCCTAGGTTTTTTTTTTTTTTAGATTCTACACAGGTGCAAGTGTTTTGTCTTGACTGCGCCCAGGTGTGTGTTGTTTTTAGATTCGCACACAGGTGAAATACGTTTCTCTTGATTGCGCCTTGGTTTTTTTTTTTGTTGTAGATTCGCACACAGGTGCAAGTGGTTTGTCTTGATTGCGCCTTGGTTTTTTTTTTTTGTAGATTCACACACAGGTGCAAGTGGTTTGTCTTGATTACGCTCAGGTTTTTTTTTTTTTTTTTGAAGATTCGCACACAGGTGCAAGTTGTTTGTCTTGATTGCGCCTAGGTTTTTTTTGTAGATTCACACACAGGTGCAAGTGGTTTTTCTTGATTGTGCCTAGGTTTTTTTTTTTGAAGATTCGCACACAGGTGCAATTGGTTTGTCTTGATTGCGCCTAGGATTTTTTTTTGTTATATTCGCACACAGGTGAAAGTGGTTTGTCTTCATTGCGCCGAGGTGTGTGTTGTTGAAGATTCGCACACAGGTGAAATTGGTTTCTCTAGATTACGCCTTGGTTTTTTTTGTTGTAGATTCGCACACAGGTTCAATTGGTTTGTCTTGATTGTGCCTATGTTTTTTTTTTGAAGATTCGCACACAGGTGCAAGTGGTTTGTCTTGATTGTGCCTAGGTTTTTTTTTTGTAGATTCACACACAGGTGCCATTGGTTTGTCTTGATTGCGCCCTGGTTTGTGTTGCTTGTAGATTAGCACACAGGTGCAATTGGTTTCTCTTGATTACTCCTAGGTTTTTTTTTGTTGTAGATTCGCACACAGGTGCAAGTGGTTTGTCTTGATTGCGTCTAGTTTTTTTTTTTTTTTTTGGAGATTCGCACACAGGTGCAAGTGGTTTTTCTTGATTGAGCCTTGGTTTTTTTTTTTGTAGATTCACACACAGGTGCAAGTTGGTTGTCTTGATTGTGCCTAGGTTTTTTTTTTCTTTTTTTTTTGATTCGCACACAGGTGCAAGTGTTTTGTCTTGTTTGCGCCCAGGTGTGTGTTGTTTGTAGATTCCCACACAGGTGAAATTGGTTTCTCTAGATTGCGCCTTGGTTTTTTTTTGTTGTAGATTCGCACACAGGTGCAAGTGGTTTGTCTTCATTGCGTCTAGTTTTTTTTTTTTTTTTGGAGATTCGCACACAGGTGCAAGTGGTTTGTCTTGATTGCTCCTAGGATTTTTTTTGTAGATTCACACACAGGTGCAATTGATTTGTCTTGATTGCGCCCTGGTTTGTGTTGTTTGTAGATTAGCACACAGGTGCAATTGGTTTCTCTTGTTTACACCTTGGTTTTTTTGTTGTAGATTCGCACACAGGTGCAAGTGGTTTGTCTTGATTGCGCCTAGTTTTTTTTTTTTTTGGAGATTCGCATACAGGTAATGTGGTTTTTCTTGATTGCGGCATTGTTTTTTTTTGTAGATTCACACACAGGTGTAAGTGGTTTGTCTTGATTACGCTGAGCTTTTTTTTCGCACACAGGTGCCAGTGGTTTGTCTTGATGGAGCCTAGGATTGTTTTTTTTTTAAGATTCGCACACAGGTGCAAGTGGTTTGTCTTGATTGCGCCTAGGTTTTTTTTTTTTTTTGAAGATTCGCATAAAGGTTCAAGTGGTTTCTCTTGATTGCGCCCAAGTGTGTGTTGTTTCTCGATTCGCACACAGGTGCAATTGGTTTGTCTTGATGGCGCCTAGGATTTTTTTTTTTTTAGATTCGCACACAGGTGCAAGTGGTTTGTCTTGATTGCGCCTAGGTTTTTTTTGGTAGATTCACACACAGGTGCAAGTGGTTTGTCCTTATTGCGCCTAGCTTTTTTTTTTTAGATTCGCACACAGGTGCAAGTGGTTTGTCTTGATTTCGCCTAGGTTTTTTTTTTTGTAGATTCACACACAGGTGCAATTGGTTTGTCTTGATCACGCCTTGGTTTTTTTGTTTTAGATTCGCACACAGGTGCAAGTGGTATTTGTTGATTGTGCCTTATGTTTTTATTTTGAAGATTCGCACACAGGTGCAAGTGGTTTGTCTTGATTGCGGCTAGTTCTTTTGTTTTTTGTAGATTCGCACACAGGTGCAAGTGGTTTGTCTTGATTACCCCTAGTTTTTTTTTTTTTTTTTTTTTGGAGATTCGCACACAGGTGCAAGTGGTTTGTCTTGATTGCACCTAGATTTTTCTTTTGTAGATTCGCACACAGGTGCAAGTGGTTTGTCTTGATTGCGCCTAGGTTTTTTTTTTTGTAGATTCACACACAGGTGCAAGTGGTTTGTCTTGCTTTTGCCTATGTTTTTTTTTGTAGATTCACACACAGGTGTAAGTGGTTTGTCTTGATTGCCCCTAGAATTTTTTTTTGAAGATTCGCACAGAAGTGCAAGGGGTTTGCCTTGATTGCGCCCAGGTGTTTGTTGTTTCTAGATTCGCACACAGGTACAATTGGTTTGTCTTGATGGCACCTAAGATTGTTTTTTTTTAGATTCGCACACAGGTGTAAGTGGTTTGTCTTGATTGTTCCGAGTTTTTTTTTTTGAAGATTCGCCCACAGGTGCAAGTGGTTTTTCTTGATTGCTCCTAGGGTTTTTTTTGTAGATTGACACACAGGTGCAATTGGTTTGTCTTGATTGCGGCCTGGTTTGTGTTGTTTGTAGATTAGCACACAGGTCAAATTGGTTTCTCTTGATTACGCCTTGCGTATTTTTGTTGTAGATTCGTACACATGTGCAAGTGGTTTGTCTTGATTGCGCCTAGTTTTTTTTATTTTGGAGATTCGCACACAGGTGCAAGTGGTTTGTCTTGATTGCGCCTTGGTTTTTTTTTTGTAGATTCACACACAGGTGCAAGTGGTTTGTTTTGATTACGGTCAGGTTTTTTTTTTTGAAGATTCGCACAGAGGTGCAAGTGGTTTGTCTTGATTACGCCTAGGTTTTTTTTTTTTTGTAGATTCACACACAGGTGCAAGTGGTTTTTCTTGATTGCGCGTAGGATTTTTTTTTTTAGATTCTCACACTTGTGCAAGTGGTTTGTCTTGCTTGTGCCTATGTTTTTTTTTTTTTGTAGGTTCACACACAGGTGTAAGTGGTTTGTCTTGATTGGCCCTAGAATTTTTTTTTTGAAGATTCGCATAGAAGTTCAAGGGGTTTGTCTTGATTGCGCCCAGGTGTTTGTTGTTTCTAGATTCGTACACAGGTACAATTGGTTTGTCTTGATTGTGCCGAGTTTTTTTTTTTTTTTTTGAAGATTCGCACGCAGGTGCAAGTGGTTTTTCTTGATTGCTCCTAGGTTTTTTTTTTTGAAGATTTGCACACAGGTGCAAGTGGTTTTTCTTGATTGTGCCTAGGTTTTTTTTGTAGATTCACACACAGGTGCAATTGGTTTGTCTTGATTGCGCCCTGGTTTGTGTTGTTTGTAAATTAGCACACAGGTGCTATTGGTTTCTCTTGATTACGCCTTGTTTTTTTGTTGTAGATTCGCACACAGGTGCAAGTGGTTTGTCTTGATTGCGCCTTGGTTTTTTTTTTTGTAGATTCGCACACAGGTGCAAGTGGTTTGTCTTGATTGCGCCTTGGTTTTTTTTTTTGTAGATTCACACACAGGTGCAAGTGGTTTGTCCTGATTATGCTCAGGTTTTTTTTTGTGAAGATTCGCACAGAGGTGCAAGTGGTTTGTCTTGATTGTGCCTAGGTTTTTTTTTTTTTTTTAGATTCGCACACAGGTGCAAGTGTTTTGTCTTGATTGTGCCCAGGTGTGTGTTGTTTTTAGATTCGCACACAGGTGAAATAGGTTTCTCTTGATTGCGCCTTGGTTTTTTTTTTGTTGTAGATTCGCACACAGGTACAAGTGGTTTGTCTTGATAGTGCCTAATTTTTTTTTTGAAGATTCGCACACAGGTGCAAGTGGTTTGTCTTGATTGCGCCTTGGTTTTTTTTTTTTGTAGATTCACACACAGGTGCAAGTGGTTTGTCTTGATTACGCTTAGGTTTTTTTTTTTTTTTGGAGATTCGCACACAGGTGTAAGTGGTTTGTCTTGATTGCACCTAGATTTTTCTTTTGTAGATTCGCACACAGGTGCAAGTGGTTTGTCTTGATTGCGCCTAGGTTTTTTTTTTTTTTGGTAGATTCACATACAGGTGCAAGTGGTTTGTCTTGCTTTTGCCTATGTTTTTTTTTGTAGATTCACACACAGGTGTAAGTGGTTTGTCTTGATTGCCCCTAGAATTTTTTTTTTGAAGATTCGCATAGAAGTGCAAGGGGTTTGTCTTGATTGCGCCCAGGTGTTTGTTGTTTCTAGATTCGTACACAGGTACAATTGGTTTGTCTTGATTGTGCCGAGTTTTTTTTTTTTTTTTTGAAGATTCGCACACAGGTACAAGTGGTTTTTCTTGATTGCTCCTAGGTTTTTTTTTTTTTGAAGATTCGCACACAGGTGCAAGTGGTTTTTCTTGATTGCGCCTAGGTTTTTTTTGTAGATTCACACACAGGTGCAATTGGTTTGTCTTGATTGCGCCCTGGTTTGTGTTGTTTGTAGATTAGCACACAGGTGCTATTGGTTTCTCTTGATTACGCCTTGGTTTTTTTTTTGTAGATTCGCACACAGGTGCAAGTGGTTTGTCTTGATTGCGCCTTGGTTTTTTTTTTGTAGATTCACACACAGGTGCAAGTGGTTTGTCCTGATTATGCTCAGGTTTTTTTTTGTGAAGATTCGCACAGAGGTGCAAGTGGTTTGTCTTGATTGTGCCTAGGTTTTTTTTTTTTTTTTAGATTCTACACAGGTGAAAGTGTTTTGTCTTGATTGCGCCCAGGTGTGTGTTGTTTTTAGATTCGCACACAGGTGAAATTGGTTTCTCTTTATTGCGCCTTGGTTTTTTTTTTTGTTGTAGATTCGCACACAGGTGCAAGTGGTTTGTCTTGATTGCGCCTTGGTTTTTTTTTTTTTTTGTAGATTCACACACAGGTGCCATTGGTTTGTCTTGATTGCGCCCTGGTTTGTGTTGTTTGTAGATTAGCACACAGGTGCAATTGGTTTCTCTTGATTACTCCTAGGTTTTTTTTGTTGTAGATTCGCACACAGGTGCAAGTGGTTTTTCTTGATTGCGCCAATTTTTTTTTTTTTGGAGATTCACACACAAGTAAAGTGGTTTTTCTTGATTTTGCCATGTTTTTTTTTTGTAGATTCACACACAGGTGTAAGTGGTTTGTCTTGATTACGCTCAGCTTTTTTTTCGCACACAGGTGCAAGTGGTTTGTCTTGATGGCGCCTAGGATTGTTTTTTTTTTAAGATTCGCACACAGGTGCAAGTGGTTTGTCTTGATTGCGCCTAGGATTTTTTTTTTTAGATTCTCACACAGGTGCAAGTGGTTTGTCTTGATTGTGCCTAGGTTTTTTTTTTTTTTTTTTTTTAGATTTGCACACAGGTGCAAGTGTTTTGTCTTGATTGCGCCCAGGTGTGTGTTGTTTGTAGATTAGCACACAGGTGAAATTGTTTTCTCTAGATTGCGCCTTGGTTTTTTTTTTGTTGTAGATTCGCACACAGGTTCAAGTGGTTTGTCTTGATTGTGCCTATGTTTTTTTTTGAAGATTCGCACACAGGTGCAAGTGGTTTGTCTTGATTGCTCCTAGGATTTTTTTTGTAGATTCACACACAGGTGCAATTGGTTTGTCTTGATTTCGCCCTGGTTTGTGTTGTTTGTAGATTAGCACTAGGTGCAATTGGTTTCTCTTGTTTACACCTTGTTTTTTGTTGTAGATTCGCACACATGTGCAAGTGGTTTGTCTTGATTGCTCCTAGTTTTTTTTTTTTTGTAGATTCACACACAGGTGTAAGTGGTTTGTCTTGATTACGCTCTGCTTTTTTTTCGCACACAGGTGCAAGTGGTTTGTCTTGATGGCGCCTAGGATTGTTTTTTTTTTTTAAGATTCGCACACAGGTGCACATGGTTTGTCTTGATTGCACCTAGGATTTTTTTTTTAGATTCTCACACAGGTGCAAGTTGTTTGTCTTGATTGTGCCTAGGTTTTTTTTTCTTTTTTTTTTTGATTCGCACACAGGTGCAAGTGTTTTGTCTTGTTTGCGCCCAGGTGTGTGTTGTTTGTAGATTCGCACACAGGTGAAATTGGTTTCTCTAGATTGCGCCTTGTTTATTTTTTTGTTGTAGATTCGCACACAGGTTCAAGTGGTTTGTCTTGATTGTGCCTATGTTTTTTTTTTTTTTTGAAGATTCGCACACAGGTGCAAGTGGTTTGTCTTGATTGCTCCTAGGATTTTTTTTGTAGATTCACACACAGGTGCAATTGATTTGTCTTGATTGCGCCCTGCTTTGTGTTGTTTGTAGATTAGCACACAGGTGCAATTGGTTTCTCTTGTTTACACCTTGGTTTTTTTGTTGTAGATTCGCACACTGGTGCAAGTGGTTTGTCTTGATTGCGCCTAGTTTTTTTTTTTTTTGGAGATTCGCCCACAGGTAAAGTGGTTTTTTTTTATTGCGCCATGGTTTTTTTTGTAGATTCACACACAGGTGTAAGTGGTTTGTCTTGATTATGCTGAGCTTTTTTTTCGCACACAGGTGCAAGTGGTTTGTCTTGATGGCGCCTAGCATTGTTTTTTTTTTAAGATTCGCACTCAGGTGCAAGTGGTTTGTCTTGATTGCGCCTAGGTTTTTTTTTTTTTTGAAGATTCGCATAAAGGTGCAAGTGGTTTGTCTTGATTGCGCCCAAGTGTGTGTTGTTTCTCGATTCGCACACAGGTGCAATTGGTTTGTCTTGATGGCGCCTAGGATTTTTTTTTTTTTTTTAGATTCGCACACAGGTGCAAGTGGTTTGTCTTGATTGCGCCTAGGTTTTTTTTGGTAGATTCACACACAGGTGCAAGTGGTTTGTCCTTATTGCGCCTAGCATTTTTTTTTTAGATTCGCACACAGGTGCAAGTGGTTTGTCTTGATTTCGCCTAGGTTTTTTTTTTTGTAGATTCACACACAGGTGCAATTGGTTTGTCTTGATTATGCCTTGGTTTTTTTGTTTTAGATTCGCACACAGGTGCAAGTGGTTTTTGTTGATTGTGCCTTATGTTTTTTTTTGAAGATTCGCACACAGGTGCAAGTGGTTTGTCTTGATTGCGGCTAGTTTTTTTGTTTTTTGTAGATTTGCACACAGGTGCAAGTGGTTTGTCTTGATTACCCCAATTTTTTTTTTTTTGGAGATTCGCACACAGGTGCAAGTGGTTTGTCTTGATTGCACCTAGATTTTTCTTTTGTAGATTCGCACACAGGTGCAAGTGGTTTGTCTTGATTGCGCCTAGGTTTTTTTTTTTGTAGATTCACACACAGGTGCAAGTGGTTTGTCTTGCTTTTGCCTATGTTTTTTTTGTAGATTCACACACAGGTGTAAGTGGTTTGTCTTGATTGCCCCTAGAATTTTTTTTTGAAGATTCGCACAGAAGTGCAAGGGGTTTGCCTTGATTGCGCCCAGGTGTTTGTTGTTTCTAGATTCGCACACAGGTACAATTGGTTTGTCTTGATGGCACCTAAGATTGTTTTTTTTTAGATTCGCACACAGGTGTAAGTGGTTTGTCTTGATTGTTCCGAGTTTTTTTTTTGAAGATTCGCCCACAGGTGCAAGTGGTTTTTCTTGATTGCTCCTAGGTTTTTTTTTGTAGATTGACACACAGGTGCTATTGGTTTGTCTTGATTCCGGCCTGGTTTGTTTTGTTTGTAGATTAGCACACAGGTCCAATTGGTTTCTCTTGATTACGCCTTGGGTTTTTTTGTTGTAGATTCGTACACATGTGCAAGTGGTTTGTCTTGATTGCGCCTAGTTTTTTTTTTATTTTGGAGATTCGCACACAGGTGCAAGTGGTTTGTCTTGATTGCGCCTTGGTTTTTTTTTGTAGATTCACACACAGGTGCAAGTGGTTTGTTTTGATTACGGTCAGGTTTTTTTTTTTGAAGATTCGCACAGAGGTGCAAGTGGTTTGTCTTGATTACGCCTAGGTTTTTTTTTTTTTTTTTGTAGATTCACACACAGGTGCAAGTGGTTTGTCTTGATTGCGCATAGGATTTTTTTTTTAGATTCTCACACTTGTGCAAGTGGTTTGTCTTGCTTGTGCCTAAGTTTTTTTTTGTAGGTTCACACACAGGTGTAAGTGGTTTGTCTTGATTGCCCCTAGAATTTTTTTTTTGAAGATTCGCATAGAAGTGCAAGGGGTTTGTCTTGATTGCGCCCAGGTGTTTGTTGTTTCTAGATTCGTACACAGGTACAATTGGTTTGTCTTGATTGTGCCGAGTTTTTTTTTTTTTTTTGAAGATTCGCACACAGGTGCAAGTGGTTTTTCTTGATTGCTCCTAGGTTTTTTTTTTTTGAAGATTCGCACACAGGTGCAAGTGGTTTTTCTTGATTGCGCCTAGGTTTTTTTTGTAGATTCACACACAGGTGCAAGTGGTTTGTCTTGATTGCGCCTTGGTTTTTTTTTTTTGTAGATTCACACACAGGTTCAAGTCGTTTGTCTTGATTAAGCTCAGGTTTTTTTTTTTTTTTTTGAAGATTCGCACACAGGTGCAAGTTGTTTGTCTTGATTGCGCCTAGGTTTTTTTTGTAGATTCACACACAGGTGCAAGTGGTTTGTCTTGATTACGCTCAGGTTTTTTTTTTTTTTTTGAAGATTCGCACACAGGTGCAATTGGTTTGTCTTGATTGCGCCTAGGATTTTTTTTGTTGTATTCGCACACAGGTGAAAGTGGTTTGTCTTCATTGCGCCCAGGTGTGTGTTGTTGAAGATTCGCACACAGGTGAAATTGGTTTCTCTAGATTACGCCTTGGTTTTTGTTGTTGTAGATTCGCACACAGGTTCAATTGGTTTGTCTTGATTGTGCCTATGTTTTTTTTTTGAAGATTCGCACACAGGTGCAAGTGGTTTGTCTTGATTGCGCCTAGGTTTTTTTTTTGTAGATTCACACTCAGGTGCCATTGGTTTTTCTTGATTGCGCCCTGGTTTGTGTTGCTTGTATATTAGCACACAGGTGCAATTGGTTTCTCTTGATTACTCCTAGGTTTTTTTTGTTGTAGATTCGCACACAGGTGCAAGTGGTTTGTCTTGATTGCGTCTAGTTTTTTTTTTTTTTTTGGAGATTCGCACACAGGTGCAGGTGGTTTTTCTTGATTGCTCCTTGGTTTTTTTTTTTTTGTAGATTCACACACAGTTGCAAGTGGTTTGTCTTGATTATGCTCAGGTTTTTTTTTGAAGATTCGCACAGAGGTGCAAGTGGTTTGTCTTGATTGTGCCTAGGTTTTTTTTTTTTTTTATATTCGCACACAGGTGCAAGTGTTTTGTCTTGATTGCACCCAGGTGTGTGTTGTTTGTAGATTCGCACACAGGTGAAATTGGTTTCTCTCGATTGCGACTTTTTTTTTTGTATTGTAGATTCGCACACAGGTGCAAGTGTTTTGTCTTGACTGTGCCTATGTTTTTTTTTTTGAAGATTCGCACACAGGTGCAATTGGTTTCTCTTGATTACGCCTTGGTTTTTTTCTTGTAGATTCGCACACAGGTGCAAGTGGTTTGTCTTGATTACCCCTAGTTTTTTTTTTTTTGGAGATTCGCACACAGGTGCAAGTGGTTTGTCTTGATTGCGCCTAGGATTTTTTTTTTTTAGATTCTCACACACGTGCAAGTAGTTTGTCTTGATTGCACCTAGGTTTTTTTTTTTTTGTAGATTCGCACACAGGTGCAAGTGGTTTGTCTTTATTGCGCTTAGCATTTTTTTTTTAGATTCGCACACAGGTGCAAGTGGTTTGTCTTGATTGTGCCTATTTTTTTTTGAAACTTCGCACACAGGTGCAAGTGGTTTGTCTTAATTGCGCCTAGTTTTTTTTTTTTTTTTTTTTTTGGAGATTCTCACACAGGTGCAAGTGGTTTGTCTTTATTGCGCCTAGCATTTTTTTTTTTAGATTCACACACAGGTGCAATTGGTTTGTCTTGATTACGCCTTGGTTTTTTTGTTTTAGATTTGCACACATGTGCAAGTGGTTTTTGTTGATTGTGCCTTATGTTTTTATTTTGAAGATTTGCACACAGGTGCAAGTGGTTTGTCTTGATTGCGGCTAGTTTTTTTGTTTTTTGTAGATTCTCACACAGGTGCAAGTGGTTTGTCTTGATTGCGCCTAGTTTTTTTTTTGTAGATTCACACACAGGTGCAAGTGGTTTGTGTTGATTAAGCATAGGTTTTTTCTTTTGAAGATTCGCACATAGGAACAAGTGGTTTGTCTTGTTTGCGTCTAAGTTTTTTTTTTGTAGACTCACACACATGTGCAAGTGGTTTGTCTTGATTGTGCTTAGGTTTTTTTTGTGAAGATTCGCACACAGGTGCAAGTGGTTTGTCTTGATTGCGCCCAGGTGTGTTCTGTTTCTCGATTAGCACGGAGGAGCAATTGTTTTCAATTGATGGCGCCTACGATTGGTTTTTTTTAGATTGCACTCAGGTGCAAGTGGTTTGTCTTCATTGCGCCTATTTTTTTTTTTTGAAGATTCGCACACAGGTGCAAGTGGTTTGTCATGATTGCGCGTAGGTTTTCGTTTTTTGTAGATTCACACACAGGTGCAATTGGTTGATCTTGATTCCGCCCAGGTGTTTGTTGATTTTAGCTTTCCACACAGTTGCAAGTGGTTTCACTTGAGTGTGCCAAGGTGTGTGTTGTTTTCAGTTTCCCACACAGGTGCAAGTGGTTTATCATGATTGCCCCCAGGTGTGTGTTGTTTATAGTTTTGCACACAGGTGCAAGTGGTATGATTTGATTGCGCATAGGATTCTATTTTTTTGTAGATTCGCACACAGGTGCAAGTGGTTTGTCTTGATTGCTCCTAGGATTTTTTTTTTAAGATTCTCACAAAGGTGCAAGTGGTTTGTCTTGATTGCGCCTAGGTTTTTTTTTGTAGATTCACACACAGGTGCAAGTGGTTTGTCTTGATTGTGCCTAGGTTTTATTTTTGAAGATTCGCACACAGGTGCATGTGGCTTGTCTTGATTGCGCACAGGTGTGTGTTGTTTCTCGATTCGCACACAGGTGCAATTGGTTTGTCTTGATGTCGCCTAGGATTTTTTTTTTTAAGATTCGCATACAGGTGCAAGTGGTTTGTCTTGATTGTGCCTAGGTTTTTTTTTGTAGATTCACACACAGGTGCAAGTGGTTTGTCTTTATTGCGCCTAGCATCTTTTTTTAGATTCGCACACAGGTGCAAGTGGTTTGTCTTGATTGTACCTATTTTTTTTTTTTTGAAACTTCGCACACAGGTGCAAGTGGTTTGTCTTGATTGCGCCTAGTTTTTTTTTTTTTTTTTTGGAGATTCTCACACAGGTGCCTGTGATTTGTCTTGATTGCGCCTAGGTTTTTTTTTGTAGATTCGCACACAGGTGCAATTGGTTTGTCTTGATTGCGCCTATTTTTTTTTTTTTTTGGAGATTCGCACACAGGTGCAAGTGGTTTGTCTTAATTGCGCCTTGGATTTTTTTGTATATTCACACAAGTGCAAGTGGTTTGCCTTGATTACGCTCAGGTTTTTTTTTTTTTGAAGATTCGCACACAGGTGCAAGTGGTTTGTCTTGATTGTGTCTAGGTTTTTTTTTTTTAGATTCGCACACAGGTGCAAGTGTTTTGTCTTGATTGCGCCCTGGTGTGTGTTGTGCGTAGATTCGCACACAGGTGAAATAGGTTTCTCTTGATTGCGCCTTGGGTTTTTTTGTTGTAGATTCACACACAGGTGCAAGTGGTTTGTCTTGATTATGCTCAGGTTTTTTTTTTTTTTAAGATTCGCACACAGGTGCAGGTGGTTTGTCTTGATTGCGCCAAGGTTTTATTTTTGTAGATTCACACACAGGTGCAAGTGGTTTGCCTTGATTGTGCCTATGTTTTTTTTTTGAAGATTCGCACACAGGTTCAAGTGGTTTTTCTTGATTGTGCCTAGGTTTTTTTTTGTAGATTGCCACACAGGTGCAATTGGTTTGTCTTGATTGCGCCCTGGTTTGTGTTGTTTGTAGATTAGCACACAGGTGCAATTGGTTTCTCTTGATTACGCCTTAGTTTTTTTTGTTGTAGATTCGCACACAGGTGCAAGTGGTTTGAATTGATTGCGCCTAGCATTTTATTTTTTGTAGATTCTTACACAGGTGCAAGTGGTTTGTCTTGATTGCGCCTAGGTTTTTTTTTTGTAGATTCACACACAGGTGCAAGTGGTTTGCCTTGATTGTGCCTAGGTTTTTTTTTGAAGATTCGCACTAAGGTGAAAGTGGTTTATCTTGATTGCGCCCAGTTGTGTGTTGTTTCTCGATTCGCACACAGCTGCAATTGGTTTGTCTTGATGGCGGCTAGGATTTTTTTTTTTAAGATTCACACACAGGTGCAAGTGGTTTGTCTTGATTGCGCCTAGGATTTTTTTTTTTTAGATTATCACACAGGTGCAAGTGGTTTGTCTTGATTGTGCCTAGGTTTTTTTTTTTTTTTTTTTTTTTTTAGATTCGCACACAGGTGCAAGTGTTTTGTCTTGATTGCGCCCAGGTGTGTGTTGTTTGTAGATTCGCACACAGGTGAAATTGGTTTCTCTAGATTGCGCCTTGGTTTTTTTTGTTGTTGTAGATTCGCACACAGGTTCAATTGGTTTGTCTTGATTGTGCCTATGTTTTTTTTTTTGAAGATTCGCACACAGGTGCAAGTGTTTTGTCTTGATTGCGCCTAGGTTTTTTTTTTGTAGATTCACACACAGGTGCCATTGGTTTGTCTTGATTGCGCCCTGGTTTGTGTTGCTTGTAGATTAGCACACAGGTGCAATTTGTTTCTCTTGATTACTCCTAGGTTTTTTTTTGTTGTAGATTCGCACACAGGTGCAAGTGGTTTGTCTTGATTGCGTCTAGTTTTTTTTTTTTTTTGGAGATTCGCACACAGGTGCAAGTGGTTTTTCTTGATTGCGCCTTGGTTTTTTTTTTTGTAGATTCACACAGAGTTGCAAGTGGTTTGTCTTGATTATGCTCAGGTTTTTTTTTGTAGATTCACACACAGGTGCAATTGGTTTGTCTTGATTGCGCCCTGGTTTGTGTTGTTTGTAGATTAGCACACAGGTGCAATTGGTTTCTCTTGTTTACACCTTGTTTTTTTTGTTGTAGATTCGCACACAGGTGCAAGTGGTTTGTCTTGATTGCGCCTAGTTTTTTTTTTTTGTAGATTCACACACAGGTGCAAGTGGTTTGTCTTGATTACGCTCAGGTTTTTTTTTTTTTTTGGAGATTCGCACACAGGTGCAAGTGGTTTGTCTTGATTGCACCTAGATTTTTCTTTTGTAGATTCGCACACAGGTGTAAGTGGTTTGTCTTGATTGCGCCTAGGTTTTTTTTTTTTTGTAGATTCACATACAGGTGCAAGTGGTTTGTCTTGCTTTTGCCTATGTTTTTTTTTGTAGATTCACACACAGGTGTAAGTGGTTTGTCTTGATTGCTCCTAGAATTTTTTTTTTGAAGATTCGCACAGAAGTGCAAGGGGTTTGCCTTGATTGCGCCCAGGTGTTTGTTGTTTCTAGATTCGCACACAGGTACAATTGGTTTGTCTTGATGGCACCTAAGATTGTTTTTTTTTAGATTCGCACACAGGTGTAAGTGGTTTGTCTTGATTGTTCCGAGTTTTTTTTTTTGAAGATTCGCCCACAGGTGCAAGTGGTTTTTCTTGATTGCTCCTAGGTTTTTTTTTGTAGATTGACACACAGGTGCAATTGGTTTGTCTTGATTGCGGCCTGGTTTGTGTTGTTTGTAGATTAGCACACAGGTCCAATTGGTTTCTCTTGATTACGCCTTGGGTTTTTTTGTTGTAGATTCGTACACATGTGCAAGTGGTTTGTCTTGATTGCGCCTAGATTTTTTTATTTTGGAGATTCGCACACAGGTGCAAGTGGTTTGTCTTGATTGCGCCTTGGTTTTTTTTTGTAGATTCACACACAGGTGCAAGTGGTTTGTTTTGATTACGGTCAGGTTTTTTTTTTTGAAGATTCGCACAGAGGTGCAAGTGGTTTGTCTTGATTACGCCTAGGTTTTTTTTTTTTTTTGTAGATTCACACACAGGTGCAAGTGGTTTGTCTTGATTCCTCGTAGGATTTTTTTTTTAGATTCTCACACTTGTGCAAGTGGTTTGTCTTGCTTGTGCCTATGTTTTTTTTTTTGTAGGTTCACACACAGGTGTAAGTGGTTTGTCTTGATTGCCCCTATAATTTTTTTTTGAAGATTCGCATAGAAGTGCAAGGGGTTTGTCTTGATTGCGCCCAGGTGTTTGTTGTTTCTAGATTCGTACACAGGTACAATTGGTTTGTCTTGATTGTGCCGAGTTTTTTTTTTTTTTTGAAGATTCGCACACAGGTGCAAGTGGTTTTTCTTGATTGCTCCTAGGTTTTTTTTTTTTGAAGATTCGCACACAGGTGCAAGTGGTTTTTCTTGATTGCGCCTAGGTTTTTTTTGTAGATTCACACACAGGTGTAAGTGGTTTGTCTTGATTGCGCCTTGGTTTTTTTTTTTTTGTAGATTCACACACAGGTTCAAGTCGTTTGTCTTGATTACGCTCAGGTTTTTTTTTTTTTTTTGAAGATTCGCACACAGGTGCAAGTTGTTTGTCTTGATTGCGCCTAGGTTTTTTTTGTAGATTCACACACAGGTGCAAGTGGTTTGTCTTGATTACGCTCAGGTTTTTTTTTTTTTTTTTGAAGATTCGCACACAGGTGCAATTGGTTTGTCTTGATTGCGCCTAGGATTTTTTTTTGTTGTATTCGCACACAGGTGAAAGTGGTTTGTCTTCATTGCGCCCAGGTGTGTGTTGTTGAAGATTCGCACACAGGTGAAATTGGTTTCTCTAGATTACGCCTTGGTTTTTGTTGTTGTAGATTCGCACACAGGTTCAATTGGTTTGTCTTGATTGTGCCTATGTTTTTTTTTTGAAGATTCGCACACAGGTGCAAGTGGTTTGTCTTGATTGCGCCTAGGTTTTTTTTTTGTAGATTCACACTCAGGTGCCATTGGTTTTTCTTGATTGCGCCCTGGTTTGTGTTGCTTGTATATTAGCACACAGGTGCAATTGGTTTCTCTTGATTACTCCTAGGTTTTTTTTGTTGTAGATTCGCACACAGGTGCAAGTGGTTTGTCTTGATTGCGTCTAGTTTTTTTTTTTTTTTTTTGGAGATTCGCACACAGGTGCAAGTGGTTTTTCTTGATTGCTCCTTGGTTTTTTTTTTTTTTGTAGATTCACACACAGTTGCAAGTGGTTTGTCTTGATTATGCTCAGGTTTTTTTTTGAAGATTCGCACAGAGGTGCAAGTGGTTTGTCTTGATTGTGCCTAGGTTTTTTTTTTTTTTTATATTCGCACACAGGTGCAAGTGTTTTGTCTTGATTGCACCCAGGTGTGTGTTGTTTGTAGATTCGCACACAGGTGAAATTGGTTTCTCTCGATTGCGACTTTTTTTTTTGTATTGTAGATTCGCACACAGGTGCAAGTGTTTTGTCTTGACTGTGCCTATGTTTTTTTTTTTGAAGATTCGCACACAGGTGCAATTGGTTTCTCTTGATTACGCCTTGGTTTTTTTCTTGTAGATTCGCACACAGGTGCAAGTGGTTTGTCTTGATTACCCCTAGTTTTTTTTTTTTTTTGGAGATTCGCACACAGGTGCAAGTGGTTTGTCTTGATTGCGCCTAGGATTTTTTTTTTTTAGATTCTCACACACGTGCAAGTGGTTTGTCTTGAATTCACCTAGGTTTTTTTTTTTTTGTAGATTCGCACACAGGTGCAAGTGGTTTGTCTTTATTGCGCTTAGCATTTTTTTTTTAGATTCGCACACAGGTGCAAGTGGTTTGTCTTGATTGTGCCTATTTTTTTTTGAAACTTCGCACACAGGTGCAAGTGGTTTGTCTTAATTGCGCCTAGTTTTTTTTTTTTTTGGAGATTCTCACACAGGTGCAAGTGGTTTGTCTTTATTGCGCCTAGCATTTTTTTTTTTAGATTCACACACAGGTGCAATTGGTTTGTCTTGATTACGCCTTGGTTTTTTTGTTTTAGATTTGCACACATGTGCAAGTGGTTTTTGTTGATTGTGCCTTATGTTTTTATTTTGAAGATTTGCACACAGGTGCAAGTGGTTTGTCTTGATTGCGGCTAGTTTTTTTGTTTTTTGTAGATTCTCACACAGGTGCAAGTGGTTTGTCTTGATTGCGCCTAGTTTTTTTTTTTGTAGATTCACACACAGGTGCAAGTGGTTTGTGTTGATTAAGCATAGGTTTTTTCTTTTGAAGATTCGCACATAGGAACAAGTGGTTTGTCTTGTTTGCGTCTAAGTTTTTTTTTTGTAGACTCACACACATGTGCAAGTGGTTTGTCTTGATTGTGCTTAGGGTTTTTTTGTGAAGATTCGCACACAGGTGCAAGTGGTTTGTCTTGATTGCGCCCAGGTGTGTTCTGTTTCTCGATTAGCACGGAGGAGCAATTGTTTTCAATTGATGGCGCCTACGATTGGTTTTTTTTAGATTGCACTCAGGTGCAAGTGGTTTGTCTTCATTGCGCCTATTTTTTTTTTTTTTTGAAGATTCGCACACAGGTGCAAGTGGTTTGTCATGATTGCGCGTAGGTTTTCGTTTTTTGTAGATTCACACACAGGTGCAATTGGTTGATCTTGATTCCGCCCAGGTGTTTGTTGATTTTAGCTTTCCACACAGTTGCAAGTGGTTTCACTTGAGTGTGCCAAGGTGTGTGTTGTTTTCAGTTTCCCACACAGGTGCAAGTGGTTTATCATGATTGCCCCCAGGTGTGTGTTGTTTATAGTTTTGCACACAGGTGCAAGTGGTATGATTTGATTGCGCATAGGATTCTATTTTTTTGTAGATTCGCATACAGGTGCAAGTGGTTTGTCTTGATTGCTCCTAGGATTTTTTTTTTAAGATTCGCACACAGGTGCAAGTGTTTTGTCTTGATTGCGCCCTGGTGTGTGTTGTGCGTAGATTCGCACACAGGTGAAATAGGTTTCTCTTGATTGCGCCTTGGGTTTTTTTGTTGTAGATTCACACACAGGTGCAAGTGGTTTGTCTTGATTATGCTCAGGTTTTTTTTTTTTTTAAGATTCGCACACAGGTGCAGGTGGTTTGTCTTGATTGCGCCAAGGTTTTATTTTTGTAGATTCACACACAGGTGCAAGTGGTTTGCCTTGATTGTGCCTATGTTTTTTTTTTTGAAGATTCGCACACAGGTTCAAGTGGTTTTTCTTGATTGTGCCTAGGTTTTTTTTTGTAGATTGCCACACAGGTGCAATTGGTTTGTCTTGATTGCGCCCTGGTTTGTGTTGTTTGTAGATTAGCACACAGGTGCAATTGGTTTCTCTTGATTACGCCTTAGTTTTTTTTGTTGTAGATTCGCACACAGGTGCAAGTGGTTTGAATTGATTGCGCCTAGCATTTTATTTTTTGTAGATTCTTACACAGGTGCAAGTGGTTTGTCTTGATTGCGCCTAGGTTTTTTTTTTGTAGATTCACACACAGGTGCAAGTGGTTTGCCTTGATTGTGCCTAGGTTTTTTTTTTTGAAGATTCGCACTAAGGTGAAAGTGGTTTATCTTGATTGCGCCCAGTTGTGTGTTGTTTCTCGATTCGCACACAGCTGCAATTGGTTTGTCTTGATGGCGGCTAGGATTTTTTTTTTTAAGATTCACACACAGGTGCAAGTGGTTTGTCTTGATTGTGCCTATTTTTTTTTGAAACTTCGCACACAGGTGCAAGTGGTTTGTCTTGATTGCGCCTAGGATTTTTTTTTTTAGATTATCACACAGGTGCAAGTGGTTTGTCGATTGTGCCTAGGTTTTTTTTTTTTTTTTTTTTTTTTTTTTTTAGATTCGCACACAGGTGCAAGTGTTTTGTCTTGATTGCGCCCAGGTGTGTGTTGTTTGTAGATTCGCACACAGGTGAAATTGGTTTCTCTAGATTGCGCCTTGGTTTTTTTTGTTGTTGTAGATTCGCACACAGGTTCAAGTGGTTTGTCTTGATTGTGCCTATGTTTTTTTTTTTTTTGAAGATTCGCACACAGGTGCAAGTGGTTTTTCTTGATTGCGCCTAGGTTTTTTTTGTAGATTCACACACAGGTGCAATTGGTTTGTCTTGATTGCGCCCTGGTTTGTGTTGTTTGTAGATTATCACACAGGTGCTATTGGTTTCTCTTGATTACGCCTTGGTTTTTTTGTTGTAGATTCGCACACAGGTGCAAGTGGTTTGTCTTGATTGCGCCTAGGTTTTTTTTTTTTTTGTAGATTCGCACACAGGTGCAAGTGGTTTGTCTTGATTGCTCCTAGGATTTTTTTTGTAGATTCACACACTGGTGCAATTGGTTTGACTTGATTGCGCCCTGGTTTGTGTTGTTTGTAGATTAGCACACAGGTGCAATTGGTTTCTCTTGTTTACACCTTGGTTTTTTTGTTGTAGATTCGCACACAGGTGCAAGTGGTTTTTCTTGATTGCGCCAATTTTTTTTTTTTTTTTTTGGAGATTCGCACACAAGTAAAGTGGTTTTTCTTGATTGTGCCATGTTTTTTTTTTGTAGATTCACACACAGGTGTAAGTGGTTTGTCTTGATTACGCTTAGCTTTTTTTTCGCACACAGGTGCAAGTGGTTTGTCTTGATGGCGCCTAGGATTGTTTTTTTTTAAGATTCGCACACAGGTGCAAGTGGTTTGTCTTGATTGCGCCTAGGATTTTTTTTTTTAGATTCTCACACAGGTGCAAGTGGTTTGTATTGATTGTGCCTAGGTTTTTTTTTTTTTTTTTTAGATTCGCACACAGGTGCAAGTGTTTTGTCTTGATTGCGCCCAGGTGTGTGTTGTTTGTAGATTAGCACACAGGTGAAATTGTTTTCTCTAGATTGCGCCTTGGTTTTTTTTTTTGTTGTAGATTCGCACACAGGTTCAAGTGGTTTGTCTTGATTGTGCCTATGTTTTTTTTTGAAGATTCGCACACAGGTGCAAGTGGTTTGTCTTGATTGCTCCTAGGATTTTTTTTGTAGATTCACACACAGGTGCAATTGGTTTGTGTTGATTGCGCCCTGGTTTGTGTTGTTTGTAGATTAGCACACAGGTGCAATTGGTTTCTCTTTTTTACACCTTGTTTTTTTTGTTGTAGATTCGCACACAGGTGCAAGTGGTTTGTCTTGATTGCGCCTAGTTTTTTTTTTTTTTTTGTAGATTCACACACAGGTGTAAGTGGTTTGTCTTGATTACGCTCAGCTTTTTTTTCGCACACAGGTGCAAGTGGTTTGTCTTGATGGCGCCTAGGATTTTTTTTTTAAAAATTCGCACCCAGGTGCAAATGGTTTGTCTTGATTGCACCTAGGATTTTTTTTTTAGATTCTCACACAGGTGCAAGTTGTTTGTCTTGATTGTGCCTAGGTTTTTTTTTCTTTTTTTTTTGATTCGCAAACAGGTGCAAGTGTTTTGTCTTGTTTGCGCCCAGGTGTGTGTTGTTTGTAGATTCGCACACAGGTGAAATTGGTTTCTCTAGATTGCGCCTTGGTTTTTTTTTGTTGTAGATTCGCACACAGGTTCAAGTGGTTTGTCTTGATTGTGCCTATGTTTTTTTTTTTGAAGATTCGCACACAGGTGCAAGTGGTTTGTCTTGATTGCTCCTAGGATTTTTTTGTAGATTCACACACAGGTGCAATTGATTTTTCTTGATTGCGCCCTGGTTTGTGTTGTTTGTAGATTAGCACACAGGTGCAATTGGTTTCTCTTGTTTACACCTTGTTTTTTTTGTTGTAGATTCGCACACAGGTGCAAGTGGTTTGTCTTGATTGCGCCTAGTTTTTTTTTTTTTTTGGAGATTCGCACACAGGTAAAGTGGTTTTTCTTGATTGCGGCATTGTTTTTTTTTGTAGATTCACACACAGGTGTAAGTGGTTTGTCTTGATTACGCTGAGCTTTTTTTCGCACACAGGTGCAAGTGGTTTGTCTTGATGGAGCCTAGGATTGTTTTTTTTTTTAAGATTCGCACACAGGTGCAAGTGGTTTGTATTGATTGTGCCTAGGTTTTTTTTTTTTTTTTTTTAGATTCGCACACAGGTGCAAGTGTTTTGTCTTGATTGCGCCCAGGTGTGTGTTGTTTGTAGATTAGCACACAGGTGAAATTGTTTTCTCTAGATTGCGCCTTGGTTTTTTTTTTTGTTGTAGATTCGCACACAGGTTCAAGTGGTTTGTCTTGATTGTGCCTATGTTTTTTTTTGAAGATTCGCACACAGGTGCAAGTGGTTTGTCTTGATTGCTCCTAGGATTTTTTTTGTAGATTCACACACAGGTGCAATTGGTTTGTGTTGATTGCGCCCTGGTTTGTGTTGTTTGTAGATTAGCACACAGGTGCAATTGGTTTCTCTTTTTTACACCTTGTTTTTTTTGTTGTAGATTCGCACACAGGTGCAAGTGGTTTGTCTTGATTGCGCCTAGTTTTTTTTTTTTTTTTGTAGATTCACACACAGGTGTAAGTGGTTTGTCTTGATTACGCTCAGCTTTTTTTTCGCACACAGGTGCAAGTGGTTTGTCTTGATGGCGCCTAGGATTTTTTTTTTTAAGATTCGCACCCAGGTGCAAATGGTTTGTCTTGATTGCACCTAGGATTTTTTTTTTAGATTCTCACACAGGTGCAAGTTGTTTGTCTTGATTGTGCCTAGGTTTTTTTTTCTTTTTTTTTTGATTCGCACACAGGTGCAAGTGTTTTGTCTTGTTTGCGCCCAGGTGTGTGTTGTTTGTAGATTCGCACACAGGTGAAATTGGTTTCTCTAGATTGCGCCTTGGTTTTTTTTTGTTGTAGATTCGCACACAGGTTCAAGTGGTTTGTCTTGATTGTGCCTATGTTTTTTTTTTTGAAGATTCGCACACAGGTGCAAGTGGTTTGTCTTGATTGCTCCTAGGATTTTTTTGTAGATTCACACACAGGTGCAATTGATTTTTCTTGATTGCGCCCTGGTTTGTGTTGTTTGTAGATTAGCACACAGGTGCAATTGGTTTCTCTTGTTTACACCTTGGTTTTTTTGTTGTAGATTCGCACACAGGTGCAAGTGGTTTGTCTTGATTGCGCCTAGTTTTTTTTTTTTTTTGGAGATTCGCACACAGGTAAAGTGGTTTTTCTTGATTGCGGCATTGTTTTTTTTTGTAGATTCACACACAGGTGTAAGTGGTTTGTCTTGATTACGCTGAGCTTTTTTTCGCACACAGGTGCAAGTGGTTTGTCTTGATGGAGCCTAGGATTGTTTTTTTTTTTTAAGATTCGCACACAGGTGCAAGTGGTTTGTCTTGATTGCGCCTAGGTTTTTTTTTTGTAGATTCACACACAGGTGCAATTGGTTTGTCTTGATTACGCCTTGGTTTTTTTTCTTTTAGATTCGCACACAGGTGCAAGTGGTTTTTGTTGATTGTGCCTTATGTTTTTATTTTGAAGATTCGCACACAGGTGCAAGTGGTTTGTCTTGATTGCGGCTAGTTTTTTTGTTTTTTGTAGATTCGCACACAGGTGCAAGTGGTTTGTCTTGATTACCCCTAGTTTTTTTTTTTTTTTTTGGAGATTCGCACAGAGGTGCAAGTGGTTTGTCTTGATTGCACCTAGATTTTTCTTTTGTAGATTCGCACACAGGTGCAAGTGGTTTGTCTTGATTGCGCCTAGGTTTTTTTTTTTTGTAGATTCACACACAGGTGCAAGTGGTTTGTCTTGCTTTTGCCTATGTTTTTTTTTGTAGATTCACACACAGGTGTAAGTGGTTTGTCTCGATTGCCCCTAGAATTTTTTTTTTTGAAGATTCGCACAGAAGTGCAAGGGGTTTGCCTTGATTGCGCCCAGGTGTTTGTTGTTTCTAGATTCGCACACAGGTACAATTGGTTTGTCTTGATGGCACCTAAGATTGTTTTTTTTTAGATTCGCACACAGGTGTAAGTGGTTTGTCTTGATTGTTCCGAGTTTTTTTTTTGAATATTCGCCCACAGGTGCAAGTGGTTTTTCTTGATTGCTCCTAGGTTTTTTTTTGTAGATTGACACACAGGTGCAATTGGTTTGTCTTGATTGCGGCCTGGTTTGTGTTGTTTGTAGATTAGCACACAGGTCCAATTGGTTTCTCTTGATTACGCCTTGGGTTTTTTTGTTGTAGATTCGTACACATGTGCAAGTGGTTTGTCTTGATTGCGCCTAGTTTTTTTTTATTTTGGAGATTCGCACACAGGTGCAAGTGGTTTGTCTTGATTGTGCCTTGGTTTTTTTTTTGTAGATTCACACACAGGTGCAAGTGGTTTGTTTTGATTACGGTCAGGTTTTTTTTTTTGAAGATTCGCACAGAGGTGCAAGTGGTTTGTCTTGATTACGCCTAGGTTTTTTTTTTTTTTTTGTAGATTCGCACACAGGTGCAAGTGGTTTGTCTTGATTGCGCGTAGGATTTTTTTTTTTAGATTCTCACACTTGTGCAAGTGGTTTGTCTTGCTTGTGCCTAAGTTTTTTTTTTGTAGGTTCACACACAGGTGTAAGTGGTTTGTCTTGATTGCCCCTAGAATTTTTTTTTTGAAGATTCGCATTGAAGTGCAAGGGGTTTGTCTTGATTGCGCCCAGGTGTTTGTTGTTTCTAGATTCGTACACAGGTAGAATTGGTTTGTCTTGATTGTGCCGAGTTTTTTTTTTTTTTTTGAAGATTCGCACGCAGGTGCAAGTGGTTTTTCTTGATTGCTCCTAGGTTTTTATTTTTGAAGATTCGCACACAGGTGCAAGTGGTTTTTCTTGATTGCGCCTAGGTTTTTTTTGTAGATTCACACACAGGTGCCATTGGTTTGTCTTGATTGTGCCCTGGTTTGTGTTGTTTGTAGATTAGCACACAGGTGCTATTGGTTTCTCTTGATTACGCCTTGGTTTTTTTGTTGTAGATTCGCACACAGGTGCAAGTGGTTTGTCTTGATTGCGCCTTGGTTTTTTTTTTTTGTACATTCGCACACAGGTGCAAGTGGTTTGTCTTGATTGCCCCTTGGTTTTTTTTTTTGTAGATTCACACACAGGTGCAAGTGTTTTGTCCTGATTACGCTCAGGTTTTTTTTTGTGAAGATTCGCACAGAGGTGCAAGTGGTTTGTCTTGATTGTGCCTAGGTTTTTTTTTTTTTTAGATTCGCACACAGGTGCAAGTGTTTTGTCTTGATTGCGCCCAGGTGTGTGTTGTTTTTAGATTCGCACACAGGGGAAATAGGTTTCTCTTGATTGCGCCTTGGATTTTTTTGTTGTTGTAGATTCGCACACAGGTACAAGTGGTTTGTCTTGATTGTGCCTAATTTTTTTTTTTGAAGATTCACACACAGGTGCAAGTGGTTTGTCTTGATTACGCTCAGGTTTTTTTTTTTTTTTGGAGATTCGCACACAGGTGCAAGTGGTTTGTCTTGATTGCACCTAGATTTTTCTTTTGTAGATTCGCACACAGGTGCAAGTGGTTTGTCTTGATTGCTCCTAGGATTTTTTTTGTAGATTCACACACAGGTGCAATTGGTTTGTCTTGATTGCGCCCTGGTTTGTGTTGTTTGTAGATTAGCACACAGGTGCAATTGGTTTCTCTTGTTTACACCTTGTTTTTTTTTGTTGTAGATTCGCACACAGGTGCAAGTGGTTTGTCTTGATTGCGCCTAGTTTTTTTTTTTGTAGATTCACACACAGGTGTAAGTGGTTTGTCTTGATTACGCTCAGCTTTTTTTTCGCACACAGGTGCAAGTGGTTTGTCTTGTTGGCGCCTAGGATTTTTTTTTTTTTAAGATTCGCACACAGGTGCAAGTGGTTTTTCTTGATTGCGCCTTGGTTTTTTTTTTTTGTAGATTCACACACAGGTGCAAGTTGGTTGTCTTGATTGTGCCTAGGTTTTTTTTTTCTTTTTTTTTTGATTAGCACACAGGTGCAAGTGTTTTGTCTTGTTTGCGCCCAGGTGTGTGTTGTTTGTAGATTCGCACACAGGTGAAATTGGTTTCTCTAGATTGCGCCTTGGTTTTTTTTTGTTGTAGATTCGCACACAGGTTCAAGTGGTTTGTCTTGATTGTGCCTATGTTTTTTTTTTTGAAGATTATCACACAGGTGCAAGTGGTTTGTCTTGATTGTGCCTAGGTTTTTTTTTTTTTTTTTTTAGATTCGCACACAGGTGCAAGTGTTTTGTCTTGATTGCGCCCAGGTGTGTGTTGTTTGTAGATTCGCACACAGGTGAAATTGGTTTCTCTAGATTGCGCCTTGGTTTTTTTTTTTGTTGTAGATTCGCACACAGGTTCAAGTGGTTTGTCTTGATTGTGCCTATGTTTTTTTTTTTTTTTTGAAGATTCGCACACAGGTGCAAGTGGTTTTTCTTGATTGCTCCTAGGATTTTTTTTGTAGATTCACACACTGGTGCAATTGGTTTGACTTGATTGCGCCCTGGTTTGTGTTGTTTGTAGATTAGCACACAGGTGCAATTGGTTTCTCTTGTTTACACCTTGGTTTTTTTGTTGTAGATTCACACACAGGTGCAAGTGGTTTTTCATAATTGCGCCAATTTTTTTTTTATTTGGAGATTCGCACACAAGTAAAGTGGTTTTTCTTGATTGTGCCATGTTTTTTTTTTGTAGATTCACACACAGGTGTAAGTGGTTTGTCTTGATTACGCTTAGCTTTTTTTTCGCACACAGGTGCAAGTGGTTTGTCTTGATGGCGCCTAGGATTGTTTTTTTTTTAAGATTCGCACACAGGTGCAAGTGGTTTGTCTTGATTACGCTCAGCTTTTTTTTCGCACACAGGTGCAAGTGGTTTGTCTTGATGGCGCCTAGGATTTTTTTTTTTTAAGATTCGCACACAGGTGCAAATGGTTTGTCTTGATTGCACCTAGGATTTTTTTTTTTAGATTCTCACACAGGTGCAAGTTGTTTGTCTTGATTGTGACTATGTTTTTTTTTTGAAGATTCGCACACTGGTGCAAGTGGTTTGTCTTGATTGCTCCTAGGATTTTTTTTGTAGATTCACACACAGGTGCAATTGATTTGTCTTGATTGCGCCCTGGTTTGTGTTGTTTGTAGATTAGCACACAGGTGCAATTGGTTTCTCTTGTTTACACCTTGGTTTTTTTGTTGTAGATTCGCACACAGGTGCAAGTGGTTTGTCTTGATTGCGCCTAGTTTTTTTTTTTTTTGGAGATTCGCACACAGGTAAAGTGGTTTTTCTTGATTGCGGCATTGTTTTTTTTTTGTAGATTCACACACAGGTGTAAGTGGTTTGTCTTGATTACGCTGAGCTTTTTTTTCGCACACAGGTGCAAGTGGTTTGTCTTGATGGAGCCTAGGATTGTTTTTTTTTTAAGATTCGCACACAGGTGCAAGTGGTTTGTCTTGATTGCGCCTAGGTTTTTTTTTTTTTTGAAGATTCGCATAAAGGTTCAAGTGGTTTCTCTTGATTGCGCCCAAGTGTGTTGTTTCTCGATTCGCACACAGGTGCAATTGGTTTGTCTTGATGGCGCCTAGGATTTTTTTTTTTTTAGATTCGCACACAGGTGCAAGTGGTTTGTCTTGATTGCACCTAGATTTTTCTCTTGTAGATTCGCACACAGGTGCAAGTGGTTTGTCTTGATTGCGCCTAGGTTTTTTTTTTTTGTAGATTCACACACAGGTGCAAGTGGTTTGTCTTGCTTTTGCCTATGTTTTTTTTTGTAGATTTACACACAGGTGTAAGTGGTTTGTCTTGATTGCCCCTAGAATTTTTTTTTTTGAAGATTCGCACAGAAGTGCAAGGGGTTTGCCTTGATTGCGCCCAGGTGTTTGTTGTTTCTAGATTCGCACACAGGTACAATTGGTTTGTCTTGATGGCACCTAAGATTGTTTTTTTTTAGATTCTCACACAGGTGTAAGTGGTTTGTCTTGATTGTTCCGAGTTTTTTTTTTTTTTGAAGATTCGCCCACAGGTGCAAGTGGTTTTTCTTGATTGCTCCTAGGTTTTTTTTTGTAGATTGACACACAGGTGCAATTGGTTTGTCTTGATTGCGGCCTGGTTTGTGTTGTTTGTAGATTAGCACACAGGTCCAATTGGTTTCTCTTGATTACGCCTTGGGTTTTTTTGTTGTAGATTCGTACACATGTGCAAGTGGTTTGTCTTGATTGCGCCTAGTTTTTTTTTATTTTGGAGATTCGCACACAGGTGCAAGTGGTTTGTCTTGATTGCACCTTGGTTTTTTTTTGTAGATTCACACACAGGTGCAAGTGGTTTGTTTTGATTACGGTCAGGTTTTTTTTTTTTGAAGATTCGCACAGAGGTGCAAGTGGTTTGTCTTGATTACGCCTAGGTTTTTTTTTTTTTTTTGTAGATTCACACACAGGTGCAAGTGGTTTGTCTTGATTGAGCGTAGGATTTTTTTTTTAGATTCTCACACTTGTGCAAGTGGTTTGTCTTGCTTGTGCCTATGTTTTTTTTTGTAGGTTCACACACAGGTGTAAGTGGTTTGTCTTGATTGCCCCTAGAATTTGTTTTTTGAAGATTCGCATAGAAGTGCAAGGGGTTTGTCTTGATTGCGCCCAGGTGTTTGTTGTTTCTAGATTCGTACACAGGTAGAATTGGTTTGTCTTGATTGTGCCGAGTTTTTTTTTTTTTTTTTGAAGATTCGCACGCAGGTGCAAGTGGTTTTTCTTGATTGCTCCTAGGTTTTTATTTTTGAAGATTCGCACACAGGTGCAAGTGGTTTTTCTTGATTGCTCCTAGGTTTTTATTTTTGAAGATTCGCACACAGGTGCAAGTGGTTTTTCTTGATTGTGCCTAGGTTTTTTTTGTAGATTCACACACAGGTGCAATTGGTTTGTCTTGATTGCGCCCTGGTTTGTGTTGTTTGTAGATTAGCACACAGGTGCTATTGGTTTCTCTTGATTACGCCTTGGTTTTTTTGTTGTAGATTCGCACACAGGTGCAAGTGGTTTGTCTTGATTGCGCCTTGGTTTTTTTTTTTTGTAGATTCGCACACAGGTGCACGTGGTTTGTCTTGATTGCGCCTTGGTTTTTTTTTTTGTAGACTCACACACAGGTGCAAGTGGTTTGTCCTGATTACGCTCAGGTTTTTTTTTGTGAAGATTCGCACAGAGGTGCAAGTGGTTTGTCTTGATTGTGCCTAGGTTTTTTTTTTTTTTTAGATTCGCACACAGGTGCAAGTGTTTTGTCTTGATTGTGCCCAGGTGTGTGTTGTTTTTAGATTCGCACACAGGTGAAATAGGTTTCTCTTGATTGTGCCTTGGTTTTTTTTTTTGTTGTAGATTCGCACACAGGTACAAGTGGTTTGTCTTGATTGTGCCTAATTTTTTTTTTTTTTTGAAGATTCGCACACAGGTACAAGTGTTTTGTCTTGATTGCGCCTTGGTTTTTTTTTTTGTAGATTCACACACAGGTGCAAGTGGTTTGTCTTGATTACGCTCAGGTTTTTTTTTTTTTTTTGGAGATTCGCACACAGTTGCAAGTGGTTTGTCTTGCTTTTGCCTATGTTTTTTTTTCTAGATTCACACACAGGTGTAAGTGGTTTGTCTTGATTGCCCCTAGAATTTTTTTTTTGAAGATTCGCACAGAAGTGCAAGGGGTTTGCCTTGATTGCGCCCAGGTGTTTGTTGTTTCTAGATTCGCACACAGGTACAATTGGTTTGTCTTGATGGCACCTAAGATTGTTTTTTTTTAGATTCGCACACAGGTGTAAGTGGTTTGTCTTGATTGTTCCGAGTTTTTTTTTTTGAAGATTCGCCCACAGGTGCAAGTGGTTTTTCTTGATTGCTCCTAGGTTTTTTTTTGTAGATTGACACACAGGTGCAATTGGTTTGTCTTGATTGCGGCCTGGTTTGTGTTGTTTGTAGATTAGCACACAGGTCCAATTGGTTTCTCTTGATTACGCCTTGGGTTTTTTTGTTGTAGATTCGTACACATGTGCAAGTGGTTTGTCTTGATTGTGCCTAGGTTTTTTTTTTTTTTAGATTCGCACACAGGTGCAAGTGTTTTGTCTTGATTGCGCCCAGGTGTGTGTTGTTTTTAGATTCGCACACAGGTGAAATAGGTTTCTCTTGATTGCGCCTTGGTTTTTTTTTTTTGTTGTAGATTCGCACACAGGTGCAAGTGGTTTGTCTTGATTGCGCCTTGGTTTTTTTTTTTTGTAGATTCACACACAGGTGCAAGTGGTTTGTCTTGATTACGCTCAGGTTTTTTTTTTTTTTTTGAAGATTCGCACACAGGTGCAAGTTGTTTGTCTTGATTGCGCCTAGGCTTTTTTTGTAGATTCACACACAGGTGCAAGTGGTTTTTCTTGATTGTGCCTAGGTTTTTTTTTTTTGAAGATTCGCACACAGGTGCAATTGGTTTGTCTTGATTGCGCCTAGGATTTTTTTGTTATATTCGCACACAGGTGAAAGTGGTTTGTCTTCATTGCGCCCAGGTGTGTGTTGTTGAAGATTCGCACACAGGTGAAATTGGTTTCTCTAGATTACGCCTTGGTTTTTTTTGTTGTAGATTCGCACACAGGTTCAATTGGTTTGTCTTGATTGTGCCTATGTTTTTTTTTTTGAAGATTCGCACACAGGTGCAAGTGTTTTGTCTTGATTGCGCCTAGGTTTTTTTTTTGTAGATTCACACACAGGTGCCATTGGTTTGTCTTGATTGCGCCCTGGTTTGTGTTGCTTGTAGATTAGCACACAGGTGCAATTGGTTTCTCTTGATTACTCCTAGGTTTTTTTTTGTTGTAGATTCGCACACAGGTGCAAGTGGTTTGTCTTGATTGTGTCTAGTTTTTTTTTTTTTTGGAGATTCGCACACAGGTGCAAGTGGTTTTTCTTGATTGCGCCTTGGTTTTTTTTTTTGTAGATTCACACACAGTTGCAAGTGGTTTGTCTTGATTATGCTCAGGTTTTTTTTTGTAGATTCACACACAGGTGCAATTGGTTTGTCTTGATTGCGCCCTGGTTTGTGTTGTTTGTAGATTAGCACACAGGTGCAATTGGTTTCTCTTGTTTACACCTTGTTTTTTTTGTTGTAGATTCGCACACAGGTGCAAGTGGTTTGTCTTGATTGCGCCTAGTTTTTTTTTTTTGTAGATTCACACACAGGTGCAAGTGGTTTGTCTTGATTACGCTCAGGTTTTTTTTTTTTTTGGAGATTCGCACACAGGTGCAAGTGGTTTGTCTTGATTGCACCTAGATTTTTCTTTTGTAGATTCGCACACAGGTGTAAGTGGTTTGTCTTGATTGCGCCTAGGTTTTTTTTTTTTTGTAGATTCACATACAGGTGCAAGTGGTTTGTCTTGCTTTTGCCTATGTTTTTTTTTGTAGATTCACACACAGGTGTAAGTGGTTTGTCTTGATTGCTCCTAGAATTTTTTTTTTGAAGATTTGCACAGAAGTGCAAGGGGTTTGCCTTGATTGCGCCCAGGTGTTTGTTGTTTCTAGATTCGCACACAGGTACAATTGGTTTGTCTTGATGGCACCTAAGATTGTTTTTTTTTAGATTCGCACACAGGTGTAAGTGGTTTGTCTTGATTGTTCCGAGTTTTTTTTTTTGAAGATTCGCCCACAGGTGCAAGTGGTTTTTCTTGATTGCACCTAGGTTTTTTTTTGTAGATTGACGCACAGGTGCAATTGGTTTGTCTTGATTGCGGCCTGGTTTGTGTTGTTTGTAGATTAGCACACAGGTCCAATTGGTTTCTCTTGATTACGCCTTGGGTTTTTTTGTTGTAGATTCGTACACATGTGCAAGTGGTTTGTCTTGATTGCGCCTAGATTTTTTTATTTTGGAGATTCGCACACAGGTGCAAGTGGTTTGTCTTGATTGCGCCTTGGTTTTTTTTTGTAGATTCACACACAGGTGCAAGTGGTTTGTTTTGATTACGGTCAGGTTTTTTTTTTTGAAGATTCGCACAGAGGTGCAAGTGGTTTGTCTTGATTACGCCTAGGTTTTTTTTTTTTGTAGATTCACACACAGGTGCAAGTGGTTTGTCTTGATTGCGCGTAGGATTTTTTTTTTTTAGATTCTCACACTTGTGCAAGTGGTTTGTCTTGCTTGTGCCTATGTTTTTTTTTTTGTAGGTTCACACACAGGTGTAAGTGGTTTGTCTTGATTGCCCCTAGAATTTTTTTTTGAAGATTCGCATAGAAGTGCAAGGGGTTTGTCTTGATTGCGCCCAGGTGTTTGTTGTTTCTAGATTCGTACACAGGTACAATTGGTTTGTCTTGATTGTGCCGAGTTTTTTTTTTTTTTTGAAGATTCGCACACAGGTGCAAGTGGTTTTTCTTGATTGCTCCTAGGTTTTTTTTTTTTGAAGATTCGCACACAGGTGCAAGTGGTTTTTCTTGATTGCGCCTAGGTTTTTTTTGTAGATTCACACACAGGTGCAAGTGGTTTGTCTTGATTGCGCCTTGGTTTTTTTTTTTGTAGATTCACACACAGGTTCAAGTCGTTTGTCTTGATTACGCTCAGGTTTTTTTTTTTTTTTGAAGATTCGCACACAGGTGCAAGTTGTTTGTCTTGATTGCGCCTAGGTTTTTTTTGTAGATTCACACACAGGTGCAAGTGGTTTGTCTTGATTACGCTCAGGTTTTTTTTTTTTTTTTGAAGATTCGCACACAGGTGCAATTGGTTTGTCTTGATTGTGCCTAGGATTTTTTTTTGTTGTATTCGCACACAGGTGAAAGTGGTTTGTCTTCATTGCGCCCAGGTGTGTGTTGTTGAAGATTCGCACACAGGTGAAATTGGTTTCTCTAGATTACGCCTTGGTTTTTGTTGTTGTAGATTCGCACACAGGTTCAATTGGTTTGTCTTGATTGTGCCTATGTTTTTTTTTTGAAGATTCGCACACAGGTGCAAGTGGTTTGACTTGATTGCGCCTAGGTTTTTTTTTTGTAGATTCACACTCAGGTGCCATTGGTTTTTCTTGATTGCGCCCTGGTTTGTGTTGCTTGTATATTAGCACACAGGTGCAATTGGTTTCTCTTGATTACTCCTAGGTTTTTTTTGTTGTAGATTCGCACACAGGTGCAAGTGGTTTGTCTTGATTGCGTCTAGTTTTTTTTTTTTTTTTTGGAGATTCGCACACAGGTGCAAGTGGTTTTTCTTGATTGCTCCTTGGTTTTTTTTTTTTGTAGATTCACACACAGTTGCAAGTGGTTTGTCTTGATTATGCTCAGGTTTTTTTTTGAAGATTCGCACAGAGGTGCAAGTGGTTTGTCTTGATTGTGCCTAGGTTTTTTTTTTTTTTTATATTCGCACACAGGTGCAAGTGTTTTGTCTTGATTGCACCCAGGTGTGTGTTGTTTGTAGATTCGCACACAGGTGAAATTGGTTTCTCTCGATTGCGACTTTTTTTTTTGTATTGTAGATTCGCACACAGGTGCAAGTGTTTTGTCTTGACTGTGCCTATGTTTTTTTTTTTGAAGATTCGCACACAGGTGCAATTGGTTTCTCTTGATTACGCCTTGGTTTTTTTCTTGTAGATTCGCACACAGGTGCAAGTGGTTTGTCTTGATTACCCCTAGTTTTTTTTTTTTTTTGGAGATTCGCACACAGGTGCAAGTGGTTTGTCTTGATTGCGCCTAGGATTTTTTTTTTTAGATTCTCACACACGTGCAAGTGGTTTGTCTTGATTGCACCTAGGTTTTTTTTTTTGTAGATTCGCACACAGGTGCAAGTGGTTTGTCTTTATTGCGCTTAGCATTTTTTTTTTAGATTCGCACACAGGTGCAAGTGGTTTGTCTTGATTGTGCCTATTTTTTTTTGAAACTTCGCACACAGGTGCAAGTGGTTTGTCTTCATTGCGCCTAGTTTTTTTTTTTTTTTTTTTTGGAGATTCTCACACAGGTGCAAGTGGTTTGTCTTTATTGCGCCTAGCATTTTTTTTTTTAGATTCACACACAGGTGCAATTGGTTTGTCTTGATTACGCCTTGGTTTTTTTGTTTTAGATTTGCACACATGTGCAAGTGGTTTTTGTTGATTGTGCCTTATGTTTTTATTTTGAAGATTTGCACACAGGTGCAAGTGGTTTGTCTTGATTGCGGCTAGTTTTTTTGTTTTTTGTAGATTCTCACACAGGTGCAAGTGGTTTGTCTTGATTGCGCCTAGTTTTTTTTTTTGTAGATTCACACACAGGTGCAAGTGGTTTGTGTTGATTAAGCATAGGTTTTTTCTTTTGAAGATTCGCACATAGGAACAAGTGGTTTGTCTTGTTTGCGTCTAAGTTTTTTTTTTGTAGACTCACACACATGTGCAAGTGGTTTGTCTTGATTGTGCTTAGGTTTTTTTTGTGAAGATTCGCACACAGGTGCAAGTGGTTTGTCTTGATTGCGCCCAGGTGTGTTCTGTTTCTCGATTAGCACGGAGGAGCAATTGTTTTCAATTGATGGCGCCTACGATTGGTTTTTTTTAGATTGCACTCAGGTGCAAGTGGTTTGTCTTCATTGCGCCTATTTTTTTTTTTGAAGATTCGCACACAGGTGCAAGTGGTTTGTCATGATTGCGCGTAGGTTTTCGTTTTTTGTAGATTCACACACAGGTGCAATTGGTTGATCTTGATTCCGCCCAGGTGTTTGTTGATTTTAGCTTTCCACACAGTTGCAAGTGGTTTCACTTGAGTGTGCCAAGGTGTGTGTTGTTTTCAGTTTCCCACACAGGTGCAAGTGGTTTATCATGATTGCCCCCAGGTGTGTGTTGTTTATAGTTTTGCACACAGGTGCAAGTGGTATGATTTGATTGCGCATAGGATTCTATTTTTTTGTAGATTCGCACACAGGTGCAAGTGGTTTGTCTTGATTGCTCCTAGGATTTTTTTTTTAAGATTCTCACAAAGGTGCAAGTGGTTTGTCTTGATTGCGCCTAGGTTTTTTTTTGTAGATTCACACACAGGTGCAAGTGGTTTGTCTTGATTGTGCCTAGGTTTTATTTTTGAAGATTCGCACACAGGTGCATGTGGCTTGTCTTGATTGCGCACAGGTGTGTGTTGTTTCTCGATTCGCACACAGGTGCAATTGGTTTGTCTTGATGTCGCCTAGGATTTTTTTTTTTAAGATTCGCATACAGGTGCAAGTGGTTTGTCTTGATTTTGCCTAGGTTTTTTTTTGTAGATTCACACACAGGTGCAAGTGGTTTGTCTTTATTGCGCCTAGCATCTTTTTTTAGATTCGCACACAGGTGCAAGTGGTTTGTCTTGATTGTACCTATTTTTTTTTTGAAACTTCGCACACAGGTGCAAGTGGTTTGTCTTGATTGCGCCTAGTTTTTTTTTTTTTTTGGAGATTCTCACACAGGTGCCTGTGGTTTGTCTTGATTGCGCCTAGGTTTTTTTTTGTAGATTCGCACACAGGTGCAATTGGTTTGTCTTGATTGCGCCTATGTTTTTTTTTTTTGGAGATTCGCACACAGGTGCAAGTGGTTTGTCTTAATTGCGCCTTGGATTTTTTTGTATATTCACACAAGTGCAAGTGGTTTGCCTTGATTACGCTCAGGTTTTTTTTTTTTTTGAAGATTCGCACAGAGGTGCAAGTGGTTTGTCTTGATTGTGTCTAGGTTTTTTTTTTTAGATTCGCACACAGGTGCAAGTGTTTTGTCTTGATTGCGCCCTGGTGTGTGTTGTGCGTAGATTCGCACACAGGTGAAATAGGTTTCTCTTGATTGCGCCTTGGGTTTTTTTGTTGTAGATTCACACACAGGTGCAAGTGGTTTGTCTTGATTATGCTCAGGTTTTTTTTTTTTTTAAGATTCGCACACAGGTGCAGGTGGTTTGTCTTGATTGAGCCAAGGTTTTATTTTTGTAGATTCACACACAGGTGCAAGTGGTTTGCCTTGATTGTGCCTATGTTTTTTTTTTTGAAGATTCGCACACAGGTTCAAGTGGTTTTTCTTGATTGTGCCTAGGTTTTTTTTTGTAGATTGCCACACAGGTGCAATTGGTTTGTCTTGATTGCGCCCTGGTTTGTGTTGTTTGTAGATTAGCACACAGGTGCAATTGGTTTCTCTTGATTACGCCTTAGTTTTTTTAGTTGTAGATTCGCACACAGGTGCAAGTGGTTTGAATTGATTGCGCCTAGCATTTTATTTTTTGTAGATTCTTACACAGGTGCAAGTGGTTTGTCTTGATTGCGCCTAGGTTTTTTTTTTGTAGATTCACACACAGGTGCAAGTGGTTTGCCTTGATTGTGCCTAGGTTTTTTTTTTGAAGATTCGCACTAAGGTGAAAGTGGTTTATCTTGATTGCGCCCAGTTGTGTGTTGTTTCTCGATTCGCACACAGCTGCAATAGGTTTGTCTTGATGGCGGCTAGGATTTTTTTTTTTAAGATTCACACACAGGTGCAAGTGGTTTGTCTTGATTGTGCCTATTTTTTTTTGAAACTTCGCACACAGGTGCAAGTGGTTTGTCTTGATTGCGCCTAGGATTTTTTTTTTAGATTATCACACAGGTGCAAGTGGTTTGTCTTGATTGTGCCTAGGTTTTTTTTTTTTTTTTTTTTAGATTCGCACACAGGTGCAAGTGTTTTGTCTTGATTGCGCCCAGGTGTGTGTTGTTTGTAGATTCGCATACAGGTGAAATTGGTTTCTCTAGATTGCGCCTTGGTTTTTTTTTTTGTTGTAGATTCGCACACAGGTTCAAGTGGTTTGTCTTGATTGTGCCTATGTTTTTTTTTTTTTTGAAGATTCGCACACAGGTGCAAGTGGTTTTTCTTGATTGCTCCTAGGATTTTTTTTGTAGATTCACACACTGGTGCAATTGGTTTGAGTTGATTGCGCCCTGGTTTGTGTTGTTTGTAGATTAGCACACAGGTGCAATTGGTTTCTCTTGTTTACACCTTGGTTTTTTTGTTGTAGATTCGCACACAGGTGCAAGTGGTTTTTCTTGATTGCGCCAATTTTTTTTTTTTTTTTTTGGAGATTCGCACACAAGTAAAGTGGTTTTTCTTGATTGTGCCATGTTTTTTTTTTTGTAGATTCACACACAGGTGTAAGTGGTTTGTCTTGATTACGCTTAGCTTTTTTTTCGCACACAGGTGCAAGTGGTTTGTCTTGATGGCGCCTAGGATTGTTTTTTTTTAAGATTCGCACACAGGTGCAAGTGGTTTGTCTTGATTGCGCCTAGGATTTTTTTTTTTAGATTCTCACACAGGTGCAAGTGGTTTGTCTTGATTGTGCCTAGGTTTTTTTTTTTTTTTTTTTAGATTCGCACACAGGTGCAAGTGTTTTGTCTTGATTGCGCCCAGGTGTGTGTTGTTTGTAGATTAGCACACAGGTGAAATTGTTTTCTCTAGATTGCGCCTTGGTTTTTTTTTTGTTGTAGATTCGCACACAGGTTCAAGTGGTTTGTCTTGATTGTGCCTATGTTTTTTTTTGAAGATTCGCACACAGGTGCAAGTGGTTTGTCTTGATTGCTCCTAGGATTTTTTTTGTAGATTCACACACAGGTGCAATTGGTTTGTCTTGATTGCGCCCTGGTTTGTGTTGTTTGTAGATTAGCACACAGGTGCAATTGGTTTCTCTTTTTTACACCTTGTTTTTCTTGTTGTAGATTCGCACACAGGTGCAAGTGGTTTGTCTTGATTGCGCCTAGTTTTTTTTTTTTTTTGTAGATTCACACACAGGTGTAAGTGGTTTGTCTTGATTACGCTCAGCTTTTTTTTCGCACACAGGTGCAAGTGGTTTGTCTTGATGGCGCCTAGGATTTTTTTTTTTTAAGATTCGCACCCAGGTGCAAATGGTTTGTCTTGATTGCACCTCGGATTTTTTTTTAGATTCTCACACAGGTGCAAGTTGTTTGTCTTGATTGTGCCTAGGTTTTTTTTTCTTTTTTTTTTGATTCGCACACAGGTGCAAGTGTTTTGTCTTGTTTGCGCCCAGGTGTGTGTTGTTTGTAGATTCGCACACAGGTGAAATTGGTTTCTCTAGATTGCGCCTTGGTTTTTTTTTGTTGTAGATTCGCACACAGGTTCAAGTGGTTTGTCTTGATTGTGCCTATGTTTTTTTTTTTGAAGATTCGCACACAGGAGCAAGTGGTTTGTCTTGATTGCTCCTAGGATTTTTTTGTAGATTCACACACAGGTGCAATTGATTTGTCTTGATTGCGCCCTGGTTTGTGTTGTTTGTAGATTAGCACACAGGTGCAATTGGTTTCTCTTGTTTACACCTTGGTTTTTTTGTTGTAGATTCGCACACAGGTGCAAGTGGTTTGTCTTGATTGCGCCTATTTTTTTTTTTTTTTTTGGAGATTCGCACACAGGTAAAGTGGTTTTTCTTGATTGCGGCATTGTTTTTTTTTGTAGATTCACACACAGGTGTAAGTGGTTTGTCTTGATTACGCTGAGCTTTTTTTTCGCACACAGGTGCAAGTGGTTTGTCTTGATGGAGCCTAGGATTGTTTTTTTTTTTAAGATTCGCACACAGGTGCAAGTGGTTTGTCTTGATTGCGCCTAGGTTTTTTTTTTTGTAGATTCACACACAGGTGCAATTGGTTTGTCTTGATTACGCCTTGGTTTTTTTTCTTTTAGATTCGCACACAGGTGCAAGTGGTTTTTGTTGTTTGTGCCTTATGTTTTTATTTTGAAGATTCGCACACAGGTGCAAGTGGTTTGTCTTGATTGCGGCTAGTTTTTTTGTTTTTTGTAGATTCGCACACAGGTGCAAGTGGTTTGTCTTGATTACCCCTAGTTTTTTTTTTTTTTTTTTTGGAGATTCGCACACAGGTGCAAGTGGTTTGTCTTGATTGCACCTAGATTTTTCTTTTGTAGATTCGCACACAGGTGCAAGTGGTTTGTCTTGATTGCGCCTAGGTTTTTTTTTTTTTGTAGATTCACACACAGGTGCAAGTGGTTTGTCTTGCTTTTGCCTATGTTTTTTTTTGTAGATTCACACACAGGTGTAAGTGGTTTGTCTCGATTGCCCCTAGAATTTTTTTTTTGAAGATTCGCACAGAAGTGCAAGGGGTTTGCCTTGATTGCGCCCAGGTGTTTGTTGTTTCTAGATTCGCACACAGGTACAATTGGTTTGTCTTGATGGCACCTAAGATTGTTTTTTTTTAGATTCGCACACAGGTGTAAGTGGTTTGTCTTGATTATTCCGAGTTTTTTTTTTTTGAAGATTCGCCCACAGGTGCAAGTGGTTTTTCTTGATTGCTCCTAGGTTTTTTTTTGTAGATTGACACACAGGTGCAATTGGTTTGTCTTGATTGCGGCCTGGTTTGTGTTGTTTGTAGATTAGCACACAGGTCCAATTGGTTTCTCTTGATTACGCCTTGGGTTTTTTTGTTGTAGATTCGTACACATGTGCAAGTGGTTTGTCTTGATTGCGCCTAGTTTTTTTTTATTTTGGAGATTCGCACACAGGTGCAAGTGGTTTGTCTTGATTGCGCCTTGGTTTTTTTTTTGTAGATTCACACACAGGTGCAAGTGGTTTGTTTTGATTACGGTCAGGTTTTTTTTTTTTGAAGATTCGCACAGAGGTGCAAGTGGTTTGTCTTGATTACGCCTAGGTTTTTTTTTTTTTTTGTAGATTCGCACACAGGTGCAAGTGGTTTGTCTTGATTGCGCGTAGGATTTTTTTTTTTAGATTCTCACACTTGTGCAAGTGGTTTGTCTTGCTTGTGCCTAAGTTTTTTTTTTGTAGGTTCACACACAGGTGTAAGTGGTTTGTCTTGATTGCCCCTAGAATTTTTTTTTTGAAGATTCGCATAGAAGTGCAAGGGGTTTGTCTTGATTGCGCCCAGGTGTTTGTTGTTTCTAGATTCGTACACAGGTAGAATTGGTTTGTCTTGATTGTGCCGAGTTTTTTTTTTTTTTTTGAAGATTCGCACGCAGGTGCAAGTGGTTTTTCTTGATTGCTCCTAGGTTTTTATTTTTGAAGATTCGCACACAGGTGCAAGTGGTTTTTCTTGATTGCGCCTAGGTTTTTTTTGTAGATTCACACACAGGTGCCATTGGTTTGTCTTGATTGCGCCCTGGTTTGTGTTGTTTGTAGATTAGCACACAGGTGCTATTGGTTTCTCTTGATTACGCCTTGGTTTTTTTGTTGTAGATTCGCACACAGGTGCAAGTGGTTTGTCTTGATTGCGCCTTGGTTTTTTTTTTTTTGTACATTCGCACACAGGTGCAAGTGGTTTTTCTTGATTGCCCCTTGGTTTTTTTTTTGTAGATTCACACACAGGTGCAAGTGTTTTGTCCTGATTACGCTCAGGTTTTTTTTTGTGAAGATTCGCACAGAGGTGCAAGTGGTTTGTCTTGATTGTGCCTAGGTTTTTTTTTTTTTTAGATTCGCACACAGGTGCAAGTGTTTTGTCTTGATTGCGCCCAGGTGTGTGTTGTTTTTAGATTCGCACACAGGGGAAATAGGTTTCTCTTGATTGCGCCTTGGTTTTTTTTTTTGTTGTAGATTCGCACACAGGTACAAGTGGTTTGTCTTGATTGTGCCTAATTTTTTTTTTTTTTTAAGATTCACACACAGGTGCAAGTGGTTTGTCTTGATTACGCTCAGGTTTTTTTTTTTTTTGGAGATTCGCACACAGGTGCAAGTGGTTTGTCTTGATTGCACCTAGATTTTTCTTTTGTAGATTCGCACACAGGTGCAAGTGGTTTGTCTTGATTGCTCCTAGGATTTTTTTTGTAGATTCACACACAGGTGCAATTGGTTTGTCTTGATTGCGCCCTGGTTTGTGTTGTTTGTAGATTAGCACACAGGTGGAATTGGTTTCTCTTGTTTACACCTTGTTTTTTTTGTTGTAGATTCGCACACAGGTGCAAGTGGTTTGTCTTGATTGCGCCTAGTTTTTTTTTTTTGTAGATTCACACACAGGTGTAAGTGGTTTGTCTTGATTACGCTCAGCTTTTTTTTCGCACACAGGTGCAAGTGGTTTGTCTTGTTGGCGCCTAGGATTTTTTTTTTTTAAGATTCGCACACAGGTACAAGTGGTTTTTCTTGATTGCGCCTTGGTTTTTTTTTTTGTAGATTCACACACAGGTGCAAGTTGGTTGTCTTGATTGTGCCTAGGTTTTTTTTTTCTTTTTTTATTGATTCGCACACAGGTGCAAGTGTTTTGTCTTGTTTGCGCCCAGGTGTGTGTTGTTTGTAGATTCGCACACAGGTGAAATTGGTTTCTCTAGATTGCGCCTTGGGTTTTTTTTTTTGTTGTAGATTCGCACACAGGTTCAAGTGGTTTGTCTTGATTGTGCCTATGTTTTTTTTTTTTGAAGATTCGCACACAGGTGCAAGTGGTTTGTCTTGATTGCTCCTAGGATTTTTTTTGTAGATTCACACACAGGTGCAATTGATTTGTCTTGATTGCGTCCTGGTTTGTGTTGTTTGTAGATTAGCACACAGGTGCAATTGGTTTCTCTTGTTTACACCTTGGTTTTTTTGTTGTAGATTCGCACACAGGTGCAAGTGGTTTGTCTTGATTGCGCCTAGTTTTTTTTTTTTTTGGAGATTCGCATACAGGTAATGTGGTTTTTCTTGATTGCGGCATTGTTTTTTTTTGTAGATTCACACACAGGTGTAAGTCGTTTGTCTTGATTAAGCTGAGCTTTTTTTTCGCACACAGGTGCAAGTGGTTTGTCTTGATGGAGCCTAGGATTGTTTTTTTTTTAAGATTCGCACACAGGTGCAAGTGGTTTGTCTTGATTGCGCCTAGGTTTTTTTTTTTTTTGAAGATTCGCATAAAGGTTCAAGTGGTTTCTCTTGATTGCGCCCAAGTGTGTGTTGTTTCTCGATTCGCACACAGGTGCAATTGGTTTGTCTTGATGGCGCCTAGGATTTTTTTTTTTTTTAGATTCGCACACAGGTGCAAGTGGTTTGTCTTGATTGCGCCTAGGTTTTTTTTGGTAGATTCACACACAGGTGCAAGTGGTTTGTCCTTATTGCGCCTAGCATTTTTTTTTTTAGATTCGCACACAGGTGCAAGTGGTTTGTCTTGATTTCGCCTAGGTTTTTTTTTTGTAGATTCACACACAGGTGCAATTGGTTTGTCTTGATTACGCCTTGGTTTTTTTGTTTTAGATTCGCACACAGGTGCAAGTGGTATTTGTTGATTGTGCCTTATGTTTTTATTTTGAAGATTCGCACACAGGTGGAAGTGGTTTGTCTTGATTGCGGCTAGTTCTTTTGTTTTTTGTAGATTCGCACACAGGTGCAAGTGGTTTGTCTTGATTACCCCTAGTTTTTTTTTTTTTTTTTTTTGGAGATTCGCACACAGGTGCAAGTGGTTTGTCTTGATTGCACCTAGATTTTTCTTTTGTAGATTCGCACACAGGTGCAAGTGGTTTGTCTTGATTGCGCCTAGGTTTTTTTTTTTTTGTAGATTCACACACAGGTGCAAGTGGTTTGTCTTGCTTTTGCCTATGTTTTTTTTTTGTAGATTCACACACAGGTGTAAGTGGTTTGTCTTGATTGCCCCTAGAATTTTTTTTTTGAAGATTCGCACAGAAGTGCAAGGGGTTTGCCTTGATTGCGCCCAGGTGTTTGTTGTTTCTAGATTCACACACAGGTACAATTGGTTTGTCTTGATGGCACCTATGATTGTTTTTTTTTAGATTCGCACACAGGTGTAAGTGGTTTGTCTTGATTGTTCCGAGTTTTTTTTTTTGAAGATTCGCCCAAAGGTGCAAGTGGTTTTTCTTGATTGCTCCTAGGGTTTTTTTTGTAGATTGACACACAGGTGCAATTGGTTTGTCTTGATTGCGGCCTGGTTTGTGTTGTTTGTAGATTAGCACACAGGTCCAATTGGTTTCTCTTGATTACGCCTTGGGTATTTTTGTTGTAGATTCGTACACATGTGCAAGTGGTTTGTCTTGATTGCGCCTAGTTTTTTTTATTTTGGAGATTCGCACACAGGTGCAAGTGGTTTGTCTTGATTGCGCCTTGGTTTTTTTTTTTGTAGATTCACACACAGGTGCAAGTGGTTTGTTTTGATTCCGGTCAGGTTTTTTTTTTTTGAAGATTCGCACAGAGGTGCAAGTGGTTTGTCTTGATTACGCCTAGGTTTTTTTTTTTTTTTTGTAGATTCACACACAGTTGCAAGTGGTTTTTCTTGATTGCGCGTAGGATTTTTTTTTTTAGATTCTCACACTTGTGCAAGTGGTTTGTCTTGCTTGTGCCTATGTTTTTTTTTTTGTAGGTTCACACACAGGTGTAAGTGGTTTGTCTTGATTGCCCCTAGAATTTTTTTTTTGAAGATTCGCATAGAAGTGCAAGGGGTTTGTCTTGATTGCGCCCAGGTGTTTGTTGTTTCTAGATTCGTACACAGGTACAATTGGTTTGTCTTGATTGTGCCGAGTTTTTTTTTTTTTTTTTGAAGATTCGCACGCAGGTGCAAGTGGTTTTTCATGATTGCTCCTAGGTTTTTTTTTTTGAAGATTCGCACACAGGTGCAAGTGGTTTTTCTTGATTGCGCCTAGGTTTTTTTTTGTAGATTCACACACAGGTGCAATTGGTTTGTCTTGATTGCGCCCTGGTTTGTGTTGTTTGTAAATTAGCACACAGGTGCTATTGGTTTCTCTTGATTACGCCTTGTTTTTTTGTTGTAGATTCGCACACAGGTGCAAGTGGTTTGTCTTGATTGCGCCTTGGTTTTTTTTTTTGTAGATTCGCACACAGGTGCAAGTGGTTTGTCTTGATTGCGCCTTGGTTTTTTTTTTGTAGATTCACACACAGGTGCAAGTGGTTTGTCCTGATTATGCTCAGGTTTTTTTTTGTGAAGATTCGCACAGAGGTGCAAGTGGTTTGTCTTGATTGTGCCTAGGTTTTTTTTTTTTTTTAGATTCGCACACAGGTGCAAGTGTTTTGTCTTGATTGTGCCCAGGTGTGTGTTGTTTTTAGATTCGCACACAGGTGAAATAGGTTTCTCTTGATTGCGCCTTGGTTTTTTTTTGTTGTAGATTCGCACACAGGTACAAGTGGTTTGTCTTGATAGTGCCTAATTTTTTTTTTGAAGATTCGCACACAGGTGCAAGTGGTTTGTCTTGATTGCGCCTTGGTTTTTTTTTTTTTGTAGATTCACACACAGGTGCAAGTGGTTTGTCTTGATTACGCTCAGGTTTTTTTTTTTTTTGGAGATTCGCACACAGGTGCAAGTGGTTTGTCTTGATTGCACCTAGATTTTTCTCTTGTAGATTCGCACACAGGTGCAAGTGGTTTGTCTTGATTGCGCCTAGGTTTTTTTTTTTTGTAGATTCACATACAGGTGCAAGTGGTTTGTCTTGCTTTTGCCTATGTTTTTTTTTGTAGATTCACACACAGGTGTAAGTGGTTTGTCTTGATTGCCCCTAGAATTTTTTTTTTGAAGATTCGCACAGAAGTGCAAGGGGTTTGCCTTGATTGCGCCCAGGTGTTTGTTGTTTCTAGATTCGCACACAGGTACAATTGGTTTGTCTTGATGGCACCTAAGATTGTTTTTTTTTAGATTCGCACACAGGTGTAAGTGGTTTGTCTTGATTGTTCCGAGTTTTTTTTTTTTTGAAGATTCGCCCACAGGTGCAAGTGGTTTTTCTTGATTGCTCCTAGGTTTTTTTTTTTGTAGATTGACACACAGGTGCAATTGGTTTGTCTTGATTGCGGCCTGGTTTGTGTTGTTTGTAGATTAGCACACAGGTCCAATTGGTTTCTCTTGATTACGCCTTGGGTTTTTTTGTTGTAGATTCGTACACATGTGCAAGTGGTTTGTCTTGATTGCGCCTAGTTTTTTTTTATTTTGGAGATTCGCACACAGGTGCAAGTGGTTTGTCTTGATTGCGCCTTGGTTTTTTTTTGTAGATTCACACACAGGTGCAAGTGGTTTGTTTTGATTACGGTCAGGGTTTTTTTTTTGAAGATTCGCACAGAGGTGCAAGTGGTTTGTCTTGATTACGCCTAGGTTTTTTTTTTTTTTGTAGATTCACACACAGGTGCAAGTGGTTTGTTTTGATTACGGTCAGGTTTTTTTTTTTTGAAGATTCGCACAGAGGTGCAAGTGGTTTGTCTTGATTACGCCTAGGTTTTTTTTTTTTTTTTGTAGATTCACACACAGGTGCAAGTGGTTTGTCCTGATTATGCTCAGGTTTTTTTTTGTGAAGATTCGCACAGAGGTGCAAGTGGTTTGTCTTGATTGTGCCTAGGTTTTTTTTTTTTTTTTTTAGATTCTACACAGGTGCAAGTGTTTTGTCTTGATTGCGCCCAGGTGTGTGTTGTTTTTAGATTCGCACACAGGTGAAATTGGTTTCTCTTGATTGCGCCTTGGTTTTTTTTTTGTTGTAGATTCGCACACAGGTGCAAGTGGATTGTCTTGATTGCGCCTTGGTTTTTTTTTTTTTTTGTAGATTCACACACAGGTGCAAGTGGTTTGTCTTGATTACGCTCAGGTTTTTTTTTTTTTTGAAGATTCGCACACAGGTGCAAGTTGTTTGTCTTGATTGCGCCTAGGTTTTTTTTGTAGATTCACACACAGGTGCAAGTGGTTTTTATTGATTGTGCCTTGGTTTTTTTTTTTTGAAGATTCGCACACAGGTGCAATTGGTTTGTCTTGATTGCGCCTAGGATTTTTTTTGTTATATTCGCACACAGGTGAAAGTGGTTTGTCTTCATTGCGCCCAGGTGTGTGTTGTTGAAGATTCGCACACAGGTGAAATTGGTTTCTCTAGATTACGCCTTGGTTTTTTTTGTTGTAGATTCGCACACAGGTTCAATTGGTTTGTCTTGATTGTGCCTATGTTTTCTTTTTGAAGATTCGCACACAGGTGCAAGTGGTTTTTCTTGATTGCACCTAGGTTTTTTTTTTGTAGATTCACACACAGGTGCCATTGGTTTGTCTTGATTGCGCCCTGGTTTGTGTTGTTTGTAGATTAGCACACAGGTGCAATTGGTTTCTCTTGATTACTCCTATGTTTTTTTTGTTGTAGATTCGCACACAGGTGCAAGTGGTTTTTCTTGATTGCGCCAATTTTTTTTTTTTGGAGATTCACACACAAGTAAAGTGGTTTTTCTTGATTGTGCCATGTTTTTTTTTTTTAGATTCTCACACAGGTGCAAGTGGTTTGTCTTGATTGTGCCTAGGTTTTTTTTTTTTTTTTTAGATTCGCACACAGGTGCAAGTGTTTTTTCTTGATTGCGCCCAGGTGTGTGTTGTTTGTAGATTAGCACACAGGTGAAATTGTTTTCTCTAGATTGCGCCTTGGTTTTTTTTTTGTTGTAGATTCGCACACAGGTTCAAGTAGTTTGTCTTTATTGTGCCTATGTTTTTTTTTGAAGATTCGCACACAATTGCAAGTGGTTTGTCTTGATTGCTCCTAGGATTTTTTTTGTAGATTCACACACAGGTGCAATTGGTTTGTCTTGATTTCGCCCTGGTTTGTGTTGTTTGTAGATTAGCACACAGGTGCAATTGGTTTCTCTTGTTTACACCTTGTTTTTTGTTGTAGATTCGCACACAGGTGCAAGTGGTTTGTCTTGATTGCTCCTAGTTTTTTTTTTTTTTGTAGATTCACACACAGGTGTAAGTGGTTTGTCTTGATTACGCTCTGCTTTTTTTTCGCACACAGGTGCATGTGGTTTGTCTTGATGGCGCCTAGGATTGTTTTTTTTTTTAAGATTCGCACACAGGTGCAAATGGTTTGTCTTGATTGCACCTAGGATTTTTTTTTTTAGATTCTCACACAGGTGCAAGTTGTTTGTCTTGATTGTGCCTAGGTTTTTTTTTCTTTTTTTTTTGATTCGCACACAGGTGCAAGTGTTTTGTCTTGTTTGCGCCCAGGTGTGTGTTGTTTGTAGATTCGCACACAGGTGAAATTGGTTTCTCTAGATTGCGCCTTGTTTTTTTGTTGTTGTAGATTCGCACACAGGTTCAAGTGGTTTGTCTTGATTGTGCCTATGTTTTTTTTTTTTGAAGATTCGCACACAGGTGCAAGTGGTTTGTCTTGATTGCTCCTAGGATTTTTTTTGTAGATTCACACACAGGTGCAATTGATTTGTCTTGATTGCGCCCTGGTTTGTGTTGTTTGTAGATTAGCACACAGGTGCAATTGGTTTCTCTTGTTTACACCTTTGTTTTTTTGTTGTAGATTCGCACACTGGTGCAAGTGGTTTGTCTTGATTGTGCCTAGTTTTTTTTTTTTTGGAGATTCGCCCACAGGTAAAGTGGTTTTTTTTGATTGCGCCATGGTTTTTTTTGTAGATTCACACACAGGTGTAAGTGGTTTGTCTTGATTACGCTGAGCTTTTTTTTCGCACACAGGTGCAAGTGGTTTGTCTTGATGGCGCCTAGGATTGTTTTTTTTTTAAGATTCGCACACAGGTGCAAGTGGTTTGTCTTGATTGCGCCTAGGTTTTTTTTTTTTTGAAGATTCGCATATAGGTGCAAGTGGTTTGTCTTGATTGCGCCCAAGTATGTGTTGTTTCTCGATTCGCACACAGGTGCAATTGGTTTGTCTTGATGGCGCCTAGGATTTTTTTTTTTTTTAGATTCGCACACAGGTGCAAGTGGTTTGTCTTGATTGCGCCTAGGTTTTTTTTTGTAGATTCACACACAGGTGTAAGTGGTTTGTCTTGATTACGCTCAGCTTTTTTTTTCACACACAGATGCAAGTGGTTTGTCTTGATGGCGCCTAGGATTGTTTTTTTTAAGATTCGCACACAGGTGCAAGTGGTTTGTCTTGATTGCGCCTAGGATTTTTTTTTTAGATTATCACACAGGTGCAAGTGGTTTGTCTTGATTGTGCCTAGGTTTTTTTTTTTTTTTTTTTTAGATTCGCACACAGGTGCAAGTGTTTTGTCTTGATTGCGCCCAGGTGTGTGTTGTTTGTAGATTCGCACACAGGTGAAATTGGTTTCTCTAGATTGCGCCTTGGTTTTTTTTTTGTTGTAGATTCGCACACAGGTTCAAGTGGTTTGTCTTGATTGTGCCTATGTTTTTTTTTTTTTGAAGATTCGCACACAGGTGCAAGTGGTTTTTCTTGATTGCTCCTAGGATTTTTTTTGTAGATTCACACACTGGTGCAATTGGTTTGACTTGATTGCGCCCTGGTTTGTGTTGTTTGTAGATTAGCACACAGGTGCAATTGGTTTCTCTTGTTTACACCTTGGTTTTTTTGTTGTAGATTCGCTCACAGGTGCAAGTGGTTTTTCATGATTGCGCCAATTTTTTTTTTTTTTTTGGAGATTCGCACACAAGTAAAGTGGTTTTTCTTGATTGTGCCATGTTTTTTTTTTTGTAGATTCACACACAGGTGTAAGTGGTTTGTCTTGATTACGCTGAGCTTTTTTTTCGCACACAGGTGCAAGTGGTTTGTCTTGATGGAGCCTAGGATTGTTTTTTTTTTTAAGATTCGCACACAGGTGCAAGTGGTTTGTCTTGATTGCGCCCAAGTGTGTGTTGTTTCTCGATTCGCACACAGGTGCAATTGGTTTGTCTTGATGGCGCCTAGGATTTTTTTTTTTTTTAGATTCGCACACAGGTGCAAGTGGTTTGTCTTGATTGCGCCTAGGTTTTTTTTTGGTAGATTCACACAGAGGTGCAAGTGGTTTGTCCTTATTGCGCCTAGCATTTTTTTTTTAGATTCGCACACAGGTGCAAGTGGTTTGTCTTGATTTCGCCTAGTTTTTTTTTTTGTAGATTCACACACAGGTGCAATTGGTTTGTCTTGATTACGCCTTGGTTTTTTTGTTTTAGATTCGCACACAGGTGCAAGTGGTTTTTGTTGATTGTGCCTTATGTTTTTATTTTGAAGATTCGCACACAGGTGCAAGTGGTTTGTCTTGATTGCGGCTAGTTTTTTTGTTTTTTGTAGATTCGCACACAGGTGCAACAGGTTTGTCTTGATTACCCCTATTTTTTTTTTTCTTGTAGATTCGCACACAGGTGCAAGTGGTTTGTCTTGATTGCACCTAGATTTTTCTTTTGTAGATTCGCACACAGGTGCAAGTGGTTTGTCTTGATTGCGCCTAGGTTTTTTTTTTTTGTAGATTCACACACAGGTGCAAGTGGTTTGTCTTGCTTTTGCCTATGTTTTTTTTTGTAGATTCACACACAGGTGTAAGTGGTTTTTCTTGATTGCCCCTAGAATTTTTTTTTTGAAGATTCGCACAGAAGTGCAAGGGGTTTGCCTTGATTGCGCCCAGGTGTTTGTTGTTTCTAGATTCACACAGATGCAAGTGGTTTGTCTTGATGGCACCTAAGATTGTTTTTTTTTTAGATTCGCACACAGGTGTATGTGGTTTGTCTTGATTGTGCCGAGTTTTTTTTTTTTTTGAAGATTCGCCCACAGGTGCAAGTGGTTTTTCTTGATTGCTCCTAGGTTTTTTTTTGTAGATTGACACACAGGTGCAATTGGTTTGTCTTGATTGCGGCCTGGTTTGTGTTGTTTGTAGATTAGCACACAGGTCCAATTGGTTTCTCTTGATTACGCCTTGGGTTTTTTTGTTGTAGATTCGTACACATGTGCAAGTGGTTTGTCTTGATTGCGCCTAGTTTTTTTTTATTTTGGAGATTCGCACACAGGTGCAAGTGGTTTGTCTTGATTGCGCCTTGGTTTTTTTTTGTAGATTCACACACAGGTGCAAGTGGTTTGTTTTGATTACGGTCAGGTTTTTTTTTTTTGAAGATTCGCACAGAGGTGCAAGTGGTTTGTCTTGATTACGCCTAGGTTTTTTTTTTTTTTGTAGATTCACACACAGGTGCAAGTGGTTTGTCTTGATTGCGCGTAGGATTTTTTTTTTAGATTCTCACACTTGTGCAAGTGGTTTGTCTTGCTTGTGCCTATGTTTTTTTTTGTAGGTTCACACACAGGTGTAAGTGGTTTGTCTTGATTGCCCCTAGAATTTCTTTTTTGAAGATTCGCACAGAAGTGCAAGGGGTTTGCCTTGATTGCGCCCAGGTGTTTGTTGTTTCTAGATTCACACACAGGTACAATTGGTTTGTCTTGATGGCACCTAAGATTGTTTTTTTTTAGATTCGCACACAGGTGTAAGTGGTTTGTCTTGATTGTTCCGAGTTTTTTTTTTTTTTGAAGATTCGCCCACAGGTGCAAGTGGTTTTTCTTGATTGCTCCTAGGTCTTTTTTTGTAGATTGACACACAGGTGCAATTGGTTTGTCTTGATTGCGGCCTGGTTTGTGTTGTTTGTAGATTAGCACACAGGTCCAATTGGTTTCTCTTGATTACGCCTTGGGTTTTTTTGTTGTAGATTCGTACACATGTGCAAGTGGTTTGTCTTGATTGCGCCTAGTTTTTTTTTATTTTGGAGATTCGCACACAGGTGCAAGTGGTTTGTCTTGATTGCGCCTTGGTTTTTTTTTTTAGATTCACACACAGGTGCAAGTGGTTTGTTTTGATTACGGTCAGGTTTTTTTTTTTTGAAGATTCGCACAGAGGTGCAAGTGGTTTGTCTTGATTACGCCTAGGTTTTTTTTTTTTTTTGTAGGTTCACACACAGGTGCAAGTGGTTTGTCTTGATTGCGCGTAGGATTTTTTTTTTACATTCTCACACTTGTGCAAGTGGTTTCTCTTGCTTGTGCCTATGTTTTTTTTTTGTAGGTTCACACACAGGTGTAAGTGGTTTGTCTTGATTGCCCCTAGAATTTTTTTTTTGAAGATTCGCATAGAAGTGCAAGGGGTTTGTCTTGATTGCGCCCAGGTGTTTGTTGTTTCTAGATTCGTACACAGGTACAATTGGTTTGTCTTGATTGTGCCGAGTTTTTTTTTTTTTTTGAAGATTCGCACACAGGTGCAAGTGGTTTTTCTTGATTGCTCCTAGGTTTTTTTTTTTTGAAGATTCGCACACAGGTGCAAGTGGTTTTTCTTGATTGCGCCTAGGTTTTTTTTGTAGATTCACACACAGGTGCAATTGGTTTGTCTTGATTGCGCCCTGTTTTGTGTTGTTTGTAGATTAGCACACAGGTGCTATTGGTTTCTCTTGATTACGCCTTGGTTTTTTTGTTGTAGATTCGCACACAGGTGCAAGTGGTTTGTCTTGATTGCGCCTTGGTTTTTTTTTTTTTGTAGATTCGCACACAGGTGCAAGTGGTTTGTCTTGATTGCGCCTTGGTTTTTTTTTTGTAGATTCACACACAGGTGCAAGTGGTTTGTCCTGATTACGCTCAGGTTTTTTTTTGTGAATATTCGCACAGAGGTGCAAGTGGTTTGTCTTGATTGTGCCTAGGTTTTTTTTTTTTTTTAGATTCGCACACAGGTGCAAGTGTTTTGTCTTGATTGCGCCCAGGTGTGTGTTGTTTTTAGATTCGCACACAGGTGAAATAGGTTTCTCTTGATTGCGCCTTCGTTTTTTTTTTGTTGTAGATTCGCACACAGGTGCAAGTGGTTTGTCCTGATTGCGCCTTGGTTTTTTTTTTTTTTTTTTTTGTAGATTCACACACAGGTGCAAGTGGTTTGTCTTGATTACGCTCAGGTTTTTTTTTTTTTTTTGAAGATTCGCACACAGGTGCAAGTTGTTTGTCTTGATTGCGCCTAGGTTTTTTTTGTAGATTCACACACAGGTGCAAGTGGTTTTTCTTGATTGTGCCTAGGTTTTTTTTTTTGAAGATTCGCACACAGGTGCAATTGGTTTGTCTTGATTGCGCCTAGGATTTTTTTTTGTTATATTCGCACACAGGTGAAAGTGGTTTGTCTTCATTGCGCCCAGGTGTGTGTTGTTGAAGATTCGCACACAGGTGAAATTGGTTTCTCTAGATTACGCCTTGGTTTTTTTTGTTGTAGATTCGCACACAGGTTCAAGTGGTTTGTCTTGATTGTGCCTACGTTTTTTTTTGAAGATTGGCACACAGGTGCAAGTGGTTTGTCTTGATTGCTCCTAGGATTTTTTTTGTAGATTCACACACAGGTGCAATTGGTTTGTCTTGATTGCGCCCTGGTTTGTGTTGTTTGTAGATTAGCACACAGGTGCAATTGGTTTCTCTTGTTTACACCTTGGTTTTTTTGTTGTAGATTCGCACACAGGTTCAAGTGGTTTGTCTTGATTGCGCCTAGTTTTTTTTTTTTTTTTTTGGAGATTCGCACACAGGTAAAGTGGTTTTTCTTGATTGCGGCATTGTTTTTTTTTGTAGATTCACACACAGGTGTAAGTGGTTTGTCTTGATTACGCTGAGCTTTTTTTTCGCACACAGGTGCAAGTGGTTTGTCTTGATGGAGCCTAGGATTGTTTTTTTTTTTAAGATTCGCACACAGGTGCAAGTGGTTTGTCTTGATTGCGCCTAGGTTTTTTTTTTTTTTTGAAGATTCGCATAAAGGTGCAAGTGGTTTGTCTTGATTGCGCCCAAGTGTGTGTTGTTTCTCGATTCGCACACAGGTGCAATTGGTTTGTCTTGATGGCGCCTAGGATTTTTTTTTTTTTTAGATTCGCACACAGGTGCAAGTGGTTTGTCTTGATTGCGCCTAGGTTTTTTTTTGGTAGATTCTCACACAGGTGCAAGTGGTTTGTCCTTATTGCGCCTAGCATTTTTTTTTTAGATTCGCACACAGGTGCAAGTGGTTTGTCTTGATTTCGCCTAGGTTTTTTTTTTTGTAGATTCACACACAGGTGCAATTGGTTTGTCTTGATTACGCCTTGGTTTTTTTGTTTTAGATTCGCACACAGGTGCAAGTGGTTTTTGTTGATTGTGCCTTATGTTTTTATTTTGAAGATTCGCACACAGGTGCAAGTGGTTTGTCTTGATTGCGGCTAGTTTTTTTGTTTTTTGTAGATTCGCACACAGGTGCAACTGGTTTGTCTTGATTGCACCTAGATTTTTCTTTTGTATATTCGCACACACAAGTGCAAGTGGTTTGTCTTGATTGCGCCTAGGTTTTTTTTTTTTGTAGATTCACATATAGGTGCAAGTGGTTTGTCTTGCTTTTGCCTATGTTTTTTTTTGTAGATTCACACACAGGTGTAAGTGGTTTGTCTTGATTGCCCCTAGAATTTCTTTTTTGAAGATTCGCACAGAAGTGCAAGGGGTTTGCCTTGATTGCGCCCAGGTGTTTGTTGTTTCTAGATTCACACACAGGTACAATTGGTTTGTCTTGATGGCACCTAAGATTGTTTTTTTTTAGATTCGCACACAGGTGTAAGTGGTTTGTCTTGATTGTTCCGAGTTTTTTTTTTTTGAAGATTCGCCCACAGGTGCAAGTGGTTTTTCTTGATTGCTCCTAGGTCTTTTTTTGTAGATTGACACACAGGTGCAATTGGTTTGTCTTGATTGCGGCCTGGTTTGTGTTGTTTGTAGATTAGCACACAGGTCCAATTGGTTTCTCTTGATTACGCCTTGGGTTTTTTTGTTGTAGATTCGTACACATGTGCAAGTGGTTTGTCTTGATTGCGCCTAGTTTTTTTTTATTTTGGAGATTCGCACACAGGTGCAAGTGGTTTGTCTTGATTGCGCCTTGGTTTTTTTTTTTTAGATTCACACACAGGTGCAAGTGGTTTGTTTTGATTACGGTCAGGTTTTTTTTTTTGAAGATTCGCACAGAGGTGCAAGTGGTTTGTCTTGATTACGCCTAGGTTTTTTTTTTTTTTTTGTAGATTCACACACAGGTGCAAGTGGTTTGTCTTGATTGCGCGTAGGATTTTTTTTTTACATTCTCACACTTGTGCAAGTGGTTTCTCTTGCTTGTGCCTATGTTTTTTTTTTGTAGGTTCACACACAGGTGTAAGTGGTTTGTCTTGATTGCCCCTAGAATTTTTTTTTTGAAGATTCGCATAGAAGTGCAAGGGGTTTGTCTTGATTGCGCCCAGGTGTTTGTTGTTTCTAGATTCGTACACAGGTACAATTGGTTTGTCTTGATTGTGCCGAGTTTTTTTTTTTTTTTGAAGATTCGCACACAGGTGCAAGTGGTTTTTCTTGATTGCTCCTAGGTTTTTTTTTTTTGAAGATTCGCACACAGGTGCAAGTGGTTTTTCTTGATTGCGCCTAGGTTTTTTTTGTAGATTCACACACAGGTGCAATTGGTTTGTCTTGATTGCGCCCTGTTTTGTGTTGTTTGTAGATTAGCACACAGGTGCTATTGGTTTCTCTTGATTACGCCTTGGTTTTTTTGTTGTAGATTCGCACACAGGTGCAAGTGGTTTGTCTTGATTGCGCCTTGGTTTTTTTTTTTTTTTGTAGATTCGCACACAGGTGCAAGTGGTTTGTCTTGATTGCGCCTTGGTTTTTTTTTGTATATTCACACACAGGTGCAAGTGGTTTGTCCTGATTACGCTCAGGTTTTTTTTTGTGAAGATTCGCACAGAGGTGCAAGTGGTTTGTCTTGATTGTGCCTAGGTTTTTTTTTTTTTTAGATTCGCACACAGGTGCAAGTGTTTTGTCTTGATTGCGCCCAGGTGTGTGTTGTTTTTAGATTCGCACACAGGTGAAATAGGTTTCTCTTGATTGCGCCTTGGTTTTTTTTTGTTGTAGATTCGCACACAGGTGCAAGTGGTTTGTCCTGATTGCGCCTTGGTTTTTTTTTTTTTTTTTGTATATTCACACACAGGTGCAAGTGGTTTGTCTTGATTACGCTCAGGTTTTTTTTTTTTTTTTGAAGATTCGCACACAGGTGCAAGTTGTTTGTCTTGATTGCGCCTAGGTTTTTTTTGTAGATTCACACACAGTTGCAAGTGGTTTTTCTTGATTGTGCCTAGGTTTTTTTTTTTGAAGATTCGCACACAGGTGCAATTGGTTTGTCTTGATTGCGCCTAGGATTTTTTTTTGTTATATTCGCACACAGGTGAAAGTGGTTTGTCTTCATTGCGCCCAGGTGTGTGTTGTTGAAGATTCGCACACAGGTGAAATTGGTTTCTCTAGATTACGCCTTGGTTTTTTTTGTTGTAGATTCGCACACAGGTTCAATTGGTTTGTCTTGATTGTGCCTATGTTTTTTTTTTGAAGATTCGCACACAGGTGCAAGTGGTTTGTCTTGATTGCGCCTAGGTTTTTTTTTTGTAGATTCACACACAGGTGCCATTGGTTTGTCTTGATTGCGCCCTGGTTTGTGTTGCTTGTAGATTAGCACACAGGTGCAATTGGTTTCTCTTGATTACTCCTAGGTTTTTTTTTGTTGTAGATTCGCACACAGGTGCAAGTGGTTTGTCTTGATTGCGTGTAGTTTTTTTTTTTTTTTTGGAGATTCGCACACAGGTGCAAGTGGTTTTTCTTGATTGCGCCTTGGTTTTTTTTTTTGTAGATTCACACACAGGTGCAAGTTGGTTGTCTTGATTGTGCCTAGGTTTTTTTTTTCTTTTTTTTTTGATTCGCACACAGGTGCAAGTGTTTTGTCTTGTTTGCGCCCAGGTGTGTGTTGTTTGTAGATTCCCACACAGGTGAAATTGGTTTCTCTAGATTGCGCCTTGGTTTTTTTTTGTTGTAGATTCGCACACAGGTTCAAGTGGTTTGTCTTGATTGTGCCTATGTTTTTTTTTTTTTTGAAGATTCGCACACAGGTGCAAGTGGTTTGTCTTGATTGCTCCTAGGATTTTTTTTGTAGATTCACACACAGGTGCAATTGATTTTTCTTGATTGCGCCCTGGTTTGTGTTGTTTGTAGATTAGCACACAGGTGCAATTGGTTTCTCTTGTTTACACCTTGGTTTTTTTGTTGTAGATTCGCACACAGGTGCAAGTGGTTTGTCTTGATTGCGCCTAGTTTTTTTTTTTTTTGGAGATTCGCATACAGGTAATGTGGTTTTTCTTGATTGCGGCATTGTTTTTTTTTGTAGATTCACACACAGGTGTACGTGGTTTGTCTTGATTACGCTGAGCTTTTTTTTCGCACACAGGTGCAAGTGGTTTGTCTTGATGGAGCCTAGGATTGTTTTTTTTTAAGATTCGCACACAGGTGCAAGTGGTTTGTCTTGATTGCGCCTAGGTTTTTTTTTTTTGAAGATTCGCATAAAGGTTCAAGTGGTTTCTCTTGATTGCGCCCAAGTGTGTGTTGTTTCTCGATTCGCACACAGGTGCAATTGGTTTGTCTTGATGGCGCCTAGGATTTTTTTTTTTTTTAGATTCGCACACAGGTGCAAGTGGTTTGTCTTGATTGCGCCTAGGTTTTTTTTGGTAGATTCACACACAGGTGCAAGTGGTTTGTCCTTATTGCGCCTAGCATTTTTTTTTTAGATTCGCACACAGGTGCAAGTGGTTTGTCTTGATTTCGCCTAGGTTTTTTTTTTGTAGATTCACACACAGGTGCAATTGGTTTGTCTTGATCATGCCTTGGTTTTTTTGTTTTAGATTCGCACACAGGTGCAAGTGGTATTTGTTGATTGTGCCTTATGTTTTTATTTTGAAGATTCGCACACAGGTGCAAGTGGTTTGTCTTGATTGCGGCTAGTTCTTTTGTTTTTTGTAGATTCGCACACAGGTGCAAGTGGTTTGTCTTGATTACCCCTAGTTTTTTTTTTTTTTTTTTTGGAGATTCGCACACAGGTGCAAGTGGTTTGTCTTGATTGCACCTAGATTTTTCTTTTGTAGATTCGCACACAGGTGCAAGTGGTTTGTCTTGATTGCGCCTAGGTTTTTTTTTTTGTAGATTCACACACAGGTGCAAGTGGTTTGTCTTGCTTTTGCCTATGTTTTTTTTTGTAGATTCACACACAGGTGTAAGTGGTTTGTCTTGATTGCCCCTAGAATTTTTTTTTGAAGATTCGCACAGAAGTGCAAGGGGTTTGCCTTGATTGCGCCCAGGTGTTTGTTGTTTCTAGATTCGCACACAGGTACAATTGGTTTGTCTTGATGGCACCTAAGATTGTTTTTTTTTAGATTCGCACACAGGTGTAAGTGCTTTGTCTTGATTGTTCCGAGTTTTTTTTTTTTGAAGATTCGCCCACAGGTGCAAGTGGTTTTTCTTGATTGCTCCTAGGGTTTTTTTTGTAGATTGACACACAGGTGCAATTGGTTTGTCTTGATTGCGGCCTGGTTTGTGTTGTTTGTAGATTAGCACACAGGTCCAATTGGTTTCTCTTGATTACGCCTTGGGTATTTTTGTTGTAGATTCGTACACATGTGCAAGTGGTTTGTCTTGATTGCGCCTAGTTTTTTTTATTTTGGAGATTCGCACACAGGTGCAAGTGGTTTGTCTTGATTGCGCCTTGGTTTTTTTTTTGTAGATTCACACACAGGTGCAAGTGGTTTGTTTTGATTACGGTCAGGTTTTTTTTTTTGAAGATTCGCACAGAGGTGCAAGTGGTTTGTCTTGATTACGCCTAGGTTTTTTTTTTTGTAGATTCACACACAGGTGCAAGTGGTTTTTCTTGATTGCGCGTAGGATTTTTTTTTTTAGATTCTCACACTTGTGCAAGTGGTTTGTCTTGCTTGTGCCTATGTTTTTTTTTTTTGTAGATTCACACACAGGTGTAAGTGGTTTGTCTTGATTGCCCCTAGAATTTTTTTTTTGAAGATTCGCATAGAAGTGCAAGGGGTTTGTCTTGATTGCGCCCAGGTGTTTGTTGTTTCTAGATTCGTACACAGGTACAATTGGTTTGTCTTGATTGTGCCGAGTTTTTTTTTTTTTTTTTGAAGATTCGCACGCAGGTGCAAGTGGTTTTTCTTGATTGCTCCTAGGTTTTTTTTTTTGAAGATTCGCACACAGGTGCAAGTGGTTTTTCTTGATTGCGCCTAGGTTTTTTTTGTAGATTCACACACAGGTGCAATTGGTTTGTCTTGATTGCGCCCTGGTTTGTGTTGTTTGTAAATTAGCACACAGGTGCTATTGGTTTCTCTTGATTACGCCTTGTTTTTTTGTTGTAGATTCGCACACAGGTGCAAGTGGTTTGTCTTGATTGCGCCTTGGTTTTTTTTTTTGTAGATTCGCACACAGGTGCAAGTGGTTTGTCTTGATTGCGCCTTGGTTTTTTTTTTTGTAGATTCACACACAGGTGCAAGTGGTTTGTCCTGATTATGCTCAGGTTTTTTTTTGTGAAGATTCGCACAGAGGTGCAAGTGGTTTGTCTTGATTGTGCCTAGGTTTTTTTTTTTTTTAGATTCGCACACAGGTGCAAGTGTTTTGTCTTGATTGTGCCCAGGTGTGTGTTGTTTTTAGATTCGCACACAGGTGAAATAGGTTTCTCTTGATTGCGCCTTGGTTTTTTTTTGTTGTAGATTCGCACACAGGTACAAGTGGTTTGTCTTGATAGTGCCTAATTTTTTTTTTTGAAGATTCGCACACAGGTGCAAGTGGTTTGTCTTGATTACGCTTAGGTTTTTTTTTTTTTTGGAGATTCGCACACAGGTGCAAGTGGTTTGTCTTGATTGCACCTAGATTTTTCTTTTGTAGATTCGCACACAGGTGCAAGTGGTTTGTCTTGATTGCGCCTAGGTTTTTTTTTTTTGTAGATTCACATACAGGTGCAAGTGGTTTGTCTTGCTTTTGCCTATGTTTTTTTTTGTAGATTCACACACAGGTGTAAGTGGTTTGTCTTGATTGCCCCTAGAATTTTTTTTTTGAAGATTCGCATAGAAGTGCAAGGGGTTTGTCTTGATTGCGCCCAGGTGTTTGTTGTTTCTAGATTCGTACACAGGTACAATTGGTTTGTCTTGATTGTGCCGAGTTTTTTTTTTTTTTTTGAAGATTCGCACACAGGTACAAGTGGTTTTTCTTGATTGCTCCTAGGTTTTTTTTTTTTTTGAAGATTCGCACACAGATGCAAGTGGTTTTTCTTGATTGCGCCTAGGTTTTTTTTGTAGATTCACACACAGGTGCAATTGGTTTGTCTTGATTGCGCCCTGGTTTGTGTTGTTTGTAGATTAGCACACAGGTGCTATTGGTTTCTCTTGATTAAGCCTTGGTTTTTTTTTTGTAGATTCGCACACAGGTGCAAGTGGTTTGTCTTGATTGCGCCTTGGTTTTTTTTTTGTAGATTCACACACAGGTGCAAGTGGTTTGTCCTGATTATGCTCAGGTTTTTTTTTGTGAAGATTCGCACAGAGGTGCAAGTGGTTTGTCTTGATTGTGCCTAGGTTTTTTTTTTTTTTTTAGATTCTACACAGGTGCAAGTGTTTTGTCTTGATTGCGCCCAGGTGTGTGTTGTTTTTAGATTCGCACACAGGTGAAATTGGTTTCTCTTGATTGCGCCTTGGTTTTTTTTTTTGTTGTAGATTCGCACACAGGTGCAAGTGGTTTGTCTTGATTGCGCCTTGGTTTTTTTTTTTGTTGTAGATTCGCACACAGGTCCACGTGGTTTGTCTTGATTTCGCCTTGGTTTTTTTTTTTTTTGTAGATTCACACACAGGTGCAAGTGGTTTCTCTTGATTACGCTCAGGTTTTTTTTTTTTTTTGAAGATTCGCACACAGGTGCAAGTTGTTTGTCTTGATTGCGCCTAGGTTTTTTTTGTAGATTCACACACAGGTGCAAGTGGTTTTTATTGATTGTGCCTAGGTTTTTTTTTTTTTTGAAGATTCGCACACAGGTGCAATTGGTTTGTCTTGATTGCGACTAGGATTTTTTTTGTTATATTCGCACACAGGTGAAAGTGGTTTGTCTTCATTGCGCCCAGGTGTGTGTTGTTGAAGATTCGCACACAGGTGAAATTGGTTTCTCTAGATTACGCCTTGGTTTTTTTTGTTGTAGATTCGCACACAGGTTCAATTGGTTTGTCTTGATTGTGCCTATGTTTTTTTTTTGAAGATTCGCACACAGGTGCAACTGGTTTTTCTTGATTGCGCCTAGGTTTTTTTTTTTGTAGATTCACACACAGGTGCCATTGGTTTGTCTTGATTGCGCCCTGGTTTGTGTTGTTTGTAGATTAGCACACAGGTGCAATTGGTTTCTCTTGATTACTCCTAGGTTTTTTTTGTTGTAGATTCGCACACAGGTGCAAGTGGTTTTTCTTGATTGCGCCAATTTTTTTTTTTTTTTGGAGATTCACACACAAGTAAAGTGGTTTTTCTTGATTTTGCCATGTTTTTTTTTTGTAGATTCACACACAGGTGTAAGTGGTTTGTCTTGATTACGCTCAGCTTTTTTTTCGCACACAGGTGCAAGTGGTTTGTCTTGATGGCGCCTAGGATTGTTTTTTTTTTAAGATTCGCACACAGGTGCAAGTGGTTTGTCTTGATTGCGCCTAGGATTTTTTTTTTTTTAGATTCTCACACAGGTGCAAGTGGTTTGTCTTGATTGTGCCTAGGTTTTTTTTTTTTTTTTTTTTTAGATTCGCACACAGGTGCAAGTGTTTTGTCTTGATTGCGCCCAGGTGTGTGTTGTTTGTAGATTAGCACACAGGTGAAATTGTTTTCTCTAGATTGCGCCTTGGTTTTTTTTTTGTTGTAGATTCGCACACAGGTTCAAGTGGTTTGTCTTGATTGTGCCTATGTTTTTTTTTGAAGATTCGCACACAGGTGCAAGTGGTTTGTCTTGATTGCTCCTAGGATTTTTTTTGTAGATTCACACACAGGTGCAATTGGTTTGTCTTGATTTCGCCCTGGTTTGTGTTGTTTGTAGATTAGCACTAGGTGCAATTGGTTTCTCTTGTTTACACCTTGTTTTTTGTTGTAGATTCGCACACATGTGCAAGTGGTTTGTCTTGATTGCTCCTAGTTTTTTTTTTTTTGTAGATTCACACACAGGTGTAAGTGGTTTGTCTTGATTACGCTCTGCTTTTTTTTCGCACACAGGTGCAAGTGGTTTGTCTTGATGGCGCCTAGGATTGTTTTTTTTTTTAAGATTCGCACACAGGTGCAAATGGTTTGTCTTGATTGCACCTAGGATTTTTTTTTTTAGATTCTCACACAGGTGCAAGTTGTTTGTCTTGATTGTGCCTAGATTTTTTTTTCTTTTTTTTTTTGATTCGCACACAGGTGCAAGTGTTTTGTCTTGTTTGCGCCCAGGTGTGTGTTGTTTGTAGATTCGCACACAGGTGAAATTGGTTTCTCTAGATTGCGCCTTGTTTATTTTTTTGTTGTAGATTCGCACACAGGTTCAAGTGGTTTGTCTTGATTGTGCCTATGTTTTTTTTTTTTTTTGAAGATTCGCACACAGGTGCAAGTGGTTTGTCTTGATTGCTCCTAGGATTTTTTTTGTAGATTCACACACAGGTGCAATTGATTTGTCTTGATTGCGCCCTGGTTTGTGTTGTTTGTAGATTAGCACACAGGTGCAATTGGTTTCTCTTGTTTACACCTTGGTTTTTTTGTTGTAGATTCGCACACTGGTGCAAGTGGTTTGTCTTGATTGCGCCTAGTTTTTTTTTTTTTGGAGATTCGCCCACAGGTAAAGTGGTTTTTTTTTATTGCGCCATGGTTTTTTTTTGTAGATTCACACACAGGTGTAAGTGGTTTGTCTTGATTACGCTGAGCTTTTTTTTCGCACACAGGTGCAAGTGGTTTGTCTTGATGGCGCCTAGCATTGTTTTTTTTTTAAGATTCGCACTCAGGTGCAAGTGGTTTGTCTTGATTGCGCCTAGGTTTTTTTTTTTTTTGAAGATTCGCATAAAGGTGCAAGTGGTTTGTCTTGATTGCGCCCAAGTGTGTGTTGTTTCTCGATTCGCACACAGGTGCAATTGGTTTGTCTTGATGGCGCCTAGGATTTTTTTTTTTTTTTAGATTCGCACACAGGTGCAAGTGGTTTGTCTTGATTGCGCCTAGGTTTTTTTTGGTAGATTCACACACAGGTGCAAGTGGTTTGTCCTTATTGCGCCTAGCATTTTTTTTTTAGATTCCCACACAGGTGCAAGTGGTTTGTCTTGATTTCGCCTAGGTTTTTTTTTTTGTAGATTCACACACAGGTGCAATTGGTTTGTCTTGATTATGCCTTGGTTTTTTTGTTTTAGATTCGCACACAGGTGCAAGTGGTTTTTGTTGATTGTGCCTTATGTTTTTATTTTGAAGATTCGCACACAGGTGCAAGTGGTTTGTCTTGATTGCGGCTAGTTTTTTTGTTTTTTGTAGATTTGCACACAGGTGCAAGTGGTTTGTCTTGATTACCCCAATTTTTTTTTTTTGGAGATTCGCACACAGGTGCAAGTGGTTTGTCTTGATTGCACCTAGATTTTTCTTTTGTAGATTCGCACACAGGTGCAAGTGGTTTGTCTTGATTGCGCCTAGGTTTTTTTTTTTGTAGATTCACACACAGGTGCAAGTGGTTTGTCTTGCTTTTGCCTATGTTTTTTTTTGTAGATTCACACACAGGTGTAAGTGGTTTGTCTTGATTGCCCCTAGAATTTTTTTTTGAAGATTCGCACAGAAGTGCAAGGGGTTTGCCTTGATTGCGCCCAGGTGTTTGTTGTTTCTAGATTCGCACACAGGTACAATTGGTTTGTCTTGATGGCACCTAAGATTGTTTTTTTTTAGATTCGCACACAGGTGTAAGTGGTTTGTCTTGATTGTTCCGAGTTTTTTTTTTTGAAGATTCGCCCACAGGTGCAAGTGGTTTTTCTTGATTGCTCCTAGGTTTTTTTTTGTAGATTGACACACAGGTGCAATTGGTTTGTCTTGATTGCGGCCTGGTTTGTGTTGTTTGTAGATTAGCACACAGGTCCAATTGGTTTCTCTTGATTACGCCTTGGGTTTTTTTGTTGTAGATTCGTACACATGTGCAAGTGGTTTGTCTTGATTGCACCTAGTTTTTTTTTTATTTTGGAGATTCGCACACAGGTGCAAGTGGTTTTCCTTGATTGCGCCTTGGTTTTTTTTTGTAGATTCACACACAGGTGCAAGTGGTTTGTTTTGATTACGGTCAGGTTTTTTTTTTTGAAGATTCGCACAGAGGTGCAAGTGGTTTGTCTTGATTACGCCTAGGTTTTTTTTTTTTTTTTGTAGATTCACACACAGGTGCAAGTGGTTTGTCTTGATTGCGCGTAGGATTTTTTTTTTAGATTCTCACACTTGTGCAAGTGGTTTGTCTTGCTTGTGCCTAAGTTTTTTTTTGTAGGTTCACACACAGGTGTAAGTGGTTTGTCTTGATTGCCCCTAGAATTTTTTTTTTGAAGATTCGCATAGAAGTGCAAGGGGTTTGTCTTGATTGCGCCCAGGTGTTTGTTGTTTCTAGATTCGTACACAGGTAGAATTGGTTTGTCTTGATTGTGCCGAGTTTTTTTTTTTTTTTGAAGATTCGCACACAGGTGCAAGTGGTTTTTCTTGATTGCTCCTAGGTTTTTATTTTTGAAGATTCGCACACAGGTGCAAGTGATTTTTCTTGATTGCGCCTAGGTTTTTTTTGTAGATTCACACACAGGTGCCATTGGTTTGTCTTGAGTGCACCCTTGTTTGTGTTGTTTGTAGATTAGCACACAGGTGCTATTGGTTTCTCTAGATTACACCTTGGTTTTTTTGTTGTAGATTCGCACACAGGTGCAAGTGGTTTGTCTTGATTGCGCCTTGGTTTTTTTTTTTTTTTGTAGATTCGCACACAGGTGCAAGTGGTTTGTCTTGATTGCCCCTTGGTTTTTTTTTTTTGTAGATTCACACACAGGTGCAAGTGTTTTGTCCTGATTACGCTCAGGTTTTTTTTTGTGAAGATTCGCACAGAGGTGCAAGTGGTTTGTCTTGATTGTGCCTAGGTTTTTTTTTTTTTTAGATTCGCACACAGGTACAAGTGGTTTGTCTTGATTGTGCCTAATTTTTTTTTTTTTGAAGATTCGCACACAGGTGCAAGTGGTTTGTCTTGATTGCGCCTTGGTTTTTTTTTTTTTTTTTTGTAGATTCACACACAGGTGCAAGTGGTTTGTCTTGATTACGCTCAGGTTTTTTTTTTTTTTGGAGATTCGCACACAGGTGCAAGTGGTTTGTCTTGATTGCACCTAGATTTTTCTCTTGTAGATTCGCACACAGGTGCAAGTGGTTTGTCTTGATTGCGCCTAGGTTTTTTTTTTTGTAGATTCACACACAGGTGCAAGTGGTTTGTCTTGCTTTTGCCTATGTTTTTTTTTGTAGATTCACACACAGGTGTAAGTGGTTTGTCTTGATTGCCCCTAGAATTTTTTTTTTGAAGATTCGCACAGAAGTGCAAGGGGTTTGCCTTGATTGCGCCCAGGTGTTTGTTGTTTCTAGATTCGCACACAGGTACAATTGGTTTGTCTTGATGGCACCTAAGATTGTTTTTTTTTAGATTCGCACACAGGTGTAAGTGGTTTGTCTTGATTGTTCCGAGTTTTTTTTTTTTTGAAGATTCGCCCACAGGTGCAAGTGGTTTTTCTTGATTGCTCCTAGGTTTTTTTTTGTAGATTGACACACAGGTGCAATTGGTTTGTCTTGATTGCGGCCTGGTTTGTGTTGTTTGTAGATTAGCACACAGGTCCAATTGTTTTCTCTTGATTACGCCTTGGGTTTTTTTGTTGTAGATTCGTACACATGTGCAAGTGGTTTGTCTTGATTGCGCCTAGTTTTTTTTTATTTTGGAGATTCGCACACAGGTGCAAGTGGTTTGTCTTGATTGCACCTTGGTTTTTTTTTGTAGATTCACACACAGGTGCAAGTGGTTTGTTTTGATTACGGTCAGGTTTTTTTTTTTGAAGATTCGCACAGAGGTGCAAGTGGTTTGTCTTGATTACGCCTAGGTTTTTTTTTTTTTTTGTAGATTCACACACAGGTGCCAGTGGTTTGTCTTGATTGAGCGTAGGATTTTTTTTTTAGATTCTCACACTTGTGCAAGTGGTTTGTCTTGCTTGTGCCTATGTTTTTTTTTGTAGGTTCACACACAGGTGTAAGTGGTTTGTCTTGATTGCCCCTAGAATTTTTTTTTTGAAGATTCGCATAGAAGTGCAAGGGGTTTGTCTTGATTGCGCCCAGGTGTTTGTTGTTTCTAGATTCGTACACAGGTAGAATTGGTTTGTCTTGATTGTGCCGAGTTTTTTTTTTTTTTTGAAGATTCGCACACAGGTGCAAGTGGTTTTTCTTGATTGCTCCTAGGTTTTTATTTTTGAAGATTCGCACACAGGTGCAAGTGATTTTTCTTGATTGCGCCTAGGTTTTTTTTGTAGATTCACACACAGGTGCCATTGGTTTGTCTTGAGTGCACCCTTGTTTGTGTTGTTTGTAGATTAGCACACAGGTGCTATTGGTTTCTCTAGATTACACCTTGGTTTTTTTGTTGTAGATTCGCACACAGGTGCAAGTGGTTTGTCTTGATTGCGCCTTGGTTTTTTTTTTTTTTTGTAGATTCGCACACAGGTGCAAGTGGTTTGTCTTGATTGCCCCTTGGTTTTTTTTTTTTTGTAGATTCACACACAGGTGCAAGTGTTTTGTCCTGATTACGCTCAGGTTTTTTTTTGTGAAGATTCGCACAGAGGTGCAAGTGGTTTGTCTTGATTGTGCCTAGGTTTTTTTTTTTTTTAGATTCGCACACAGGTGCAAGTGTTTTGTCTTGATTGTGCCCAGGTGTGTGTTGTTTTTAGATTCGCACACAGGTGAAATAGGTTTCTCTTGATTGCGCCTTGGTTTTTTTTTTTGTTGTAGATTCGCACACAGGTACAAGTGGTTTGTCTTGATTGTGCCTAATTTTTTTTTTTTTTGAAGATTCGCACACAGGTGCAAGTGGTTTGTCTTGATTGCGCCTTGGTTTTTTTTTTTTTTTTTTGTAGATTCACACACAGGTGCAAGTGGTTTGTCTTGATTACGCTCAGGTTTTTTTTTTTTTGGAGATTCGCACACAGGTGCAAGTGGTTTGTCTTGATTGCACCTAGATTTTTCTCTTGTAGATTCGCACACAGGTGCAAGTGGTTTGTCTTGATTGCGCCTAGGTTTTTTTTTTTGTAGATTCACACACAGGTGCAAGTGGTTTGTCTTGCTTTTGCCTATGTTTTTTTTTGTAGATTCACACACAGGTGTAAGTGGTTTGTCTTGATTGCCCCTAGAATTTTTTTTTTGAAGATTCGCACAGAAGTGCAAGGGGTTTGCCTTGATTGCGCCCAGGTGTTTGTTGTTTCTAGATTCGCACACAGGTACAATTGGTTTGTCTTGATGGCACCTAAGATTGTTTTTTTTTAGATTCGCACACAGGTGTAAGTGGTTTGTCTTGATTGTTCCGAGTTTTTTTTTTTTTGAAGATTCGCCCACAGGTGCAAGTGGTTTTTCTTGATTGCTCCTAGGTTTTTTTTTGTAGATTGACACACAGGTGCAATTGGTTTGTCTTGATTGCGGCCTGGTTTGTGTTGTTTGTAGATTAGCACACAGGTCCAATTGTTTTCTCTTGATTACGCCTTGGGTTTTTTTGTTGTAGATTCGTACACATGTGCAAGTGGTTTGTCTTGATTGCGCCTAGTTTTTTTTTATTTTGGAGATTCGCACACAGGTGCAAGTGGTTTGTCTTGATTGCACCTTGGTTTTTTTTTGTAGATTCACACACAGGTGCAAGTGGTTTGTTTTGATTACGGTCAGGTTTTTTTTTTTGAAGATTCGCACAGAGGTGCAAGTGGTTTGTCTTGATTACGCCTAGGTTTTTTTTTTTTTTTGTAGATTCACACACAGGTGCAAGTGGTTTGTCTTGATTGAGCGTAGGATTTTTTTTTTAGATTCTCACACTTGTGCAAGTGGTTTGTCTTGCTTGTGCCTATGTTTTTTTTTGTAGGTTCACACACAGGTGTAAGTGGTTTGTCTTGATTGCCCCTAGAATTTGTTTTTTGAAGATTCGCATAGAAGTGCAAGGGGTTTGTCTTGATTGCGCCCAGGTGTTTGTTGTTTCTAGATTCGTACACAGGTAGAATTGGTTTGTCTTGATTGTGCCGAGTTTTTTTTTTTTTTTTTTGAAGATTCGCACGCAGGTGCAAGTGGTTTTTCTTGATTGCTCCTAGGTTTTTATTTTTGAAGATTCGCACACAGGTGCAAGTGGTTTTTCTTGATTGCTCCTAGGTTTTTATTTTTGAAGATTCGCACACAGGTGCAAGTGGTTTTTCTTGATTGTGCCTAGGTTTTTTTTGTAGATTCACACACAGGTGCAATTGGTTTGTCTTGATTGCGCCCTGGTTTGTGTTGTTTGTAGATTAGCACACAGGTGCTATTGGTTTCTCTTGATTACGCCTTGGTTTTTTTGTTGTAGATTCGCACACAGGTGCAAGTGGTTTGTCTTGATTGCGCCTTGGTTTTTTTTTTTGTAGATTCGCACACAGGTGCACGTGGTTTGTCTTGATTGTGCCTAGGTTTTTTTTTTTGTAGATTCGCACACAGGTGCACGTGGTTTGTCTTGATTGCGCCTTGGTTTTTTTTTTTTGTAGACTCACACACAGGTGCAAGTGGTTTGTCCTGATTACGCTCAGGTTTTTTTTTGTGAAGATTCGCACAGAGGTGCAAGTGGTTTGTCTTGATTGTGCCTAGGTTTTTTTTTTTTTTTTAGATTCGCACACAGGTGCAAGTGTTTTGTCTTGATTGTGCCCAGGTGTGTGTTGTTTTTAGATTCGCACACAGGTGAAATAGGTTTCTCTTGATTGCGCCTTGGTTTTTTTTGTTGTTGTAGATTCGCACACAGGTACAAGTGGTTTGTCTTGATTGTGCCTAATTTTTTTTTTTTTTTTGAAGATTCGCACACAGGTACAAGTGTTTTGTCTTGATTGCGCCTTGGTTTTTTTTTTTGTAGATTCACACATAGGTGCAAGTGGTTTGTCTTGATTACGCTCAGGTTTTTTTTTTTTTTTTTTTGGAGATTCGCACACAGGTGCAAGTGGTTTGTCTTGCTTTTGCCTATGTTTTTTTTTGTAGATTCACACACAGGTGTAAGTGGTTTGTCTTGATTGCCCCTAGAATTTTTTTTTTGAAGATTCGCACAGAAGTGCAAGGGGTTTGCCTTGATTGCGCCCAGGTGTTTGTTGTTTCTAGATTCGCACACAGGTACAATTGGTTTGTCTTGATGGCACCTAAGATTGTTTTTTTTTAGATTCGCACACAGGTGTAAGTGGTTTGTCTTGATTGTTCCGAGTTTTTTTTTTTGAAGATTCGCCCACAGGTGCAAGTGGTTTTTCTTGATTGCTCCTAGGTTTTTTTTTGTAGATTGACACACAGGTGCAATTGGTTTGTCTTGATTGCGGCCTGGTTTGTGTTGTTTGTAGATTAGCACACAGGTCCAATTGGTTTCTCTTGATTACGCCTTGGGTTTTTTTTTTGTAGATTCGTACACATGTGCAAGTGGTTTGTCTTGATTGCGCCTAGTTTTTTTTTATTTTGGAGATTCGCACACAGGTGCAAGTGGTTTGTCTTGATTGCGCCTTGGTTTTTTTTTGTAGATTCACACACAGGTGCAAGTGGTTTGTTTTGATTACGGTCAGGTATTTTTTTTTTTTTTGAAGATTCGCACAGAGGTGCAAGTGGTTTGTCTTGATTACGCCTAGGTTTTTTTTTTTTTTTTGTAGATTCACACACAGGTGCAAGTGGTTTGTCTTGATTGCGCGTAGGATTTTTTTTTTTAGATTCTCACACTTGTGCAAGTGGTTTGTCTTGCTTGTGCCTATGTTTTTTTTTTTGTAGGTTCACACACAGGTGTAAGTGGTTTGTCTTGATTGCCCCTAGAATTTTTTTTTTGAAGATTCGCATAGAAGTGCAAGGGGTTTGTCTTGATTGCGCCCAGGTGTTTGTTGTTTCTAGATTCGTACACAGGTACAATTGGTTTGTCTTGATTGTGCCGAGTTTTTTTTTTTTTTTGAAGATTCGCACACAGGTGCAAGTGGTTTTTCTTAATTGCTCCTAGGTTTTTTTTTTTTTGAAGATTCGCACACAGGTGCAAGTGGTTTTTCTTGATTGCGCCTAGGTTTTTTTTGTAGATTCACACACAGGTGCAATTGGTTTGTCTTGATTGCGCCCTGGTTTGTGTTGTTTGTAGATTATCACACAGGTGCTATTGGTTTCTCTTGATTACGCCTTGGTTTTTTTGTTGTAGATTCGCACACAGGTGCAAGTGGTTTGTCTTGATTGCGCCTTGGTTTTTTTTTTTTTTGTAGATTCGCACACAGGTGCAAGTGGTTTGTCTTGATTGCGCCTTGGTTTTTTTTTTGTAGATTCACACACAGGTGCAAGTGGTTTGTCCTGATTACGCTCAGGTTTTTTTTGTGAAGATTCGCACAGAGGTGCAAGTGGTTTGTCTTGATTGTGCCTAGGTTTTTTTTTTTTTAGATTCGCACACAGGTGCAAGTGTTTTGTCTTGATTGCGCCCAGGTGTGTGTTGTTTTTAGATTCGCACACAGGTGAAATAGGTTTCTCTTGATTGCGCCTTGGTTTTTTTTTTGTTGTAGATTCGCACACAGGTGCAAGTGGTTTGTCTTGATTGCGCCTTGGTTTTTTTTTTTTTGTAGATTCACACACAGGTGCAAGTGGTTTGTCTTGATTACGCTCAGGTTTTTTTTTTTTTTTTTGAAGATTCGCACACAGGTGCAAGTTGTTTGTCTTGATTGCGCCTAGGCTTTTTTTGTAGATTCACACACAGGTGCAAGTGGTTTTTCTTGATTGTGCCTAGGTTTTTTTTTTTTTGAAGATTCGCACACAGGTGCAATTGGTTTGTCTTGATTGCGCCTAGGATTTTTTTTGTTATATTCGCACACAGGTGAAAGTGGTTTGTCTTCATTGCGCCCAGGTGTGTGTTGTTGAAGATTCGCACACAGGTGAAATTGGTTTCTCTAGATTACGCCTTGGTTTTTTTTGTTGTAGATTCGCACACAGGTTCAATTGGTTTGTCTTGATTGTGCCTATGTTTTTTTTTTTGAAGATTCGCACACAGGTGCAAGTGTTTTGTCTTGATTGCGCCTAGGTTTTTTTTTTTGTAGATTCACACACAGGTGCCATTGGTTTGTCTTGATTGCGCCCTGGTTTGTGTTGCTTGTAGATTAGCACACAGGTGCAATTGGTTTCTCTTGATTACTCCTAGGTTTTTTTTTGTTGTAGATTCGCACACAGGTGCAAGTGGTTTGTCTTGATTGCGTCTAGTTTTTTTTTTTTTTTTGGAGATTCGCACACAGGTGCAAGTGGTTTTTCTTGATTGCGCCTTGGTTTTTTTTTTTTGTAGATTCACACACAGTTGCAAGTGGTTTGTCTTGATTATGCTCAGGTTTTTTTTTGTAGATTCACACACAGGTGCAATTGGTTTGTCTTGATTGCGCCCTGGTTTGTGTTGTTTGTAGATTAGCACACAGGTGCAATTGGTTTCTCTTGTTTACACCTTGTTTTTTTTGTTGTAGATTCGCACACAGGTGCAAGTGGTTTGTCTTGATTGCGCCTAGTTTTTTTTTTTTTGTAGATTCACACACAGGTGCAAGTGGTTTGTCTTGATTACGCTCAGGTTTTTTTTTTTTTTTGGAGATTCGCACACAGGTGCAAGTGGTTTGTCTTGATTGCACCTAGATTTTTCTTTTGTAGATTCGCACACAGGTGTAAGTGGTTTGTCTTGATTGCGCCTAGGTTTTTTTTTTTTGTAGATTCACATACAGGTGCAAGTGGTTTGTCTTGCTTTTGCCTATGTTTTTTTTTTGTAGATTCACACACAGGTGTAAGTGGTTTGTCTTGATTGCTCCTAGAATTTTTTTTTTGAAGATTCGCACAGAAGTGCAAGGGGTTTGCCTTGATTGCGCCCAGGTGTTTGTTGTTTCTAGATTCGCACACAGGTACAATTGGTTTGTCTTGATGGCACCTAAGATTGTTTTTTTTTAGATTCGCACACAGGTGTAAGTGGTTTGTCTTGATTGTTCCGAGTTTTTTTTTTTGAAGATTCGCCCACAGGTGCAAGTGGTTTTTCTTGATTGCTCCTAGGTTTTTTTTTGTAGATTGACACACAGGTGCAATTGGTTTGTCTTGATTGCGGCCTGGTTTGTGTTGTTTGTAGATTAGCACACAGGTCCAATTGGTTTCTCTTGATTACGCCTTGGGTTTTTTTTTTGTAGATTCGTACACATGTGCAAGTGGTTTGTCTTGATTGCGCCTAGTTTTTTTTTATTTTGGAGATTCGCACACAGGTGCAAGTGGTTTGTCTTGATTGCGCCTTGGTTTTTTTTTGTAGATTCACACACAGGTGCAAGTGGTTTGTTTTGATTACGGTCAGGTTTTTTTTTTTGAAGATTCGCACAGAGGTGCAAGTGGTTTGTCTTGATTACGCCTAGGTTTTTTTTTTTTTTTTGTAGATTCACACACAGGTGCAAGTGGTTTGTCTTGATTGAGCGTAGGATTTTTTTTTTAGATTCTCACACTTGTGCAAGTGGTTTGTCTTGCTTGTGCCTATGTTTTTTTTTGTAGGTTCACACACAGGTGTAAGTGGTTTGTCTTGATTGCCCCTAGAATTTGTTTTTTGAAGATTCGCATAGAAGTGCAAGGGGTTTGTCTTGATTGCGCCCAGGTGTTTGTTGTTTCTAGATTCGTACACAGGTAGAATTGGTTTGTCTTGATTGTGCCGAGTTTTTTTTTTTTTTTTTTGAAGATTCGCACGCAGGTGCAAGTGGTTTTTCTTGATTGCTCCTAGGTTTTTATTTTTGAAGATTCGCACACAGGTGCAAGTGGTTTTTCTTGATTGCTCCTAGGTTTTTATTTTTGAAGATTCGCACACAGGTGCAAGTGGTTTTTCTTGATTGTGCCTAGGTTTTTTTTGTAGATTCACACACAGGTGCAATTGGTTTGTCTTGATTGCGCCCTGGTTTGTGTTGTTTGTAGATTAGCACACAGGTGCTATTGGTTTCTCTTGATTACGCCTTGGTTTTTTTGTTGTAGATTCGCACACAGGTGCAAGTGGTTTGTCTTGATTGCGCCTTGGTTTTTTTTTTTGTAGATTCGCACACAGGTGCACGTGGTTTGTCTTGATTGTGCCTAGGTTTTTTTTTTTGTAGATTCGCACACAGGTGCACGTGGTTTGTCTTGATTGCGCCTTGGTTTTTTTTTTTTGTAGACTCACACACAGGTGCAAGTGGTTTGTCCTGATTACGCTCAGGTTTTTTTTTGTGAAGATTCGCACAGAGGTGCAAGTGGTTTGTCTTGATTGTGCCTAGGTTTTTTTTTTTTTTTTAGATTCGCACACAGGTGCAAGTGTTTTGTCTTGATTGTGCCCAGGTGTGTGTTGTTTTTAGATTCGCACACAGGTGAAATAGGTTTCTCTTGATTGCGCCTTGGTTTTTTTTGTTGTTGTAGATTCGCACACAGGTACAAGTGGTTTGTCTTGATTGTGCCTAATTTTTTTTTTTTTTGAAGATTCGCACACAGGTACAAGTGTTTTGTCTTGATTGCGCCTTGGTTTTTTTTTTTGTAGATTCACACATAGGTGCAAGTGGTTTGTCTTGATTACGCTCAGGTTTTTTTTTTTTTTTTTTTGGAGATTCGCACACAGGTGCAAGTGGTTTGTCTTGCTTTTGCCTATGTTTTTTTTTGTAGATTCACACACAGGTGTAAGTGGTTTGTCTTGATTGCCCCTAGAATTTTTTTTTTGAAGATTCGCACAGAAGTGCAAGGGGTTTGCCTTGATTGCGCCCAGGTGTTTGTTGTTTCTAGATTCGCACACAGGTACAATTGGTTTGTCTTGATGGCACCTAAGATTGTTTTTTTTTAGATTCGCCCACAGGTGCAAGTGGTTTTTCTTGATTGCTCCTAGGTTTTTTTTTGTAGATTGACACACAGGTGCAATTGGTTTGTCTTGATTGCGGCCTGGTTTGTGTTGTTTGTAGATTAGCACACAGGTCCAATTGGTTTCTCTTGATTACGCCTTGGGTTTTTTTTTTGTAGATTCGTACACATGTGCAAGTGGTTTGTCTTGATTGCGCCTAGTTTTTTTTTATTTTGGAGATTCGCACACAGGTGCAAGTGGTTTGTCTTGATTGCGCCTTGGTTTTTTTTTGTAGATTCACACACAGGTGCAAGTGGTTTGTTTTGATTACGGTCAGGTATTTTTTTTTTTTTTGAAGATTCGCACAGAGGTGCAAGTGGTTTGTCTTGATTACGCCTAGGTTTTTTTTTTTTTTTTGTAGATTCACACACAGGTGCAAGTGGTTTGTCTTGATTGCGCGTAGGATTTTTTTTTTTAGATTCTCACACTTGTGCAAGTGGTTTGTCTTGCTTGTGCCTATGTTTTTTTTTTTGTAGGTTCACACACAGGTGTAAGTGGTTTGTCTTGATTGCCCCTAGAATTTTTTTTTTGAAGATTCGCATAGAAGTGCAAGGGGTTTGTCTTGATTGCGCCCAGGTGTTTGTTGTTTCTAGATTCGTACACAGGTACAATTGGTTTGTCTTGATTGTGCCGAGTTTTTTTTTTTTTTTGAAGATTCGCACACAGGTGCAAGTGGTTTTTCTTAATTGCTCCTAGGTTTTTTTTTTTTTGAAGATTCGCACACAGGTGCAAGTGGTTTTTCTTGATTGCGCCTAGGTTTTTTTTGTAGATTCACACACAGGTGCAATTGGTTTGTCTTGATTGCGCCCTGGTTTGTGTTGTTTGTAGATTATCACACAGGTGCTATTGGTTTCTCTTGATTACGCCTTGGTTTTTTTGTTGTAGATTCGCACACAGGTGCAAGTGGTTTGTCTTGATTGCGCCTTGGTTTTTTTTTTTTTTGTAGATTCGCACACAGGTGCAAGTGGTTTGTCTTGATTGCGCCTTGGTTTTTTTTTTGTAGATTCACACACAGGTGCAAGTGGTTTGTCCTGATTACGCTCAGGTTTTTTTTGTGAAGATTCGCACAGAGGTGCAAGTGGTTTGTCTTGATTGTGCCTAGGTTTTTTTTTTTTTAGATTCGCACACAGGTGCAAGTGTTTTGTCTTGATTGCGCCCAGGTGTGTGTTGTTTTTAGATTCGCACACAGGTGAAATAGGTTTCTCTTGATTGCGCCTTGGTTTTTTTTTTGTTGTAGATTCGCACACAGGTGCAAGTGGTTTGTCTTGATTGCGCCTTGGTTTTTTTTTTTTTGTAGATTCACACACAGGTGCAAGTGGTTTGTCTTGATTACGCTCAGGTTTTTTTTTTTTTTTTTGAAGATTCGCACACAGGTGCAAGTTGTTTGTCTTGATTGCGCCTAGGCTTTTTTTGTAGATTCACACACAGGTGCAAGTGGTTTTTCTTGATTGTGCCTAGGTTTTTTTTTTTTGAAGATTCGCACACAGGTGCAATTGGTTTGTCTTGATTGCGCCTAGGATTTTTTTTGTTATATTCGCACACAGGTGAAAGTGGTTTGTCTTCATTGCGCCCAGGTGTGTGTTGTTGAAGATTCGCACACAGGTGAAATTGGTTTCTCTAGATTACGCCTTGGTTTTTTTTGTTGTAGATTCGCACACAGGTTCAATTGGTTTGTCTTGATTGTGCCTATGTTTTTTTTTTTGAAGATTCGCACACAGGTGCAAGTGTTTTGTCTTGATTGCGCCTAGGTTTTTTTTTTTGTAGATTCACACACAGGTGCCATTGGTTTGTCTTGATTGCGCCCTGGTTTGTGTTGCTTGTAGATTAGCACACAGGTGCAATTGGTTTCTCTTGATTACTCCTAGGTTTTTTTTTGTTGTAGATTCGCACACAGGTGCAAGTGGTTTGTCTTGATTGCGTCTAGTTTTTTTTTTTTTTTTGGAGATTCGCACACAGGTGCAAGTGGTTTTTCTTGATTGCGCCTTGGTTTTTTTTTTTTGTAGATTCACACACAGTTGCAAGTGGTTTGTCTTGATTATGCTCAGGTTTTTTTTTGTAGATTCACACACAGGTGCAATTGGTTTGTCTTGATTGCGCCCTGGTTTGTGTTGTTTGTAGATTAGCACACAGGTGCAATTGGTTTCTCTTGTTTACACCTTGTTTTTTTTGTTGTAGATTCGCACACAGGTGCAAGTGGTTTGTCTTGATTGCGCCTAGTTTTTTTTTTTTTGTAGATTCACACACAGGTGCAAGTGGTTTGTCTTGATTACGCTCAGGTTTTTTTTTTTTTTTTGGAGATTCGCACACAGGTGCAAGTGGTTTGTCTTGATTGCACCTAGATTTTTCTTTTGTAGATTCGCACACAGGTGTAAGTGGTTTGTCTTGATTGCGCCTAGGTTTTTTTTTTTTGTAGATTCACATACAGGTGCAAGTGGTTTGTCTTGCTTTTGCCTATGTTTTTTTTTTGTAGATTCACACACAGGTGTAAGTGGTTTGTCTTGATTGCTCCTAGAATTTTTTTTTTGAAGATTCGCACAGAAGTGCAAGGGGTTTGCCTTGATTGCGCCCAGGTGTTTGTTGTTTCTAGATTCGCACACAGGTACAATTGGTTTGTCTTGATGGCACCTAAGATTGTTTTTTTTTAGATTCGCACACAGGTGTAAGTGGTTTGTCTTGATTGTTCCGAGTTTTTTTTTTTGAAGATTCGCCCACAGGTGCAAGTGGTTTTTCTTGATTGCTCCTAGGTTTTTTTTTGTAGATTGACACACAGGTGCAATTGGTTTGTCTTGATTGCGGCCTGGTTTGTGTTGTTTGTAGATTAGCACACAGGTCCAATTGGTTTCTCTTGATTACGCCTTGGGTTTTTTTTTTGTAGATTCGTACACATGTGCAAGTGGTTTGTCTTGATTGCGCCTAGTTTTTTTTTATTTTGGAGATTCGCACACAGGTGCAAGTGGTTTGTCTTGATTGCGCCTTGGTTTTTTTTTGTAGATTCACACACAGGTGCAAGTGGTTTGTTTTGATTACGGTCAGGTATTTTTTTTTTTTTGAAGATTCGCACAGAGGTGCAAGTGGTTTGTCTTGATTACGCCTAGGGTTTTTTTTTTTTTTTGTAGATTCACACACAGGTGCAAGTGGTTTGTCTTGATTCCTCGTAGGATTTTTTTTTTTAGATTCTCACACTTGTGCAAGTGGTTTGTCTTGCTTGTGCCTATGTTTTTTTTTTTGTAGGTTCACACACAGGTGTAAGTGGTTTGTCTTGATTGCCCCTAGAATTTTTTTTTTGAAGATTCGCATAGAAGTGCAAGGGGTTTGTCTTGATTGCGCCCAGGTGTTTGTTGTTTCTAGATTCGTACACAGGTACAATTGGTTTGTCTTGATTGTGCCGAGTTTTTTTTTTTTTTTTGAAGATTCGCACACAGGTGCAAGTGGTTTTTCTTAATTGCTCCTAGGTTTTTTTTTTTTTGAAGATTCGCACACAGGTGCAAGTGGTTTTTCTTGATTGCGCCTAGGTTTTTTTTGTAGATTCACACACAGGTGCAATTGGTTTGTCTTGATTGCGCCCTGGTTTGTGTTGTTTGTAGATTATCACACAGGTGCTATTGGTTTCTCTTGATTACGCCTTGGTTTTTTTGTTGTAGATTCGCACACAGGTGCAAGTGGTTTGTCTTGATTGCGCCTTGGTTTTTTTTTTTTTTGTAGATTCGCACACAGGTGCAAGTGGTTTGTCTTGATTGCGCCTTGGTTTTTTTTTTGTAGATTCACACACAGGTGCAAGTGGTTTGTCCTGATTACGCTCAGGTTTTTTTTGTGAAGATTCGCACAGAGGTGCAAGTGGTTTGTCTTGATTGTGCCTAGGTTTTTTTTTTTTTTAGATTCGCACACAGGTGCAAGTGTTTTGTCTTGATTGCGCCCAGGTGTGTGTTGTTTTTAGATTCGCACACAGGTGAAATAGGTTTCTCTTGATTGCGCCTTGGTTTTTTTTTTGTTGTAGATTCGCACACAGGTGCAAGTGGTTTGTCTTGATTGCGCCTTGGTTTTTTTTTTTTTGTAGATTCACACACAGGTGCAAGTGGTTTGTCTTGATTACGCTCAGGTTTTTTTTTTTTTTTTTGAAGATTCGCACACAGGTGCAAGTTGTTTGTCTTGATTGCGCCTAGGCTTTTTTTGTAGATTCACACACAGGTGCAAGTGGTTTTTCTTGATTGTGCCTTGGTTTTTTTTTTTTGAAGATTCGCACACAGGTGCAATTGGTTTGTCTTGATTGCGCCTAGGATTTTTTTTGTTATATTCGCACACAGGTGAAAGTGGTTTGTCTTCATTGCGCCCAGGTGTGTGTTGTTGAAGATTCGCACACAGGTGAAATTGGTTTCTCTAGATTACGCCTTGGTTTTTTTTGTTGTAGATTCGCACACAGGTTCAATTGGTTTGTCTTGATTGTGCCTATGTTTTTTTTTTTTGAAGATTCGCACACAGGTGCAAGTGTTTTGTCTTGATTGCACCTAGGTTTTTTTTTTTGTAGATTCACACACAGGTGCCATTGGTTTGTCTTGATTGCGCCCTGGTTTGTGTTGCTTGTAGATTAGCACACAGGTGCAATTGGTTTCTCTTGATTACTCCTAGGTTTTTTTTTGTTGTAGATTCGCACACAGGTGCAAGTGGTTTGTCTTGATTGCGTCTAGTTTGTTTTTTTTTTTTGGAGATTCGCACACAGGTGCAAGTGGTTTTTCTTGATTGCGCCTTGGTTTTTTTTTTTTGTAGATTCACACACAGTTGCAAGTGGTTTGTCTTGATTATGCTCAGGTTTTTTTTTGTAGATTCACACACAGGTGCAATTGGTTTGTCTTGATTGCGCCCTGGTTTGTGTTGTTTGTAGATTAGCACACAGGTGCAATTGGTTTCTCTTGTTTACACCTTGTTTTTTTTGTTGTAGATTCGCACACAGGTGCAAGTGGTTTGTCTTGATTGCGCCTAGTTTTTTTTTTTTGTAGATTCACACACAGGTGCAAGTGGTTTGTCTTGATTACGCTCAGGTTTTTTTTTTTTTTTTTTGGAGATTCGCACACAGGTGCAAGTGGTTTGTCTTGATTGCACCTAGATTTTTCTTTTGTAGATTCGCACACAGGTGTAAGTGGTTTGTCTTGATTGCGCCTAGGTTTTTTTTTTTTGTAGATTCACATACAGGTGCAAGTGGTTTGTCTTGCTTTTGCCTATGTTTTTTTTTGTAGATTCACACACAGGTGTAAGTGGTTTGTCTTGATTGCTCCTAGAATTTTTTTTTTGAAGATTCGCACAGAAGTGCAAGGGGTTTGCCTTGATTGCGCCCAGGTGTTTGTTGTTTCTAGATTCGCACACAGGTACAATTGGTTTGTCTTGATGGCACCTAAGATTGTTTTTTTTTAGATTCGCACACAGGTGTAAGTGGTTTGTCTTGATTGTTCCGAGTTTTTTTTTTTTGAAGATTCGCCCACAGGTGCAAGTGGTTTTTCTTGATTGCTCCTAGGTTTTTTTTTGTAGATTGACACACAGGTGCAATTGGTTTGTCTTGATTGCGGCCTGGTTTGTGTTGTTTGTAGATTAGCACACAGGTCCAATTGGTTTCTCTTGATTACGCCTTGGGTTTTTTTGTTGTAGATTCGTACACATGTGCAAGTGGTTTGTCTTGATTGCACCTAGATTTTTTTATTTTGGAGATTCGCACAAAGGTGCAAGTGGTTTGTCTTGATTGCGCCTTGGTTTTTTTTTGTAGATTCACACACAGGTGCAAGTGGTTTGTTTTGATTACGGTCAGGTTTTTTTTTTTGAAGATTCGCACAGAGGTGCAAGTGGTTTGTCTTGATTACGCCTAGGTTTTTTTTTTTTGTAGATTCACACACAGGTGCAAGTGGTTTGTCTTGATTGCGCGTAGGATTTTTTTTTTTAGATTCTCACACTTGTGCTAGTGGTTTGTCTTGCTTGTGCCTATGTTTTTTTTTTTGTAGGTTCACACACAGGTGTAAGTGGTTTGTCTTGATTGCCCCTAGAATTATTTTTTGAAGATTCGCATAGAAGTGCAAGGGGTTTGTCTTGATTGCGCCCAGGTGTTTGTTGTTTCTAGATTCGTACACAGGTACAATTGGTTTGTCTTGATTGTGCCGAGTTTTTTTTTTTTTTTTTGAAGATTCGCACACAGGTGCAAGTGGTTTTTCTTGATTGCTCCTAGGTTTTTTTTTTTTGAAGATTCGCACACAGGTGCAAGTGGTTTTTCTTGATTGCGCCTAGGTTTTTTTTGTAGATTCACACACAGGTGCAAGTGGTTTGTCTTGATTGCGCCTTGGTTTTTTTTTTTTTGTAGATTCACACACAGGTTCAAGTCGTTTGTCTTGATTACGCTCAGGTTTTTTTTTTTTTTTTTGAAGATTCGCACACAGGTGCAAGTTGTTTGTCTTGATTGCGCCTAGGTTTTTTTTGTAGATTCACACACAGGTGCAAGTGGTTTGTCTTGATTACGCTCAGGTTTTTTTTTTTTTTTTGAAGATTCGCACACAGGTGCAATTGGTTTGTCTTGATTGCGCCTAGGATTTTTTTTTGTTGTATTCGCACACAGGTGAAAGTGGTTTGTCTTCATTGCGCCCAGGTGTGTGTTGTTGAAGATTCGCACACAGGTGAAATTGGTTTCTCTAGATTACGCCTTGGTTTTTGTTGTTGTAGATTCGCACACAGGTTCAATTGGTTTGTCTTGATTGTGCCTATGTTTTTTTTTTGAAGATTCGCACACAGGTGCAAGTGGTTTGTCTTGATTGCGCCTAGGTTTTTTTTTTGTAGATTCACACTCAGGTGCCATTGGTTTTTCTTGATTGCGCCCTGGTTTGTGTTGCTTGTATATTAGCACACAGGTGCAATTGGTTTCTCTTGATTACTCCTAGGTTTTTTTTGTTGTAGATTCGCACACAGGTGCAAGTGGTTTGTCTTGATTGCGTCTAGTTTTTTTTTTTTTTTTGGAGATTCGCACACAGGTGCAAGTGGTTTTTCTTGATTGCTCCTTGGGTTTTTTTTTTTTGTAGATTCACACACAGTTGCAAGTGGTTTGTCTTGATTATGCTCAGGTTTTTTTTTGAAGATTCGCACAGAGGTGCAAGTGGTTTGTCTTGATTGTGCCTAGGTTTTATTTTTTTTTATATTCGCACACAGGTGCAAGTGTTTTGTCTTGATTGCACCCAGGTGTGTGTTGTTTGTAGATTCGCACACAGGTGAAATTGGTTTCTCTCGATTGCGACTTTTTTTTTTGTATTGTAGATTCGCACACAGGTGCAAGTGTTTTGTCTTGACTGTGCCTATGTTTTTTTTTTTGAAGATTCGCACACAGGTGCAATTGGTTTCTCTTGATTACGCCTTGGTTTTTTTCTTGTAGATTCGCACACAGGTGCAAGTGGTTTGTCTTGATTACCCCTAGTTTTTTTTTTTTTTGGAGATTCGCACACAGGTGCAAGTGGTTTGTCTTTATTGCGCCTAGCATTTTTTTTTTTTAGATTCTCACACACGTGCAAGTGGTTTGTCTTGATTGCACCTAGGTTTTTTTTTTTTGTAGATTCGCACACAGGTGCAAGTGGTTTGTCTTTATTGCGCTTAGCATTTTTTTTTTAGATTCGCACACAGGTGCAAGTGGTTTGTCTTGATTGCGGCTAGTTTTTTTGTTTTTTGTAGATTCTCACACAGGTGCAAGTGGTTTGTCTTGATTGCGCCTAGTTTTTGTTTTTGTAGATTCACACACAGGTGCAAGTGGTTTGTCTTGATTAAGCATAGGTTTTTTTTTTTGAAGATTCGCACATAGGAACAAGTGGTTTGTCTTGTTTGCGTCTAAGTTTTTTTTTTGTAGACTCACACACATGTGCAAGTGGTTTGTCTTGATTGTGCTTAGGTTTTTTTTGTGAAGATTCGCACACAGGTGCAAGTGGTTTGTCTTGATTGCGCCCAGGTGTGTTCTGTTTCTCGATTAGCACGGAGGAGCAATTGTTTTCAATTGATGGCGCCTACGATTGTTTTTTTTTAGATTGCACTCAGGTGCAAGTGGTTTGTCTTCATTGCGCCTATTTTTTTTTTTTGAAGATTCGCACACAGGTGCAAGTGGTTTGTCATGATTGCGCGTAGGTTTTCGTTTTTTGTAGATTCACACACAGGTGCAATTGGTTGATCTTGATTCCGCCCAGGTGTTTGTTGATTTTATCTTTCCACACAGTTGCAAGTGGTTTCACTTGAGTGTGCCAAGGTGTGTGTTGTTTTCAGTTTCCCACACAGGTGCAAGTGGTTTATCATGATTGCCCCCAGGTGTGTGTTGTTTATAGTTTTGCACACAGGTGCAAGTGGTATGATTTGATTGCGCATAGGATTCTATTTTTTTGTAGATTCGCACACAGGTGCAAGTGGTTTGTCTTGATTGCTCCTAGGATTTTTTTTTTTAAGATTCTCACAAAGGTGCAAGTGGTTTGTCTTGATTGCGCCTAGGTTTTTTTTTGTAGATTCACACACAGGTGCAAGTGGTTTGTCTTGATTGTGCCTAGGTTTTATTTTTGAAGATTCGCACACAGGTGCATGTGGCTTGTCTTGATTGCGCACAGGTGTGTGTTGTTTCTCAATTCGCACACAGGTGCAATTGGTTTGTCTTGATGTCGCCTAGGATTTTTTTTTTTAAGATTCGCATACAGGTGCAAGTGGTTTGTCTTGATTGTGCCTAGGTTTTTTTTTGTAGATTCACACACAGGTGCAAGTGGTTTGTCTTTATTGCGCCTAGCATCTTTTTTTAGATTCGCACACAGGTGCAAGTGGTTTGTCTTGATTGTACCTATTTTTTTTTTTGAAACTTCGCACACAGGTGCAAGTGGTTTGTCTTGATTGCGCCTAGTTTTTTTTTTTTTTTTGGAGATTCTCACACAGGTGCCTGTGGTTTGTCTTGATTGCGCCTAGGTTTTTTTTTGTAGATTCGCACACAGGTGCAATTGGTTTGTCTTGATTGCGCCTATTTTTTTTTTTTTTGGAGATTCGCACACAGGTGCAAGTGGTTTGTCTTAATTGCGCCTTGGATTTTTTTGTATATTCACACAAGTGCAAGTGGTTTGCCTTGATTACGCTCAGGTTTTTTTTTTTTTTGAAGATTCGCACAGAGGTGCAAGTGGTTTGTCTTGATTGTGTCTAGGTTTTTTTTTTAGATTCGCACACAGGTGCAAGTGTTTTGTCTTGATTGCGCCCTGGTGTGTGTTGTGCGTAGATTCGCACACAGGTGAAATAGGTTTCTCTTGATTGCGCCTTGGGTTTTTTTGTTGTAGATTCACACACAGGTGCAAGTGGTTTGTCTTGATTATGCTCAGGTTTTTTTTTTTTTAAGATTCGCACACAGGTGCAGGTGGTTTGTCTTGATTGAGCCAAGGTTTTATTTTTGTAGATTCACACACAGGTGCAAGTGGTTTGCCTTGATTGTGCCTATGTTTTTTTTTTTTGAAGATTCGCACACAGGTTCAAGTGGTTTTTCTTGATTGTGCCTAGGTTTTTTTTTGTAGATTGCCACACAGGTGCAATTGGTTTGTCTTGATTGCGCCCTGGTTTGTGTTGTTTGTAGATTAGCACACAGGTGCAATTGGTTTCTCTTGATTACGCCTTAGTTTTTTTTGTTGTAGATTCGCACACAGGTGCAAGTGGTTTGAATTGATTGCGCCTAGCATTTTATTTTTTGTAGATTCTTACACAGGTGCAAGTGGTTTGTCTTGATTGCGCCTAGGTTTTTTTTTTGTAGATTCACACACAGGTGCAAGTGGTTTGCCTTGATTGTGCCTAGGTTTTTTTTTTGAAGATTCGCACTAAGGTGAAAGTGGTTTATCTTGATTGCGCCCAGTTGTGTGTTGTTTCTCGATTCGCACACAGCTGCAATTGGTTTGTCTTGATGGCGGCTAGGATTTTTTTTTTTAAGATTCACACACAGGTGCAAGTGGTTTGTCTTGATTGTGCCTATTTTTTTTTGAAACTTCGCACACAGGTGCAAGTGGTTTGTCTTGATTGCGCCTAGGATTTTTTTTTTTAGATTATCACACAGGTGCAAGTGGTTTGTCTTGATTGTGCCTAGGTTTTTTTTTTTTTTTTTTTTTAGATTCGCACACAGGTGCAAGTGTTTTGTCTTGATTGCGCCCAGGTGTGTGTTGTTTGTAGATTCGCACACAGGTGAAATTGGTTTCTCTAGATTGCGCCTTTTTTTTTTTTTTTTTGTTGTAGATTCGCACACAGGTTCAAGTGGTTTGTCTTGATTGTGCCTATGTTTTTTTTTTTTTGAAGATTCGCACACAGGTGCAAGTGGTTTTTCTTGATTGCTCCTAGGATTTTTTTTGTAGATTCACACACTGGTGCAATTGGTTTGACTTGATTGCGCCCTGGTTTGTGTTGTTTGTAGATTAGCACACAGGTGCAATTGGTTTCTCTTGTTTACACCTTGGTTTTTTTGTTGTATATTCGCACACAGGTGCAAGTGGTTTTTCTTGATTGCGCCAATTTTTTTTTTTTTTTTTTGGAGATTCGCACACAAGTAAAGTGGTTTTTCTTGATTGTGCCATGTTTTTTTTTTGTAGATTCACACACAGGTGTAAGTGGTTTGTCTTGATTACGCTTAGCTTTTTTTTCGCACACAGGTGCAAGTGGTTTGTCTTGATGGCGCCTAGGATTGTTTTTTTTTAAGATTCGCACACAGGTGCAAGTGGTTTGTCTTGATTGCGCCTAGGATTTTTTTTTTTAGATTCTCACACAGGTGCAAGTGGTTTGTCTTGATTGTGCCTAGTTTTTTTTTTTTTTTTTTTTAGATTCGCACACAGGTGCAAGTGTTTTGTCTTGATTGCGCCCAGGTGTGTGTTGTTTGTAGATTAGCACACAGGTGAAATTGTTTTCTCTAGATTGCGCCTTGGTTTTTTTTTTGTTGTAGATTCGAACACAGGTTCAAGTGGTTTGTCTTGATTGTGCCTATGTTTTTTTTTGAAGATTCGCACACAGGTGCAAGTGGTTTGTCTTGATTGCTCCTAGGATTTTTTTTGTAGATTCACACACAGGTGCAATTGGTTTGTCTTGATTGCGCCCTGGTTTGTGTTGTTTGTAGATTAGCACACAGGTGCAATTGGTTTCTCTTTTTTACACCTTGTTTTTTTTGTTGTAGATTCGCACACAGGTGCAAGTGGTTTGTCTTGATTGCGCCTAGTTTTTTTTTTTTTTTGTAGATTCACACACAGGTGTAAGTGGTTTGTCTTGATTACGCTCAGCTTTTTTTTCGCACACAGGTGCAAGTGGTTTGTCTTGATGGCGCCTAGGATTTTTTTTTTTTAAGATTCGCACTCAGGTGCAAATGGTTTGTCTTGATTGCACCTAGGATTTTTTTTTTAGATTCTCACACAGGTGCAAGTTGTTTGTCTTGATTGTGCCTAGGTTTTTTTTTCTTTTTTTTTTGATTCGCACACAGGTGCAAGTGTTTTGTCTTGTTTGCGCCCAGGTGTGTGTTGTTTGTAGATTCGCACACAGGTGAAATTGGTTTCTCTAGATTGCGCCTTGGTTTTTTTTTGTTGTAGATTCGCACACAGGTTCAAGTGGTTTGTCTTGATTGTGCCTATGTTTTTTTTTTTGAAGATTCGCACACAGGTGCAAGTGGTTTGTCTTGATTGCTCCTAGGATTTTTTTGTAGATTCACACACAGGTGCAATTGATTTGTCTTGATTGCGCCCTGGTTTGTGTTGTTTGTAGATTAGCACACAGGTGCAATTGGTTTCTCTTGTTGACACCTTGGTTTTTTTGTTGTAGATTCGCACACAGGTGCAAGTGGTTTGTCTTGATTGCGCCTAGTTTTTTTTTTTTTTTGGAGATTCTCACACAGGTAAAGTGGTTTTTCTTGATTGCGGCATTGTTTTTTTTTGTAGATTCACACACAGGTGTAAGTGGTTTGTCTTGATTACGCTGAGCTTTTTTTTCGCACACAGGTGCAAGTGGTTTGTCTTGATGGAGCCTAGGATTGTTTTTTTTTTTAAGATTCGCACACAGGTGCAAGTGGTTTGTCTTGATTGCGCCTAGGTTTTTTTTTTGTAGATTCACGCACAGGTGCAATTGGTTTGTCTTGATTACGCCTTGGTTTTTTTTCTTTTAGATTCGCACACAGGTGCAAGTGGTTTTTGTTGATTGTGCCTTATGTTTTTATTTTGAAGATTCGCACACAGGTGCAAGTGGTTTGTCTTGATTGCGGCTAGTTTTTTTGTTTTTTGTAGATTCGCACACAGGTGCAAGTGGTTTGTCTTGATTACCCCTAGTTTTTTTTTTTTTTTTTGGAGATTCGCACACAGGTGCAAGTGGTTTGTCTTGATTGCACCTAGATTTTTCTTTTGTAGATTCGCACACAGGTGCAAGTGGTTTGTCTTGATTGCGCCTAGGTTTTTTTTTTTTGTAGATTCACACACAGGTGCAAGTGGTTTGTCTTGCTTTTGCCTATGTTTTTTTTTGTAGATTCACACACAGGTGTAAGTGGTTTGTCTCGATTGCCCCTAGAATTTTTTTTTTGAAGATTCGCACAGAAGTGCAAGGGGTTTGCCTTGATTGCGCCCAGGTGTTTGTTGTTTCTAGATTCGCACACAGGTACAATTGGTTTGTCTTGATGGCACCTAAGATTGTTTTTTTTTAGATTCGCACACAGGTGTAAGTGGTTTGTCTTGATTGTTCCGAGTTTTTTTTTTTGAAGATTCGCCCACAGGTGCAAGTGGTTTTTCTTGATTGCTCCTAGGTTTTTTTTTGTAGATTGACACACAGGTGCAATTGGTTTGTCTTGATTGCGGCCTGGTTTGTGTTGTTTGTAGATTAGCACACAGGTCCAATTGGTTTCTCTTGATTACGCCTTGGGTTTTTTTGTTGTAGATTCGTACACATGTGCAAGTGGTTTGTCTTGATTGCGCCTAGTTTTTTTTTATTTTGGAGATTCGCACACAGGTGCAAGTGGTTTGTCTTGATTGCGCCTTGGTTTTTTTTTTTGTAGATTCACACACAGGTGCAAGTGGTTTGTTTTGATTACGGTCAGGTTTTTTTTTTTGAAGATTCGCACAGAGGTGCAAGTGGTTTGTCTTGATTACGCCTAGGTTTTTTTTTTTTTTGTAGATTCGCACACAGGTGCAAGTGGTTTGTCTTGATTGCGCCTAAGTTTTTTTTTTGTAGGTTCACACACAGGTGTAAGTGGTTTGTCTTGATTGCCCCTAGAATTTTTTTTTTGAAGATTCGCATAGAAGTGCAAGGGGTTTGTCTTGATTGCGCCCAGGTGTTTGTTGTTTCTAGATTCGTACACAGGTAGAATTGGTTTGTCTTGATTGTGCCGAGTTTTTTTTTTTTTTTGAAGATTCGCACGCAGGTGCAAGTGGTTTTTCTTGATTGCTCCTAGGTTTTTATTTTTGAAGATTCGCACACAGGTGCAAGTGGTTTTTCTTGATTGCGCCTAGGTTTTTTTTGTAGATTCACACACAGGTGCCATTGGTTTGCTTGATTGCGCACTGGTTTGTGTTGTTTGTAGATTAGCACACAGGTGCTATTGGTTTCTCTTGATTACGCCTTGGTTTTTTTGTTGTAGATTCGCACACAGGTGCAAGTGGTTTGTCTTGATTGCGCCTTAGTTTTTTTTTTTGTACATTCGCACACAGGTGCAAGTGGTTTTTCTTGATTGCCCCTTGGTTTTTTTTTTGTAGATTCACACACAGGTGCAAGTGTTTTGTCCTGATTACGCTCAGGTTTTTTTTTGTGAAGATTCGCACAGAGGTGCAAGTGGTTTGTCTTGATTGTGCCTAGGTTTTTTTTTTTTTTAGATTCGCACACAGGTGCAAGTGTTTTGTCTTGATTGCGCCCAGGTGTGTGTTGTTTTTAGATTCGCACACAGGTGAAATAGGTTTCTCTTGATTGCGCCTTGGTTTTTTTTTTTGTTGTAGATTCGCACACAGGTACAAGTGGTTTGTCTTGATTGTGCCTAATTTTTTTTTTTTGAAGATTCACACACAGGTGCAAGTGGTTTGTCTTGATTACGCTCAGCTTTTTTTTTTTTTTGGAGATTCGCACACAGGTGCAAGTGGTTTGTATTGATTGCACCTAGATTTTTCTTTTGTAGATTCGCACACAGGTGCAAGTGGTTTGTCTTGATTGCTCCTAGGATTTTTTTTGTAGATTCACACACAGGTGCAATTGGTTTGTCTTGATTGCGCCCTGGTTTGTGTTGTTTGTAGATTAGCACACAGGTGCAATTGGTTTCTCTTGTTTACACCTTGTTTTTTTTTGTTGTAGATTCGCACACAGGTGCAAGTGGTTTGTCTTGATTGCGCCTAGTTTTTTTTTTTTGTAGATTCACACACAGGTGTAAGTGGTTTGTCTTGATTACGCTCAGCTTTTTTTTCGCACACAGATGCAAGTGGTTTGTCTTGTTGGCGCCTAGGATTTTTTTTTTTTTAAGATTCGCACACAGGTGCAAGTGGTTTTTCTTGATTGCGCCTTGGTTTTTTTTTTTGTAGATTCACACACAGGTGCAAGTTGGTTGTCTTGATTGTGCCTAGGTTTTTTTTTTCTTTTTTTTTTGATTCGCACACAGGTGCAAGTGTTTTGTCTTGATTGCGCCCAGGTGTGTGTTGTTTGTAGATTAGCACACAGGTGAAATTGTTTTCTCTAGATTGCGCCTTGGTTTTTTTTTGTTGTAGATTCGCACACAGGTTCAAGTGGTTTGTCTTGATTGTGCCTATGTTTTTTTTTGAAGATTCGCACACAGGTGCAAGTGGTTTGTCTTGATTGCTCCTAGGATTTTTTTTGTAGATTCACACACAGGTGCAATTGGTTTGTCTTGATTGCGCCCTGGTTTGTGTTGTTTGTAGATTAGCACACAGGTGCAATTGGTTTCTCTTTTTTACACCTTGTTTTTTTTGTTGTAGATTCGCACACAGGTGCAAGTGGTTTGTCTTGATTGCGCCTAGTTTTTTTTTTTTTGTAGATTCACACACAGGTGTAAGTGGTTTGTCTTGATTACGCTCAGCTTTTTTTTCGCACACAGGTGCAAGTGGTTTGTCTTGATGGCGCCTAGGATTTTTTTTTTTTAAGATTCGCACCCAGGTGCAAATGGTTTGTCTTGATTGCACCTAGGATTTTTTTTTTTAGATTCTCACACAGGTGCAAGTTGTTTGTCTTGATTGTGCCTAGGTTTTTTTTTCTTTTTTTTTTGATTCGCACACAGGTGCAAGTGTTTTGTCTTGTTTGCGCCCAGGTGTGTGTTGTTTGTAGATTCGCACACAGGTGAAATTGGTTTCTCTAGATTGCGCCTTGGTTTTTTTTTTGTTGTAGATTCGCACACAGGTTCAAGTGGTTTGTCTTGATTGTGCCTATGTTTTTTTTTTGAAGATTCGCACACAGGTGCAAGTGGTTTGTCTTGATTGCTCCTAGGATTTTTTTGTAGATTCACACACAGGTGCAATTGATTTGTCTTGATTGCGCCCTGATTTGTGTTGTTTGTAGATTAGCACACAGGTGCAATTGGTTTCTCTTGTTTACACCTTGGTTTTTTTGTTGTAGATTCGCACACAGGTGCAAGTGGCTTGTCTTGATTGCGCCCAGGTGTGTGTTGTTTCTCGATTCGCACACAGGTGCAATTGGTTTGTCTTGATGTCGCCTAGGATTTTTTTTTTTAAGATTCGCATACAGGTGCAAGTGGTTTGTCTTTATTGCGCCTAGCATCTTTTTTTAGATTCGCACACAGGTGCAAGTGGTTTGTCTTGATTGTACCTATTTTTTTTTTTTTGAAACTTCGCACACAGGTGCAAGTGGTTTGTCTTGATTGCGCCTAGTTTTTTTTTTTTTTTTGGAGATTCTCACACAGGTGCCTGTGGTTTGTCTTGATTGCGCCTAGGTTTTTTTTTGTAGATTCGCACACAGGTGCAATTGGTTTGTCTTGATTGCGCCTATTTTTTTTTTTTTTGGAGATTCGCACACAGGTGCAAGTGGTTTGTCTTAATTGCGCCTTGGATTTTTTTGTATATTCACACAAGTGCAAGTGGTTTGCCTTGATTACGCTCAGGTTTTTTTTTTTTTTTGAAGATTCGCACACAGGTGCAAGTGGTTTGTCTTGATTGTGTCTAGGTTTTTTTTTTTAGATTCGCACACAGGTGCAAGTGTTTTGTCTTGATTGCGCCCTGGTGTGTGTTGTGCGTAGATTCGCACACAGGTGAAATAGGTTTCTCTTGATTGCGCCTTGGGTTTTTTTGTTGTAGATTCACACACAGGTGCAAGTGGTTTGTCTTGATTATGCTCAGGTTTTTTTTTTTTTAAGATTCGCACACAGGTGCAGGTGGTTTGTCTTGATTGCGCCAAGGTTTTATTTTTGTAGATTCACACACAGGTGCAAGTGGTTTGCCTTGATTGTGCCTATGTTTTTTTTTTTTTGAAGATTCGCACACAGGTTCAAGTGGTTTTTCTTGATTGTGCCTAGGTTTTTTTTTGTAGATTGCCACACAGGTGCAATTGGTTTGTCTTGATTGCGCCCTGGTTTGTGTTGTTTGTAGATTAGCACACAGGTGCAATTGGTTTCTCTTGATTACGCCTTAGTTTTTTTTGTTGTAGATTCGATCACAGGTGCAAGTGGTTTGAATTGATTGCGCCTAGCATTTTATTTTTTGTAGATTCTTACACAGGTGCAAGTGGTTTGTCTTGATTGCGCCTAGGTTTTTTTTTTTGTAGATTCACACACAGGTGCAAGTGGTTTGCCTTGATTGTGCCTAGGTTTTTTTTTTGAAGATTCGCACTAAGGTGAAAGTGGTTTATCTTGATTGCGCCCAGTTGTGTGTTGTTTCTCGATTCGCACACAGCTGCAATTGGTTTGTCTTGATGGCGGCTAGGATTTTTTTTTTTAAGATTAACACACAGGTGCAAGTGGTTTGTCTTGATTGTGCCTATTTTTTTTTGAAACTTCGCACACAGGTGCAAGTGGTTTGTCTTGATTGCGCCTAGGATTTTTTTTTTTAGATTATCACACAGGTGCAAGTGGTTTGTCTTGATTGTGCCTAGGTTTTTTTTTTTTTTTTTTTAGATTCGCACACAGGTGCAAGTGTTTTGTCTTGATTGCGCCCAGGTGTGTGTTGTTTGTAGATTTGCACACAGGTGAAATTGGTTTCTCTAGATTGCGCCTTGGTTTTTTTTTTTTGTTGTAGATTCGCACACAGGTTCAAGTGGTTTGTCTTGATTGTGCCTATGTTTTTTTTTTTTGAAGATTCGCACACAGGTGCAAGTGGTTTTTCTTGATTGCTCCTAGGATTTTTTTTGTAGATTCACACACTGGTGCAATTGGTTTGACTTGATTGTGCCCTGGTTTGTGTTGTTTGTAGATTAGCACACAGGTGCAATTGGTTTCTCTTGTTTACACCTTGGTTTTTTTGTTGTAGATTCGCACACAGGTGCAAGTGGTTTTTCTTGATTGCGCCAATTTTTTTTTTTTTTTTTGGAGATTCGCACACAAGTAAAGTGGTTTTTCTTGATTGTGCCATGTTTTTTTTTTGTAGATTCACACACAGGTGTAAGTGGTTTGTCTTGATTACGCTTAGCTTTTTTTTCGCACACAGGTGCAAGTGGTTTGTCTTGATGGCGCCTAGGATTGTTTTTTTTTTAAGATTCGCACACAGGTGCAAGTGGTTTGTCTTGATTGCGCCTAGGATTTTTTTTTTAGATTCTCACAGAGGTGCAAGTGGTTTGTCTTGATTGTGCCTAGGTTTTTTTTTTTTTTTTTAGATTCGCACACAGGTGCAAGTGTTTTGTCTTGATTGCGCCCATGTGTGTGTTGTTTGTAGATTAGCACACAGGTGAAATTGTTTTCTCTAGATTGCGCCTTGGTTTTTTTTTGTTGTAGATTCGCACACAGGTTCAAGTGGTTTGTCTTGATTGTGCCTATGTTTTTTTTTGAAGATTCGCACACAGGTGCAAGTGGTTTGTCTTAATTGCTCCTAGGATTTTTTTTGTAGATTCACACACAGGTGCAATTGGTTTGTCTTGATTGCGCCCTGGTTTGTGTTGTTTGTAGATTAGCACACAGGTGCAATTGGTTTCTCTTTTTTACACCTTGTTTTTTTTGTTGTAGATTCGCACAGAGGTGCAAGTGGTTTGTCTTGATTGCGCCTAGTTTTTTTTTTTTTTGTAGATTCACACACAGGTGTAAGTGGTTTGTCTTGATTACGCTCAGCTTTTTTTTCGCACACAGGTGCAAGTGGTTTGTCTTGATGGCGCCTAGGATTTTTTTTTTTTTAAGATTCGCACCCAGGTGCAAATGGTTTGTCTTGATTGCACCTAGGATTTTTTTTTTAGATTCTCACACAGGTGCAAGTTGTTTGTCTTGATTGTGCCTAGGTTTTTTTTTCTTTTTTTTTTTGATTCGCACACAGGTGCAAGTGTTTTGTCTTGTTTGCGCCCAGGTGTGTGTTGTTTGTAGATTCGCACACAGGTGAAATTGGTTTCTCTAGATTGCGCCTTGGTTTTTTTTTGTTGTAGATTCGCACACAGGTTCAAGTGGTTTGTCTTGATTGTGCCTATGTTTTTTTTTTTGAAGATTCGCACACAGGTGCAAGTGGTTTGTCTTGATTGCTCCTAGGATTTTTTTGTAGATTCACACACAGGTGCAATTGATTTGTCTTGATTGCGCCCTGGTTTGTGTTGTTTGTAGATTAGCACACAGGTGCAATTGGTTTCTCTTGTTTACACCTTGGTTTTTTTGTTGTAGATTCGCACACAGGTGCAAGTGGTTTTTCTTGATTGCGCCAATTTTTTTTTTTTTTTGGAGATTCGCACACAAGTAAAGTGGTTTTTCTTGATTGTGCCATGTTTTTTTTTTGTAGGATTCACACACAGGTGTAAGTGGTTTGTCTTGATTACGCTTAGCTTTTTTTTCGCACACAGGTGCAAGTGGTTTGTCTTGATGGCGCCTAGGATTGTTTTTTTTTTAAGATTCGCACACAGGTGCAAGTGGTTTGTCTTGATTGCGCCTAGGATTTTTTTTTTTAGATTCTCACAGAGGTGCAAGTGGTTTGTCTTGATTGTGCCTAGGTTTTTTTTTTTTTTTTTAGATTCGCACACAGGTGCAAGTGTTTTGTCTTGATTGCGCCCATGTGTGTGTTGTTTGTAGATTAGCACACAGGTGAAATTGTTTTCTCTAGATTGCGCCTTGGTTTTTTTTGTTGTAGATTCGCACACAGGTTCAAGTGGTTTGTCTTGATTGTGCCTATGTTTTTTTTTGAAGATTCGCACACAGGTGCAAGTGGTTTGTCTTGATTGCTCCTAGGATTTTTTTTGTAGATTCACACACAGGTGCAATTGGTTTGTCTTGATTGCGCCCTGGTTTGTGTTGTTTGTAGATTAGCACACAGGTGCAATTGGTTTCTCTTTTTTACACCTTGTTTTTTTTGTTGTAGATTCGCACAGAGGTGCAAGTGGTTTGTCTTGATTGCGCCTAGTTTTTTTTTTTTTTTGTAGATTCACACACAGGTGTAAGTGGTTTGTCTTGATTACGCTCAGCTTTTTTTTCGCACACAGGTGCAAGTGGTTTGTCTTGATGGCGCCTAGGATTTTTTTTTTTTTAAGATTCGCACCCAGGTGCAAATGGTTTGTCTTGATTGCACCTAGGATTTTTTTTTTAGATTCTCACACAGGTGCAAGTTGTTTGTCTTGATTGTGCCTAGGTTTTTTTTTCTTTTTTTTTTTGATTCGCACACAGGTGCAAGTGTTTTGTCTTGTTTGCGCCCAGGTGTGTGTTGTTTGTAGATTCGCACACAGGTGAAATTGGTTTCTCTAGATTGCGCCTTGGTTTTTTTTTGTTGTAGATTCGCACACAGGTTCAAGTGGTTTGTCTTGATTGTGCCTATGTTTTTTTTTTGAAGATTCGCACACAGGTGCAAGTGGTTTGTCTTGATTGCTCCTAGGATTTTTTTGTAGATTCACACACAGGTGCAATTGGTTTGTCTTGATTGCGCCCTGGTTTGTGTTGTTTGTAGATTAGCACACAGGTGCAATTGGTTTCTCTTGTTTACACCTTGGTTTTTTTGTTGTAGATTCGCACACAGGTGCAAGTGGTTTGTCTTGATTACGCTCAGGTTTTTTTTTTTTTTGGAGATTCGCACACAGGTGCAAGTGGTTTGTCTTGATTGCACCTAGATTTTTCTCTTGTAGATTCGCACACAGGTGCAAGTGGTTTGTCTTGATTGCGCCTAGGTTTTTTTTTTTTTGTAGATTCACATACAGGTGCAAGTGGTTTGTCTTGCTTTTGCCTATGTTTTTTTTTGTAGATTCACACACAGGTGTAAGTGGTTTGTCTTGATTGCCCCTAGAATTTTTTTTTTGAAGATTCGCACAGAAGTGCAAGGGGTTTGCCTTGATTGCGCCCAGGTGTTTGTTGTTTCTAGATTCGCACACAGGTACAATTGGTTTGTCTTGATGGCACCTAAGATTGTTTTTTTTTAGATTCGCACACAGGTGTAAGTGGTTTGTCTTGATTGTTCCGAGTTTTTTTTTTTTTTTGAAGATTCGCCCACAGGTGCAAGTGGTTTTTCTTGATTGCTCCTAGGTTTTTTTTTGTAGATTGACACACAGGTGCAATTGGTTTGTCTTGATTGCGGCCTGGTTTGTGTTGTTTGTAGATTAGCACACAGGTGCAATTGGTTTCTCTTGATTACGCCTTAGTTTTTTTTGTTGTAGATTCGCACACAGGTGCAAGTGGTTTGAATTGATTGCGCCTAGCATTTTATTTTTTGTAGATTCTTACACAGGTGCAAGTGGTTTGTCTTGATTGCGCCTAGGTTTTTTTTTTGTAGATTCACACACAGGTGCAAGTGGTTTGCCTTGATTGTGCCTAGGTTTTTTTTTTGAAGATTCGCACTAAGGTGAAAGTGGTTTATCTTGATTGCGCCCAGTTGTGTGTTGTTTCTCGATTCGCACACAGCTGCAATTGGTTTGTCTTGATGGCGGCTAGGATTTTTTTTTTTAAGATTCACACACAGGTGCAAGTGGTTTGTCTTGATTGTGCCTATTTTTTTTTGAAACTTCGCACACAGGTGCAAGTGGTTTGTCTTGATTGCGCCTAGGATTTTTTTTTTTAGATTATCACACAGGTGCAAGTGGTTTGTCTTGATTGTGCCTAGGTTTTTTTTTTTTTTTTTTTTTAGATTCGCACACAGGTGCAAGTGTTTTGTCTTGATTGCGCCCAGGTGTGTGTTGTTTGTAGATTCGCACACAGGTGAAATTGGTTTCTCTAGATTGCGCCTTTTTTTTTTTTTTTTGTTGTAGATTCGCACACAGGTTCAAGTGGTTTGTCTTGATTGTGCCTATGTTTTTTTTTTTTTGAAGATTCGCACACAGGTGCAAGTGGTTTTTCTTGATTGCTCCTAGGATTTTTTTTGTAGATTCACACACTGGTGCAATTGGTTTGACTTGATTGCGCCCTGGTTTGTGTTGTTTGTAGATTAGCACACAGGTGCAATTGGTTTCTCTTGTTTACACCTTGGTTTTTTTGTTGTAGATTCGCACACAGGTGCAAGTGGTTTTTCTTGATTGCGCCAATTTTTTTTTTTTTTTTTTGGAGATTCGCACACAAGTAAAGTGGTTTTTCTTGATTGTGCCATGTTTTTTTTTTGTAGATTCACACACAGGTGTAAGTGGTTTGTCTTGATTACGCTTAGCTTTTTTTTCGCACACAGGTGCAAGTGGTTTGTCTTGATGGCGCCTAGGATTGTTTTTTTTTAAGATTCGCACACAGGTGCAAGTGGTTTGTCTTGATTGCGCCTAGGATTTTTTTTTTTAGATTCTCACACAGGTGCAAGTGGTTTGTCTTGATTGTGCCTAGTTTTTTTTTTTTTTTTTTTTAGATTCGCACACAGGTGCAAGTGTTTTGTCTTGATTGCGCCCAGGTGTGTGTTGTTTGTAGATTAGCACACAGGTGAAATTGTTTTCTCTAGATTGCGCCTTGGTTTTTTTTTTGTTGTAGATTCGAACACAGGTTCAAGTGGTTTGTCTTGATTGTGCCTATGTTTTTTTTTGAAGATTCGCACACAGGTGCAAGTGGTTTGTCTTGATTGCTCCTAGGATTTTTTTTGTAGATTCACACACAGGTGCAATTGGTTTGTCTTGATTGCGCCCTGGTTTGTGTTGTTTGTAGATTAGCACACAGGTGCAATTGGTTTCTCTTTTTTACACCTTGTTTTTTTTGTTGTAGATTCGCACACAGGTGCAAGTGGTTTGTCTTGATTGCGCCTAGTTTTTTTTTTTTTTGTAGATTCACACACAGGTGTAAGTGGTTTGTCTTGATTACGCTCAGCTTTTTTTTCGCACACAGGTGCAAGTGGTTTGTCTTGATGGCGCCTAGGATTTTTTTTTTTTAAGATTCGCACTCAGGTGCAAATGGTTTGTCTTGATTGCACCTAGGATTTTTTTTTTAGATTCTCACACAGGTGCAAGTTGTTTGTCTTGATTGTGCCTAGGTTTTTTTTTCTTTTTTTTTTGATTCGCACACAGGTGCAAGTGTTTTGTCTTGTTTGCGCCCAGGTGTGTGTTGTTTGTAGATTCGCACACAGGTGAAATTGGTTTCTCTAGATTGCGCCTTGGTTTTTTTTTGTTGTAGATTCGCACACAGGTGCAAGTGGTTTGTCTTGATTGTGCCTATGTTTTTTTTTTTGAAGATTCGCACACAGGTGCAAGTGGTTTGTCTTGATTGCTCCTAGGATTTTTTTGTAGATTCACACACAGGTGCAATTGATTTGTCTTGATTGCGCCCTGGTTTGTGTTGTTTGTAGATTAGCACACAGGTGCAATTGGTTTCTCTTGTTGACACCTTGGTTTTTTTGTTGTAGATTCGCACACAGGTGCAAGTGGTTTGTCTTGATTGCGCCTAGTTTTTTTTTTTTTTTGGAGATTCTCACACAGGTAAAGTGGTTTTTCTTGATTGCGGCATTGTTTTTTTTTGTAGATTCACACACAGGTGTAAGTGGTTTGTCTTGATTACGCTGAGCTTTTTTTTCGCACACAGGTGCAAGTGGTTTGTCTTGATGGAGCCTAGGATTGTTTTTTTTTTTAAGATTCGCACACAGGTGCAAGTGGTTTGTCTTGATTGCGCCTAGGTTTTTTTTTTGTAGATTCACGCACAGGTGCAATTGGTTTGTCTTGATTACGCCTTGGTTTTTTTTCTTTTAGATTCGCACACAGGTGCAAGTGGTTTTTGTTGATTGTGCCTTATGTTTTTATTTTGAAGATTCGCACACAGGTGCAAGTGGTTTGTCTTGATTGCGGCTAGTTTTTTTGTTTTTTGTAGATTCGCACACAGGTGCAAGTGGTTTGTCTTGATTACCCCTAGTTTTTTTTTTTTTTTTTGGAGATTCGCACACAGGTGCAAGTGGTTTGTCTTGATTGCACCTAGATTTTTCTTTTGTAGATTCGCACACAGGTGCAAGTGGTTTGTCTTGATTGCGCCTAGGTTTTTTTTTTTTGTAGATTCACACACAGGTGCAAGTGGTTTGTCTTGCTTTTGCCTATGTTTTTTTTTGTAGATTCACACACAGGTGTAAGTGGTTTGTCTCGATTGCCCCTAGAATTTTTTTTTTGAAGATTCGCACAGAAGTGCAAGGGGTTTGCCTTGATTGCGCCCAGGTGTTTGTTGTTTCTAGATTCGCACACAGGTACAATTGGTTTGTCTTGATGGCACCTAAGATTGTTTTTTTTTAGATTCGCACACAGGTGTAAGTGGTTTGTCTTGATTGTTCCGAGTTTTTTTTTTTGAAGATTCGCCCACAGGTGCAAGTGGTTTTTCTTGATTGCTCCTAGGTTTTTTTTTGTAGATTGACACACAGGTGCAATTGGTTTGTCTTGATTGCGGCCTGGTTTGTGTTGTTTGTAGATTAGCACACAGGTCCAATTGGTTTCTCTTGATTACGCCTTGGGTTTTTTTGTTGTAGATTCGTACACATGTGCAAGTGGTTTGTCTTGATTGCGCCTAGTTTTTTTTTATTTTGGAGATTCGCACACAGGTGCAAGTGGTTTGTCTTGATTGCGCCTTGGTTTTTTTTTTTGTAGATTCACACACAGGTGCAAGTGGTTTGTTTTGATTACGGTCAGGTTTTTTTTTTTGAAGATTCGCACAGAGGTGCAAGTGGTTTGTCTTGATTACGCCTAGGTTTTTTTTTTTTTTGTAGATTCGCACACAGGTGCAAGTGGTTTGTCTTGATTGCGCCTAAGTTTTTTTTTTGTAGGTTCACACACAGGTGTAAGTGGTTTGTCTTGATTGCCCCTAGAATTTTTTTTTTGAAGATTCGCATAGAAGTGCAAGGGGTTTGTCTTGATTGCGCCCAGGTGTTTGTTGTTTCTAGATTCGTACACAGGTAGAATTGGTTTGTCTTGATTGTGCCGAGTTTTTTTTTTTTTTTGAAGATTCGCACGCAGGTGCAAGTGGTTTTTCTTGATTGCTCCTAGGTTTTTATTTTTGAAGATTCGCACACAGGTGCAAGTGGTTTTTCTTGATTGCGCCTAGGTTTTTTTTGTAGATTCACACACAGGTGCCATTGGTTTGCTTGATTGCGCACTGGTTTGTGTTGTTTGTAGATTAGCACACAGGTGCTATTGGTTTCTCTTGATTACGCCTTGGTTTTTTTGTTGTAGATTCGCACACAGGTGCAAGTGGTTTGTCTTGATTGCGCCTTAGTTTTTTTTTTTGTACATTCGCACACAGGTGCAAGTGGTTTTTCTTGATTGCCCCTTGGTTTTTTTTTTGTAGATTCACACACAGGTGCAAGTGTTTTGTCCTGATTACGCTCAGGTTTTTTTTTGTGAAGATTCGCACAGAGGTGCAAGTGGTTTGTCTTGATTGTGCCTAGGTTTTTTTTTTTTTTAGATTCGCACACAGGTGCAAGTGTTTTGTCTTGATTGCGCCCAGGTGTGTGTTGTTTTTAGATTCGCACACAGGTGAAATAGGTTTCTCTTGATTGCGCCTTGGTTTTTTTTTTTGTTGTAGATTCGCACACAGGTACAAGTGGTTTGTCTTGATTGTGCCTAATTTTTTTTTTTTGAAGATTCACACACAGGTGCAAGTGGTTTGTCTTGATTACGCTCAGCTTTTTTTTTTTTTTGGAGATTCGCACACAGGTGCAAGTGGTTTGTATTGATTGCACCTAGATTTTTCTTTTGTAGATTCGCACACAGGTGCAAGTGGTTTGTCTTGATTGCTCCTAGGATTTTTTTTGTAGATTCACACACAGGTGCAATTGGTTTGTCTTGATTGCGCCCTGGTTTGTGTTGTTTGTAGATTAGCACACAGGTGCAATTGGTTTCTCTTGTTTACACCTTGTTTTTTTTTGTTGTAGATTCGCACACAGGTGCAAGTGGTTTGTCTTGATTGCGCCTAGTTTTTTTTTTTTGTAGATTCACACACAGGTGTAAGTGGTTTGTCTTGATTACGCTCAGCTTTTTTTTCGCACACAGATGCAAGTGGTTTGTCTTGTTGGCGCCTAGGATTTTTTTTTTTTTAAGATTCGCACACAGGTGCAAGTGGTTTTTCTTGATTGCGCCTTGGTTTTTTTTTTTGTAGATTCACACACAGGTGCAAGTTGGTTGTCTTGATTGTGCCTAGGTTTTTTTTTTCTTTTTTTTTTGATTCGCACACAGGTGCAAGTGTTTTGTCTTGATTGCGCCCAGGTGTGTGTTGTTTGTAGATTAGCACACAGGTGAAATTGTTTTCTCTAGATTGCGCCTTGGTTTTTTTTTGTTGTAGATTCGCACACAGGTTCAAGTGGTTTGTCTTGATTGTGCCTATGTTTTTTTTTGAAGATTCGCACACAGGTGCAAGTGGTTTGTCTTGATTGCTCCTAGGATTTTTTTTGTAGATTCACACACAGGTGCAATTGGTTTGTCTTGATTGCGCCCTGGTTTGTGTTGTTTGTAGATTAGCACACAGGTGCAATTGGTTTCTCTTTTTTACACCTTGTTTTTTTTGTTGTAGATTCGCACACAGGTGCAAGTGGTTTGTCTTGATTGCGCCTAGTTTTTTTTTTTTTGTAGATTCACACACAGGTGTAAGTGGTTTGTCTTGATTACGCTCAGCTTTTTTTTCGCACACAGGTGCAAGTGGTTTGTCTTGATGGCGCCTAGGATTTTTTTTTTTTAAGATTCGCACCCAGGTGCAAATGGTTTGTCTTGATTGCACCTAGGATTTTTTTTTTTAGATTCTCACACAGGTGCAAGTTGTTTGTCTTGATTGTGCCTAGGTTTTTTTTTCTTTTTTTTTTGATTCGCACACAGGTGCAAGTGTTTTGTCTTGTTTGCGCCCAGGTGTGTGTTGTTTGTAGATTCGCACACAGGTGAAATTGGTTTCTCTAGATTGCGCCTTGGTTTTTTTTTTGTTGTAGATTCGCACACAGGTTCAAGTGGTTTGTCTTGATTGTGCCTATGTTTTTTTTTTGAAGATTCGCACACAGGTGCAAGTGGTTTGTCTTGATTGCTCCTAGGATTTTTTTGTAGATTCACACACAGGTGCAATTGATTTGTCTTGATTGCGCCCTGATTTGTGTTGTTTGTAGATTAGCACACAGGTGCAATTGGTTTCTCTTGTTTACACCTTGGTTTTTTTGTTGTAGATTCGCACACAGGTGCAAGTGGCTTGTCTTGATTGCGCCCAGGTGTGTGTTGTTTCTCGATTCGCACACAGGTGCAATTGGTTTGTCTTGATGTCGCCTAGGATTTTTTTTTTTAAGATTCGCATACAGGTGCAAGTGGTTTGTCTTTATTGCGCCTAGCATCTTTTTTTAGATTCGCACACAGGTGCAAGTGGTTTGTCTTGATTGTACCTATTTTTTTTTTTTTGAAACTTCGCACACAGGTGCAAGTGGTTTGTCTTGATTGCGCCTAGTTTTTTTTTTTTTTTTGGAGATTCTCACACAGGTGCCTGTGGTTTGTCTTGATTGCGCCTAGGTTTTTTTTTGTAGATTCGCACACAGGTGCAATTGGTTTGTCTTGATTGCGCCTATTTTTTTTTTTTTTGGAGATTCGCACACAGGTGCAAGTGGTTTGTCTTAATTGCGCCTTGGATTTTTTTGTATATTCACACAAGTGCAAGTGGTTTGCCTTGATTACGCTCAGGTTTTTTTTTTTTTTTGAAGATTCGCACACAGGTGCAAGTGGTTTGTCTTGATTGTGTCTAGGTTTTTTTTTTTAGATTCGCACACAGGTGCAAGTGTTTTGTCTTGATTGCGCCCTGGTGTGTGTTGTGCGTAGATTCGCACACAGGTGAAATAGGTTTCTCTTGATTGCGCCTTGGGTTTTTTTGTTGTAGATTCACACACAGGTGCAAGTGGTTTGTCTTGATTATGCTCAGGTTTTTTTTTTTTTAAGATTCGCACACAGGTGCAGGTGGTTTGTCTTGATTGCGCCAAGGTTTTATTTTTGTAGATTCACACACAGGTGCAAGTGGTTTGCCTTGATTGTGCCTATGTTTTTTTTTTTTTGAAGATTCGCACACAGGTTCAAGTGGTTTTTCTTGATTGTGCCTAGGTTTTTTTTTGTAGATTGCCACACAGGTGCAATTGGTTTGTCTTGATTGCGCCCTGGTTTGTGTTGTTTGTAGATTAGCACACAGGTGCAATTGGTTTCTCTTGATTACGCCTTAGTTTTTTTTGTTGTAGATTCGATCACAGGTGCAAGTGGTTTGAATTGATTGCGCCTAGCATTTTATTTTTTGTAGATTCTTACACAGGTGCAAGTGGTTTGTCTTGATTGCGCCTAGGTTTTTTTTTTTGTAGATTCACACACAGGTGCAAGTGGTTTGCCTTGATTGTGCCTAGGTTTTTTTTTTGAAGATTCGCACTAAGGTGAAAGTGGTTTATCTTGATTGCGCCCAGTTGTGTGTTGTTTCTCGATTCGCACACAGCTGCAATTGGTTTGTCTTGATGGCGGCTAGGATTTTTTTTTTTAAGATTAACACACAGGTGCAAGTGGTTTGTCTTGATTGTGCCTATTTTTTTTTGAAACTTCGCACACAGGTGCAAGTGGTTTGTCTTGATTGCGCCTAGGATTTTTTTTTTTAGATTATCACACAGGTGCAAGTGGTTTGTCTTGATTGTGCCTAGGTTTTTTTTTTTTTTTTTTTAGATTCGCACACAGGTGCAAGTGTTTTGTCTTGATTGCGCCCAGGTGTGTGTTGTTTGTAGATTTGCACACAGGTGAAATTGGTTTCTCTAGATTGCGCCTTGGTTTTTTTTTTTTGTTGTAGATTCGCACACAGGTTCAAGTGGTTTGTCTTGATTGTGCCTATGTTTTTTTTTTTTGAAGATTCGCACACAGGTGCAAGTGGTTTTTCTTGATTGCTCCTAGGATTTTTTTTGTAGATTCACACACTGGTGCAATTGGTTTGACTTGATTGTGCCCTGGTTTGTGTTGTTTGTAGATTAGCACACAGGTGCAATTGGTTTCTCTTGTTTACACCTTGGTTTTTTTGTTGTAGATTCGCACACAGGTGCAAGTGGTTTTTCTTGATTGCGCCAATTTTTTTTTTTTTTTTTGGAGATTCGCACACAAGTAAAGTGGTTTTTCTTGATTGTGCCATGTTTTTTTTTTGTAGATTCACACACAGGTGTAAGTGGTTTGTCTTGATTACGCTTAGCTTTTTTTTCGCACACAGGTGCAAGTGGTTTGTCTTGATGGCGCCTAGGATTGTTTTTTTTTTAAGATTCGCACACAGGTGCAAGTGGTTTGTCTTGATTGCGCCTAGGATTTTTTTTTTAGATTCTCACAGAGGTGCAAGTGGTTTGTCTTGATTGTGCCTAGGTTTTTTTTTTTTTTTTTAGATTCGCACACAGGTGCAAGTGTTTTGTCTTGATTGCGCCCATGTGTGTGTTGTTTGTAGATTAGCACACAGGTGAAATTGTTTTCTCTAGATTGCGCCTTGGTTTTTTTTTGTTGTAGATTCGCACACAGGTTCAAGTGGTTTGTCTTGATTGTGCCTATGTTTTTTTTTGAAGATTCGCACACAGGTGCAAGTGGTTTGTCTTAATTGCTCCTAGGATTTTTTTTGTAGATTCACACACAGGTGCAATTGGTTTGTCTTGATTGCGCCCTGGTTTGTGTTGTTTGTAGATTAGCACACAGGTGCAATTGGTTTCTCTTTTTTACACCTTGTTTTTTTTGTTGTAGATTCGCACAGAGGTGCAAGTGGTTTGTCTTGATTGCGCCTAGTTTTTTTTTTTTTTGTAGATTCACACACAGGTGTAAGTGGTTTGTCTTGATTACGCTCAGCTTTTTTTTCGCACACAGGTGCAAGTGGTTTGTCTTGATGGCGCCTAGGATTTTTTTTTTTTTAAGATTCGCACCCAGGTGCAAATGGTTTGTCTTGATTGCACCTAGGATTTTTTTTTTAGATTCTCACACAGGTGCAAGTTGTTTGTCTTGATTGTGCCTAGGTTTTTTTTTCTTTTTTTTTTTGATTCGCACACAGGTGCAAGTGTTTTGTCTTGTTTGCGCCCAGGTGTGTGTTGTTTGTAGATTCGCACACAGGTGAAATTGGTTTCTCTAGATTGCGCCTTGGTTTTTTTTTGTTGTAGATTCGCACACAGGTTCAAGTGGTTTGTCTTGATTGTGCCTATGTTTTTTTTTTTGAAGATTCGCACACAGGTGCAAGTGGTTTGTCTTGATTGCTCCTAGGATTTTTTTGTAGATTCACACACAGGTGCAATTGATTTGTCTTGATTGCGCCCTGGTTTGTGTTGTTTGTAGATTAGCACACAGGTGCAATTGGTTTCTCTTGTTTACACCTTGGTTTTTTTGTTGTAGATTCGCACACAGGTGCAAGTGGTTTTTCTTGATTGCGCCAATTTTTTTTTTTTTTTGGAGATTCGCACACAAGTAAAGTGGTTTTTCTTGATTGTGCCATGTTTTTTTTTTGTAGATTCACACACAGGTGTAAGTGGTTTGTCTTGATTACGCTTAGCTTTTTTTTCGCACACAGGTGCAAGTGGTTTGTCTTGATGGCGCCTAGGATTGTTTTTTTTTTAAGATTCGCACACAGGTGCAAGTGGTTTGTCTTGATTGCGCCTAGGATTTTTTTTTTTAGATTCTCACAGAGGTGCAAGTGGTTTGTCTTGATTGTGCCTAGGTTTTTTTTTTTTTTTTTAGATTCGCACACAGGTGCAAGTGTTTTGTCTTGATTGCGCCCATGTGTGTGTTGTTTGTAGATTAGCACACAGGTGAAATTGTTTTCTCTAGATTGCGCCTTGGTTTTTTTTGTTGTAGATTCGCACACAGGTTCAAGTGGTTTGTCTTGATTGTGCCTATGTTTTTTTTTGAAGATTCGCACACAGGTGCAAGTGGTTTGTCTTGATTGCTCCTAGGATTTTTTTTGTAGATTCACACACAGGTGCAATTGGTTTGTCTTGATTGCGCCCTGGTTTGTGTTGTTTGTAGATTAGCACACAGGTGCAATTGGTTTCTCTTTTTTACACCTTGTTTTTTTTGTTGTAGATTCGCACAGAGGTGCAAGTGGTTTGTCTTGATTGCGCCTAGTTTTTTTTTTTTTTTGTAGATTCACACACAGGTGTAAGTGGTTTGTCTTGATTACGCTCAGCTTTTTTTTCGCACACAGGTGCAAGTGGTTTGTCTTGATGGCGCCTAGGATTTTTTTTTTTTTAAGATTCGCACCCAGGTGCAAATGGTTTGTCTTGATTGCACCTAGGATTTTTTTTTTAGATTCTCACACAGGTGCAAGTTGTTTGTCTTGATTGTGCCTAGGTTTTTTTTTCTTTTTTTTTTTGATTCGCACACAGGTGCAAGTGTTTTGTCTTGTTTGCGCCCAGGTGTGTGTTGTTTGTAGATTCGCACACAGGTGAAATTGGTTTCTCTAGATTGCGCCTTGGTTTTTTTTTGTTGTAGATTCGCACACAGGTTCAAGTGGTTTGTCTTGATTGTGCCTATGTTTTTTTTTTGAAGATTCGCACACAGGTGCAAGTGGTTTGTCTTGATTGCTCCTAGGATTTTTTTGTAGATTCACACACAGGTGCAATTGGTTTGTCTTGATTGCGCCCTGGTTTGTGTTGTTTGTAGATTAGCACACAGGTGCAATTGGTTTCTCTTGTTTACACCTTGGTTTTTTTGTTGTAGATTCGCACACAGGTGCAAGTGGTTTGTCTTGATTACGCTCAGGTTTTTTTTTTTTTGGAGATTCGCACACAGGTGCAAGTGGTTTGTCTTGATTGCACCTAGATTTTTCTCTTGTAGATTCGCACAGAGGTGCAAGTGGTTTGTCTTGATTGCGCCTAGGTTTTTTTTTTTTTGTAGATTCACATACAGGTGCAAGTGGTTTGTCTTGCTTTTGCCTATGTTTTTTTTTGTAGATTCACACACAGGTGTAAGTGGTTTGTCTTGATTGCCCCTAGAATTTTTTTTTTGAAGATTCGCACAGAAGTGCAAGGGGTTTGCCTTGATTGCGCCCAGGTGTTTGTTGTTTCTAGATTCGCACACAGGTACAATTGGTTTGTCTTGATGGCACCTAAGATTGTTTTTTTTTAGATTCGCACACAGGTGTAAGTGGTTTGTCTTGATTGTTCCGAGTTTTTTTTTTTTTTTGAAGATTCGCCCACAGGTGCAAGTGGTTTTTCTTGATTGCTCCTAGGTTTTTTTTTGTAGATTGACACACAGGTGCAATTGGTTTGTCTTGATTGCGGCCTGGTTTGTGTTGTTTGTAGATTAGCACACAGGTCCAATTGGTTTCTCTTGATTACGCCTTGGGTTTTTTTGTTGTAGATTCGTACACATGTGCAAGTGGTTTGTCTTGATTGCGGCCTGGTTTGTGTTGTTTGTAGATTAGCACACAGGTCCAATTGGTTTCTCTTGATTACGCCTTGGGTTTTTTTGTTGTAGATTCGTACACATGTGCAAGTGGTTTGTCTTGATTGCGCCTAGTTTTTTTTTTATTTTGGAGATTCGCACACAGGTGCAAGTGGTTTGTCTTGATTGCACCTTGGTTTTTTTTTGTAGATTCACACACAGGTGCAAGTGGTTTGTTTTGATTACGGTCAGGTTTTTTTTTTTGAAGATTCACACAGAGGTGCAAGTGGTTTGTCTTGATTACGCCTAGGTTTTTTTTTTTTTTGTAGATTCACACACAGGTGCAAGTGGTTTGTCTTGATTGCGCGTAGGATTTTTTTTTTAGATTCTCACACTTGTGCAAGTGGTTTGTCTTGCTTGTGCCTAAGTTTTTTTTTGTAGGTTCACACACAGGTGTAAGTGGTTTGTCTTGATTGCCCCTAGAATTTTTTTTTTGAAGATTCGCATAGAAGTGCAAGGGGTTTGTCTTGATTGCGCCCAGGTGTTTGTTGTTTCTAGATTCGTACACAGGTAGAATTGGTTTGTCTTGATTGTGCCAATTTTTTTTTTTTTTTGAAGATTCGCAAGCAGGTGCAAGTGGTTTTTCTTGATTGCTCCTAGGTTTTTATTTTTGAAGATTCGCACACAGGTGCAAGTGATATTTCTTGATTGCGCCTAGGTTTTTTTTGTAGATTCACACACAGGTGCCATTGGTTTGTCTTGAGTGCGCCCTTGTTTGTGTTGTTTGTAGATTAGCACACAGGTGCTATTGGTTTCTCTAGATTACACCTTGGTTTTTTTGTTGTAGATTCGCACACAGGTGCAAGTGGTTTGTCTTGATTGCGCCTTGGTTTTTTTTTTTGTAGATTCGCACAGAGGTGCAAGTGTTTTGTCCTGATTACGCTCAGGTTTTTTTTGTGAAGATTCGCACAGAGGTGCAAGTGGTTTGTCTTGATTGTGCCTATGTATTTTTTTTGAAGATTCGCACACAGGTGTAAGTGGTTTGTCTTGATTGCCCCTAGAATTTTTTTTGAAGATTCGCATAGAAGTGCAAGGGGTTTGTCTTGATTGCGCCCAGGTGTTTGTTGTTTCTAGATTCGTACACAGGTACAATTGGTTTGTCTTGATTGTGCCGAGTTTTTTTTTTTTTTGAAGATTCGCACACAGGTGCAAGTGGTTTTTCTTGATTGCTCCTAGGTTTTTTTTTTTTGAAGATTCGCACACAGGTGCAAGTGGTTTTTCTTGATTGCGCCTAGGTTTTTTTTGTAGATTCACACACAGGTGCAAGTGGTTTGTCTTGATTGCGCCTTGGTTTTTTTTTTTTTGTAGATTCACACACAGGTTCAAGTCGTTTGTCTTGATTACGCTCAGCTTTTTTTTTTTTTTTGAAGATTCGCACACAGGTGCAAGTTGTTTGTCTTCATTGCGCCTAGGTTTCTTTTGTAGATTCACACACAGGTGCAAGTGGTTTGTCTTGATTACGCTCAGGTTTTTTTTTTTTTTTGAAGATTCGCACACAGGTGCAATTGGTTTGTCTTGATTGCGCCTAGAATTTTTTTTGTTATATTCGCACACAGGTGAAAGTGGTTTGTCTTCATTGCGCCCAGGTGTGTGTTGTTGAAGATTCGCACACAGGTGAAATTGGTTTCTCTAGATTACGCCTTGGTTTTTGTTGTTGTAGATTCGCACAGAGGTTCAATTGGTTTGTCTTGATTGTGCCTATGTTTTTTTTTTTGAAGATTCGCACACAGGTGCAAGTGGTTTGTCTTGATTGCGCCTAGGTTTTTTTTTTGTAGATTCACACTCAGGTGCCATTGGTTTTTCTTGATTGCGCCCTGGTTTGTGTTGCTTGTATATTAGCACACAGGTGCAATTGGTTTCTCTTGATTACTCCTAGGTTTTTTTTGTTGTAGATTCGCACACAGGTGCAAGTGGTTTGTCTTGATTGCGTCTAGTTTTTTTTTTTTTTTTGGAGATTCGCACACAGGTGCAAGTGGTTTTTCTTGATTGCTCCTTGGTTTTTTTTTTTGTAGATTCACACACAGTTGCAAGTGGTTTGTCTTGATTATGCTCAGGTTTTTTTTGAAGATTCGCACAGAGGTGCAAGTGGTTTGTCTTGATTGTGCCTAGGTTTTGTTTTTTTTTTTATATTCGCACACAGGTGCAAGTGTTTTGTCTTGATTGCACCCAGGTGTGTGTTGTTTGTAGATTCGCACACAGGTGAAATTGGTTTCTCTTGATTACGCCTTGGTTTTTTTCTTGTAGATTCGCACACAGGTGCAAGTGGTTTGTTTTGATTACCCCTCGTTTTTTTTTTTTTGGAGATTCGCACACAGGTGCAAGTGGTTTGTCTTGATTGCGCCTAGGATTTTTTTTTTAGATTCTCACACACGTGCAAGTGGTTTGTCTTGATTGCACCTAGGTTTTTTTTTTTGTAGATTCGCACACAGGTGCAAGTGGTTTGTCTTTATTGCGCTTAGCATTTTTTTTTTAGATTCGCACACAGGTGCAAGTGGTTTGTCTTGATTGTGCCTATTTTTTTTTGAAACTTAGCACACAGGTGCAAGTGGTTTGTCTTGATTGCGCCTAGTTTTTTTTTTTTTTTTTTTGGAGATTCTCACACAGGTGCAAGTGGTTTGTCTTTATTGCGCCTAGCATTTTTTTTTTTAGATTCACACACAGGTGCAATTGGTTTGTCTTGATTACGCCTTGGTTTTTTTGTTTTAGATTTGCACACATGTGCAAGTGGTTTTTGTTGATTGTGCCTTATGTTTTTATTTTGAAGATTCGCACACAGGTGCAAGTGGTTTGTCTTGATTGCGGCTAGTTTTTTTGTTTTTTGTAGATTCTCACACAGGTGCAAGTGGTTTGTCTTGATTGCGCCTAGTTTTTTTTTTTTTTGTAGATTCACACACAGGTGCAAGTGGTTTGTGTTGATTAAGCATAGGTTTTTTCTTTTGAAGATTCGCACATAGGAACAAGTGGTTTGTCTTGTTTGCGTCTAAGTTTTTTTTTTGTAGACTCACACACATGTGCAAGTGGTTTGTCTTGATTGTGCTTAGGTTTTTTTTGTGAAGATTCGCACACAGGTGCAAGTGGTTTGTCTTGATTGCGCCCAGGTGTGTTCTGTTTCTCGATTAGCACGGAGGAGCAATTGTTTTCAATTGATGGCGCCTACGATTGTTTTTTTTTAGATTGCACTCAGGTGCAAGTGGTTTGTCTTCATTGCGCCTATTTTTTTTTTTTGAAGATTCGCACACAGGTGCAAGTGGTTTGTCATGATTGCGCGTAGGTTTTCGTTTTTTGTAGATTCACACACAGGTGCAATTGGTTGATCTTGATTCCGCCCAGGTGTTTGTTGATTTTATCTTTCCACACAGTTGCAAGTGGTTTCACTTGAGTGTGCCAAGGTGTGTGTTGTTTTCAGTTTCCCACACAGGTGCAAGTGGTTTATCATGATTGCCCCCAGGTGTGTGTTGTTTATAGTTTTGCACACAGGTGCAAGTGGTATGATTTGATTGCGCATAGGATTCTATTTTTTTGTAGATTCGCACACAGGTGCAAGTGGTTTGTCTTGATTGCTCCTAGGATTTTTTTTTTTAAGATTCTCACAAAGGTGCAAGTGGTTTGTCTTGATTGCGCCTAGGTTTTTTTTTGTAGATTCACACACAGGTGCAAGTGGTTTGTCTTGATTGTGCCTAGGTTTTATTTTTGAAGATTCGCACACAGGTGCATGTGGCTTGTCTTGATTGCGCCCAGGTGTGTGTTGTTTCTCGATTCGCACACAGGTGCAATTGGTTTGTCTTGATGTCGCCTAGGATTTTTTTTTTTAAGATTCGCATACAGGTGCAAGTGGTTTGTCTTGATTGTGCCTAGGTTTTTTTTTTGTAGATTCACACACAGGTGCAAGTGGTTTGTCTTTATTGCGCCTAGCATCTTTTTTTAGATTCGCACACAGGTGCAAGTGGTTTGTCTTGATTGTACCTATTTTTTTTTTTTGAAACTTCGCACACAGGTGCAAGTGGTTTGTCTTGATTGCGCCTAGTTTTTTTTTTTTTTTTTGGAGATTCTCACACAGGTGCCTGTGGTTTGTCTTGATTGCGCCTAGGTTTTTTTTTGTAGATTCGCACACAGGTGCAATTGGTTTGTCTTGATTGCGCCTATTTTTTTTTTTTTTTGGAGATTCGCACACAGGTGCAAGTGGTTTGTCTTAATTGAGCCTTGGATTTTTTTGTATATTCATACAAGTGCAAGTGGTTTGCCTTGATTCCGCTCAGGTTTTTTTTTTTTTTGAATATTCGCACACAGGTGCAAGTGGTTTGTCTTGATTGTGTCTAGGTTTTTTTTTTAGATTCGCACACAGGTGCAAGTGTTTTGTCTTGATTGCGCCCTGGTGTGTGTTGTGCGTAGATTCGCACACAGGTGAAATAGGTTTCTCTTGATTGCGCCTTGGGTTTTTTTGTTGTAGATTCACACACAGGTGCAAGTGGTTTGTCTTGATTATGCTCAGGTTTTTTTTTTTTTTTAAGATTCGCACACAGGTGCAGGTGGTTTGTCTTGATTGCGCCAAGGTTTTATTTTTGTAGATTCACACACAGGTGCAAGTGGTTTGCCTTGATTGTGCCTATGTTTTTTTTTTTGAAGATTCGCACACAGGTTCAAGTGGTTTTTCTTGATTGTGCCTACGTTTTTTTTTGTAGATTGCCACACAGGTGCAATTGGTTTGTCTTGATTGCGCCCTGGTTTGTGTTGTTTGTAGATTAGCACACAGGTGCAATTGGTTTCTCTTGATTACGCCTTAGTTTTTTTTGTTGTAGATTCGCACACAGGTGCAAGTGGTTTGAATTGATTGCGCCTAGCATTTTATTTTTTGTAGATTCTTACACAGGTGCAAGTGGTTTGTCTTGATTGCGCCTAGGTTTTTTTTTTGTAGATTCACACACAGGTGCAAGTGGTTTGCCTTGATTGTGCCTAGGTTTTTTTTTTGAAGATTCGCACTAAGGTGAAAGTGGTTTATCTTGATTGCGACCAGTTGTGTGTTGTTTCTCGATTCGCACACAGCTGCAATTGGTTTGTCTTGATGGCGGCTAGGATTTTTTTTTTTAAGATTCACACACAGGTGCAAGTGGTTTGTCTTGATTGTGCCTATTTTTTTTTGAAACTTCGCACACAGGTGCAAGTGGTTTGTCTTGATTGCGCCTATGATTTTTTTTTTTAGATTATCACACAGGTGCAAGTGGTTTGTCTTGATTGTGCCTAGGTTTTTTTTTTTTTTTTTTTTTTTTTTAGATTCGCACACAGGTGCAAGTGTTTTGTCTTGATTGCGCCCAGGTGTGTGTTGTTTGTAGATTCGCACACAGGTGAAATTGGTTTCTCTAGATTGCGCCTTGGTTTTTTTTGTTGTTGTAGATTCGCACACAGGTTCAAGTGGTTTGTCTTGATTGTGCCTATGTTTTTTTTTTTTTTGAAGATTCGCACACAGGTGCAAGTGGTTTTTCTTGATTGCTCCTAGGATTTTTTTTGTAGATTCACACACTGGTGCAATTGGTTTGACTTGATTGCGCCCTGGTTTGTGTTGTTTGTAGATTAGCACACAGGTGCAATTGGTTTCTCTTGTTTACACCTTGGTTTTTTTGTTGTAGATTCGCACACAGGTGCAAGTGGTTTTTCTTGATTGCGCCAATTTTTTTTTTTTTGGAGATTCGCACACAAGTAAAGTGGTTTTTCTTGATTGTGCCATGTTTTTTTTTTGTAGATTCACACACAGGTGTAAGTGGTTTGTCTTGATTACGCTTAGCTTTTTTTTCGCACACAGGTGCAAGTGGTTTGTCTTGATGGCGTCTAGGATTGTTTTTTTTTAAGATTCGCACACAGGTGCAAGTGGTTTGTCTTGATTGCGCCTAGGATTTTTTTTTTAGATTCTCACACAGGTGCAAGTGGTTTGTCTTGATTGTGCCTAGGTTTTTTTTTTTTTTTTTAGATTCGCACACAGGTGCAAGTGTTTTGTCTTGATTGAGCCCAGGTGTGTGTTGTTTGTAGATTAGCACACAGGTGAAATTGTTTTCTCTAGATTGCGCCTTGGTTTTTTTTTGTTGTAGATTCGCACACAGGTTCAAGTGGTTTGTCTTGATTGTGCCTATGTTTTTTTTTGAAGATTCGCACACAGGTGCAAGTGGTTTGTCTTGATTGCTCCTAGGATTTTTTTTGTAGATTCACACACAGGTGCAATTGGTTTGTCTTGATTGCGCCCTGGTTTGTGTGGTTTGTAGATTAGCACACAGGTGCAATTGGTTTCTCTTTTTTACACCTTGTTTTTTTTGTTGTAGATTCGCACACAGGTGCAAGTGGTTTGTCTTGATTGCGCCTAGTTTTTTTTTTTTTTTTGTAGATTCACACACAGGTGTAAGTGGTTTGTCTTGATTACGCTCAGCTTTTTTTTCGCACACAGGTGCAAGTGGTTTGTCTTGATGGCGCCTAGGATTTTTTTTTTTTAAGATTCGCACCCAGGTGCAAATGGTTTGTCTTGATTGCACCTAGGATTTTTTTTTTAGATTCTCACACAGGTGCAAGTTGTTTGTCTTGATTGTGCCTAGGTTTTTTTTTCTTTTTTTTTTGATTCGCACACAGGTGCAAGTGTTTTGTCTTGTTTGCGCCCAGGTGTGTGTTGTTTGTAGATTCGCACACAGGTGAAATTGGTTTCTCTAGATTGCGCCTTGGTTTTTTTTTGTTGTAGATTCACACACAGGTTCAAGTGGTTTGTCTTGATTGTGCCTATGTTTTTTTTTTTGAAGATTCGCACACAGGTGCAAGTGGTTTGTCTTGATTGCTCCTAGGATTTTTTTGTAGATTCACACACAGGTGCAATTGATTTGTCTTGATTGCGCCCTGGTTTGTGTTGTTTGTAGATTAGCACACAGGTGCAATTAGTTTCTCTTGTTTACACCTTGGTTTTTTTGTTGTAGATTCGCACACAGGTGCAAGTGGTTTGTCTTGATTGCGCCTAGTTTTTTTTTTTTTGGAGATTCGCACACAGGTAAAGTGGTTTTTCTTGATTGCGGCATTGTTTTTTTTTTGTAGATTCACACACAGGTGTAAGTGGTTTGTCTTGATTACGCTGAGCTTTTTTTTCGCACACAGGTGCAAGTGGTTTGTCTTGATGGAGCCTAGGATTGTTTTTTTTTTAAGATTCGCACACAGGTGCAAGTGGTTTGTCTTGATTGCGCCTAGGTTTTTTTTTTGTAGATTCACACACAGGTGCAATTGGTTTGTCTTGATTACGCCTTGGTTTTTTTGTTTTAGATTCGCACACAGGTGCAAGTGGTTTTTGTTGATTGTGCCTTATGTTTTTATTTTGAAGATTCGCACACAGGTGCAAGTGGTTTGTCTTGATTGCGGCTAGTTTTTTTGTTTTTTGTAGATTCGCACACAGGTGCAAGTGGTTTGTCTTGATTACCCCTAGTTTTTTTTTTTTTTTTGGAGATTCGCACACAGGTGCAAGTGGTTTGTCTTGATTGCACCTAGATTTTTCTTTTGTAGATTCGCACACAGGTGCAAGTGGTTTGTCTTGATTGCGCCTAGTTTTTTTTTTGTAGATTCACACACAGGTGCAAGTGGTTTGTCTTGCTTTTGCCTATGTTTTTTTTTGTAAATTCACACACAGGTGTAAGTGGTTTGTCTCGATTGCCCCTAGAATTTTTTTTTTGAAGATTCGCACAGAAGTGCAAGGGGTTTGCCTTGATTGCGCCCAGGTGTTTGTTGTTTCTAGATTCGCACACAGGTACAATTGGTTTGTCTTGATGGCACCTAAGATTGTTTTTTTTTAGATTCGCACACAGGTGTAAGTGGTTTGTCTTGATTGTTCCGAGTTTTTTTTTTTGAAGATTCGCCCACAGGTGCAAGTGGTTTTTCTTGATTGCTCCTAGGTTTTTTTTTGTAGATTGACACACAGGTGCAATTGGTTTGTCTTGATTGCGGCCTGGTTTGTGTTGTTTGTAGATTAGCACACAGGTCCAATTGGTTTCTCTTGATTACGCCTTGGGTTTTTTTGTTGTAGATTCGTACACATGTGCAAGTGGTTTGTCTTGATTGCGCCTAGTTTTTTTTTATTTTGGAGATTCGCACACAGGTGCAAGTGGTTTGTCTTGATTGCGCCTTGGTTTTTTTTTTTGTAGATTCACACACAGGTGCAAGTGGTTTGTCTTGATTGCGCGTAGGATTTTTTTTTTTAGATTCTCACACTTGTGCAAGTGGTTTGTCTTGCTCTTGCCTAAGTTTTTTTTTGTAGGTTCACACACAGGTGTAAGTGGTTTGTCTTGATTGCCCCTAGAATTTTTTTTTTGAAGATTCGCATAGAAGTGCAAGGGGTTTGTCTTGATTGCGCCCAGGTGTTTGTTGTTTCTAGATTCGTACACAGGTAGAATTGGTTTGTCTTGATTGTGCCGAGTTTTTTTTTTTTTTTGAAGATTCGCACGCAGGTGCAAGTGGTTTTTCTTAATTGCTCCTAGGTTTTTATTTTTGAAGATTCGCACACAGGTGCAAGTGGTTTTTCTTGATTGCGCCTAGGTTTTTTTTGTAGATTCACACACAGGTGCCATTGGTTTGTCTTGATTGCGCCCTGGTTTGTGTTGTTTGTAGATTAGCACACAGGTGCTATTGGTTTCTCTTGATTACGCCTTGGTTTTTTTGTTGTAGATTCGCACACAGGTGCAAGTGGTTTGTCTTGATTGTGCCTTGGTTTTTTTTTTTGTAGATTCGCACACAGGTTCAAGTGGTTTGTCTTGATTGCCCCTTGGTTTTTTTTTGTAGATTCACACACAGGTGCAAGTGTTTTGTCCTGATTACGCTCAGGTTTTTTTTTTGTGAAGATTCGCACAGAGGTGCAAGTGGTTTGTCTTGATTGTGCCTAGGTTTTTTTTTTTTTTAGATTCGCACACAGGTGCAAGTGTTTTGTCTTGATTGCGCCCAGGTGTGTGTTGTTTTTAGATTCGCACACAGGTGAAATAGGTTTCTCTTGATTGCGCCTTGGTTTTTTTTTTTTGTTGTAGATTCGCACACAGGTACAAGTGGTTTGTCTTGATTGTGCCTAATTTTTTTTTTTTGAAGATTCACACACAGGTGCAAGTGGTTTGTCTTGATTACGCTCAGGTTTTTTTTTTTTTTTTTGGAGATTCGCACACAGGTGCAAGTGGTTTGTCTTGATTGCACCTAGATTTTTCTTTTGTAGATTCGCACACAGGTGCAAGTGGTTTGTCTTGATTGCGCCTAGGTTTTTTTTTTTTGTAGATTCACATACAGGTGCAAGTGGTTTGTCTTGCTTTTGCCTATGTTTTTTTTTGTAGATTCACACACAGGTGTAAGTGGTTTGTCTTGATTGCCCCTAGAATTTTTTTTTTTGAAGATTCGCACAGAAGTGCAAGGGGTTTGCCTTGATTGCGCCCAGGTGTTTGTTGTTTCTAGATTCGCACACAGGTACAATTGGTTTGTCTTGATGGCACCTAAGATTGTTTTTTTTTAGATTCGCACACAGGTGTAAGTGGTTTGTCTTGATTGTTCCGAGTTTTTTTTTTTTGAAGATTCGCCCACAGGTGCAAGTGGTTTTTCTTGATTGCTCCTAGGTTTTTTTTTGTAGATTGAACACAGGTGCAATTGGTTTGTCTTGATTGCGGCCAGGTTTGTGTTGTTTGTAGATTAGCACACAGGTCCAATTGGTTTCTCTTGATTACGCCTTGGGTTTTTTTTTTGTAGATTCGTACACATGTGCAAGTGGTTTGTCTTGATTGCGCCTAGTTTTTTTTTATTTTGGAGATTCGCACACAGGTGCAAGGGGTTTGTCTTGATTGCACCTTGGTTTTTTTTTGTAGATTCACACACAGGTGCAAGTGGTTTGTTTTGATTACGGTCAGGTTTTTTTTTTTTGAAGATTCGCACAGAGGTGCAAGTGGTTTGTCTTGATTACGCCTAGGTTTTTTTTTTTTGTAGATTCACAAACAGGTGCAAGTGGTTTGTCTTGATTGCGCGTAGGATTTTTTTTTTTTAGATTCTCACACTTGTGCAAGTGGTTTGTCTTGCTTGTGCCTAAGTTTTTTTTTTGTAGGTTCACACACAGGTGTAAGTGGTTTGTCTTGATTGCCCCTAGAATTTTTTTTTTGAAGATTCGCATAGAAGTGCAAGGGGTTTGTCTTGATTGCGCCCAGGTGTTTGTTGTTTCTAGATTCGTACACAGGTCCAATTGGTTTGTCTTGATTGTGCCGAGTTTTTTTTTTTTTTTTGAAGATTCGCACACAGGTGCAAGTGCTTTTTCTTAATTGCTCCTAGTTTTTTTTTTTTTTGAAGATTCGCACACAGGTGCAAGTGGTTTTTCTTGATTGCGCCTAGGTTTTTTTTGTAGATTCACACACAGGTGCAATTGGTTTGTCTTGATTGCGCCCTGGTTTGTGTTGTTTGTAGATTAGCACACAGGTGCTATTGGTTTCTCTTGATTACGCCTTGGTTTTTTTGTTGTAGATTCGCACACAGGTGCAAGTGGTTTGTCTTGATTGCGCCTTGTTTTTTTTTTTTGTAGATTCGCACACAGGTGCAAGTGGTTTGTCTTGATTGCGCCTTGGTTTTTTTTTTGTAGATTCACACACAGGTGCAAGTGGTTTGTCCTGATTATGCTCAGGTTTTTTTTTGTGAAGATTCGCACAGAGGTGCAAGTGGTTTGTCTTGATTGTGCCTAGGTTTTTTTTTTTTAGATTCGCACACAGGTGCAAGTGTTTTGTCTTGATTGCGCCCAGGTGTGTGTTGTTTTTAGATTCGCACACAGGTGAAATAGGTTTCTGTTGATTGCGCCTTGGTTTTTTTTTTGTTGTAGATTCGCACACAGGTGCAAGTGGTTTGTCTTGATTGTGCCTAGGTTTTTTTTTTTTAGATTCGCACACAGGTGCAAGTGTTTTGTCTTGATTGCGCCCAGGTGTGTGTTGTTTTTAGATTCGCACACAGGTGAAATAGGTTTCTCTTGATTGCGCCTTGGTTTTTTTTTTGTTGTAGATTCGCACACAGGTGCAAGTGGTTTGTCTTGATTGCGCCTTGTTTTTTTTTTTTTTTGTAGATTCACACACAGGTGCAAGTGGTTTGTCTTGATGGAGCCTAGGATTGTTTTTTTTTTAAGATTCGCACACAGGTGCAAGTGGTTTGTCTTGATTGCGCCTAGGTTTTTTTTGGTAGATTCACACACAGGTGCAAGTGGTTTGTCCTTATTGCGCCTAGCATTTTTTTTTTTTTAGATTCGCACACAGGTGCAAGTGGTTTGTCTTGATTTCGCCTAGGTTTTTTTTTTGTAGATTCACACACAGGTGCAATTGGTTTGTCTTGATTACGCCTTGGTTTTTTTGTTTTAGATTCGCACACAGGTGCAAGTGGTTTTTGTTGATTGTGCCTTATGTTTTTATTTTGAAGATTCGCACACAGGTGCAAGTGGTTTGTCTTGATTGCGCCTAGGTTTTTGTTTTTTGTAGATTCGCACACAGGTGCAAGTGGTTTGTCTTGATTACCCCTAGTTTTTTTTTTTTTTTTTTGGAGATTCGCACACAGGTGCAAGTGGTTTGTCTTGATTGCACCTAGATTTTTCTTTTGTAGATTCGCACACAGGTGCAAGTGGTTTTTCTTGATTGCGCCTAGGTTTTTTTTTTTGTAGATTCACACACAGGTGCAAGTGGTTTGTCTTGCTTTTGCCTATGTTTTTTTTTGTAGATTCACACACAGGTGTAAGTGGTTTGTCTTGATTGCCCCTAGAATTGTTTTTTTGAAGATTCGCACAGAAGTGCAAGGGGTTTGCCTTGATTGAGCCCAGGTGTTTGTTTTTTCTAGATTCGCACACAGGTACAATTGGTTTGTCTTGATGGCACCTAAGATTGTTTTTTTTTAGATTCGCACACAGGTGTAAGTGGTTTGTCTTGATTGTTCCGAGTTTTTTTTTTTTTGAAGATTCGCCCAAAGGTGCAAGTGGTTTTTCTTGATTGCTCCTAGGTTTTTTTTTGTAGATTGACACACAGGTGCAATTGGTTTGTCTTGATTGTGGCCTGGTTTGTGTTGTTTGTAGATTAGCACACAGGTCCAATTGGTTTCTCTTGATTACGCCTTGGGTATTTTTGTTGTAGATTCGTACACATGTGCAAGTGGTTTGTCTTGATTGCGCCTAGTTTTTTTTTTATTTTGGAGATTCGCACACAGGTGCAAGTGGTTTGTGTTGATTGTGCCTTGGTTTTTGTTTGTAGATTCACACACAGGTGCAAGTGGTTTGTTTTGATTACGGTCAGGTTTTTTTTTTTTTTTGAAGATTCGCACAGAGGTGCAAGTGGTTTGTCTTGATTGCGAGTAGGATTTTTTTTTTTTTAGATTCTCACACTTGTGCAAGTGGTTTGTCTTGCTTGTGCCTGTTTTTTTTGTAGGTTCACACACAGGTGTAAGTGGTTTGTCTTGATTGCCCCTAGAATTTTTTTTTGAAGATTCGCATAGAAGTGCAAGGGGTTTGTCTTGATTGCGCCCAGGTGTTTGTTGTTTCTAGATTTGTACACAGGTACAATTGGTTTGTCTTGATTGTGCCGAGTTTTTTTTTTTTTGAAGATTCGCACGCAGGTGCAAGTGGTTTTTCTTGATTGCTCCTAGGTTTTTTTTTTTGAAGATTCGCACACAGGTGCAAGTGGTTTTTCTTGATTGCGCCTAGGTTTTTTTTTGTAGATTCACACACAGGTGCAATTGGTTTGTCTTGATTGCGCCCTGGTTTGTGTTGTTTGTAAATTAGCACACAGGTGCTATTGGTTTCTCTTGATTACGCCTTGGTTTTTTTGTTGTAGATTCGCACACAGGTGCAAGTGGTTTGTCTTGATTGCGCCTTGTTTTTTTTTTTTTTTGTTGATTCGCACACAGGTGCAAGTGGTTTGTCTTGATTGCGCCTTGGTTTTTTTTTTGTAGATTCACACACAGGTGCAAGTGGTTTGTCCTGATTACGCTGAGCTTTTTTTTCGCACACAGGTGCAAGTGGTTTGTCTTGATGGAGCCTAGGATTGTTTTTTTTTAAGATTCGCACACAGGTGCAAGTGGTTTGTCTTGATTGCGCCTAGGTTTTTTTTTTTTTGAAGATTCGCATAAAGGTGCAAGTGGTTTCTCTTGATTGCGCCCAAGTGTGTGTTGTTTCTCGATTCGCACACAGGTGCAATTGGTTTGTCTTGATGGCGCCTAGGATTTTTTTTTTTTTTAGATTCGCACACAGGTGCAAGTGGTTTGTCTTGATTGCGCCTAGTTTTTTTTTTTTTTTTTTGGAGATTCTCCCACAGGTGCAAGTGGTTTGTCTTTATTGCGCCTAGCATTTTTTTTTTTAGATTCACACACAGGTGCAATTGGTTTGTCTTGATTACGCCTTGGTTTTTTTGTTTTAGATTCGCACACATGTGCAAGTGGTTTTTGTTGATTGTGCCTTATGTTTTTATTTTGAAGATTCGCACACAGGTGCAAGTGGTTTGTCTTGATTGCGGCTAGTTTTTTTGTTTTTTGTAGATTCTCACACAGGTGCAAGTGGTTTGTCTTGATTGCGCCTAGTTTTTTTTTTTGTAGATTCACACACAGGTGCAAGTGGTTTGTGTTGATTAAGCATAGGTTTTTTCTTTTGAAGATTCGCACATAGGAACAAGTGGTTTGTCTTGTTTGCGTCTAAGTTTTTTTTTTGTAGACTCACACACATGTGCAAGTGGTTTGTCTTGATTGTGCTTAGGTTTTTTTTGTGAAGATTCGCACACAGGTGCAAGTGGTTTGTCTTGATTGCGCCCAGGTGTGTTCTGTTTCTCGATTAGCACGGAGGAGCAATTGTTTTCAATTGATGGCGCCTACGATTGTTTTTTTTTAGATTGCACTCAGGTGCAAGTGGTTTGTCTTCATTGCGCCTATTTTTTTTTTTTTGAAGATTCGCACACAGGTGCAAGTGGTTTGTCATGATTGCGCGTAGGTTTTCGTTTTTTGTAGATTCACACACAGGTGCAATTGGTTGATCTTGATTCCGCCCAGGTGTTTGTTGATTTTAGCTTTCCACACAGTTGCAAGTGGTTTCACTTGAGTGTGCCAAGGTGTGTGTTGTTTTCAGTTTCCCACACAGGTGCAAGTGGTTTATCATGATTGCCCCCAGGTGTGTGTTGTTTATAGTTTTGCACACAGGTGCAAGTGGTATTTTTTTTTTTTGGAGAGTCGCACAGGTGCTAGTGGTTTGTCTTGATTGCGCCTGGGTTTTTTTTGTAGATTCACACACAGGTGCAAGTGGTTTGTCTTTATTGCGCCTAGCATTTTTTTTTTTTTAGATTCGCATACAGGTGCAAGTGGTTTGTCTTTATTGCGCCTAGCATTTTTTTTAGATTCGCACACAGGTGCAAGTGGTTTGTCTTGATTGCGCCCCGTTGTGTGTTGTTTCTCGATTCGCACACAGGTGCAATTGGTTTGTCTTGATGGCTGCTAGGATTTTTTTTTTTAAGATTCACACACAGGTGCAAGTGGTTTCTCTCGATTGCGCCTTTTTTTTTATTGTAGATTCGCACACAGGTGCAAGTGGTTTGTCTTGACTTTGCCTATGTTTTTTTTTTTGAAGATTCGTACACAGGTGCAATTGGTTTCACTTGATTACGCCTTCGGTTTTTTTCTTGTAGATTCGCACACAGGTTCAAGTGGTTTGTCTTGATTAGCCTAGTTTTTTTTTTTTTTTTTGGAGATTCGCACACAGGTACAAGTGTTTTGTCTTGATTGCGCCTAGGATTTTTTTTTTTAGATTCACCTGTGCGAATCTACAACAAAAAAAAAACCAAGGCGTAATCAAGTGTGCGAATCTACAAACAACACACACCTAGGCGCAATCAAGACAAACCACTTGCACCTGTGTGCGAATCTAACAAAAAAAAACTAGGCGCAATAAAGACAAAGAATCTAAAAAAAAAATCCTAGGCGTAATCAAGACAAACCACTTGCACCTGTGAGCGAATCTAAAAAAAAAAAACCAAGGCTCAATCAGGACAAACCATTTGCACCTGTGTGCGAATCTACAAAAAAAAAATCCTAGGCACAATCAAGACAAACCACTTGCACCTGTGTGTTAATCTACAAAAAAAACCCTAGGCGCAATCAAGACAAACCACTTGCACCTGTGTGCGAATCTACAAAAAATAAACAAAAAAACTAGGCGCAATCAATACAAACCACTTGCACCTGTGTGCGAATCTTCAAAAAAAAACACATAGGCACAATCAAGACAAACCACTTGCACCTGTGTGCGAATCTACAAAAAATAAACAAAAAAACTAGGCGCAATCAATACAAACCACTTGCACCTGTGTGCGAATCTTCAAAAAAAAACACATAGGCAAAATCAAGACAAACCACTTGCACCTGTGTGCGAATCAACAACAAAAAAAACCAAGGCATAATCAAGAGAAACCAATTGCAACTGTGTGCGAATCTACAAACAACACACATCTGGGCGCAATCAAGACAAACCAATTACACCTGTGAGCGAATCTAAAAAAAAAAAAACCTATACGCAAACAAGACAAACCACTTGAACCTTTGTGAGAATCTAAAAAAAAAAATCCTAGGTGCAATCAAGACAAACCACTTGCAGCTGTGTGCAAATCTAAAAAAAAAACCTACGCACAATCAAGACAAACCACTTGCACCTGTGTGCGAATCTTGAAAAAAAAAACCAAGGCACAATCAAGACAAACCACTTGCACCTGTGTGCGAATCTACAACAAAAACAACCAATGCGTAATCAAATGAAACCAATCGCACCTGTGTGCTAATCTACAAACAACACACACCTAGGCGCAATAAAGTTAAACCACTTGCACCTGTGTGCAAATCTTCAAAAAAAAAACCTAGGCGCTATCAAGATAAACCACTTGCACCTGTGTGAGAATCTAAAAAAAAAAATCCTAGTCGCAATCAAGACAAACCACTTGCACCTGTGGCGAATCTACAAAAAGAAAATTCCTAGGCAACAATGAAGACAAACCACTTGCACCTATGTGTGAATCTACAAAAAAAAAACCTAGATGCAATCAAGACAAACCACTTGCACCTGTGTGCGAAACTATAAACTACACACACCTGGGGCCAATCATGACAAACCACTTGCACATGTGTGGGAATCTATAAACAACACACACCTGAGTACATTCAAGAAAAACCACTTGATACTGTGTGCAAATCTAAAAACAACACACACCTTGGCGAAATCAATATCAACCAATTGCACCTGTGTGTGAATCTACAAAAAACAAAAACCTAGGCGCACTCAAGGCAAACCACTTGCACCTGTGTGCGAATCTTCAAAAAAAAAAAAAAAACATAGGCACAATCAAGACATACCACTTGCACCTGTGTGCGAATCTAAAAAAAAAAAATCCTAGGCGCAATCAAGAAAAACAACGTGGACCTGTGTGCGAATCTTCAAAAAAATATATAGGCACAATTAAGACAAACCACTTGGACCTGTGTGCGAATCTAAAAAAAAAACCTAGGCGCAATCAAGACAAATCACTTGCACCTGTGTGCGAATCTCAAAAAGAAAAAAAAAAACCTAGGCGCAATCAAGACAAACCACTTGCACCTGTGTGCGAATCTTCAATAAATAACCTAGGCACAATAAAGTCAAACAACTTACACCTGTGTGCGAATCTACAACAAAAACAACCAAGGCGTAATCAAGAGAAACCCATTGGACGTGTGTGCGAATCTACAAACAACACACACCTAGGCGCAATCAAGACAAACCACTTGCACCTGTGTGCGAATCTAAAAAAAAAAAAAAAAAAACTAGACGCAATAAAGACAAACCACTTGCACCTGTGTGAGAATCTAAAAAAAAAAAAAATCCTAGGCGCAATCAAGACAAACCACTTGCACCTGTGTACAAATCTTCAAAAAAAAAATCCATGGTGCAATCAAGACAAACCACTTGCACCTGTGTCCGAATCTAAAAAAAAAAAAAAAAAAACCTAGGCGCAATCCAGACAAACCACTTGCACCTGTGTGCGAATCTACAAAAAAAAAAATCCTAGGCACAATCAAGACAAACCCTAGCACCTGTGTGTGAATCTACAAAAAAAAACCTAGGCGCAATTAAAACAAACCAATTGCACCTATGTGCGAATCTACAAAAAATAAAATCCTAGGAGCAATCAAATCAAACTACTTGAACCTGTGTGCAAAACTATAAACAACACACACCTGGGGGCAATCATGACAAACCACTTGCACCTGTGTGGGAATCTGAAAACAACACACATCTGGGCACATTCAAGTGAAACCACTTGCAACTGTGTGCAAATCTAAAAACAACACACACCTGGGCCGAATCAAGATCAACCAATTGCACCTGTGTGTGAATCTACAAAAAACAAAAACCTAGGCGCAATCAAGACATACCACTTGCCACTGTGTGCGAAGGTTCCAAAAAAATGTAGGCACAATCATGACAAACCACTTGCAGCTGTGTGCGAATCTCCAAAAAAAAAAAAAAACTAGGCACAATCAAGACAAACCACTTGCACCTGTGTGCGAATCTTCAAAAAAAAAAAAAAGAGGCACAATCAAGACAAACCACTTACACCTGTTTGCGAATCTACAACAAAAAAAACCAAGGCTTAATCAAGAGAAACCAATTGCACCTGTGTGCGAATCTACAAACAACAAACACCGGGGCGCAATCAAGACAAACAACTTGCACCTGTGTGCGAATCTAAAAAAAAAAAAAAAAAAAAACCTAGGCGCAATCAAGACAAACCACTTGCACCTGTGTGAGAATCTAAAAAAAAAAAAAAATCCAAGGTGCAATCAAGACAAACCAATTGCACCTGTGTAGAAATCTTCAAAAAAAAAAAAAAAGAACCAAGGCGCAATCAACAAAAACCACTTGCACTTGTGTGAGAATCAAAAAAAAAATTACTATGCGCAATCAAGACAAACCACTTGCACCGGTGCGAATCTAAAAAAAAAAATCCTAGGCGCAATCAAGACAAACCACTTGCACCTGTGTACAAATCTTCAAAAAAAAGAAACCAAGGAGCAATCAAGACAAACCACTTGCACCTGTGTGTGAATCTACAAAAAAAAAAACCTAGGCGCAATCAAGAAAAACCACTTGCACCTGTGTGCGAATCTACAACAAAAAAACCAAGGCGTAATCAAGAGAAACCAATAGCACCTGTGTGCTAATCTACAAACAACACAAACCAGGGCGCAATCAAGACAAACCAATTGCACCTGTGTGTGAATCTACAAAAAAAACCTAGGCGCAATTAAGAAAAACCACTTGCACCTGTGTGCGAATCTACAACAAAAACAACCAAGGCGTAATCAAGAGAAACCAATTGCACCTGTGTGCGAATCTACAAACAACACAAACCTGGGTGCAATCAAGATAAATCACTTGCACCTGTGTGCGAATCTTCAAAAAAAATAATCCTAGGCGCAATCAAGACAAAGCAAATGCACCTGTGTACGAATCTAAAAAAAAAAAAAAAAAAACCTAGGGACAATCAAGACAAACCACTTGCACCTGTATTTGAATCTGCAAAAAAAAACCTAGGCACAATCAACAAACTATTTGAACCTGTGCGAATCTGAAAAAAAAAATCCTAGGCGCAATAAAGACAAACCACTTGCACCTGTGTACAAATCTTCAAAAAAAAAAAAACCAAGGTGCAATCAAGACAAACCACTTGCAACTGTGTGCGAATCTAAAAAAAAAAAAAACCTAGGCGCAATCAAGACAAACCACTTGCACCTGTGTGCGAATCTACAAAAAAAAAATCCTAGGCACAATCAAGACTAACCCTAGCACCTGTGTGTGAATCTACAAAAAAAAAAACCTAGGCGCAATCAAAACAAACCAATTGCACCTGTGTGCGAATCTAAAAAAAATAAAATCTGAGGCGCAATCAAATCAAATTACTTTAACCTGTGTGCGAAACTATAAACAACACACACCTGGGGGCAATCATGACAAACCACTTGCACCTGTGTGGGAATCTGAAAACAACCACACCTGGGCACATTCAAGTGAAACCACTTGCAACTGTGTGCAAATCTAAAAACAACACACACCTGGGCGGAATCAAATTCAACCAATTGCACCTGTGTGTGAATCTACAAAAAACAAAAACCTTGGCGCAATCAAGACAAACAACTTGCACCTGTGTTCGAAGCTTCAAAAAAAATAGGCACAATCAAGACTAACCACTTGCACCTGTGTGCGAATCTACAACAAAAAAAAAACCAAGGCGTAATCAAGAGAAACCAATTGCACCTGTGTGCGAATCTACAAAGAACACACACCTGGGCGCAATCAAGACAAATCACTAGCACCAGTGTGCGAATCTAAAAAAAAAAAAAAAACCTAGGCGCAATCAAGACAAACCACTTGCACCTGTGTGCGAATCTAAAAAAAAAAAATCCTAGGCGCAATCAAGACAAACCACTTGCACCTGTGTGAGAATCTAAAAAAAAAAAAATCCTAGGCGCAATCAAGACAAACCACTTGCACCTGTGTACAAATCTTCTAAAAAAACAACCAAGGCGTAATCAAGAGAAACCAATTGCACCTGTGTGCGAATCTACAAAGAACACACACCTGGGCGCAATCAAGACAAACCACTAGCACCTTTGTGCGAATCTAAAAAAAAAAAAACCTAGGCGCAATAAAGACAAACCACTTGCACCTGTGTGAGAATCTAAAAAAAAAAAATTCCTAGGCGCAATCAAGACAAACCACTAGCACCTTTGTGCGAATCTCCAAAAAAAAAAAATAGGCGCAATCAAAAGAAACCACTTGCACCTGTGTGAGAATCTAAAAAAAAAAATAGGCGCAATCAAAAGAAACCACTTGCACCTGTGTGCGAATCTACAATAAATAAAATCCTAGACGCAATCAAATCAAACCACTTGCACCTGTGTGCGAAACTATAACCAACACACACCTGGGGGCAATCATGACAAACCACTTGCACCTGTGTGGGAATCTTAAAACAACACACACCTGGGCACATTCAAGTGAAACCACTTGCACCTGTGTGGGAATCTGAAAACAACACACACCTGGGCAGAATCAAATTCAACCAATTGCACCTGTGTGTGAATCTACAAAAAACAAAAACCTTGGCGCAATCAAGACAAACCACTTGCACCTGTGTTCGAAGCTTCAAAAAAAATAGGCACAATCAAGACAAACCACTAGCACCTGTGTGCGAATCTACAACAACAACAAAAAAAAACCAAGGCGCAATAAAGACAAACCACTTGCACCTGTGTGAGAATCTAAAAAAAAAAATCCTAGGCGCAATCAAGACAAACCACTTGCACCTGTGTACAAATCTTCAAGAAAAACAACCAAGGCGTAATCAAGAGAAACCAATTGCACCTGTGTGCGAATCTACAAAGAACACACACCTGGGCGCAATCAAGACAAACCACTAGCACCTGTGTGCGAATCTAAAAAAAAAAAACCTAGGCGCAATCAAGACAAACCACTTGCACCTGTGTGAGAATGTAAAAAATAAAATCCTAGGCGCAATCAAGACAAACCACTTGCACCTGTGTACAAATCTGCAAAAAAAAAACCCAAGGTGTGATCAAGAGAAACCAATTGCACCTGTGTGCGAATCTACAAAGAAGACACACCTGGGCGCAATCAAGACAAACCACTAGCACCTGTGTACGAATCTAAAAAAAAAAAAAAAAACCTAGGCGCAATCAAGACAAACCACTTGCACCTGTGTGAGAATCTAAAAAAAAAAATTCCTAGGAGCAATCAAGACAAACCACTAGCACCTTTGTGCGAATCTCCAAAAAAAAATAGGCGCAATCAAAAGAAACCACTTGCACCTGTGTGAGAATCTAAAAAAAAAATAGGCGCAATCAAAACAAACCAATTGCACCTGTGTGCGAATCTAAAAAAAATAAAATCTGAGGCGCAATCAAATCAAATTACTTTAACCTGTGTGCGAAACTATAAACAACACACACCTGGGGGCAATCATGACAAACCACTTGCACCTGTGTGGGAATCTGAAAACAACCACACCTGGGCACATTCAAGTGAAACCACTTGCAACTGTGTGCAAATCTAAAAACAACACACACCTGGGCGGAATCAAATTCAACCAATTGCACCTGTGTGTGAATCTACAAAAAACAAAAACCTTGGCGCAATCAAGACTAACAACTTGCACCTGTGTTCGAAGCTTCAAAAAAAATAGGCACAATCAAGACTAACCACTTGCACCTGTGTGCGAATCTACAACAAAAAAAAAACCAAGGCGTAATCAAGAGAAACCAATTGCACCTGTGTGAGAATCTACAAAGAACACACACCTGGGCGCAATCAAGACAAATCACTAGCACCAGTGTGCGAAACTAAAAAAAAAAAAAAAACCTAGGCGCAATCAAGACAAACCACTTGCACCTGTGTGAGAATCTAAAAAAAAAAAATCCTAGGCGCAATCAAGACAAACCACTTGCACCTGTGTGAGAATCTAAAAAAAAAAAAATCCTAGGCGCAATCAAGACAAACCACTTGCACCTGTGTACAAATCTTCTAAAACAACAACCAAGGCGTAATCAAGAGAAACCAATTGCACCTGTTTGCGAATCTACAAAGAACACACACCTGGGCGCAATCAAGACAAACCACTAGCACCTTTGTGCGAATCTAAAAAAAAAAAAAAACCTAGGCGCAATCAAGACAAACCACTTGCACCTGTGTGAGAATCTAAAAAAAAAAAATTCCTAGGCGCAATCAAGACAAACCACTAGCACCTTTGTGCGAATCTCCAAAAAAAAAAATAGGCGCAATCAAAAGAAACCACTTGCACCTGTGTGAGAATCTAAAAAAAAAAAAAATAGGCGCAATCAAAAGAAACCACTTGCACCTGTGTGCGAATCTACAATAAATAAAATCCTAGACGCAATCAAATCAAACCACTTGCACCTGTGTGCGAAACTATAACCAACACACACCTGGGGGCAATCATGACAAACCACTTGCACCTGTGTGGGAATCTTAAAACAACACACACCTGGGCACATTCAAGTGAAACCACTTGCACCTGTGTGGGAATCTGAAAACAACACACACCTGGGCAGAATCAAATTCAACCAATTGCACCTGTGTGTGAATCTACAAAAAACAAAAACCTTGGCGCAATCAAGACAAACCACTTGCACCTGTGTTCGAAGCTTCAAAAAAAATAGGCACAATCAAGACAAACCACTAGCACCTGTGTGCGAATCTACAACAACAACAAAAAAAAACCAAGGCGCAATAAAGACAAACCACTTGCACCTGTGTGAGAATCTAAAAAAAAAAAATCCTAGGCGCAATCAAGACAAACCACTTGCACCTGTGTACAAATCTTCAAGAAAAACAACCAAGGCTTAATCAAGAGAAACCAATTGCACCTGTGTGCGAATCTACAAAGAACACACACCTGGGCGCAATCAAGACAAACCACTAGCTGCTGTGTGCGAATCTAAAAAAAAAAAAACTTAGGCGCAATCAAGACAAACCACTTGCACCTGTGTGAGAATGTAAAAAATAAAATCCTAGGCGCAATCAAGACAAACCACTTGCACCTGTGTACAAATCTGCAAAAAAAAAACCCAAGGTGTGATCAAGAGAAACCAATTGCACGTGTGTGCGAATCTACAAAGAAGACACACCTGGGCGCAATCAAGACAAACCACTAGCACCTGTGTACGAATCTAAAAAAAAAAAAAAAAACCTAGGCGCAATCAAGACAAACCACTTGCACCTGTGTGAGAATCTAAAAAAAAAAATTTCTAGGCGCAATCAAGACAAACCACTAGCACCTTTGTGCGAATCTCCAAAAAAAAAAAAAGGCGCAATCAAAAGAAACCACTTGCACCTGTGTGAGAATCTAAAAAAAAAATAGGCGCAATCAAAAGAAACCACTTGCACCTGTGTGCGAATCTACAATAAATAAAATCCTAGACGCAATCAAATCAAACCACTTGCACCTGTGTGCGAAACTATAACCAACACACACCTGGGGGCAATCATCAAAAACCACTTGCACCTGTGTGGGAATCTTAAAACAACACACACCTGGGCACATTCAAGTGAAACCACTTGCAACTGTGTGCAAATCTAAAAACAACACACACCTGGGCGGAATCAAATTCAACCAATTGCACCTGTGTGTGAATCTACAAAAAACTTGGCGCAATCAAGACAAACAACTTGCACCTGTGTTCGAAGCTTCAAAAAAAATAGGCACAGTCAAGACTAACCTCTTGCACCTGTGTGCGAATCTACAACAACAAAAAAAAACCAAGGCGTAATCAAGAGAAACCAATTGCACTTGTGTGCGAATCTACAAAGAAGACACACCTGGGCGCAGTCAAGACAAACCACTAGCACCTGTGTGCGAATCTAAAAAAAAAAAAAAAACCTAGGCGCAATCAAGACAAACCACTTGCACCTGTGTGAGAATCTAAAAAAAAAATCCTAGGCGCAATCAAGACAAACCACTTGCACCTGTGTGAGAATCTAAAAAAAAAAATCCTAGGCGCAATAAAGACAAACCACTTGCACCTGTGTACAAATCTTCAAAAAAAAACAACCAAGGCGTAATCAAGAGAAACCAATTGCACCTGTGTGCGAATCTACAAAGAACACACACCTGGGCGCAATCAAGACAAACCACTAGCACCTTTGTGCGAATCTAAAAAAAAAAAAAACCTAGGCGCAATCAAGACAAACCACTTGCACCTGTGTGAGAATCTAAAAAAAAAAATTCCTAGGCGCAATCAAGACAAACCACTAGCACCTTTGTGCGAATCTCCAAAAAAAAATAGGCGCAATCAAAAGAAACCACTTGCACCTGTGTGCGAATCTACAATAAATAAAATCCTAGACGCAATCAAATCAAACCACTTGCACCTGTGTGCGAAACTATAACCAACACACACCTGGGGGCAATCATCACAAACCACTTGCACCTGTGTGGGAATCTTAAAACAACACACACCTGGGCACATTCAAGTGAAACCACTTGCAACTGTGTGCAAATCTAAAAACAACACACACCTGGGCGGAATCAAATTCAACCAATTGCACCTGTGTGTGAATCTACAAAAAACTTGGCGCAATCAAGACAAACAACGTGCACCTGTGTTCGAAGCTTCAAAAAAAATAGGCACAGTCAAGACTAACCTCTTGCACCTGTGTGCGAATCTACAACAACAAAAAAAAACCAAGGCGTAATCAAGAGAAACCAATTGCACTTGTGTGCGAATCTACAAAGAAGACACACCTGGGCGCAGTCAAGACAAACCACTAGCACCTGTGTGCGAATCTAAAAAAAAAAAAAAAAAAACCTAGGCGCAATCAAGACAAACCACTTGCACCTGTGTGAGAATCTAAAAAAAAAAATCCTAGGCGCAATCAAGACAAACCACTTGCACCTGTGTGAGAATCTAAAAAAAAAAAATCCTAGGCGCAATCAAGACAAACCACTTGCACCTGTGTACAAATCTTCAAAAAAAACAACCAAGGCGTAATCAAGAGAAACCAATTGCACCTGTGTGCGAATCTACAAAGAACACACACCTGGGCGCAATCAAGACAAACCACTAGCACCTTTGTGCGAATCTAAAAAAAAAAAAAAACCTAGGCGCAATCAAGACAAACCACTTGCACCTGTGTGAGAATCTAAAAAAAAAAATTCCTAGGCGCAATCAAGACAAACCACTAGCACCTTTGTGCGAATCTCCAAAAAAAAATAGGCGCAATCAAAAGAAACCACTTGCACCTGTGTGCGAATCTACAATAAATAAAATCCTAGACGCAATCAAATCAAACCACTTGCACCTGTGTGCGAAACTATAACCAACACACACCTGGGGGCAATCATCACAAACCACTTGCACCTGTGTGGGAATCTTAAAACAACACACACCTGGGCACATTCAAGTGAAACCACTTGCAACTGTGTGCAAATCTAAAAACAACACACACCTGGGCGGAATCAAATTCAACCAATTGCACCTGTGTGTGAATCTACAAAAAACTTGGCGCAATCAAGACAAACAACTTGCACCTGTGTTCGAAGCTTCAAAAAAAATAGGCACAATCAAGACTAACCTCTTGCACCTGTGTGCGAATCTACAAAAAAAAAAAAAAGGCGTAATCAAGAGAAACCAATGGCACCTGTGTGCGAATCTACAAAGAACACACACCTGGGCGCAATCAAGACAAACCACTAGCACCTGTGTGCGAATCTAAAAAAAAAAATAAAAAACCTAGGCGGAATCAAGAGAAACCACTTGCACCTGTGTGAGAATCTAAAAAAAAAAAATATCCTAGGCGCAATCAAGAAAAACCACTTAAACCTGTGTGCGAATCTTCAAAAAAAAAAACAAGGCACAATCAAGACAAAACACTGGCACCTGTGTTCGAAGCTTCAAAAAAAATAGGCACAATCAAGACAAATCACTTGCACCTGTGTGACAGTCTACAACAAAAAAAAACCAAGGCGTAATCAAGAGAAACCATTTTCACCTGTGTGCGAATCTACAAACAACACACACCTGGGCGCAATCAAGACAAACCACTTGAACCTGTGTACAAATCTTCAAAAAAAAAAAAAAAAAAAAAACCAAGGCGCAATCAACACAAACCACTTGCACCTGCGTGAGAATCAAAAAAAAAAAAAAAAAATTCTAGGCGCAATCAAGACAAACCACTTGCACCTGTGTGCGAATCTAAAAAAAAAAAAAAGTAGGCGCAATAAAGACAAACCATTGCACCTGTGTGAGAATCTAAAAAAAAAAAATTCCTAGGCGCAATCAAGATAAACCACTTGCATCTGTGTACAAATCTTCAAAAAAAAAATCCTAGGCGCAATCAAGACAAACCACTTGCACCTGTGTACAAATCTTCAAAAAAAAGAAACCAAGGAGCAATCAAGACAAACCACTTGCACCTGTGTGTGAATCTACAAAAAAAAAAAACCTAGGCGCAATCAAGACAAACCACTTGCACCTGTGTGAGAATCTAAAACTTTAACCTGTGTGCGAATCTTCAAAAAAAAAAAAAAAACAAGGCGCAATCAAGACAAACCACTTGCACCTGTGTGCGAAGTTTCAAAAAAAAATAGGCACAATCAAGACAAAACACTTGCACCTGTGTGCGAATCTAAAAAAAAATGCTAGTGCAATAAAGACAAACCACTTGCACCTGTGTGTGAATCTACAAAAAAAACCTAGGCGCAATCAAGACAAACCACTTGCACCTGTGTGAGAAAACTATAAACAACACACACCTAGGGGCAATCATGACAAACGACTTGCACCTGTGTGGGAATCTGAAAACAACACACACCTGGGCACATTCAAGTGAAACCACTTGCAACTGTGTGCAAATCTAAAAAGAACACACACCTGGGCGGAATCAAGATCAACCAATTGCACCTGTGTGTGAATCTACAAAAAACAAAAACCTATGCGCAATCAAGACAAACCACTTGCACCTGTGTGCGAATCTACAACAAAAAAAACCAAGGCGTAATCAAGAGAAACCAATTTCACCTGTGTGCTAATCTACAAAGAACACAAACCAGGGCGCAATCAAGACAAACCACTTGCACCTGTGTGCAAATCTACAAACAAAACACACCTGGGCGCAATCAAGACAAACAACTTGCACCTGAGAGCGAATCTTCAAAAAAAAAAAAAAAAAACCTAGGTGCAATCAAGAAAAACCTCTTGCACCTGTGTGCGAATCTAAAAAAAAATGCTAGGCGCAATCAAGAAAATCCACTTGCACCTGTGTGAGAATCATCAAAAAAAAACAGGCACAATCAAGACAAACCACTTGCACCTGTGTGCGAATCTACAATAAAAAACCTAGGCGCAATCAAGACAAACCACTTGCACCTGTGTGCGATTCTCCAAAAAAAAAAAAATAGGCACAATCAAGACAAACACCTTGCACCTGTGTGCGAATCTTCAAAAAAAACCTAGGACCAACAAAAAAAAAAACCTAGGCACAAACAAGACAAACCACTTGCACCTGTGTGCGAATCTACAACAAAAACAACCAAGGCGTAATCAAGAGAAACCAATTGCACCTGTGTGCGAATCTACAAACAACACAAACCTGGGCACAATCAAGATAAATCACTTGCACCTGTTTGCGAATCTTCAAAAAAAATAATCCTAGGCGCAATCAAGACAAAGCAAATGCACCTGTGTACGAATCTAAAAAAAAAAAAAAAAAACCTAGGGACAATCAAGACAAACCACTTGCACCTGTATTTGAATCTACAAAAAAAAACCTAGGCACAATCAACAAACTATTTGCACCTGTGCGAATCTGAAAAAAAAAATCCTAGGCGCAATAAAGACAAACCACTTGCACCTGTGTACAAATCTTCAAAAAAAAAAAAACAAAGGTGCAATCAAGACAAACCACTTGCAACTGTGTGCGAATCTAAAAAAAAAAAAAAAACCTAGGCGCAATCAAGACAAACCACTTGCACCTGTGTGCGAATCTACAAAAAAAAAAAATCCTAGGCACAATCAAGACTAACCCTAGCACCTGTGTGTGAATCTACAAAAAAAAAACCTAGGCGCAATCAAAACAAACCAATTGCACCTGTGTGCGAATCTAAAAAAAATAAAATACGAGGCGCAATCAAATCAAATTACTTTAACCTGTGTGCGAAACTATAAACAACACACACCTGGGGGCAATCATGACAAACCACTTGCACCTGTGTGGGAATCTGAAAACAACACACACCTGAGCACATTCAAGTGAAACCAATTGCAACTGTGTGCAAATCTAAAAAGAACACACACCTGTGCGGAATCAAGATCAACCAATTGCACCTTTGTGTGAATCTACAAAAAACAAAAACCTATGCGCAATCAAGACAAACCACTTGCACCTGTGTGCGAATCTACAACAAAAAAAACCAAGGCGTAATCAAAAGAAACCAATTGCACCTGTGTGCTAATCTACAAACAACACAAACCAGGGCGCAATCAAGACAAACCACTTGCACCTGTGTGCAAATCTACAAACAAAACACACCTGGGCGCAATCAAGACAAACCACTAGCACCTTTGTGCGAATCTAAAAAAAAAAAAAACCTAGGCGCAAGTAAGACAAACCACTTGCACCTGTGTGAGAATCAAAAAAAAAAAAAATTCCTAGGCGCAATCAAGACAAACCACTAGCAGCTTTGTGCGAATCTCCAAAAAAAAAATATGCGCAATCAAAAGAAACCACTTGCACCTGTGTGAGAATCTAAAAAAAAAAATAGGCGCAATCAAAAGAAACCTCTTGCACCTGTGTGCGAATCTACAATAAATAAAATCCTAGACGCAATCAAATCAAACCACTTGCACCTGTGTGCGAAACTATAACCAACACACACCTGGGGGCAATCATGACAAACCACTTGCACCTGTGTGGGAATCTGAAAACAACACACACCTGGGCACATTCAAGTGAAACCACTTGCACCTGTGTGGGAATCTGAAAACAACACACACCTGGGCAGAATCAAATTCAACCAATTGCACCTGTGTGTGAATCTACAAAAAACAAAAACCTTGGCGCAATCAAGACAAACCACTTGCACCTGTGTTCGAAGCTTCAAAAAAAATAGGCACAATCAAGACAAACCACTAGCACCTGTGTGCGAATCTACAACAACAACAAAAAAAAACCAAGGCGCAATAAAGACAAACCACTTGCACCTGTGTGAGAATCTAAAAAAAAAAAAATCCTAGGCGCAATCAAGACAAACCACTTGCACCTGTGTACAAATCTTCAAGAAAAACAACCAAGGCGTAATCAAGAGAAACCAATTGAACCTGTGTGCGAATCTACAAAGAACACACACCTGGGCGCAATCAAGACAAACCACTAGCACCTGTGTGCGAATCTAAAAAAAAAAAAACTTAGGCGCAATCAAGACAAACCACTTGCACCTGTGTGAGAATGTAAAAAATAAAATCCTAGGGGCAATCAAGACAAACCACTTGCACCTGTGTACAAATCTGCAAAAAAAAAACCCAAGGTGTGATCAAGAGAAACCAATTGCACCTGTGTGCGAATCTACAAAGAAGACACACCTGGGCGCAATCAAGACAAACCACTAGCACCTGTGTACGAATCTAAAAAAAAAAAAAAAAAACCTAGGCGCAATCAAGACAAACCACTTGCACCTGTGTGAGAATCTAAAAAAAAAAATTCCTAGGCGCAATCAAGACAAACCACTAGCACCTTTGTGCGAATCTCCAAAAAAAAAAAAAGGCGCAATCAAAAGAAACCACTTGCACCTGTGTGAGAATCTAAAAAAAAAATAGGCGCAATCAAAAGAAACCACTTGCACCTGTGTGCGAATCTACAATAAATAAAATCCTAGACGCAATCAAATCAAACCACTTGCACCTGTGTGCGAAACTATAACCAACACACACCTGGGGGCAATCATCACAAACCACTTGCACCTGTGTGGGAATCTTAAAACAACACACACCTGGGCACATTCAAGTGAAACCACTTGCAACTGTGTGCAAATCTAAAAACAACACACACCTGGGCGGAATCAAATTCAACCAATTGCACCTGTGTGTGAATCTACAAAAAACTTGGCGCAATCAAGACAAACAACTTGCACCTGTGTTCGAAGCTTCAAAAAAAATAGGCACAGTCAAGACTAACCTCTTGCACCTGTGTGCGAATCTACAACAACAAAAAAAAACCAAGGCGTAATCAAGAGAAACCAATTGCACTTGTGTGCGAATCTACAAAGAAGACACACCTGGGCGCAGTCAAGACAAACCACTAGCACCTGTGTGCGAATCTAAAAAAAAAAAAAAAACCTAGGCGCAATCAAGACAAACCACTTGCACCTGTGTGAGAATCTAAAAAAAAAAATCCTAGGCGCAATCAAGACAAACCACTTGCACCTGTGTGAGAATCTAAAAAAAAAAATCCTAGGCGCAATCAAGACAAACCACTTGCACCTGTGTACAAATCTTCAAAAAAAAACAACCAAGGCGTAATCAAGAGAAACCAATTGCACCTGTGTGCGAATCTACAAAGAACACACACCTGGGCGCAATCAAGACAAACCACTAGCACCTTTGTGCGAATCTAAAAAAAAAAAAAAACCTAGGCGCAATCAAGACAAACCACTTGCACCTGTGTGAGAATCTAAAAAAAAAAATTCCTAGGCGCAATCAAGACAAACCACTAGCACCTTTGTGCGGATCTCCAAAAAAAAAATAGGCGCAATCAAAAGAAACCACTTGCACCTGTGTGCGAATCTACAATAAATAAAATCCTAGATTCAATCAAATCAAACCACTTGCACCTGTGTGCGAAACTATAACCAACACACACCTGGGGGCAATCATCACAAACCACTTGCACCTGTGTGGGAATCTGAAAACAACACAGACCTGGGCACATTCAAGTGAAACCACTTGCAACTGTGTGCAAATCTAAAAACAACACACACCTGGGCGGAATCAAATTCAACCAATTGCACCTGTGTGTGAATCTACAAAAAACTTGGCGCAATCAAGACAAACAACTTGCACCTGTGTTCGAAGCTTCAAAAAAAATAGGCACAATCAAGACTAACCTCTTGCACCTGTGTGCGAATCTACAAAAAAAAAAAAAAGGCGTAATCAAGAGAAACCAATGGCACCTGTGTGCGAATCTACAAAGAACACACACCTGGGCGCAATCAAGACAAACCACTAGCACCTGTGTGCGAATCTAAAAAAAAAAAATAAAAAACCTAGGCGGAATCAAGAGAAACCACTTGCACCTGTGTGAGAATCTAAAAAAAAAAAATATCCCAGGCGCAATCATGAAAAACCACTTAAACCTGTGTGCGAATCTTCAAAAAAAAAAACAAAGCACAATCAAGACAAACCACTGGCACCTGTGTTCGAAGCTTCAAAAAAAATAGGCACAATCAAGACAAATCACTTGCACCTGTGTGACAGTCTACAACAAAAAAAAAACCAAGGCGTAATCAAGAGAAACCATTTTCACCTGTGTGCGAATCTACAAACAACACACACCTGGGCGCAATCAAGACAAACCACTTGAACCTGTGTACAAATCGTCAAAAAAAAAAAAAAAAAAACCAAGGCGCAATCAACACAAACCACTTGCACCTGCGTGAGAATCAAAAAAAAAAAAAATTCTAGGCGCAATCAAGACAAACCACTTGCACCTGTGTGCGAATCTAAAAAAAAAAAAAAAAAGTAGGCGCAATAAAGACAAACCATTGCACCTGTGTGAGAATCTAAAAAAAAAAAAATTCCTAGGCGCAATCAAGATAAACCACTTGCATCTGTGTACAAATCTTCAAAAAAAAAATCCAAGGTGCAATCAAGACAAACCACTTGCACCTGTGTCCGAATCTAAAAAAAAAAAAAAAACCTAGGCGCAATCCAGACAAACCACTTGCACCTGTGTGCGAATCTACAAAAAAAAAAATCCTAGGCACAATCAAGACAAACCCTAGCACCTGTGTGTGAATCTACAAAAAAAAACCTAGGCGCAATTAAAACAAACCAATTGCACCTATGTGCGAATCTACAAAAAATAAAATCCTAGGAGCAATCAAATCAAACTACTTGAACCTGTGTGCGAAACTATAAACAACACACACCTGGGGGCAATCATGACAAACCACTTGCACCTGTGTGGGAATCTGAAAACAACACACATCTGGGCACATTCAAGTGAAACCACTTGCAACTGTGTGCAAATCTAAAAACAACACACACCTGGGCCGAATCAAGATCAACCAATTGCACCTGTGTGTGAATCTACAAAAAACAAAAACCTAGGCGCAATCAAGACATACCACTTGCCACTGTGTGCGAAGGTTCAAAAAAAAAGTAGGCACAATCATGACAAACCACTTGCAGCTGTGTGCGAATCTCCAAAAAAAAAAAAAAACTAGGCACAATCAAGACAAACCACTTGCACCTGTGTGCGAATCTTCAAAAAAAAAAAAAGAGGCACAATCAAGACAAACCACTTACACCTGTTTGCGAATCTACAACAAAAAAAACCAAGGCTTAATCAAGAGAAACCAATTGCACCTGTGTGCGAATCTACAAACAACAAACACCGGGGCGCAATCAAGACAAACCACTTGCACCTGTGTGCGAATCTAAAAAAAAAAAAAAAAAAACCTAGGCTCAATCAAGACAAACCACTTGCACCTGTGTGAGAATCTAAAAAAAAAAAATACAAGGTGCAATCAAGAAAAACCAATTGCACCTGTGTAGAAATCTTCAAAAAAAAAAAAAGAACCAAGGCGCAATCAACAAAAACCACTTGCACTTGTGTGAGAATCAAAAAAAAATTACTATGCGCAATCAAGACAAACCACTTGCACCTGTGCGAATCTAAAAAAAAAAATCCTAGGCGCAATCAAGACAAACCACTTGCACCTGTGTACAAATCTTCAAAAAAAAGAAACCAAGGAGCAATCAAGACAAACCACTTGCACCTGTGTGTGAATCTACAAAAAAAAAAACCTAGGCGCAATCAAGACAAACCACTTGCACCTGTGTGAGAATCTAAAACTTTAACCTGTGTGCGAATCTTCAAAAAAAAAAAAAAAACAAGGCGCAATCAAGACAAACCACTTGCACCTGTGTGCGAAGTTTCAAAAAAAAATAGGCACAATCAAGACAAAACACTTGCACCTGTGTGCGAATCTAAAAAAAAATGCTAGTGCAATAAAGACAAACCACTTGCACCTGTGTGTGAATCTACAAAAAAAACCTAGGCGCAATCAAGACAAACCACTTGCACCTGTGTGAGAAAACTATAAACAACACACACCTAGGGGCAATCATGACAAACGACTTGCACCTGTGTGGGAATCTGAAAACAACACACACCTGGGCACATTCAAGTGAAACCACTTGCAACTGTGTGCAAATCTAAAAAGAACACACACCTGGGCGGAATCAAGATCAACCAATTACACCTGTGTGTGAATCTACAAAAAACAAAAACCTATGCGCAATCAAGACAAACCACTTGCACCTGTGTGCGAATCTACAACAAAAAAAACCAAGGCGTAATCAAGAGAAACCAATTTCACCTGTGTGCTAATCTACAAACAACACAAACCAGGGCGCAATCAAGACAAACCACTTGCACCTGTGTGCAAATCTACAAACAAAACACACCTGGGCGCAATCAAGACAAACAACTTGCACCTGAGAGCGAATCTTCAAAAAAAAAAAAAAAAACCTAGGTGCAATCAAGAAAAACCTCTTGCACCTGTGTCCGAATCTAAAAAAAATAAAATCCGAGGCGCAATCAAATCAAATTACTTTAACCTGTGTGCGAAACTATAAACAACACACACCTGGGGGCAATCATGACAAACCACTTGCACCTGTGTGGGAATCTGAAAACAACACACACCTGAGCACATTCAAGTGAAACCACTTGCAACTGTGTGCAAATCTAAAAAGAACACACACCTGTGCGGAATCAAGATCAACCAATTGCACCTGTGTGTGAATCTACAAAAAACAAAAACCTATGCGCAATCAAGACAAACCACTTGCACCTGTGTGCGAATCTACAACAAAAAAAACCAAGGCGTAATCAAGAGAAACCAATTGCACCTGTGTGCTAATCTACAAACAACACAAACCAGGGCGCAATCAAGACAAACCACTTGCACCTGTGTGCAAATCTACAAACAAAACACACCTGGGCGCAATCAAGACAAACAACTTGCACCTGAGAGCGAATCTTCAAAAAAAAATAAAAAACCTAGGTGCAATCAAGAAAAACCTCTTGCACCTGTGTGCGAATCTAAAAAAAAATGCTAGGCGCAATCAAGAAAATCCACTTGCACCTGTGTGAGAATCATCAAAAAAAAAAAAAAGGCACAATCAAGACTAACCACTTGTACCTGTGTGCGAATCTACAATAAAAAACCTAGGCGCAATCAAGACAAACCACTTGCACCTGTGTGCGATTCTCCAAAAAAAAAAAAAAAATAGGCACAATCAAGACAAACCCCTTGCACCTGTGTGCGAATCTTCAAAAAAAACCTAGGAACAACAAAAAAAAAACCTAGGCACAAACAAGACAAACCACTTGCACCTGTGTGCGAATCTACAACAAAAACAACCAAGGCGTAATCAAGAGAAACCAATTGCACCTGTGTGCGAATCTACAAACAACACAAACCTGGGCGCAATCAAGATAAATCACTTGCACCTGTGTGCGAATCTTCAAAAAAAATAATCCTAGGCGCAATCAAGACAAAGCAAATGCACCTGTGTACGAATCTAAAAAAAAAAAAAAAACCTAGGGACAATCAAGACAAACCACTTGCACCTGTATTTGAATCTACAAAAAAAAACCTAGGCACAATCAACAAACTATTTGCACCTGTGCGAATCTGAAAAAAAAAATCCTAGGCGCAATAAAGACAAACCACTTGCACCTGTGTACAAATCTTCAAAAAAAAAAAACCAAGGTGCAATCAAGACAAACCACTTGCAACTGTGTGCGAATCTAAAAAAAAAAAAAAAAACCTAGGTGCAATCAAGACAAACCACTTGCACCTGTGTGCGAATCTACAAAAAAAAAAAAAAAATCCTAGGCACAATCAAGACTAACCCTAGCACCTGTGTGTGAATCTACAAAAAAAAAAACCTAGGCGCAATCAAAACAAACCAATTGCACCTGTGTGCGAATCTAAAAAAAATATAATCCGAGGGGCAATCAAATCAAATTACTTTAACCTGTGTGCGAAACTATAAACAACACACACCTGGGGGCAATCATGACAAACCACTTGCACCTGTGTGGGAATCTGAAAACAACCACACCTGGGCAGATTCAAGTGAAACCACTTACAACTGTGTGCAAATCTAAAAACAACACACACCTGGGCGGAATCAAATTCAACCAATTGCACCTGTGTGTGAATCTACAAAAAACAAAAACCTTGGCGCAATCAAGACAAACAACTTGCACCTGTGTTCGAAGCTTCAAAAAAAATAGGCACAATCAAGACAAAACACTTGCACCTGTGTGCGAATCTACAACAACAACAAAAAAAAACCAAGGCGTAATCAAGAGAAACCAATTGCACTTGTGTGCGAATCTACAAAGAAGACACACCTGGGCGCAATCAAGACAAACCACTAGCACCTGTGTGCGAATCTAAAAAAAAAAAAAAACCTAGGCGCAATAAAGACAAACCACTTGCACCTGTGTGAGAATCTAAAAAAAAAAAATCCTAGGCGCAATCAAGACAAACCACTTGCACCTGTGTACAAATCTTCAAAAAAAAAACAACCAAGGCGTAATCAAGAGAAACCAATTGCACCTGTGTGCGAATCTACAAAGAACACACACCTGGGCGCAATCAAGACAAACCACTAGCACCTGTGTGCGAATCTAAAAAAAAAAAAAACCTAGGCGCAATCAAGACAAACCACTTGCACCTGTGTGAGAATGTAAAAAATAAAATCCTAGGCGCAATCAACACAAACCACTTGCACCTGTGTACAAATCTGCAAAAAAAAAAACCCAAGGTGTGATCAAGAGAAACCAATTGCACCTGTGTGCGAATCTACAAAGAAGACACACCTGGGCGCAATCAAGACAAACCACTAGCACCTGTGTACGAATCTAAAAAAAAAAAAAACCTAGGCGCAATCAAGACAAACCACTTGCACCTGTGTGAGAATCTAAAAAAAAAAAATTCTTAGGCGCAATCAAGACAAACCAATAGCACCTTTGTGTGAATCTCCAAAAAAAAAAATAGGCGCAATAAAAAGAAACCACTTGCACCTGTGTGCGAATCTCCAAAAAAAAATAGGCGCAATCAAAAGAAACCACTTGCACCTGTGTGCGAATCTACAATAAATAAAATCCTAGACACAATCAAATCAAACCACTTGCACCTGTGTGCGAAACTATAACCAACACACACCTGGGGGCTATCATCACAAACCACTTGCACCTGTGTGGGAATCTTAAAACAACACACACCTGGGCACATTCAAGTGAAACCACTTGCAACTGTGTGCAAATATAAAAACAACACACACCTGGGCGGAATCAAATACAACCAATTGCACCTGTGTGTGAATCTACAAAAAACTTGGCGCAATCAAGACAAACAACTTGCACCTGTGTTCGAAGCTTCAAAAAAATAGGCACAATCAAGACTAACCTCTTGCACCTGTGTGCGAATCTACAAAAACAAAACAAAAAAAAAAACCAAGGCGTAATCAAGAGACCAATTGCACTTGTGTGCGAATCTACAAAGAAGACACACCTGGGCGCAATCAAGACAAACCACTAGCACCTGTGTGCGAATCTAAAAAAAAAAAAAAACCTAGGCGCAATCAAGACAAACCACTTGCACCTGTGTGAGAATCTAAAAAAAAAAAATCCTAGGCGCAATCAAGACAAACCACTTGCACCTGTGTACAAATCTTCTAAAAAAACAACCAAGGCGTAATCAAGAGAAACCAATTGCACCTGTGTGCGAATCTACAAAGAACACACACCTGGGCGCAATCAAGACAAACCACTAGCACCTTTGTGCGAATCAAAAAAAAAAAAAACCTAGGCGCAATCAAGACAAACCACTTGCACCTGTGTGAGAATCTAAAAAAAAAAAAATTCCTAGGCGCAATCAAGACAAACCACTAGCACCTTTGTGCGAATCTCCAAAAAAAAAATAGGCGCAATCAAAAGAAACCACTTGCACCTGTGTGAGAATCTAAAAAAAAAAATAGGCGCAATCAAAAGAAACCACTTGCACCTGTGTGCGAATCTACAATAAATAAAATCCTAGACGCAATCAAATCAAACCACTTGCACCTGTGTGCGAAACTATAACCAACACACACCTGGGGGCAATCATGACAAACCACTTGCACCTGTGTGAGAATCTAAAAAAAAAAAATCCTAGGCGCAATCAAGACAAACCACTTGCACCTGTGTACAAATCTTCAAGAAAAACAACCAAGGCGTAATCAAGAGAAACCAATTGCACCTGTGTGCGAATCTACAAAGAACACACACCTGGGCGCAATCAAGAAAAACCACTAGCACCTGTGTGCGAATCTAAGAAAAAAAAACCTAGGCGCAATCAAGACAAACCACTTGCACCTGTGTGAGAATGTAAAAAATAAAATCCTAAGCGCAATCAAGACAAACCACTTGCACCTGTGTACAAATCTGCAAAAAAAAAAACCCAAGGTGTGATCAAGAGAAACCAATTGCACCTGTGTGCGAATCTACAAAGAAGACACACCTGGGCGCAATCAAGACAAACCACTAGCACCTGTGTACGAATCTAAAAAAAAAAAAAAACCTAGGCGCAATCAAGACAAACCACTTGCACCTGTGTGAGAATCTAAAAAAAAAAAATTCCTAGGCGCAATCAAGACAAACCAATAGAACCTTTGTGCGAATCTCCAAAAAAAACAATAGGCGCAATCAAAAGAAACCACTTGCACCTGTGTGCGAATCTCCAAAAAAAAATAGGCGCAATCAAAAGAAACCACTTGCACCTGTGTGCGAATCTACAATAAATAAAATCCTAGACACAATCAAATCAAACCACTTGCACCTGTGTGCGAAACTATAAACAACACACACCTGGGGGCAATCATGACAAACCACTTGCACCTGTGTGGGAATCTTAAAACAACACACACCTGGGCACATTCAAGTGAAACCACTTGCAACTGTGTGCAAATCTAAAAACAACACACACCTGGGCGGAATCAAATTCAACCAATTGCACCTGTGTGTGAATCTACAAAAACCTTGGCGCAATCAAGACAAACAACTTGCACCTGTGTTCGAAGCTTCAAAAAAATAGGCACAATCAAGACTAACCTCTTGCACCTGTGTGCGAATCTACAAAAACAAAAACAAAAAAAAAACCAAGGCGTAATCAAGAGACCAATTGCACTTGTGTGCGAATCTACAAAGAAGACACACCTGGCCGCAATCAAGACAAACCACTAGGACCTGTGTGCGAATCTAAAAAAAAAAAAAAACCTAGGCGCAATCAAGACAAACCACTTGCACCTGTGTGAGAATCTAAAAAAAAAAAATCCTAGGCGCAATCAAGACAAACCACTTGCACCTGTGTGAGAATCTAAAAAAAAAAAAATCCTAGGCGCAATCAAGACAAACCACTTGCACCTGTGTACAAATCTTCTAAAAAAACAACCAAGGCGTAATCAAGAGAAACCAATTGCACCTGTGTGCGAATCTACAAAGAACACACACCTGGGCGCAATCAAGACAAACCACTAGCACGTTTGTGCGAATCTAAAAAAAAAAAAACCTAGGCGCAATCAAGACAAACCACTTGCACCTGTGTGAGAATCTAAAAAAAAAAAATTCCTAGGCGCAATCAAGACAAACCACTAGCACCTTTGTGCGAATCTCCAAAAAAAAAATAGGCGCAATCAAAAGAAACCACTTGCACCTGTGTGAGAATCTAAAAAAAAAAATAGGCGCAATCAAAAGAAACCACTTGCACCTGTGTGCGAATCTACAATAAATAAAATCCTAGACGCAATCAAATCAAACCACTTGCACCTGTGTGCGAAACTATAACCAACACACACCTGGGGGCAATCATGACAAACCACTTGCACCTGTGTGGGAATCTGAAAACAACACACACCTGGGCAGAATCATATTCAACCAATTGCACCTGTGTGTGAATCTACAAAAAACAAAAACCTTGGCGCAATCAAGACAAACCACTTGCACCTGTGTTCGAAGCTTCAAAAAAAATAGGCACAATCAAGACAAACCACTAGCACCTGTGTGCGAATCTACAACAACAACAAAAAAAAACCAAGGCGCAATAAAGACAAACCACTTGCACCTGTGTACAAATCTTCAAGAAAAACAACCAAGGCGTAATCAAGAGAAACCAATTGCACCTGTGTGCGAATCTACAAAGAACACACACCTGGGCGCAATCAAGACAAACCACTAGCACCTGTGTGCGAATCTAAAAAAAAAAAACCTAGGCTCAATCAAGACAAACCACTTGCACCTGTGTGAGAATGTAAAAAATAAAATCCTAGGCGCAATCAAGACAAACCACTTGCACCTGTGTACAAATCTGCAAAAAAAAAACCCAAGGTGTGATCAAGAGAAACCAATTGCACCTGTGTGCGAATCTACAAAGAAGACACACCTGGGCGCAATCAAGACAAACCACTAGCACCTGTGTACGAATCTAAAAAAAAAAAAAACCTAGGCGCAATCAAGACAAACCACTTGCACCTGTGTGAGAATCTAAAAAAAAAAATTCCTAGGCGCAATCAAGACAAACCAATAGCACCTTTGTGCGAATCTCCAAAAAAAAAAAATAGGCGCAATCAAAAGAAACCACTTGCACCTGTGTGCGAATCTCCAAAAAAAAATAGGCGCAATCAAAAGAAACCACTTGCACCTGTGTGCGAATCTACAATAAATAAAATCCTAGACACAATCAAATCAAACCACTTGCACCTGTGTGCGAAACTATAACCAACACACACCTGGGGGCAATCATCACAAACCACTTGCACCTGTGTGGGAATCTTAAAACAACACACACCTGGGCACATTCAAGTGAAACCACTTGCAACTGTGTGCAAATCTAAAAACAACACACACCTGGGCGGAATCAAATTCAACCAATTGCACCTGTGTGTGAATCTACAAAAAACGTGGCGCAATCAAGACAAACAACTTGCACCTGTGTTCGAAGCTTCAAAAAAATAGGCACAATCAAGACTAACCTCTTGCACCTGTGTGCGAATCTACAAAAACAAAAACAAAAAAAACCAAGGCGTAATCAAGAGACCAATTGCACTTGTGTGCGAATCTACAAAGAAGACACACCTGGGCGCAATCAAGACAAACCACTAGCACCTGTGTACGAATCCAAAAAAAAAAAAAAAACCTAGGCGCAATCAAGACAAACCACTTGCACCTGTGTGAGAATCTAAAAAAAAAAATTCCTAGGCGCAATCAAGACAAACCACTAGCACCTTTGCGCGAATCTCCAAAAAAAAATAGGCGCAATCAAAAGAAACCACTTGCACCTGTGTGAGAATCTAAAAAAAAAATAGGCGCAATCAAAAGAAACCACTTGCACCTGTGTGCGAATCTACAATAAATAAAATCCTAGACGCAATCAAATCAAACCACTTGCACCTGTGTGCGAAACTATAACCAACACACACCTGGGGGCAATCATCACAAACCACTTGCACCTGTGTGGGAATCTTAAAACAACACACATCTGGGCACATTCAAGTGAAACCACTTGCAACTGTGTGCAAATCTAAAAACAACACACACCTGGGCGGAATCAAATTCAACCATTTGCACCTGTGTGTGAATCTACAAAAAACTTGGCGCAATCAAGACAAACAACTTGCACCTGTGTTCGAAGCTTCAAAAAAAATAGGCACAGTCAAGACTAACCTCTTGCACCTGTGTGCGAATCTACAACAACAAAAAAAAACCAAGGCGTAATCAAGAGAAACCAATTGCAATTGTGTGCGAATCTACAAAGAAGACACACCTGGGCGCAGTCAAGACAAACCACTAGCACCTGTGTGCGAATCTAAAAAAAAAAAAAACCTAGGCGCAATCAAGACAAACCACTTGCACCTGTGTGAGAATCAAAAAAAAAAAAAATCCTAGGCGCAATCAAGACAAACCACTTGCACCTGTGTGCGAATCTAAAAAAAAAAAAAGTAGGCGCAATAAAGACAAACCATTGCACCAGTGTGAGAATCTAAAAAAAAAAAAAATTCCTAGACGCAATCAAGATAAACCACTTGCATCTGTGTACAAATCTTCAAAAAAAAAAATCCAAGGTGCAATCAAGACAAACCACTTGCACCTGTGTCCGAACCAAAAAAAAAAAAAAAAAAACCTAGGCGCAATCCAGACAAACCACTTGCACCTGTGTGCGAATCTACAAAAAAAAAAAAATCCTAGGCACAATCAAGACAAACCCTAGCACCTGTGTGTGAATCTACAAAAAAAAACCTAGGCGCAATTAAAACAAACCAATTGCACCTATGTGCGAATCTACAAAAAATAAAATCCTAGGAGCAATCAAATCAAACTACTTGAACCTGTGTGCGAAACTATAAACAACACACACCTGGGGGCAATCATGACAAACCACTTGCACCTGTGTGGGAATCTGAAAACAACACACATCTGGGCACATTCAAGTGAAACCACTTGCAACTGTGTGCAAATCTAAAAACAACACACACCTGGGCCGAATCAAGATCAACCAATTGCACCTGTGTGTGAATCTACAAAAAACAAAAACCTAGGCGCAATCAAGACATACCGCTTGCCACTGTGTGCGAAGGTTCAAAAAAAAAGTAGGCACAATCATGACAAACCACTTGCAGCTGTGTGTGAATCTCCAAAAAAAAAAAAAAACTAGGCACAATCAAGACAAACCACTTGCACCTGTGTGCGAATCTACAACAACAACAAAAAAAACCCAAGGCGTAATCAAGAGAAACCAATTGCACTTGTGTGCGAATCTACAAAGAAGACACACCTGGGCACAATCAAGACAAACCACTAGCACCTGTGTGCGAATCTAAAAAAAAAAAAAAAAACCTAGGCGCAATAAAGACAAACCACTTGCACCTGTGTGAGAATCTAAAAAAAAAAAAATCCTAGGCGCAATCAAGACAAACCACTTGCACCTGTGTACAAATCTTCAAAAAAAAAAACAACCAAGGCGTAATCAAGAGAAACCAATTGCACCTGTGTGCGAATCTACAAAGAACACACACCTGGGCGCAATCAAGACAAACCACTAGCACCTGTGTGCGAATCTAAAAAAAAAAAACCTAGGCGCAATCAAGACAAACCACTTGCACCTGTGTGAGAATGTAAAAAATAAAATTCTAGGCGCAATCAAGACAAACCACTTGCACCTGTGTACAAATCTGCAAAAAAAAAAACCCAAGGTGTGATCAAGAGAAACCAATTGCACCTGTGTGCGAATCTACAAAGAAGACACACCTGGGCGCAATCAAGACAAACCACTAGCACCTGTGTACGAATCTAAAAAAAAAAAAAAACCTAGGCGCAATCAAGACAAACCACTTGCACCTGTGTGAGAATCTAAAAAAAAAAATTCCTAGGCGCAATCAAGACAAACCAATAGAACCTTTGTGCGAATCTCCAAAAAAAACAATAGGCGCAATCAAAAGAAACCACTTGCACCTGTGTGCGAATCTCCAAAAAAAAATAGGCGCAATCAAAAGAAACCACTTGCACCTGTGTGCGAATCTACAATAAATAAAATCCTAGACACAATCAAATCAAACCACTTGCACCTGTGTGCGAAACTATAACCAACACACACCTGGGGGCAATCATGACAAACCACTTGCACCTGTGTGGGAATCTTAAAACAACACACACCTGGGCACATTCAAGTGAAACCACTTGCAACTGTGTGCAAATCTAAAAACAACACACACCTGGGCGGAATTAAATTCAACCAATTGCACCTGTGTGTGAATCTACAAAAAACTTGGCGCAATCAAGACAAACAACTTGCACCTGTGTTCGAAGCTTCAAAAAAATAGGCACAATCAAGACTAACCTCTTGCACCTGTGTGCGAATCTACAAAAACAAAAACAAAAAAAAAACCAAGGCGTAATCAAGAGACCAATTGCACTTGTGTGCGAATCTACAAAGAAGACACACCTGGGCGCAATCAAGACAAACCACTAGCACCTGTGTGCGAATCTAAAAAAAAAAAAACCTAGGCGCAATCAAGACAAACCACTTGCACCTGTGTGAGAATCTAAAGAAAAAAAAATCCTAGGCGCAATCAAGACAAACCACTTGCACCTGTGTGAGAATCTAAAAAAAAAAAATCCTAGGCGCAATCAAGACAAACCACTTGCACCTGTGTACAAATCTTCTAAAAAAACAACCAAGGCGTAATCAAGAGAAACCAATTGCACCTGTGTGCGAATCTACAAAGAACACACACCTGGGCGCAATCAAGACAAACCACTAGCACCTTTGTGCGAATCTAAAAAAAAAAAAACCTAGGCGCAATCAAGACAAACCACTTGCACCTGTGTGAGAATCTAAAAAAAAAAAAATTCCTAAGCGCAATCAAGACAAACCACTAGCACCTTTGTGCGAATCTCCAAAAAAAAAAAATAGGCGCAATCAAAAGAAACCACTTGCACCTGTGTGAGAATCTAAAAAAAAAAATAGGCGCAATCAAAAGAAACCACTTGCACCTGTGTGCGAATCTACAATAAATAAAATCCTAGACGCAATCAAATCAAACCACTTGCACCTGTGTGCGAAACTATAACCAACACACACCTGGGGGCAATCATGACAAACCACTTGCACCTGTGTGGGAATCTTAAAACAACACACACCTGGGCACATTCAAGTGAAACCACTTGCACCTGTGTGGGAATCTGAAAACAACACACACCTGGGCAGAATCAAATTCAACCAATTGCACCTGTGTGTGAATCTACAAAAAACAAAAACCTTGGCGCAATCAAGACAAACCACTTGCACCTGTGTTCGAAGCTTCAAAAAAATAGGCACAATCAAGACAAACCACTAGCACCTGTGTGCGAATCTACAACAACAACAAAAAAAAACCAAGGCGCAATAAAGACAAACCACTTGCACCTGTGTGAGAATCTAAAAAAAAAAATCCTAGGCGCAATCAAGACAAACCACTTGCACCTGTGTACAAATCTTCAAGAAAAACAACCAAGGCGTAATCAAGAGAAACCAATTGCACCTGTGTGCGAATCTACAAAGAACACACACCTGGGCGCAATCAAGACAAACCACTAGCACCTGTGTGCGAATCTAAGAAAAAAAAACCTAGGCGCAATCAAGACAAACCACTTGCACCTGTGTGAGAATGTAAAAAATAAAATCCTAGGCGCAATCAAGACAAACCACTTGCACCTGTGTACAAATCTGCAAAAAAAAAACCCAAGGTGTGATCAAGAGAAACCAATTGCACCTGTGTGCGAATCTACAAAGAAGACACACCTGGGCGCAATCAAGACAAACCACTAGCACCTGTGTACGAATCTAAAAAAAAAAAAAAACCTAGGCGCAATCAAGACAAACCACTTGCACCTGTGTGAGAATCTAAAAAAAAAAATTCCTAGGCGCAATCAAGACAAACCAATAGCACCTTTGTGCGAATCTCCAAAAAAAAAAAAATAGGCGCAATCAAAAGAAACCACTTGCACCTGTGTGCAAATCTCCAAAAAAAAATAGGCGCAATCAAAAGAAACCACTTGCACCTGTGTGCGAATCTACAAAAAATAAAATCCTAGACACAATCAAATCAAACCACTTGCACCTGTGTGCGAAACTATAACCAACACACACCTGGGGGCAATCATCACAAACCACTTGCACCTGTGTGGGAATCTGAAAACAACACACATCTGGGCACATTCAAGTGAAACCACTTGCAACTGTGTGCAAATCTAAAAACAACACACACCTGGGCCGAATCAAGATCAACCAATTGCACCTGTGTGTGAATCTACAAAAAACAAAAACCTAGGCGCAATCAAGACATACCGCTTGCCACTGTGTGCGAAGGTTCAAAAAAAAAGTAGGCACAATCATGACAAACCACTTGCAGCTGTGTGTGAATCTCCAAAAAAAAAAAAAAACTAGGCACAATCAAGACAAACCACTTGCACCTGTGTGCGAATCTACAACAACAACAAAAAAAACCCAAGGCGTAATCAAGAGAAACCAATTGCACTTGTGTGCGAATCTACAAAGAAGACACACCTGGGCGCAATCAAGACAAACCACTAGCACCTGGGTGCGAATCTAAAAAAAAAAAAAAAACCTAGGCGCAATAAAGACAAACCACTTGCACCTGTGTGAGAATCTAAAAAAAAAAAATCCTAGGCGCAATCAAGACAAACCACTTGCACCTGTGTACAAATCTTCAAAAAAAAAAACAACCAAGGCGTAATCAAGAGAAACCAATTGCACTTGTGTGCGAATCTACAAAGAAGACACACCTGGGCGCAATCAAGACAAACCACTAGCACGTTTGTGCGAATCTAAAAAAAAAAAAACCTAGGCGCAATCAAGACAAACCACTTGCACCTGTGTGAGAATCTAAAAAAAAAAAATTCCTAGGCGCAATCAAGACAAACCACTAGCACCTTTGTGCGAATCTCCAAAAAAAAAATAGGCGCAATCAAAAGAAACCACTTGCACCTGTGTGAGAATCTAAAAAAAAAAATAGGCGCAATCAAAAGAAACCACTTGCACCTGTGTGCGAATCTACAATAAATAAAATCCTAGACGCAATCAAATCAAACCACTTGCACCTGTGTGCGAAACTATAACCAACACACACCTGGGGGCAATCATGACAAACCACTTGCACCTGTGTGGGAATCTGAAAACAACACACACCTGGGCAGAATCATATTCAACCAATTGCACCTGTGTGTGAATCTACAAAAAACAAAAACCTTGGCGCAATCAAGACAAACCACTTGCACCTGTGTTCGAAGCTTCAAAAAAAATAGGCACAATCAAGACAAACCACTAGCACCTGTGTGCGAATCTACAACAACAACAAAAAAAAACCAAGGCGCAATAAAGACAAACCACTTGCACCTGTGTGAGAATCTAAAAAAAAAAAATCCTAGGCGCAATCAAGACAAACCACTTGCACCTGTGTACAAATCTTCAAGAAAAACAACCAAGGCGTAATCAAGAGAAACCAATTGCACCTGTGTGCGAATCTACAAAGAACACACACCTGGGCGCAATCAAGACAAACCACTAGCACCTGTGTGCGAATCTAAAAAAAAAAAACCTAGGCTCAATCAAGACAAACCACTTGCACCTGTGTGAGAATGTAAAAAATAAAATCCTAGGCGCAATCAAGACAAACCACTTGCACCTGTGTACAAATCTGCAAAAAAAAAACCCAAGGTGTGATCAAGAGAAACCAATTGCACCTGTGTGCGAATCTACAAAGAAGACACACCTGGGCGCAATCAAGACAAACCACTAGCACCTGTGTACGAATCTACAAAAAAAAAAAACCTAGGCGCAATCAAGACAAACCACTTGCACCTGTGTGAGAATCTAAAAAAAAAAATTCCTAGGCGCAATCAAGACAAACCAATAGCACCTTTGTGCGAATCTCCAAAAAAAAAAAATAGGCGCAATCAAAAGAAACCACTTGCACCTGTGTGCGAATCTCCAAAAAAAAATAGGCGCAATCAAAAGAAACCACTTGCACCTGTGTGCGAATCTACAATAAATAAAATCCTAGACACAATCAAATCAAACCACTTGCACCTGTGTGCGAAACTATAACCAACACACACCTGGGGGCAATCATCACAAACCACTTGCACCTGTGTGGGAATCTTAAAACAACACACACCTGGGCACATTCAAGTGAAACCACTTGCAACTGTGTGCAAATCTAAAAACAACACACACCTGGGCGGAATCAAATTCAACCAATTGCACCTGTGTGTGAATCTACAAAAAACGTGGCGCAATCAAGACAAACAACTTGCACCTGTGTTCGAAGCTTCAAAAAAATAGGCACAATCAAGACTAACCTCTTGCACCTGTGTGCGAATCTACAAAAACAAAAAAAAAAAAACCAAGGCGTAATCAAGAGACCAATTGCACTTGTGTGCGAATCTACAAAGAAGACACACCTGGGCGCAATCAAGACAAACCACTAGCACCTGTGTACGAATCCAAAAAAAAAAAAAAAACCTAGGCGCAATCAAGACAAACCACTTGCACCTGTGTGAGAATCTAAAAAAAAAAATTCCTAGGCGCAATCAAGACAAACCACTAGCACCTTTGCGCGAATCTCCAAAAAAAAATAGGCGCAATCAAAAGAAACCACTTGCACCTGTGTGAGAATCTAAAAAAAAAATAGGCGCAATCAAAAGAAACCACTTGCACCTGTGTGCGAATCTACAATAAATAAAATCCTAGACGCAATCAAATCAAACCACTTGCACCTGTGTGCGAAACTATAACCAACACACACCTGGGGGCAATCATCACAAACCACTTGCACCTGTGTGGGAATCTTAAAACAACACACATCTGGGCACATTCAAGTGAAACCACTTGCAACTGTGTGCAAATCTAAAAACAACACACACCTGGGCGGAATCAAATTCAACCATTTGCACCTGTGTGTGAATCTACAAAAAACTTGGCGCAATCAAGACAAACAACTTGCACCTGTGTTCGAAGCTTCAAAAAAAATAGGCACAGTCAAGACTAACCTCTTGCACCTGTGTGCGAATCTACAACAACAAAAAAAAACCAAGGCGTAATCAAGAGAAACCAATTGCAATTGTGTGCGAATCTACAAAGAAGACACACCTGGGCGCAGTCAAGACAAACCACTAGCACCTGTGTGCGAATCTAAAAAAAAAAAAAACCTAGGCGCAATCAAGACAAACCACTTGCACCTGTGTGAGAATCAAAAAAAAAAAAATCCTAGGCGCAATCAAGACAAACCACTTGCACCTGTGTGCGAATCTAAAAAAAAAAAAAGTAGGCGCAATAAAGACAAACCATTGCACCAGTGTGAGAATCTAAAAAAAAAAAAAATTCCTAGACGCAATCAAGATAAACCACTTGCATCTGTGTACAAATCTTCAAAAAAAAAAATCCAAGGTGCAATCAAGACAAACCACTTGCACCTGTGTCCGAATCTAAAAAAAAAAAAAAAAACCTAGGCGCAATCCAGACAAACCACTTGCACCTGTGTGCGAATCTACAAAAAAAAAAAAATCCTAGGCACAATCAAGACAAACCCTAGCACCTGTGTGTGAATCTACAAAAAAAAACCTAGGCGCAATTAAAACAAACCAATTGCACCTATGTGCGAATCTACAAAAAATAAAATCCTAGGAGCAATCAAATCAAACTACTTGAACCTGTGTGCGAAACTATAAACAACACACACCTGGGGGCAATCATGACAAACCACTTGCACCTGTGTGGGAATCTGAAAACAACACACATCTGGGCACATTCAAGTGAAACCACTTGCAACTGTGTGCAAATCTAAAAACAACACACACCTGGGCCGAATCAAGATCAACCAATTGCACCTGTGTGTGAATCTACAAAAAACAAAAACCTAGGCGCAATCAAGACATACCGCTTGCCACTGTGTGCGAAGGTTCAAAAAAAAAGTAGGCACAATCATGACAAACCACTTGCAGCTGTGTGTGAATCTCCAAAAAAAAAAAAAAACTAGGCACAATCAAGACAAACCACTTGCACCTGTGTGCGAATCTACAACAACAACAAAAAAAAACCCAAGGCGTAATCAAGAGAAACCAATTGCACTTGTGTGCGAATCTACAAAGAAGACACACCTGGGCACAATCAAGACAAACCACTAGCACCTGTGTGCGAATCTAAAAAAAAAAAAAAAAACCTAGGCGCAATAAAGACAAACCACTTGCACCTGTGTGAGAATCTAAAAAAAAAAAAATCCTAGGCGCAATCAAGACAAACCACTTGCACCTGTGTACAAATCTTCAAAAAAAAAAACAACCAAGGCGTAATCAAGAGAAACCAATTGCACCTGTGTGCGAATCTACAAAGAACACACACCTGGGCGCAATCAAGACAAACCACTAGCACCTGTGTGCGAATCTAAAAAAAAAAAACCTAGGCGCAATCAAGACAAACCACTTGCACCTGTGTGAGAATGTAAAAAATAAAATTCTAGGCGCAATCAAGACAAACCACTTGCACCTGTGTACAAATCTGCAAAAAAAAAAACCCAAGGTGTGATCAAGAGAAACCAATTGCACCTGTGTGCGAATCTACAAAGAAGACACACCTGGGCGCAATCAAGACAAACCACTAGCACCTGTGTACGAATCTAAAAAAAAAAAAAAACCTAGGCGCAATCAAGACAAACCACTTGCACCTGTGTGAGAATCTAAAAAAAAAAATTCCTAGGCGCAATCAAGACAAACCAATAGAACCTTTGTGCGAATCTCCAAAAAAAACAATAGGCGCAATCAAAAGAAACCACTTGCACCTGTGTGCGAATCTCCAAAAAAAAATAGGCGCAATCAAAAGAAACCACTTGCACCTGTGTGCGAATCTACAATAAATAAAATCCTAGACACAATCAAATCAAACCACTTGCACCTGTGTGCGAAACTATAACCAACACACACCTGGGGGCAATCATGACAAACCACTTGCACCTGTGTGGGAATCTTAAAACAACACACACCTGGGCACATTCAAGTGAAACCACTTGCAACTGTGTGCAAATCTAAAAACAACACACACCTGGGCGGAATTAAATTCAACCAATTGCACCTGTGTGTGAATCTACAAAAAACTTGGCGCAATCAAGACAAACAACTTGCACCTGTGTTCGAAGCTTCAAAAAAATAGGCACAATCAAGACTAACCTCTTGCACCTGTGTGCGAATCTACAAAAACAAAAACAAAAAAAAAAACCAAGGCGTAATCAAGAGACCAATTGCACTTGTGTGCGAATCTACAAAGAAGACACACCTGGGCGCAATCAAGACAAACCACTAGCACCTGTGTGCGAATCTAAAAAAAAAAAAACCTAGGCGCAATCAAGACAAACCACTTGCACCTGTGTGAGAATCTAAAAAAAAAAAAATCCTAGGCGCAATCAAGACAAACCACTTGCACCTGTGTGAGAATCTAAAAAAAAAAAATCCTAGGCGCAATCAAGACAAACCACTTGCACCTGTGTACAAATCTTCTAAAAAAACAACCAAGGCGTAATCAAGAGAAACCAATTGCACCTGTGTGCGAATCTACAAAGAACACACACCTGGGCGCAATCAAGACAAACCACTAGCACCTTTGTGCGAATCTAAAAAAAAAAAAACCTAGGCGCAATCAAGACAAACCACTTGCACCTGTGTGAGAATCTAAAAAAAAAAAAATTCCTAAGCGCAATCAAGACAAACCACTAGCACCTTTGTGCGAATCTCCAAAAAAAAAAAATAGGCGCAATCAAAAGAAACCACTTGCACCTGTGTGAGAATCTAAAAAAAAAAATAGGCGCAATCAAAAGAAACCACTTGCACCTGTGTGCGAATCTACAATAAATAAAATCCTAGACGCAATCAAATCAAACCACTTGCACCTGTGTGCGAAACTATAACCAACACACACCTGGGGGCAATCATGACAAACCACTTGCACCTGTGTGGGAATCTTAAAACAACACACACCTGGGCACATTCAAGTGAAACCACTTGCACCTGTGTGGGAATCTGAAAACAACACACACCTGGGCAGAATCAAATTCAACCAATTGCACCTGTGTGTGAATCTACAAAAAACAAAAACCTTGGCGCAATCAAGACAAACCACTTGCACCTGTGTTCGAAGCTTCAAAAAAATAGGCACAATCAAGACAAACCACTAGCACCTGTGTGCGAATCTACAACAACAACAAAAAAAAAACCAAGGCGCAATAAAGACAAACCACTTGCACCTGTGTGAGAATCTAAAAAAAAAAATCCTAGGCGCAATCAAGACAAACCACTTGCACCTGTGTACAAATCTTCAAGAAAAACAACCAAGGCGTAATCAAGAGAAACCAATTGCACCTGTGTGCGAATCTACAAAGAACACACACCTGGGCGCAATCAAGACAAACCACTAGCACCTGTGTGCGAATCTAAGAAAAAAAAACCTAGGCGCAATCAAGACAAACCACTTGCACCTGTGTGAGAATGTAAAAAATAAAATCCTAGGCGCAATCAAGACAAACCACTTGCACCTGTGTACAAATCTGCAAAAAAAAAACCCAAGGTGTGATCAAGAGAAACCAATTGCACCTGTGTGCGAATCTACAAAGAAGACACACCTGGGCGCAATCAAGACAAACCACTAGCACCTGTGTACGAATCTAAAAAAAAAAAAAAACCTAGGCGCAATCAAGACAAACCACTTGCACCTGTGTGAGAGTCTAAAAAAAAAAATTCCTAGGCGCAATCAAGACAAACCAATAGCACCTTTGTGCGAATCTCCAAAAAAAAAAAAATAGGCGCAATCAAAAGAAACCACTTGCACCTGTGTGCAAATCTCCAAAAAAAAATAGGCGCAATCAAAAGAAACCACTTGCACCTGTGTGCGAATCTACAAAAAATAAAATCCTAGACACAATCAAATCAAACCACTTGCACCTGTGTGCGAAACTATAACCAACACACACCTGGGGGCAATCATCACAAACCACTTGCACCTGTGTGGGAATCTGAAAACAACACACATCTGGGCACATTCAAGTGAAACCACTTGCAACTGTGTGCAAATCTAAAAACAACACACACCTGGGCCGAATCAAGATCAACCAATTGCACCTGTGTGTGAATCTACAAAAAACAAAAACCTAGGCGCAATCAAGACATACCACTTGCCACTGTGTGCGAAGGTTCAAAAAAAAAGTAGGCACAATCATGACAAACCACTTGCAGCTGTGTGCGAATCTCCAAAAAAAAAAAAAAACTAGGCACAATCAAGACAAACCACTTGCACCTGTGTGCGAATCTACAACAACAACAAAAAAAACCCAAGGCGTAATCAAGAGAAACCAATTGCACTTGTGTGCGAATCTACAAAGAAGACACACCTGGGCGCAATCAAGACAAACCACTAGCACCTGGGTGCGAATCTAAAAAAAAAAAAAAAACCTAGGCGCAATAAAGACAAACCACTTGCACCTGTGTGAGAATCTAAAAAAAAAAAATCCTAGGCGCAATCAAGACAAACCACTTGCACCTGTGTACAAATCTTCAAAAAAAAAAACAACCAAGGCGTAATCAAGAGAAACCAATTGCACTTGTGTGCGAATCTACAAAGAAGACACACCTGGGCGCAATCAAGACAAACCACTAGCACCTGTGTGCGAATCTAAAAAAAAAAAAAACCTAGGCGCAATCAAGACAAACCACTTGCACCTGTGTGAGAATCTAAAAAAAAAAATCCTAGGCGCAATCAAGACAAACCACTTGCACCTGTGTGAGAATCTAAAAAAAAAAAATCCTAGGCGCAATCAAGACAAACCACTTGCACCTGTGTACAAATCTTCTAAAAAAACAACCAAGGCGTAATCAAGAGAAACCAATTGCACCTGTGTGCGAATCTACAAAGAAGACACACCTGGGCGCAATCAAGACAAACCACTAGCACCTGTGTACGAATCTAAAAAAAAAAAAAACCTAGGCGCAATCAAGACAAACCACTTGCACCTGTGTGAGAATCTAAAAAAAAAAATTCCTAGGCGCAATCAAGACAAACCAATAGAACCTTTGTGCGAATCTCCAAAAAAAACAATAGGCGCAATCAAAAGAAACCACTTGCACCTGTGTGCGAATCTCCAAAAAAAAATAGGCGCAATCAAAAGAAACCACTTGCACCTGTGTGCGAATCTACAATAAATAAAATCCTAGACACAATCAAATCAAACCACTTGCACCTGTGTGCGAAACTATAACCAACACACACCTGGGGGCAATCATGACAAACCACTTGCACCTGTGTGGGAATCTTAAAACAACACACACCTGGGCACATTCAAGTGAAACCACTTGCAACTGTGTGCAAATCTAAAAACAACACACACCTGGGCGGAATTAAATTCAACCAATTGCACCTGTGTGTGAATCTACAAAAAACTTGGCGCAATCAAGACAAACAACTTGCACCTGTGTTCGAAGCTTCAAAAAAATAGGCACAATCAAGACTAACCTCTTGCACCTGTGTGCGAATCTACAAAAACAAAAAAAAAACCAAGGCGTAATCAAGAGACCAATTGCACTTGTGTGCGAATCTACAAAGAAGACACACCTGGGCGCAATCAAGACAAACCACTAGCACCTGTGTGCGAATCTAAAAAAAAAAAAAACCTAGGCGCAATCAAGACAAACCACTTGCACCTGTGTGAGAATCTAAAAAAAAAAAATCCTAGGCGCAATCAAGACAAACCACTTGCACCTGTGTGAGAATCTAAAAAAAAAAAATCCTAGGCGCAATCAAGACAAACCACTTGCACCTGTGTACAAATCTTCTAAAAAAACAACCAAGGCGTAATCAAGAGAAACCAATTGCACCTGTGTGCGAATCTACAAAGAAGACACACCTGGGCGCAATCAAGACAAACCACTAGCACCTGTGTACGAATCTAAAAAAAAAAAAAACCTAGGCGCAATCAAGACAAACCACTTGCACCTGTGTGAGAATCTAAAAAAAAAAAATTCCTAGGCGCAATCAAGACAAACCAATAGAACCTTTGTGCGAATCTCCAAAAAAAAACAATAGGCGCAATCAAAAGAAACCACTTGCACCTGTGTGAGAATCTAAAAAAAAAAATAGGCGCAATCAAAAGAAACCACTTGCACCTGTGTGCGAATCTACAATAAATAAAATCCTAGACGCAATCAAATCAAACCACTTGCACCTGTGTGCGAAACTATAACCAACACACACCTGGGGGCAATCATGACAAACCACTTGCACCTGTGTGGGAATCTTAAAACAACACACACCTGGGCACATTCAAGTGAAACCACTTGCACCTGTGTGGGAATCTGAAAACAACACACACCTGGGCAGAATCAAATTCAACCAATTGCACCTGTGTGTGAATCTACAAAAAACAAAAACCTTGGCGCAATCAAGACAAACCACTTGCACCTGTGTTCGAAGCTTCAAAAAAAATAGGCACAATCAAGACAAACCACTAGCACCTGTGTGCGAATCTACAACAACAACAACAAAAAAACCAAGGCGCAATAAAGACAAACCACTTGCACCTGTGTGAGAATCTAAAAAAAAAAAATCCTAGGCGCAATCAAGACAAACCACTTGCACCTGTGTACAAATCTTCAAGAAAAACAACCAAGGCGTAATCAAGAGAAACCAATTGCACCTGTGTGCGAATCTACAAAGAACACACACCTGGGCGCAATCAAGACAAACCACTAGCACCTGTGTGCGAATCTAAAAAAAAAAACCTAGGCGCAATCAAGACAAACCACTTGCACCTGTGTGAGAATGTAAAAAATAAAATCCTAGGCGCAATCAAGACAAACCACTTGCACCTGTGTACAAATCTGCAAAAAAAAAACCCAAGGTGTGATCAAGAGAAACCAATTGCACCTGTGTGCGAATCTACAAAGAAGACACACCTGGGCGCAATCAAGACAAACCACTAGCACCTGTGTACGAATCTAAAAAAAAAAAAAACCTAGGCGCAATCAAGACAAACCACTTGCACCTGTGTGAGAATCTAAAAAAAAAAATTCCTAGGCGCAATCAAGACAAACCAATAGCACCTTTGTGCGAATCTCCAAAAAAAAAAAATAGGCGCAATCAAAAGAAACCACTTGCACCTGTGTGCGAATCTCCAAAAAAAAAATAGGCTCAATCAAAATAAACCACTTGCACCTGTGTGCGAATCTACAATAAATAAAATCCTAGACACAATCAAATCAAACCACTTGCACCTGTGTGCGAAACTATAACCAACACACACCTGGGGGCAATCATCACAAACCACTTGCACCTGTGTGGGAATCTTAAAACAACACACACCTGGGCACATTCAAGTGAAACCACTTGCAACTGTGTGCAAATCTAAAAACAACACACACCTGGGCGGAATCAAATTCAACCAATTGCACCTGTGTGTGAATCTACAAAAAACGTGGCGCAATCAAGACAAACAACTTGCACCTGTGTTCGAAGCTTCAAAAAAATAGGCACAGTCAAGACTAACCTCTTGCACCTGTGTGCGAATCTACAAAAACAAAAAAAAAAAAACCAAGGCGTAATCAAGAGACCAATTGCACTTGTGTGTGAATCTACAAAGAAGACACACCTGGGCGCAATCAAGACAAACCACTAGCACCTGTGTGCGAATCTAAAAAAAAAAAAAAAAACCTAGGCGCAATCAAGACAAACCACTTGCACCTGTGTGAGAATCTAAAAAAAAAATTCCTAGGCGAAATCAAGACAAACCACTAGCACCTTTGTGCGAATCTCCAAAAAAAAATAGGCGCAATCAAAAGAAACCACTTGCACCTGTGTGAGAATCTAAAAAAAAAATAGGCGCAATCAAAAGAAACCACTTGCACCTGTGTGCGAATCTACAATAAATAAAATCCTAGACGCAATCAAATCAAACCACTTGCACCTGTGTGCGAAACTATAACCAACACACACCTGGGGGCAATCATCACAAACCACTTGCACCTGTGTGGGAATCTTAAAACAACACACACCTGGGCACATTCAAGTGAAACCACTTGCAACTGTGTGCAAATCTAAAAACAACACACACCTGGGCGGAATCAAATTCAACCATTTGCACCTGTGTGTGAATCTACAAAAAACTTGGCGCATTCAAGACAAACAACTTGCACCTGTGTTCGAAGCTTCAAAAAAAATAGGCACAGTCAAGACTAACCTCTTGCACCTGTGTGCGAATCTACAACAACAAAAAAAAACCAAGGCGTAATCAAGAGAAACCAATTGCACTTGTGTGCGAATCTACAAAGAAGACACACCTGGGCGCAGTCAAGACAAACCACTAGCACCTGTGTGCGAATCTAAAAAAAAAAAAAAACCTAGGCGCAATCAAGACAAACCACTTGCACCTGTGTGAGAATCTAAAAAAAAAAAAATCCTAGGCGCAATCAAGACAAACCACTTGCACCTGTGTGCGAATCTAAAAAAAAAAAAAAGTAGGCGCAATAAAGACAAACCATTGCACCAGTGTGAGAATCTAAAAAAAAAAAAATTCCTAGACGCAATCAAGATAAACCACTTGCATCTGTGTACAAATCTTCAAAAAAAAAATCCAAGGTGCAATCAAGACAAACCACTTGCACCTGTGTCCGAATCTAAAAAAAAAAAAAAAAACCTAGGCGCAATCCAGACAAACCACTTGCACCTGTGTGCGAATCTACAAAAAAAAAGAAATCCTAGGCACAATCAAGACAAACCCTAGCACCTGTGTGTGAATCTACAAAAAAAAACCTAGGCGCAATTAAAACAAACCAATTGCACCTATGTGCGAATCTACAAAAAATAAAATCCTAGGAGCAATCAAATCAAACTACTTGAACCTGTGTGCGAAACTATAAACAACACACACCTGGGGGCAATCATGACAAACCACTTGCACCTGTGTGGGAATCTGAAAACAACACACATCTGGGCACATTCAAGTGAAACCACTTGCAACTGTGTGCAAATCTAAAAACAACACACACCTGGGCCGAATCAAGATCAACCAATTGCACCTGTGTGTGAATCTACAAAAAACAAAAACCTAGGCGCAATCAAGACATACCGCTTGCCACTGTGTGCGAAGGTTCAAAAAAAAAGTAGGCACAATCATGACAAACCACTTGCAGCTGTGTGCGAATCTCCAAAAAAAAAAAAAAAACTAGGCACAATCAAGACAAACCACTTGCACCTGTGTGCGAATCTACAACAACAACAAAAAAAACCCAAGGCGTAATCAAGAGAAACCAATTGCACTTGTGTGCGAATCTACAAAGAAGACACACCTGGGCGCAATCAAGACAAACCACTAGCACCTGTGTGCGAATCTAAAAAAAAAAAAAAAAACCTAGGCGCAATAAAGACAAACCACTTGCACCTGTGTGAGAATCTAAAAAAAAAAAATCCTAGGCGCAATCAAGACAAACCACTTGCACCTGTGTACAAATCTTCAAAAAAAAAAACAACCAAGGCGTAATCAAGAGAAACCAATTGCACCTGTGTGCGAATCTACAAAGAACACACACCTGGGCGCAATCAAGACAAACCACTAGCACCTGTGTGCGAATCTAAAAAAAAAAAACCTAGGCGCAATCAAGACAAACCACATGCACCTGTGTGAGAATGTAAAAAATAAAATTCTAGGCGCAATCAAGACAAACCACTTGCACCTGTGTACAAATCTCCGAAAAAAAAAACCCAAGGTGTGATCAAGAGAAACCAATTGCACCTGTGTGCGAATCTACAAAGAAGACACACCTGGGCGCAATCAAGACAAACCACTAGCACCTGTGTACGAATCTAAAAAAAAAAAAAACCTAGGCGCAATCAAGACAAACCACTTGCACCTGTGTGAGAATCTAAAAAAAAAAATTCCTAGGCGCAATCAAGACAAACCAATAGAACCTTTGTGCGAATCTCCAAAAAAAACAATAGGCGCAATCAAAAGAAACCACTTGCACCTGTGTGCGAATCTCCAAAAAAAAATAGGCGCAATCAAAAGAAACCACTTGCACCTGTGTGCGAATCTACAATAAATAAAATCCTAGACACAATCAAATCAAACCACTTGCACCTGTGTGCGAAACTATAACCAACACACACCTGGGGGCAATCATCACAAACCACTTGCACCTGTGTGGGAATCTTAAAACAACACACACCTGGGCACATTCAAGTGAAACCACATGCAACTGTGTGCAAATCTAAAAACAACACACATCTGGGCGGAATTAAATTCAACCAATTGCACCTGTGTGTGAATCTACAAAAAACTTGGCGCAATCAAGACAAACAACTTGCACCTGTGTTCGAAGCTTCAAAAAAATAGGCACAATCAAGACTAACCTCTTGCACCTGTGTGCGAATCTACAAAAACAAACAAAAAAAAAAACCAAGGCGTAATCAAGAGACCAATTGCACTTGTGTGCGAATCTACAAAGAAGACACACCTGGGCGCAATCAAGACAAACCACTAGCACCTGTGTGCGAATCTAAAAAAAAAAAAAAACCTAGGCGCAATCAAGACAAACCACTTGCACCTGTGTGAGAATCTAAAAAAAAAAAAATCCTAGGCGCAATCAAGACAAACCACTTGCACCTGTGTGAGAATCTAAAAAAAAAAATCCTAGGCGCAATCAAGACAAACCACTTGCACCTGTGTACAAATCTTCAAGAAAAACAACCAAGGCGTAATCAAGAGAAACCAATTGCACCTGTGTGCGAATCTACAAAGAACACACACCTGGGCGCAATCAAGACAAACCACTAGCACCTGTGTGCGAATCTAAGAAAAAAAAACCTAGGCGCAATCAAGACAAACCACTTGCACCTGTGTGAGAATGTAAAAAATAAAATCCTAGGCGCAATCAAGACAAACCACTTGCACCTGTGTACAAATCTGCAAAAAAAAAACCCAAGGTGTGATCAAGAGAAACCAATTGCACCTGTGTGCAAATCTACAAAGAAGACACACCTGGGCGCAATCAAGACAAACCACTAGCACCTGTGTACGAATCTAAAAAAAAAAAAAACCTAGGCGCAATCAAGACAAACCACTTGCACCTGTGTGAGAATCTAAAAAAAAAAATTCCTAGGCGCAATCAAGACAAACCAATAGCACCTTTGTGCGAATCTCCAAAAAAAAAAAATAGGCGCAATCAAAAGAAACCACTTGCACCTGTGTGCGAATCTCCAAAAAAAAATAGGCGCAATCAAAAGAAACCACTTGCACCTGTGTGCGAATCTACAATAAATAAAATCCTAGACACAATCAAATCAAACCACTTGCACCTGTGTGCGAAACTATAACCAACACACACCTGGGGGCAATCATCACAAACCACTTGCACCTGTGTGGGAATCTAAAAACAACACACACCTGGGCACATTCAAGTGAAACCACTTGCAACTGTGTGCAAATATAAAAACAACACACACCTGGGCGGAATCAAATTCAACCAATTGCACCTGTGTGTGAATCTACAAAAAACGTGGCGCAATCAAGACAAACAACTTGCACCTGTGTTCGAAGCTTCAAAAAAATAGGCACAATCAAGACTAACCTCTTGCACCTGTGTGCGAATCTACAAAAACAAAAAAAAAAAAACCAAGGCGTAATCAAGAGACCAATTGCACTTGTGTGCGAATCTACAAAGAAGACACACCTGGGCGCAATCAAGACAAACCACTAGCACCTGTGTGCGAATCTAAAAAAAAAAAAAAAAACCTAGGCGCAATCAAGACAAACCACTTGCACCTGTGTGAGAATCTAAAAAAAAAAATTCCTAGGCGCAATCAAGACAAACCACTAGCACCTTTGTGCGAATCTCCAAAAAAAAATAGGCGCAATCAAAAGAAACCACTTGCACCTGTGTGAGAATCTAAAAAAAAAATAGGCGCAATCAAAAGAAACCACTTGCACCTGTGTGCGAATCTACAATAAATAAAATCCTAGACGCAATCAAATCAAACCACTTGCACCTGTGTGCGAAACTATAACCAACACACACCTGGGGGCAATCATCACAAACCACTTGCACCTGTGTGGGAATCTTAAAACAACACACACCTGGGCACATTCAAGTGAAACCACTTGCAACTGTGTGCAAATCTAAAAACAACACACACCTGGGCGGAATCAAATTCAACCATTTGCACCTGTGTGTGAATCTACAAAAAACTTGGCGCAATCAAGACAAACAACTTGCACCTGTGTTCGAAGCTTCAAAAAAAATAGGCACAGTCAAGACTAACCTCTTGCACCTGTGTGCGAATCTACAACAACAAAAAAAAACCAAGGCGTAATCAAGAGAAACCAATTGCACTTGTGTGCGAATCTACAAAGAAGACACACCTGGGCGCAGTCAAGACAAACCACTAGCACCTGTGTGCGAATCTAAAAAAAAAAAAAACCTAGGAGCAATCAAGACAAACCACTTGCACCTGTGTGAGAATCAAAAAAAAAAAAATTCTAGGCGCAATCAAGACAAACCACTTGCACCTGTGTGCGAATCTAAAAAAAAAAAAAGTAGGCGCAATAAAGACAAACCATTGCACCAGTGTGAGAATCTAAAAAAAAAAAAATTCCTAGACGCAATCAAGATAAACCACTTGCATCTGTGTACAAATCTTCAAAAAAAAAAATCCAAGGTGCAATCAAGACAAACCACTTGCACCTGTGTCCGAATCTAAAAAAAAAAAAAAAAACCTAGGCGCAATCCAGACAAACCACTTGCACCTGTGTGCGAATCTACAAAAAAAAGAAATCCTAGGCACAATCAAGACAAACCCTAGCACCTGTGTGTGAATCTACAAAAAAAAAACCTAGGCGCAATTAAAACAAACCAATTGCACCTATGTGCGAATCTACAAAAAATAAAATCCTAGGAGCAATCAAATCAAACTACTTGAACCTGTGTGCGAAACTATAAACAACACACACCTGGGGGCAATCATGACAAACCACTTGCACCTGTGTGGGAATCTGAAAACAACACACATCTGGGCACATTCAAGTGAAACCACTTGCAACTGTGTGCAAATCTAAAAACAACACACACCTGGGCCGAATCAAGATCAACCAATTGCACCTGTGTGTGAATCTACAAAAAACAAAAACCTAGGCGCAATCAAGACATACCGCTTGCCACTGTGTGCGAAGGTTCAAAAAAAAAGTAGGCACAATCATGACAAACCACTTGCAGCTGTGTGCGAATCTCCAAAAAAAAAAAAAAAACTAGGCACAATCAAGACAAACCACTTGCACCTGTGTGCGAATCTACAACAACAACAAAAAAAACCCAAGGCGTAATCAAGAGAAACCAATAGCAATTGTGTGCGAATCTACAAAGAAGACACACCTGGGCGCAATCAAGACAAACCACTAGCACCTGGGTGCGAATCTAAAAAAAAAAAAAAACCTAGGCGCAATAAAGACAAACCACTTGCACCTGTGTGAGAATCTAAAAAAAAAAAAATCCTAGGCGCAATCAAGACAAACCACTTGCACCTGTGTACAAATCTTCAAAAAAAAAAACAACCAAGGCGTAATCAACAGAAACCAATTGCACCTGTGTGCGAATCTACAAAGAACACACACCTGGGCGCAATCAAGACAAACCACTAGCACCTGTGTGCGAATCTAAAAAAAAAAAACCTAGGCGCAATCAAGACAAACCACTTGCACCTGTGTGAGAATGTAAAAAATAAAATTCTAGGCGCAATCAAGACAAACCACTTGCACCTGTGTACAAATCTGCAAAAAAAAAAACCCAAGGTGTGATCAAGAGAAACCAATTGCACCTGTGTGCGAATCTACAAAGAAGACACACCTGGGCGCAATCAAGACAAACCACTAGCACCTGTGTACGAATCTAAAAAAAAAAAAAACCTAGGCGCAATCAAGACAAACCACTTGCACCTGTGTGAGAATCTAAAAAAAAAAATTCCTAGGCGCAATCAAGACAAACCAATAGAACCTTTGTGCGAATCTCCAAAAAAAACAATAGGCGCAATCAAAAGAAACCACTTGCACCTGTGTGCGAATCTCCAAAAAAAAATAGGCGCAATCAAAAGAAACCACTTGCACCTGTGTGCGAATCTACAATAAATAAAATCCTAGACACAATCAAATCAAACCACTTGCACCTGTGTGCGAAACTATAACCAACACACACCTGGGGGCAATCATGACAAACCACTTGCACCTGTGTGGGAATCTTAAAACAACACACACCTGGGCACATTCAAGTGAAACCACTTGCAACTGTGTGCAAATCTAAAAACAACACACACCTGGGCGGAATTAAATTCAACCAATTGCACCTGTGTGTGAATCTACAAAAAACTTGGCGCAATCAAGACAAACAACTTGCACCTGTGTTCGAAGCTTCAAAAAAATAGGCACAATCAAGACTAACCTCTTGCACCTGTGTGCGAATCTACAAAAACAAACAAAAAAAAAAAACAAGGCGTAATCAAGAGACCAATTGCACTTGTGTGCGAATCTACAAAGAAGACACACCTGGGCGCAATCAAGACAAACCACTAGCACCTGTGTGCGAATCTAAAAAAAAAAAAAACCTAGGCGCAATCAAGACAAACCACTTGCACCTGTGTGAGAATCTAAAAAAAAAAAAATCCTAGGCGCAATCAAGACAAACCACTTGCACCTGTGTGAGAATCTAAAAAAAAAAAATCCTAGGCGCAATCAAGACAAACCACTTGCACCTGTGTACAAATCTTCAAGAAAAACAACCAAGGCGTAATCAAGAGAAACCAATTGCACCTGTGTACGAATCTACAAAGAACACACACCTGGGCGCAATCAAGACAAACCACTAGCACCTGTGTGCGAATCTAAGAAAAAAAAACCTAGGCGCAATCAAGACAAACCACTTGCACCTGTGTGAGAATGTAAAAAATAAAATCCTAGGCGCAATCAAGACAAACCACTTGCACCTGTGTACAAATCTGCAAAAAAAAAACCCAAGGTGTGATCAAGAGAAACCAATTGCACCTGTGTGCAAATCTACAAAGAAGACACACCTGGGCGCAATCAAGACAAACCACTAGCACCTGTGTACGAATCTAAAAAAAAAAAAAACCTAGGTGCAATCAAGACAAACCACTTGCACCTGTGTGAGAATCTAAAAAAAAAAATTCCTAGGCGCAATCAAGACAAACCAATAGCACCTTTGTGCGAATCTCCAAAAAAAAAAAAATAGGCGCAATCAAAAGAAACCACTTGCACCTGTGTGCGAATCTCCAAAAAAAAATAGGCGCAATCAAAAGAAACCACTTGCACCTGTGTGCGAATCTACAATAAATAAAATCCTAGACACAATCAAATCAAACCACTTGCACCTGTGTGCGAAACTATAACCAACACACACCTGGGGGCAATCATCACAAACCACTTGCACCTGTGTGGGAATCTTAAAACAACACACACCTGGGCACATTCAAGTGAAACCACTTGCAACTGTGTGCAAATATAAAAACAACACACACCTGGGCGGAATCAAATTCAACCAATTGCACCTGTGTGTGAATCTACAAAAAACGTGGCGCAATCAAGACAAACAACTTGCACCTGTGTTCGAAGCTTCAAAAAAATAGGCACAATCAAGACTAACCTCTTGCACCTGTGTGCGAATCTACAAAAACAAAAAAAAAAAAACCAAGGCGTAATCAAGAGACCAATTGCACTTGTGTGCGAATCTACAAAGAAGACACACCTGGGCGCAATCAAGACAAACCACTAGCACCTGTGTGCGAATCAAAAAAAAAAAAAAAAACCTAGGCGCAATCAAGACAAACCACTTGCACCTGTGTGAGAATCTAAAAAAAAAAATTCCTAGGCGCAATCAAGACAAACCACTAGCACCTTTGTGCGAATCTCCAAAAAAAAATAGGCGCAATCAAAAGAAACCACTTGCACCTGTGTGAGAATCTAAAAAAAAAATAGGCGCAATCAAAAGAAACCACTTGCACCTGTGTGCGAATCTACAATAAATAAAATCCTAGACGCAATCAAATCAAACCACTTGCACCTGTGTGCGAAACTATAACCAACACACACCTGGGGGCAATCATCACAAACCACTTGCACCTGTGTGGGAATCTTAAAACAACACACACCTGGGCACATTCAAGTGAAACCACTTGCAACTGTGTGCAAATCTAAAAACAACACACACCTGGGCGGAATCAAATTCAACCATTTGCACCTGTGTGTGAATCTACAAAAAACTTGGCGCAATCAAGACAAACAACTTGCACCTGTGTTCGAAGCTTCAAAAAAAATAGGCACAGTCAAGACTAACCTCTTGCACCTGTGTGCGAATCTACAACAACAAAAAAAAACCAAGGCGTAATCAAGAGAAACCAATTGCACTTGTGTGCGAATCTACAAAGAAGACACACCTGGGCGCAGTCAAGACAAACCACTAGCACCTGTGTGCGAATCTAAAAAAAAAAAAAACCTAGGCGCAATCAAGACAAACCACTTGCACCTGTGTGAGAATCAAAAAAAAAAAATCCTAGGCGCAATCAAGACAAACCACTTGCACCTGTGTGCGAATCTAAAAAAAAAAAAGTAGGCGCAATAAAGACAAACCATTGCACCAGTGTGAGAATCTAAAAAAAAAAAAATTCCTAGACGCAATCAAGATAAACCACTTGCATCTGTGTACAAATCTTCAAAAAAAAAATCCAAGGTGCAATCAAGACAAACCACTTGCACCTGTGTCCGAATCTAAAAAAAAAAAAAAAAAACCTAGGCGCAATCCAGACAAACCACTTGCACCTGTGTGCGAATCTACAAAAAAAAAAAAAATCCTAGGCACAATCAAGACAAACCCTAGCACCTGTGTGTGAATCTACAAAAAAAAACCTAGGCGCAATTAAAACAAACCAATTGCACCTATGTGCGAATCTACAAAAAATAAAATCCTAGGAGCAATCAAATCAAACTACTTGAACCTGTGTGCGAAACTATAAACAACACACACCTGGGGGCAATCATGACAAACCACTTGCACCTGTGTGGGAATCTGAAAACAACACACATCTGGGCACATTCAAGTGAAACCACTTGCAACTGTGTGCAAATCTAAAAACAACACACACCTGGGCCGAATCAAGATCAACCAATTGCACCTGTGTGTGAATCTACAAAAAACAAAAACCTAGGCGCAATCAAGACATACCGCTTGCCACTGTGTGCGAAGGTTCAAAAAAAAAGTAGGCACAATCATGACAAACCACTTGCAGCTGTGTGCGAATCTCCAAAAAAAAAAAAAAAAAACTAGGCACAATCAAGACAAACCACTTGCACCTGTGTGCGAATCTACAACAACAACAAAAAAAACCCAAGGCGTAATCAAGAGAAACCAATTGCACTTGTGTGCGAATCTACAAAGAAGACACACCTGGGCGCAATCAAGACAAACCACTAGCACCTGTGTGCGAATCTAAAAAAAAAAAAAAAACCTAGGCGCAATAAAGACAAACCACTTGCACCTGTGTGAGAATCTAAAAAAAAAAAAATCCTAGTCGCAATCAAGACAAACCACTTGCACCTGTGTACAAATCTTCAAAAAAAAAAACAACCAAGGCGTAATCAAGAGAAACCAATTGCACCTGTGTGCGAATCTACAAAGAACACACACCTGGGCGCAATCAAGACAAACCACTAGCACCTGTGTGCGAATCTAAAAAAAAAAAACCTAGGCGCAATCAAGACAAACCACTTGCACCTGTGTGAGAATGTAAAAAATAAAATTCTAGGCGCAATCAAGACAAACCACTTGCACCTGTGTACAAATCTGCAAAAAAAAAAACCCAAGGTGTGATCAAGAGAAACCAATTGCACCTGTGTGCGAATCTACAAAGAAGACACACCTGGGCGCAATCAAGACAAACCACTAGCACCTGTGTACGAATCTAAAAAAAAAAAAAACCTAGGCGCAATCAAGACAAACCACTTGCACCTGTGTGAGAATCTAAAAAAAAAAATTCCTAGGCGCAATCAAGACAAACCAATAGAACCTTTGTGCGAATCTCCAAAAAAAAACAATAGGCGCAATTAAAACAAACCAATTGCACCTATGTGCGAATCTACAAAAAATAAAATCCTAGGAGCAATCAAATCAAACTACTTGAACCTGTGTGCGAAACTATAAACAACACACACCTGGGGGCAATCATGACAAACCACTTGCACCTGTGTGGGAATCTGAAAACAACACACATCTGGGCACATTCAAGTGAAACCACTTGCAACTGTGTGCAAATCTAAAAACAACACACACCTGGGCCGAATCAAGATCAACCAATTGCACCTGTGTGTGAATCTACAAAAAACAAAAACCTAGGCGCAATCAAGACATACCGCTTGCCACTGTGTGCGAAGGTTCAAAAAAAAAGTAGGCACAATCATGACAAACCACTTGCAGCTGTGTGCGAATCTCCAAAAAAAAAAAAAAAAACTAGGCACAATCAAGACAAACCACTTGCACCTGTGTGCGAATCTACAACAACAACAAAAAAAACCCAAGGCGTAATCAAGAGAAACCAATTGCACTTGTGTGCGAATCTACAAAGAAGACACACCTGGGCGCAATCAAGACAAACCACTAGCACCTGTGTGCGAATCTAAAAAAAAAAAAAAAACCTAGGCGCAATAAAGACAAACCACTTGCACCTGTGTGAGAATCTAAAAAAAAAAAAATCCTAGTCGCAATCAAGACAAACCACTTGCACCTGTGTACAAATCTTCAAAAAAAAAACAACCAAGGCGTAATCAAGAGAAACCAATTGCACCTGTGTGCGAATCTACAAAGAACACACACCTGGGCGCAATCAAGACAAACCACTAGCACCTGTGTGCGAATCTAAAAAAAAAAAACCTAGGCGCAATCAAGACAAACCACTTGCACCTGTGTGAGAATGTAAAAAATAAAATTCTAGGCGCAATCAAGACAAACCACTTGCACCTGTGTACAAATCTGCAAAAAAAAAAACCCAAGGTGTGATCAAGAGAAACCAATTGCACCTGTGTGCGAATCTACAAAGAAGACACACCTGGGCGCAATCAAGACAAACCACTAGCACCTGTGTACGAATCTAAAAAAAAAAAAAACCTAGGCGCAATCAAGACAAACCACTTGCACCTGTGTGAGAATCTAAAAAAAAAAATTCCTAGGCGCAATCAAGACAAACCAATAGAACCTTTGTGCGAATCTCCAAAAAAAAACAATAGGCGCAATCAAAAGAAACCACTTGCACCTGTGTGCGAATCTCCAAAAAAAAATAGGCGCAATCAAAAGAAACCACTTGCACCTGTGTGCGAATCTACAATAAATAAAATCCTAGACACAATCAAATCAAACCACTTGCACCTGTGTGCGAAACTATAACCAACACACACCTGGGGGCAATCATGACAAACCACTTGCACCTGTGTGGGAATCTTAAAACAACACACACCTGGGCACATTCAAGTGAAACCACTTGCAACTGTGTGCAAATCTAAAAACAACACACACCTGGGCGGAATTAAATTCAACCAATTGCACCTGTGTGTGAATCTACAAAAAACTTGGCGCAATCAAGACAAACAACTTGCACCTGTGTTCGAAGCTTCAAAAAAATAGGCACAATCAAGACTAACCTCTTGCACCTGTGTGCGAATCTACAAAAACAAAACAAAAAAAAAAAAAACAAGGCGTAATCAAGAGACCAATTGCACTTGTGTGCGAATCTACAAAGAAGACACACCTGGGCGCAATCAAGACAAACCACTAGCACCTGTGTGCGAATCTAAAAAAAAAAAAAACCTAGGCGCAATCAAGACAAACCACTTGCACCTGTGTGAGAATCTAAAAAAAAAAAATCCTAGGCGCAATCAAGACAAACCACTTGCACCTGTGTGAGAATCTAAAAAAAAAAAATCCTAGGCGCAATCAAGACAAACCACTTGCACCTGTGTACAAATCTTCTAAAAAAGCAACCAAGGCGTAATCAAGAGAAACCAATTGCACCTGTGTGCGAATCTACAAAGAACACACACCTGGGCGCAATCAAGACAAACCACTAGCACCTTTGTGCAAATCTAAAAAAAAAAAAACCTAGGCGCAATCAAGACAAACCACTTGCACCTGTGTGAGAATCTAAAAAAAAAAAATTCCTAGGCGCAATCAAGACAAACCACTAGCACCTTTGTGCGAATCTCCAAAAAAAAAATAGGAGCAATCAAAAGAAACCACTTGCACCTGTGTGAGAATCTAAAAAAAAAAATAGGCGCAATCAAAAGAAACCACTTGCACCTGTGTGCGAATCTACAATAAATAAAATCCTAGACGCAATCAAATCAAACCACTTGCACCTGTGTGCGAAACTATAACCAACACACACCTGGGGGCAATCATGACAAACCACTTGCACCTGTGTGGGAATCTTAAAACAACACACACCTGGGCACATTCAAGTGAAACCACTTGCACCTGTGTGGGAATCTGAAAACAACACACACCTGGGCAGAATCAAATTCAACCAATTGCACCTGTGTGTGAATCTACAAAAAACAAAAACCTTGGCGCAATCAAGACAAACCACTTGCACCTGTGTTCGAAGCTTCAAAAAAATAGGCACAATCAAGACAAACCACTAGCACCTGTGTGCGAATCTACAACAACAACAAAAAAAAACCAAGGCGCAATAAAGACAAACCACTTGCACCTGTGTGAGAATCTAAAAAAAAAAAATCCTAGGCGCAATCAAGACAAACCACTTGCACCTGTGTACAAATCTTCAAGAAAAACAACCAAGGCGTAATCAAGAGAAACCAATTGCACCTGTGTGCGAATCTACAAAGAACACACACCTGGGCGCAATCAAGACAAACCACTAGCACCTGTGTGCGAATCTAAGAAAAAAAAAACCTAGGCGCAATCAAGACAAACCACTTGCACCTGTGTGAGAATGTAAAAAATAAAATCCTAGGCGCAATCAAGACAAACCACTTGCACCTGTGTACAAATCTGCAAAAAAAAAACCCAAGGTGTGATCAAGAGAAACCAATTGCACCTGTGTGCGAATCTACAAAGAAGACACACCTGGGCGCAATCAAGACAAACCACTAGCACCTGTGTACGAATCTAAAAAAAAAAAAAAAAAACCTAGGCGCAATCAAGACAAACCACTTTCACCTGTGTGAGAATCTAAAAAAAAAAATTCCTAGGCGCAATCAAGACAAACCAATAGAACCTTTGTGCGAATCTCCAAAAAAAAAACAATAGGCGCAATCAAAAGAAACCACTTGCACCTGTGTGCGAATCTCCAAAAAAAAATAGGCGCAATCAAAAGAAACCACTTGCACCTGTGTGCGAATCTACAATAAATAAAATCCTAGACACAATCAAATCAAACCACTTGCACCTGTGTGCGAAACTATAACCAACACACACCTGGGGGCAATCATGACAAACCACTTGCACCTGTGTGGGAATCTTAAAACAACACACACCTGGGCACATTCAAGTGAAACCACTTGCAACTGTGTGCAAATCTAAAAACAACACACACCTGGGCGGAATTAAATTCAACCAATTGCACCTGTGTGTGAATCTACAAAAAACTTGGCGCAATCAAGACAAACAACTTGCACCTGTGTTCGAAGCTTCAAAAAAATAGGCACAATCAAGACTAACCTCTTGCACCTGTGTGCGAATCTACAAAAACAAAACAAAAAAAAAAAAAACCAAGGCGTAATCAAGAGACCAATTGCACTTGTGTGCGAATCTACAAAGAAGACACACCTGGGCGCAATCAAGACAAACCACTAGCACCTGTGTGCGAATCTAAAAAAAAAAAAACCTAGGCGCAATCAAGACAAACCACTTGCACCTGTGTGAGAATCTAAAAAAAAAAAATCCTAGGCGCAATCAAGACAAACCACTTGCACCTGTGTGAGAATCTAAAAAAAAAAAATCCTAGGCGCAATCAAGACAAACCACTTGCACCTGTGTACAAATCTTCTAAAAAAGCAACCAAGGCGTAATCAAGAGAAACCAATTGCACCTGTGTGCGAATCTACAAAGAACACACACCTGGGCGCAATCAAGACAAACCACTAGCACCTTTGTGCGAATCTAAAAAAAAAAAAACCTAGGCGCAATCAAGACAAACCACTTGCACCTGTGTGAGAATCTAAAAAAAAAAAATTCCTAGGCGCAATCAAGACAAACCACTAGCACCTTTGTGCGAATCTCCAAAAAAAAAATAGGAGCAATCAAAAGAAACCACTTGCACCTGTGTGAGAATCTAAAAAAAAAAATAGGCGCAATCAAAAGAAACCACTTGCACCTGTGTGCGAATCTACAATAAATAAAATCCTAGACGCAATCAAATCAAACCACTTGCACCTGTGTGCGAAACTATAACCAACACACACCTGGGGGCAATCATGACAAACCACTTGCACCTGTGTGGGAATCTTAAAACAACACACACCTGGGCACATTCAAGTGAAACCACTTGCACCTGTGTGGGAATCTGAAAACAACACACACCTGGGCAGAATCAAATTCAACCAATTGCACCTGTGTGTGAATCTACAAAAAACAAAAACCTTGGCGCAATCAAGACAAACCACTTGCACCTGTGTTCGAAGCTTCAAAAAAATAGGCACAATCAAGACAAACCACTAGCACCTGTGTGCGAATCTACAACAACAACAAAAAAAAACCAAGGCGCAATAAAGACAAACCACTTGCACCTGTGTGAGAATCTAAAAAAAAAAAATCCTAGGCGCAATCAAGACAAACCACTTGCACCTGTGTACAAATCTTCAAGAAAAACAACCAAGGCGTAATCAAGAGAAACCAATTGCACCTGTGTGCGAATCTACAAAGAACACACACCTGGGCGCAATCAAGACAAACCACTAGCACCTGTGTGCGAATCTAAGAAAAAAAAAACCTAGGCGCAATCAAGACAAACCACTTGCACCTGTGTGAGAATGTAAAAAATAAAATCCTAGGCGCAATCAAGACAAACCACTTGCACCTGTGTACAAATCTGCAAAAAAAAAACCCAAGGTGTGATCAAGAGAAACCAATTGCACCTGTGTGCGAATCTACAAAGAAGACACACCTGGGCGCAATCAAGACAAACCACTAGCACCTGTGTACGAATCTAAAAAAAAAAAAAAAAACCTAGGCGCAATCAAGACAAACCACTTGCACCTGTGTGAGAATCTAAAAAAAAAAATTCCTAGGCGCAATCAAGACAAACCACTAGCACCTTTGTGCGAATCTCCAAAAAAAAAAAAATAGGCGCAATCAAAAGAAACCACTTGCACCTGTGTGCGAATCTCCAAAAAAAAATAGGCGCAATCAAAAGAAACCACTTGCACCTGTGTGCGAATCTACAATAAATAAAATCCTAGACACAATCAAATCAAACCACTTGCACCTGTGTGCGAAACTATAACCAACACACACCTGGGGGCAATCATCACAAACCACTTGCACCTGTGTGGGAATCTTAAAACAACACACACCTGGGCACATTCAAGTGAAACCACTTGCAACTGTGTGCAAATATAAAAACAACACACACCTGGGCGGAATCAAATTCAACCAATTGCACCTGTGTGTGAATCTACAAAAAACATGGCGCAATCAAGACAAACAACTTGCACCTGTGTTCGAAGCTTCAAAAAAATAGGCACAATCAAGACTAACCTCTTGCACCTGTGTGCGAATCTACAAAAACAAAAAAAAAAAAAACCAAGGCGTAATCAAGAGACCAATTGCACTTGTGTGCGAATCTACAAAGAAGACACACCTGGGCGCAATCAAGACAAACCACTAGCACCTGTGTGCAAATCTAAAAAAAAAAAACCTAGGCGCAATCAAGACAAACCACTTGCACCTGTGTGAGAATGTAAAAAATAAAATTCTAGGCGCAATCAAGACAAACCACTTGCACCTGTGTACAAATCTGCAAAAAAAAAAAACCCAAGGTGTGATCAAGAGAAACCAATTGCACCTGTGTGCGAATCTACAAAGAAGACACACCTGGGCGCAATCAAGACAAACCACTAGCACCTGTGTACGAATCTAAAAAAAAAAAAAAAACCTAGGCGCAATCAAGACAAACCACTTGCACCTGTGTGAGAATCTAAAAAAAAAAATTCCTAGGCGCAATCAAGACAAACCAATAGAACCTTTGTGCGAATCTCCAAAAAAAACAATAGGCGCAATCAAAAGAAACCACTTGCACCTGTGTGCGAATCTCCAAAAAAAAATAGGCGCAATCAAAAGAAACCACTTGCACCTGTGTGCGAATCTACAATAAATAAAATCCTAGACACAATCAAATCAAACCACTTGCACCTGTGTGCGAAACTATAACCAACACACACCTGGGGGCAATCATGACAAACCACTTGCACCTGTGTGGGAATCTTAAAACAACACACACCTGGGCACATTCAAGTGAAACCACTTGCAACTGTGTGCAAATCTAAAAACAACACACACCTGGGCGGAATTAAATTCAACCAATTGCACCTGTGTGTGAATCTACAAAAAACTTGGCGCAATCAAGACAAACAACTTGCACCTGTGTTCGAAGCTTCAAAAAAATAGGCACAATCAAGACTAACCTCTTGCACCTGTGTGCGAATCTACAAAAACAAAAAAAAAAAAACCAAGGCGTAATCAAGAGACCAATTGCACTTGTGTGCGAATCTACAAAGAAGACACACCTGGGCGCAATCAAGACAAACCACTAGCACCTGTGTGCGAATTAAAAAAAAAAAAAAACCTAGGCGCAATCAAGACAAACCACTTGCACCTGTGTGAGAATCTAAAAAAAAAAAAATCCTAGGCGCAATCAAGACAAACCACTTGCACCTGTGTGAGAATCTAAAAAAAAAAAATCCTAGGCGCAATCAAGACAAACCACTTGCACCTGTGTACAAATCTTCAAGAAAAACAACCAAGGCGTAATCAAGAGAAACCAATTGAACCTGTGTGCGAATCTACAAAGAACACACACCTGGGCGCAATAAAGACAAACCACTAGCACCTTTGTGCGAATCTAAAAAAAAAAAAAACCTAGGCGCAATCAAGACAAACCACTTGCACCTGTGTGAGAATCTAAAAAAAAAAAATTCCTAGGCGCAATCAAGACAAACCACTAGCACCTTTGTGCGAATCTCCAAAAAAAAAATAGGCGCAATCAAAAGAAACCACTTGCACCTGTGTGAGAATCTAAAAAAAAAAATAGGCGCAATCAAAAGAAACCACTTGCACCTGTGTGCGAATCTACAATAAATAAAATCCTAGACGCAATCAAATCAAACCACTTGCACCTGTGTGCGAAACTATAACCAACACACACCTGGGGGCAATCATGACAAACCACTTGCACCTGTGTGGGAATCTTAAAACAACACACACCTGGGCACATTCAAGTGAAACCACTTGCACCTGTGTGGGAATCTGAAAACAACACACACCTGGGCAGAATCAAATTCAACCAATTGCACCTGTGTGTGAATCTACAAAAAACAAAAACCTTGGCGCAATCAAGACAAACCACTTGCACCTGTGTTCGAAGCTTCAAAAAAATAGGCACAATCAAGACAAACCACTAGCACCTGTGTGCGAATCTACAACAACAACAAAAAAAAACCAAGGCGCAATAAAGACAAACCACTTGCACCTGTGTGAGAATCTAAAAAAAAAAAATCCTAGGCGCAATCAAGACAAACCACTTGCACCTGTGTACAAATCTTCAAGAAAAACAACCAAGGCGTAATCAAGAGAAACCAATTGCACCTGTGTGCGAATCTACAAAGAACACACACCTGGGCGCAATCAAGACAAACCACTAGCACCTGTGTGCGAATCTAAGAAAAAAAAAACCTAGGCGCAATCAAGACAAACCACTTGCACCTGTGTGAGAATGTAAAAAATAAAATCCTAGGCGCAATCAAGACAAACCACTTGCACCTGTGTACAAATCTGCAAAAAAAAAACCCAAGGTGTGATCAAGAGAAACCAATTGCACCTGTGTGCGAATCTACAAAGAAGACACACCTGGGCGCAATCAAGACAAACCACTAGCACCTGTGTACGAATCTAAAAAAAAAAAAAAAAACCTAGGCGCAATCAAGACAAACCACTTGCACCTGTGTGAGAATCTAAAAAAAAAAATTCCTAGGCGCAATCAAGACAAACCACTAGCACCTTTGTGCGAATCTCCAAAAAAAAAAAAATAGGCGCAATCAAAAGAAACCACTTGCACCTGTGTGCGAATCTCCAAAAAAAAATAGGCGCAATCAAAAGAAACCACTTGCACCTGTGTGCGAATCTACAATAAATAAAATCCTAGACACAATCAAATCAAACCACTTGCACCTGTGTGCGAAACTATAACCAACACACACCTGGGGGCAATCATCACAAACCACTTGCACCTGTGTGGGAATCTTAAAACAACACACACCTGGGCACATTCAAGTGAAACCACTTGCAACTGTGTGCAAATATAAAAACAACACACACCTGGGCGGAATCAAATTCAACCAATTGCACCTGTGTGTGAATCTACAAAAAACATGGCGCAATCAAGACAAACAACTTGCACCTGTGTTCGAAGCTTCAAAAAAATAGGCACAATCAAGACTAACCTCTTGCACCTGTGTGCGAATCTACAAAAACAAAAAAAAAAAAAACCAAGGCGTAATCAAGAGACCAATTGCACTTGTGTGCGAATCTACAAAGAAGACACACCTGGGCGCAATCAAGACAAACCACTAGCACCTGTGTGCAAATCTAAAAAAAAAAAACCTAGGCGCAATCAAGACAAACCACTTGCACCTGTGTGAGAATGTAAAAAATAAAATTCTAGGCGCAATCAAGACAAACCACTTGCACCTGTGTACAAATCTGCAAAAAAAAAAAACCCAAGGTGTGATCAAGAGAAACCAATTGCACCTGTGTGCGAATCTACAAAGAAGACACACCTGGGCGCAATCAAGACAAACCACTAGCACCTGTGTACGAATCTAAAAAAAAAAAAAAAACCTAGGCGCAATCAAGACAAACCACTTGCACCTGTGTGAGAATCTAAAAAAAAAAATTCCTAGGCGCAATCAAGACAAACCAATAGAACCTTTGTGCGAATCTCCAAAAAAAACAATAGGCGCAATCAAAAGAAACCACTTGCACCTGTGTGCGAATCTCCAAAAAAAAATAGGCGCAATCAAAAGAAACCACTTGCACCTGTGTGCGAATCTACAATAAATAAAATCCTAGACACAATCAAATCAAACCACTTGCACCTGTGTGCGAAACTATAACCAACACACACCTGGGGGCAATCATGACAAACCACTTGCACCTGTGTGGGAATCTTAAAACAACACACACCTGGGCACATTCAAGTGAAACCACTTGCAACTGTGTGCAAATCTAAAAACAACACACACCTGGGCGGAATTAAATTCAACCAATTGCACCTGTGTGTGAATCTACAAAAAACTTGGCGCAATCAAGACAAACAACTTGCACCTGTGTTCGAAGCTTCAAAAAAATAGGCACAATCAAGACTAACCTCTTGCACCTGTGTGCGAATCTACAAAAACAAAAAAAAAAAAACCAAGGCGTAATCAAGAGACCAATTGCACTTGTGTGCGAATCTACAAAGAAGACACACCTGGGCGCAATCAAGACAAACCACTAGCACCTGTGTGCGAATTAAAAAAAAAAAAAAACCTAGGCGCAATCAAGACAAACCACTTGCACCTGTGTGAGAATCTAAAAAAAAAAAAATCCTAGGCGCAATCAAGACAAACCACTTGCACCTGTGTGAGAATCTAAAAAAAAAAAATCCTAGGCGCAATCAAGACAAACCACTTGCACCTGTGTACAAATCTTCAAGAAAAACAACCAAGGCGTAATCAAGAGAAACCAATTGAACCTGTGTGCGAATCTACAAAGAACACACACCTGGGCGCAATAAAGACAAACCACTAGCACCTTTGTGCGAATCTAAAAAAAAAAAAAACCTAGGCGCAATCAAGACAAACCACTTGCACCTGTGTGAGAATCTAAAAAAAAAAAATTCCTAGGCGCAATCAAGACAAACCACTAGCACCTTTGTGCGAATCTCCAAAAAAAAAATAGGCGCAATCAAAAGAAACCACTTGCACCTGTGTGAGAATCTAAAAAAAAAAATAGGCGCAATCAAAAGAAACCACTTGCACCTGTGTGCGAATCTACAATAAATAAAATCCTAGACGCAATCAAATCAAACCACTTGCACCTGTGTGCGAAACTATAACCAACACACACCTGGGGGCAATCATGACAAACCACTTGCACCTGTGTGGGAATCTTAAAACAACACACACCTGGGCACATTCAAGTGAAACCACTTGCACCTGTGTGGGAATCTGAAAACAACACACACCTGGGCAGAATCAAATTCAACCAATTGCACCTGTGTGTGAATCTACAAAAAACAAAAACCTTGGCGCAATCAAGACAAACCACTTGCACCTGTGTTCGAAGCTTCAAAAAAATAGGCACAATCAAGACAAACCACTAGCACCTGTGTGCGAATCTACAACAACAAAAAAAAAAAACCAAGGCGCAATAAAGACAAACCACTTGCACCTGTGTGAGAATCTAAAAAAAAAAAATCCTAGGCGCAATCAAGACAAACCACTTGCACCTGTGTACAAATCTTCAAGAAAAACAACCAAGGCGTAATCAAGAGAAACCAATTGCACCTGTGTGCGAATCTACAAAGAACACACACCTGGGCGCAATCAAGACAAACCACTAGCACCTGTGTGCGAATCTAAGAAAAAAAAACCTAGGCGCAATCAAGACAAACCACTTGCACCTGTGTGAGAATGTAAAAAATAAAATCCTAGGCGCAATCAAGACAAACCACTTGCACCTGTGTACAAATCTGCAAAAAAAAAACCCAAGGTGTGATCAAGAGAAACCAATTGCACCTGTGTGCGAATCTACAAAGAAGACACACCTGGGCGCAATCAAGACAAACCACTAGCACCTGTGTACGAATCTAAAAAAAAAAAAAACCTAGGCGCAATCAAGACAAACCACTTGCACCTGTGTGAGAATCTAAAAAAAACAATTCCTAGGCGCAATCAAGACAAACCAATAGCACCTTTGTGCGAATCTCCAAAAAAAAAAAAAATAGGCGCAATCAAAAGAAACCACTTGCACCTGTGTGCGAATCTCCAAAAAAAAATAGGCGCAATCAAAAGAAACCACTTGCACCTGTGTGCGAATCTACAATAAATAAAATCCTAGACACAATCAAATCAAACCACTTGCACCTGTGTGCGAAACTATAACCAACACACACCTGGGGGCAATCATCACAAACCACTTGCACCTGTGTGGGAATCTTAAAACAACACACACCTGGGCACATTCAAGTGAAACCACTTGCAACTGTGTGCAAATATAAAAACAACACACACCTGGGCGGAATCAAATTCAACCAATTGCACCTGTGTGTGAATCTACAAAAAACGTGGCGCAATCAAGACAAACAACTTGCACCTGTGTTCGAAGCTTCAAAAAAATAGGCACAATCAAGACTAACCTCTTGCACCTGTGTGCGAATCTACAAAAACAAAAAAAAAAAAACCAAGGCGTAATCAAGAGACCAATTGCACTTGTGTGCGAATCTACAAAGAAGACACACCTGGGCGCAATCAAGACAAACCACTAGCACCTGTGTGCGAATCTACAAAAAAAAAAAAGGCGTAATCAAGAGAAACCAATGGCACCTGTGTGCGAATCTACAAAGAACACACACCTGGGCGCAATCAAGACAAACCACTAGCACCTGTGTGCGGATCTAAAAAAAAAAAAAAAAAACCTAGGCGCAATCAAGACAAACCACTTGCACCTGTGTGAGAATCTAAAAAAAAAAAATCCTAGGCGCAATCAAGACAAACCACTTGCACCTGTGTACAAATCTTCTAAAAAAACAACCAAGGCGTAATCAAGAGAAACCAATTGCACCTGTGTGCGAATCTACAAAGAACACACACCTGGGCGCAATCAAGACAAACCACTAGCACCTGTGTGCGGATCTAAAAAAAAAAATAAAAAACCTAGGCGCAATCAAGACAAACCACTTGCACCTGTGTGAGAATCTAAAAAAAAAAATCCTAGGCGCAATCAAGACAAACCACTTGCACCTGTGTACAAATCTTCTAAAAAAACAACCAAGGCGTAATCAAGAGAAACCAATTGCACCTGTGTGCGAATCTACAAAGAAGACACACCTGGGCGCAATCAAGACAAACCACTAGCACCTTTGTGCGAATCTAAAAAAAAAAAAAAACCTAGGCGCAATCAAGACAAACCACTTGCACCTGTGTGAGAATCTAAAAAAAAAAAATTCCTAGGCGCAATCAAGACAAACCACTAGCACCTTTGTGCGAATCTCCAAAAAAAAAAATAGGCGCAATCAAAAGAAACCACTTGCACCTGTGTGAGAATCTAAAAAAAAAATAGGCGCAATCAAAAGAAACCACTTGCACCTGTGTGCGAATCTACAATAAATAAAATCCTAGACGCAATCAAATCAAACCACTTGCACCTGTGTGCGAAACTATAACCAACACACACCTGGGGGCAATCATGACAAACCACTTGCACCTGTGTGGGAATCTTAAAACAACACACACCTGGGCACATTCAAGTGAAACCACTTGCACCTGTGTGGGAATCTGAAAACAACACACACCTGGGCAGAATCAAATTCAACCAATTGCACCTGTGTGTGAATCTACAAAAAACAAAAACCTTGGCGCAATCAAGACAAACCACTTGCACCTGTGTTCGAAGCTTCAAAAAAAAATAGGCACAATCAAGACAAACCACTAGCACCTGTGTGCGAATCTACAACAACAACAAAAAAAAACCAAGGCGCAATAAAGACAAACCACTTGCACCTGTGTGAGAATCTAAAAAAAAAAAATCCTAGGCGCAATCAAGACAAACCACTTGCACCTGTGTACAAATCTTCAAGAAAAACAACCAAGGCGTAATCAAGAGAAACCAATTGCACCTGTGTGCGAATCTACAAAGAAGACACACCTGGGCGCAATCAAGACAAACCACTAGCACCTGTGTGCGAATCTAAAAAAAAAAAACCTAGGTGCAATCAAGACAAACCACTTGCACCTGTGTGAGAATGTAAAAAATAAAATCCTAGGCGCAATCAAGACAAACCACTCGCACCTGTGTACAAATCTGCAAAAAAAAAAAAAACCCAAGGTGTGATCAAGAGAAACCAATTGCACCTGTGTGCGAATCTACAAAGAAGACACACCTGGGCGCAATCAAGACAAACCACTAGCACCTGTGTACGAATCTAAAAAAAAAAAAAAAAACCTAGGCGCAATCAAGACAAACCACTTGCACCTGTGTGAGAATCTAAAAAAAAAAATTCCTAGGCGCAATCAAGACAAACCACTAGCACCTTTGTGCGAATCTCCAAAAAAAAATAGGCGCAATCAAAAGAAACCACTTGCACCTGTGTGAGAATCTAAAAAAAAAATAGGCGCAATCAAAAGAAACCACTTGCACCTGTGTGCGAATCTACAATAAATAAAATCCTAGACGCAATCAAATCAAACCACTTGCACCTGTGTGCGAAACTATAACCAACACACACCTGGGGGCAATCATCACAAAACACTTGCACCTGTGTGGGAATCTTAAAACAACACACACCTGGGCACATTCAAGTGAAACCACTTGCAACTGTGTGCAAATCTAAAAACAACACACACCTGGGCGGAATCAAATTCAACCATTTGCACCTGTGTGTGAATCTACAAAAAACTTGGCGCAATCAAGACAAACAACTTGCACCTGTGTTCGAAGCTTCAAAAAAAATAGGCACAGTCAAGACTAACCTCTTGCACCTGTGTGCGAATCTACAACAACAAAAAAAAACCAAGGCGTAATCAAGAGAAACCAATTGCACTTGTGTGCGAATCTACAAAGAAGACACACCTGGGCGCAGTCAAGACAAACCACTAGCACCTGTGTGCGAATCTAAAAAAAAAAAAAAACCTAGGCGCAATCAAGACAAACCACTTGCACCTGTGTGAGAATCAAAAAAAAAAAAAATCCTAGGCGCAATCAAGACAAACCACTTGCACCTGTGTGCGAATCTAAAAAAAAAAAAAAGTAGGCGCAATAAAGACAAACCATTGCACCAGTGTGAGAATCTAAAAAAAAAAAAATTCCTAGGCGCAATCAAGATAAACCACTTGCATCTGTGTACAAATCTTCAAAAAAAAAATCCAAGGTGCAATCAAGACAAACCACTTGCACCTGTGTCCGAATCTAAAAAAAAAAAAAAAAACCTAGGCGCAATCCAGACAAACCACTTGCACCTGTGTGCGAATCTACAAAAAAAAAAAATCCTAGGCACAATCAAGACAAACCCTAGCACCTGTGTGTGAATCTACAAAAAAAAACCTAGGCGCAATTAAAACAAACCAATTGCACCTATGTGCGAATCTACAAAAAATAAAATCCTAGGAGCAATCAAATCAAACTACTTGAACCTGTGTGCGAAACTATAAACAACACACACCTGGGGGCAATTATGACAAACCACTTGCACCTGTGTGGGAATCTGAAAACAACACACATCTGGGCACATTCAAGTGAAACCACTTGCAACTGTGTGCAAATCTAAAAACAACACACACCTGGGCCGAATCAAGATCAACCAATTGCACCTGTGTGTGTATCTACAAAAAACAAAAACCTAGGCGCAATCAAGACATACCGCTTGCCACTGTGTGCGAAGGTTCAAAAAAATGTAGGCACAATCATGACAAACCACTTGCTGCTGTGTGCGAATCTCCAAAAAAAAAAAAAAAAAACTAGGCACAATCAAGACAAACCACTTGCACCTGTGTGCGAATCTACAACAACAACAAAAAAAACCCAAGGCGTAATCAAGAGAAACCAATTGCACTTGTGTGCGAATCTACAAAGAAGACACACCTGGGCGCAATCAAGATAAACCACTAGCACCTGTGTGCGAATCTAAAAAAAAAAAAAAAACCTAGGCGCAATAAAGACAAACCACTTGCACCTGTGTGAGAATCTAAAAAAAAAAAACCCTAGGCGCAATCAAGACAAACCACTTGCACCTGTGTACAAATCTTCAAAAAAAAAAAAACAACCAAGGCGTAATCAAGAGAAACCAATTGCACCTGTGTGCGAATCTACAAAGAACACACACCTGGGCGCAATCAAGACAAACCACTAGCACCTGTGTGCGAATCTAAAAAAAAAAAAACCTAGGCGCAATCAAGACAAACCACTTGCACCTGTGTGAGAATGTAAGAAATAAAATTCTAGGCGCAATCAAGACAAACCACTTGCACCTGTGTACAAATCTGCAAAAAAAAAAACCCAAGGTGTGATCAAGAGAAAACAATTGCACCTGTGTGCGAATCTACAAAGAAGACACACCTGGGCGCAATCAAGACAAACCACTAGCACCTGTGTACGAATCTAAAAAAAAAAAAAACCTAGGCGCAATCAAGACAAACCACTTGCACCTGTGTGAGAATCTAAAAAAAAAAAATTCCTAGGCGAAATCAAGACAAACCAATAGAACCTTTGTGCGAATCTCCAAAAAAAACAATAGGCGCAATCAAAAGAAACCACTTGCACCTGTGTGCGAATCTCCAAAAAAAAATAGGCGCAATCAAAAGAAACCACTTGCACCTGTGTGCGAATCTACAATAAATAAAATCCTAGACACAATCAAATCAAACCACTTGCACCTGTGTGCGAAACTATAACCAACACACACCTGGGGGCAATCATCACAAACCACTTGCACCTGTGTGGGAATCTTAAAACAACACACACCTGGGCACATTCAAGTGAAACCACTTGCAACTGTGTGCAAATATAAAAACAACACACACCTGGGCGGAATCAAATTCAACCAATTGCACCTGTGTGTGAATCTACAAAAAACGTGGCGCAATCAAGACAAACAACTTGCACCTGTGTTCGAAGCTTCAAAAAAATAGGCACAATCAAGACTAACCTCTTGCACCTGTGTGCGAATCTACAAAAACAAAAAAAAAAAAACCAAGGCGTAATCAAGAGACCAATTGCACTTGTGTGCGAATCTACAAAGAAGACACACCTGGGCGCAATCAAGACAAACCACTAGCACCTGTGTGCGAATCTACAAAAAAAAAAAAAGGCGTAATCAAGAGAAACCAATGGCACCTGTGTGCGAATCTACAAAGAACACACACCTGGGCGCAATCAAGACAAACCACTAGCACCTGTGTGCGGATCTAAAAAAAAAAAAAAAAAACCTAGGCGCAATCAAGACAAACCACTTGCACCTGTGTGAGAATCTAAAAAAAAAAAATCCTAGGCGCAATCAAGACAAACCACTTGCACCTGTGTACAAATCTTCTAAAAAAACAACCAAGGCGTAATCAAGAGAAACCAATTGCACCTGTGTGCGAATCTACAAAGAACACACACCTGGGCGCAATCAAGACAAACCACTAGCACCTGTGTGCGGATCTAAAAAAAAAAATAAAAAACCTAGGCGCAATCAAGACAAACCACTTGCACCTGTGTGAGAATCTAAAAAAAAAAAATCCTAGGCGCAATCAAGACAAACCACTTGCACCTGTGTACAAATCTTCTAAAAAAACAACCAAGGCGTAATCAAGAGAAACCAATTGCACCTGTGTGCGAATCTACAAAGAAGACACACCTGGGCGCAATCAAGACAAACCACTAGCACCTTTGTGCGAATCTAAAAAAAAAAAAAAACCTAGGCGCAATCAAGACAAACCACTTGCACCTGTGTGAGAATCTAAAAAAAAAAAATTCCTAGGCGCAATCAAGACAAACCACTAGCACCTTTGTGCGAATCTCCAAAAAAAAAAATAGGCGCAATCAAAAGAAACCACTTGCACCTGTGTGAGAATCTAAAAAAAAAATAGGCGCAATCAAAAGAAACCACTTGCACCTGTGTGCGAATCTACAATAAATAAAATCCTAGACGCAATCAAATCAAACCACTTGCACCTGTGTGCGAAACTATAACCAACACACACCTGGGGGCAATCATGACAAACCACTTGCACCTGTGTGGGAATCTTAAAACAACACACACCTGGGCACATTCAAGTGAAACCACTTGCACCTGTGTGGGAATCTGAAAACAACACACACCTGGGCAGAATCAAATTCAACCAATTGCACCTGTGTGTGAATCTACAAAAAACAAAAACCTTGGCGCAATCAAGACAAACCACTTGCACCTGTGTTCGAAGCTTCAAAAAAAAAATAGGCACAATCAAGACAAACCACTAGCACCTGTGTGCGAATCTACAACAACAACAAAAAAAAACCAAGGCGCAATAAAGACAAACCACTTGCACCTGTGTGAGAATCTAAAAAAAAAAAATCCTAGGCGCAATCAAGACAAACCACTTGCACCTGTGTACAAATCTTCAAGAAAAACAACCAAGGCGTAATCAAGAGAAACCAATTGCACCTGTGTGCGAATCTACAAAGAAGACACACCTGGGCGCAATCAAGACAAACCACTAGCACCTGTGTGCGAATCTAAAAAAAAAAAACCTAGGTGCAATCAAGACAAACCACTTGCACCTGTGTGAGAATGTAAAAAATAAAATCCTAGGCGCAATCAAGACAAACCACTCGCACCTGTGTACAAATCTGCACAAAAAAAAAAAACCCAACGTGTGATCAAGAGAAACCAATTGCACCTGTGTGCGAATCTACAAAGAAGACACACCTGGGCGCAATCAAGACAAACCACTAGCACCTGTGTACGAATCTAAAAAAAAAAAAAAAAACCTAGGCGCAATCAAGACAAACCACTTGCACCTGTGTGAGAATCTAAAAAAAAAAATTCCTAGGCGCAATCAAGACAAACCACTAGCACCTTTGTGCGAATCTCCAAAAAAAAATAGGCGCAATCAAAAGAAACCACTTGCACCTGTGTGAGAATCTAAAAAAAAAATAGGCGCAATCAAAAGAAACCACTTGCACCTGTGTGCGAATCTACAATAAATAAAATCCTAGACGCAATCAAATCAAACCACTTGCACCTGTGTGCGAAACTATAACCAACACACACCTGGGGGCAATCATCACAAAACACTTGCACCTGTGTGGGAATCTTAAAACAACACACACCTGGGCACATTCAAGTGAAACCACTTGCAACTGTGTGCAAATCTAAAAACAACACACACCTGGGCGGAATCAAATTCAACCATTTGCACCTGTGTGTGAATCTACAAAAAACTTGGCGCAATCAAGACAAACAACTTGCACCTGTGTTCGAAGCTTCAAAAAAAATAGGCACAGTCAAGACTAACCTCTTGCACCTGTGTGCGAATCTACAACAACAAAAAAAAACCAAGGCGTAATCAAGAGAAACCAATTGCACTTGTGTGCGAATCTACAAAGAAGACACACCTGGGCGCAGTCAAGACAAACCACTAGCACCTGTGTGCGAATCTAAAAAAAAAAAAAAACCTAGGCGCAATCAAGACAAACCACTTGCACCTGTGTGAGAATCAAAAAAAAAAAAAAAATCCTAGGCGCAATCAAGACAAACCACTTGCACCTGTGTGCGAATCTAAAAAAAAAAAAAAAGTAGGCGCAATAAAGACAAACCATTGCACCAGTGTGAGAATCTAAAAAAAAAAAAATTCCTAGGCGCAATCAAGATAAACCACTTGCATCTGTGTACAAATCTTCAAAAAAAAAATCCAAGGTGCAATCAAGACAAACCACTTGCACCTGTGTCCGAATCTAAAAAAAAAAAAAAAAACCTAGGCGCAATCCAGACAAACCACTTGCACCTGTGTGCGAATCTACAAAAAAAAAAAATCCTAGGCACAATCAAGACAAACCCTAGCACCTGTGTGTGAATCTACAAAAAAAAACCTAGGCGCAATTAAAACAAACCAATTGCACCTATGTGCGAATCTACAAAAAATAAAATCCTAGGAGCAATCAAATCAAACTACTTGAACCTGTGTGCGAAACTATAAACAACACACACCTGGGGGCAATTATGACAAACCACTTGCACCTGTGTGGGAATCTGAAAACAACACACATCTGGGCACATTCAAGTGAAACCACTTGCAACTGTGTGCAAATCTAAAAACAACACACACCTGGGCCGAATCAAGATCAACCAATTGCACCTGTGTGTGTATCTACAAAAAACAAAAACCTAGGCGCAATCAAGACATACCGCTTGCCACTGTGTGCGAAGGTTCAAAAAAATGTAGGCACAATCATGACAAACCACTTGCAGCTGTGTGCGAATCTCCAAAAAAAAAAAAAAAAAACTAGGCACAATCAAGACAAACCACTTGCACCTGTGTGCGAATCTACAACAACAACAAAAAAAACCCAAGGCGTAATCAAGAGAAACCAATTGCACTTGTGTGCGAATCTACAAAGAAGACACACCTGGGCGCAATCAAGACAAACCACTAGCACCTGTGTGCGAATCTAAAAAAAAAAAAAAAACCTAGGCGCAATAAAGACAAACCACTTGCACCTGTGTGAGAATCTAAAAAAAAAAAATCCTAGGCGCAATCAAGACAAACCACTTGCACCTGTGTACAAATCTTCAAAAAAAAAAAAACAACCAAGGCGTAATCAAGAGAAACCAATTGCACCTGTGTGCGAATCTACAAAGAACACACACCTGGGCGCAATCAAGACAAACCACTAGCACCTGTGTGCGAATCTAAAAAAAAAAAAACCTAGGCGCAATCAAGACAAACCACTTGCACCTGTGTGAGAATGTAAAAAATAAAATTCTAGGCGCAATCAAGACAAACCACTTGCACCTGTGTACAAATCTGCAAAAAAAAAAAACCCAAGGTGTGATCAAGAGAAACCAATTGCACCTGTGTGCGAATCTACAAAGAAGACACACCTGGGCGCAATCAAGACAAACCACTAGCACCTGTGTACGAATCTAAAAAAAAAAAAAACCTAGGCGCAATCAAGACAAACCACTTGCACCTGTGTGAGAATCTAAAAAAAAAAAATTCCTAGGCGCAATCAAGACAAACCAATAGAACCTTTGTGCGAATCTCCAAAAAAAACAATAGGCGCAATCAAAAGAAACCACTTGCACCTGTGTGCGAATCTCCAAAAAAAAATAGGCGCAATCAAAAGAAACCACTTGCACCTGTGTGCGAATCTACAATAAATAAAATCCTAGACACAATCAAATCAAACCACTTGCACCTGTGTGCGAAACTATAACCAACACACACCTGGGGGCAATCATGACAAACCACTTGCACCTGTGTGGGAATCTTAAAACAACACACACCTGGGCACATTCAAGTGAAACCACTTGCAACTGTGTGCAAATCTAAAAACAACACACACCTGGGCGGAATCAAATTCAACCAATTGCACCTGTGTGTGAATCTACAAAAACCTTGGCGCAATCAAGACAAACAACGTGCACCTGTGTTCGAAGCTTCAAAAAAATAGGCACAATCAAGACTAACCTCTTGCACCTGTGTGCGAATCTACAAAAACAAACAAAAAAAAAAAACCAAGGCGTAATCAAGAGACCAATTGCACTTGTGTGCGAATCTACAAAGAAGACACACCTGGGCGCAATCAAGACAAACCACTAGCACCTGTGTGCGAATCTAAAAAAAAAAAAAACCTAGGCGCAATCAAGACAAACCACTTGCACCTGTGTGAGAATCTAAAAAAAAAAAATCCTAGGCGCAATCAAGACAAACCACTTGCACCTGTGTGAGAATCTAAAAAAAAAAAATCCTAGGCGCAATCAAGACAAACCACTTGCACCTGTGTACAAATCTTCTAAAAAAACAACCAAGGTGTAATCAAGAGAAACCAATTGCACCTGTGTGCGAATCTACAAAGAACACACACCTGGGCGCAATCAAGACAAACCACTAGCACCTTTGTGCGAATCTAAAAAAAAAAAAACCTAGGCGCAATCAAGACAAACCACTTGCACCTGTGTGAGAATCTAAAAAAAAAAAATTCCTAGGCGCAATCAAGACAAACCACTAGCACCTTTGTGCGAATCTCCAAAAAAAAAATAGGCGCAATCAATAGAAACCACTTGCACCTGTGTGAGAATCTAAAAAAAAAAAATAGGCGCAATCAAAAGAAACCACTTGCACCTGTGTGCGAATCTACAATAAATAAAATCCTAGATGCAATCAAATCAAACCACTTGCACCTGTGTGCGAAACTATAACCAACACACACCTGGGGGCAATCATGACAAACCACTTGCACCTGTGTGGGAATCTTAAAACAACACACACCTGGGCACATTCAAGTGAAACCACTTGCACCTGTGTGGGAATCTGAAAACAACACACACCTGGGCAGAATCATATTCAACCAATTGCACCTGTGTGTGAATCTACAAAAAACAAAAACCTTGGCGCAATCAAGACAAACCACTTGCACCTGTGTTCGAAGCTTCAAAAAAAATAGGCACAATCAAGACAAACCACTAGCACCTGTGTGCGAATCTACAACAACAAAAAAAAAAAAACCAAGGCGCAATAAAGACAAACCACTTGCACCTGTGTGAGAATCTAAAAAAAAAAAATCCTAGGCGCAATCAAGACAAACCACTTGCACCTGTGTACAAATCTTCAAGAAAAACAACCAAGGCGTAATCAAGAGAAACCAATTGCACCTGTGTGCGAATCTACAAAGAACACACACCTGGGCGCAATCAAGACAAACCACTAGCACCTGTGTGCGAATCTAAAAAAAAAAAAACCTAGGCGCAATCAAGACAAACCACTTGCACCTGTGTGAGAATGTAAAAAATAAAATCCTAGGCGCAATCAAGACAAACCACTTGCACCTGTGTACAAATCTGCAAAAAAAAAAACCCAACGTGTGATCAAGAGAAACCAATTGCACCTGTGTGCGAATCTACAAAGAAGACACACCTGGGCGCAATCAAGACAAACCACTAGCACCTGTGTACGAATCTAAAAAAAAAAAAAACCTAGGCGCAATCAAGACAAACCACTTGCACCTGTGTGAGAATCTAAAAAAAAAAATTCCTAGGCGCAATCAAGACAAACCAATAGCACCTTTGTGCGAATCTCCAAAAAAAAAAAAAAATAGGCGCAATCAAAAGAAACCACTTGCACCTGTGTGCGAATCTCCAAAAAAAAATAGGCGCAATCAAAAGAAACCACTTGCACCTGTGTGCGAATCTACAATAAATAAAATCCTAGACACAATCAAATCAAACCACTTGCACCTGTGTGCGAAACTATAACCAACACACACCTGGGGGCAATCATCACAAACCACTTGCACCTGTGTGGGAATCTTAAAACAACACACACCTGGGCACATTCAAGTGAAACCACTTGCAACTGTGTGCAAATATAAAAACAACACACACCTGGGCGGAATCAAATTCAACCAATTGCACCTGTGTGTGAATCTACAAAAAACGTGGCGCAATCAAGACAAACAACTTGCACCTGTGTTCGAAGCTTCAAAAAAATAGGCACAATCAAGACTAACCTCTTGCACCTGTGTGCGAATCTACAAAAACAAAAAAAAAAAAACCAAGGCGTAATCAAGAGACCAATTGCACTTGTGTGCGAATCTACAAAGAAGACACACCTGGGCGCAATCAAGACAAACCACTAGCACCTGTGTGCGAATCTACAAAAAAAAAAAAAAAGGCGTAATCAAGAGAAACCAATGGCAACTGTGTGCGAATCTACAAAGAACACACACCTGGGCGCAATCAAGACAAACCACTAGCACCTGTGTGCGGATCTAAAAAAAAAATTAAAAAACCTAGGCGCAATCAAGACAAACCAGTTGCACCTGTGTGAGAATCTAAAAAAAAAAATCCTAGGCGCAATCAAGACAAACCACTTGCACCTGTGTACAAATCTTCTAAAAAAACAACCAAGGCGTAATCAAGAGAAACCAATTGCACCTGTGTGCGAATCTACAAAGAACACACACCTGGGCGCAATCAAGACAAACCACTAGCACCTGTGTGCGAATCTCCAAAAAAAAAATAGGCGCAATCAAAAGAAACCACTTGCACCTGTGTGAGAATCTAAAAAAAAAAAATAGGCGCAATCAAAAGAAACCACTTGCACCTGTGTGCGAATCTACAATAAATAAAATCCTAGACGCAATCAAATCAAACCACTTGCACCTGTGTGCGAAACTATAACCAACACACACCTGGGGGCAATCATGACAAACCACTTGCACCTGTGTGGGAATCTTAAAACAACACACACCTGGGCACATTCAAGTGAAACCACTTGCACCTGTGTGGGAATCTGAAAACAACACACACCTGGGGAGAATAAAATTCAACCAATTGCACCTGTGTGTGAATCTACAAAAAACAAAAACCTTGGCGCAATCAAGACAAACCACTTGCACCTGTGTTCGAAGCTTCAAAAAAAATAGGCACAATCAAGGCAAACCACTAGCACCTGTGTGCGAATCTACAACAACAACAAAAAAAAACCAAGGCGCAATAAAGACAAACCACTTGCACCTGTGTGAGAATCAAAAAAAAAAATCCTAGGCGCAATCAAGACAAACCACTTGCACCTGTGTACAAATCTTCAAGAAAAACAACCAAGGCGTAATCAAGAGAAACCAATTGCACCTGTGTGCGAATCTACAAAGAACACACACCTGGGCGCAATCAAGACAAACCACTAGCACCTGTGTGCGAATCTAAAAAAAAAAAACCTAGGCGCAATCAAGACAAACCACTTGCACCTGTGTGAGAATGTAAAAAATAAAATCCTAGGCGCAATCAAGACAAACCACTTGCACCTGTGTACAAATCTGCAAAAAAAAAACCCAAGGTGTGATCAAGAGAAACCAATTGCACCTGTGTGCGAATCTACAAAGAAGACACACCTGGGCGCAATCAAGACAAACCACTAGCACCTGTGTACGAATCTAAAAAAAAAAAAAAAAAACCTAGGCGCAATCAAGACAAACCACTTGCACCTGTGTGAGAATCTAAAAAAAAAAAATTCCTAGGCGCAATCAAGACAAACCACTAGCACCTTTGTGCGAATCTCCAAAAAAAAATAGGCGCAATCAAAAGAAACCACTTGCACCTGTGTGAGAATCTAAAAAAAAAATAGGCGCAATCAAAAGAAACCACTTGCACCTGTGTGCGAATCTACAATAAATAAAATCCTAGACGCAATCAAATCAAACCACTTGCACCTGTGTGCGAAACTATAACCAACACACACCTGGGGGCAATCATCACAAACCACTTGCACCTGTGTGGGAATCTTAAAACAACACACACCTGGGCACATTCAAGTGAAACCACTTGCAACTGTGTGCAAATATAAAAACAACACACACCTGGGCGGAATCAAATTCAACCAATTGCACCTGTGTGTGAATCTACAAAAAACGTGGCGCAATCAAGACAAACAACTTGCACCTGTGTTCGAAGCTTCAAAAAAATAGGCACAATCAAGACTAACCTCTTGCACCTGTGTGCGAATCTACAAAAACAAAAAAAAAAAAACCAAGGCGTAATCAAGAGACCAATTGCACTTGTGTGCGAATCTACAAAGAAGACACACCTGGGCGCAATCAAGACAAACCACTAGCACCTGTGTGCGAATCTACAAAAAAAAAAAAAAGGCGTAATCAAGAGAAACCAATGGCAACTGTGTGCGAATCTACAAAGAACACACACCTGGGCGCAATCAAGACAAACCACTAGCACCTGTGTGCGGATCTAAAAAAAAAATTAAAAAACCTAGGCGCAATCAAGACAAACCAGTTGCACCTGTGTGAGAATCTAAAAAAAAAAATCCTAGGCGCAATCAAGACAAACCACTTGCACCTGTGTACAAATCTTCTAAAAAAACAACCAAGGCGTAATCAAGAGAAACCAATTGCACCTGTGTGCGAATCTACAAAGAACACACACCTGGGCGCAATCAAGACAAACCACTAGCACCTGTGTGCGAATCTCCAAAAAAAAAATAGGCGCAATCAAAAGAAACCACTTGCACCTGTGTGAGAATCTAAAAAAAAAAAATAGGCGCAATCAAAAGAAACCACTTGCACCTGTGTGCGAATCTACAATAAATAAAATCCTAGACGCAATCAAATCAAACCACTTGCACCTGTGTGCGAAACTATAACCAACACACACCTGGGGGCAATCATGACAAACCACTTGCACCTGTGTGGGAATCTTAAAACAACACACACCTGGGCACATTCAAGTGAAACCACTTGCACCTGTGTGGGAATCTGAAAACAACACACACCTGGGGAGAATAAAATTCAACCAATTGCACCTGTGTGTGAATCTACAAAAAACAAAAACCTTGGCGCAATCAAGACAAACCACTTGCACCTGTGTTCGAAGCTTCAAAAAAAATAGGCACAATCAAGGCAAACCACTAGCACCTGTGTGCGAATCTACAACAACAACAAAAAAAAACCAAGGCGCAATAAAGACAAACCACTTGCACCTGTGTGAGAATCAAAAAAAAAAATCCTAGGCGCAATCAAGACAAACCACTTGCACCTGTGTACAAATCTTCAAGAAAAACAACCAAGGCGTAATCAAGAGAAACCAATTGCACCTGTGTGCGAATCTACAAAGAACACACACCTGGGCGCAATCAAGACAAACCACTAGCACCTGTGTGCGAATCTAAAAAAAAAAAACCTAGGCGCAATCAAGACAAACCACTTGCACCTGTGTGAGAATGTAAAAAATAAAATCCTAGGCGCAATCAAGACAAACCACTTGCACCTGTGTACAAATCTGCAAAAAAAAAACCCAAGGTGTGATCAAGAGAAACCAATTGCACCTGTGTGCGAATCTACAAAGAAGACACACCTGGGCGCAATCAAGACAAACCACTAGCACCTGTGTACGAATCTAAAAAAAAAAAAAAAAAAACCTAGGCGCAATCAAGACAAACCACTTGCACCTGTGTGAGAATCTAAAAAAAAAAATTCCTAGGCGCAATCAAGACAAACCACTAGCACCTTTGTGCGAATCTCCAAAAAAAAATAGGCGCAATCAAAAGAAACCACTTGCACCTGTGTGAGAATCTAAAAAAAAAATAGGCGCAATCAAAAGAAACCACTTGCACCTGTGTGCGAATCTACAATAAATAAAATCCTAGACGCAATCAAATCAAACCACTTGCACCTGTGTGCGAAACTATAACCAACACACACCTGGGGGCAATCATCACAAACCACTTGCACCTGTGTGGGAATCTTAAAACAACACACACCTGGGCACATTCAAGTGAAACCACTTGCAACTGTGTGCAAATCTAAAAACAACACACACCTGGGCGGAATCAAATTCAACCAATTGCACCTGTGTGTGAATCTACAAAAACCTTGGCGCAATCAAGACAAACAACTTGCACCTGTGTTCGAAGCTTCAAAAAAAATAGGCACAATCAAGACTAACCTCTTGCACCTGTGTGCGAATCTACAAAAACAAAAAAAAAAAAAAAACCAAGGCGTAATCAAGAGAAACCAATTGCACTTGTGTGCGAATCTACAAAGAAGACACACCTGGGCGCAATCAAGACAAACCACTAGCACCTGTGTGCGAATCTAAAAAAAAAAAAAACCTAGGCGCAATCAAGACAAACCACTTGCACCTGTGTGAGAATCTAAAAAAAAAAAAAAATCCTAGGCGCAATCAAGACAAACCACTTGCACCTGTGTGAGAATCTAAAAAAAAAAAATCCTAGGCGCAATCAAGACAAACCACTTGCACCTGTGTACAAATCTTCTAAAAAAACAACCAAGGCGTAATCAAGAGAAACCAATTGCACCTGTGTGCGAATCTACAAAGAACACACACCTGGGCGCAATCAAGACAAACCACTAGCACCTGTGTGCGAATCTCCAAAAAAAAAAATAGGCGCAATCAAAAGAAACCACTTGCACCTGTGTGAGAATCTAAAAAAAAAAATAGGCGCAATCAAAAGAAACCACTTGCACCTGTGTGCGAATCTACAATAAATAAAATCCTAGACGCAATCAAATCAAACCACTTGCACCTGTGTGCGAAACTATAACCAACACACACCTGGGGGCAATCATGACAAACCACTTGCACCTGTGTGGGAATCTTAAAACAACACACACCTGGGCACATTCAAGTGAAACCACTTGCACCTGTGTGGGAATCTGAAAACAACACACACCTGGGGAGAATAAAATTCAACCAATTGCACCTGTGTGTGAATCTACAAAAAACAAAAACCTTGGCGCAATCAAGACAAACCACTTGCACCTGTGTTCGAAGCTTCAAAAAAAATAGGCACAATCAAGGCAAACCACTAGCACCTGTGTGCGAATCTACAACAACAACAAAAAAAAACCAAGGCGCAATAAAGACAAACCACTTGCACCTGTGTGAGAATCAAAAAAAAAAATCCTAGGCGCAATCAAGACAAACCACTTGCACCTGTGTACAAATCTTCAAGAAAAACAACCAAGGCGTAATCAAGAGAAACCAATTGCACCTGTGTGCGAATCTACAAAGAACACACACCTGGGCGCAATCAAGACAAACCACTAGCACCTGTGTGCGAATCTAAAAAAAAAAAACCTAGGCGCAATCAAGACAAACCACTTGCACCTGTGTGAGAATGTAAAAAATAAAATCCTAGGCGCAATCAAGACAAACCACTTGCACCTGTGTACAAATCTGCAAAAAAAAAACCCAAGGTGTGATCAAGAGAAACCAATTGCACCTGTGTGCGAATCTACAAAGAAGACACACCTGGGCGCAATCAAGACAAACCACTAGCACCTGTGTACGAATCTAAAAAAAAAAAAAAAAAAACCTAGGCGCAATCAAGACAAACCACTTGCACCTGTGTGAGAATCTAAAAAAAAAAATTCCTAGGCGCAATCAAGACAAACCACTAGCACCTTTGTGCGAATCTCCAAAAAAAAATAGGCGCAATCAAAAGAAACCACTTGCACCTGTGTGAGAATCTAAAAAAAAAATAGGCGCAATCAAAAGAAACCACTTGCACCTGTGTGCGAATCTACAATAAATAAAATCCTAGACGCAATCAAATCAAACCACTTGCACCTGTGTGCGAAACTATAACCAACACACACCTGGGGGCAATCATCACAAACCACTTGCACCTGTGTGGGAATCTTAAAACAACACACACCTCGGCACATTCAAGTGAAACCACTTGCAACTGTGTGCAAATCTAAAAACAACACACACCTGGGCGGAATCAAATTCAACCAATTGCACCTGTGTGTGAATCTACAAAAACCTTGGCGCAATCAAGACAAACAACTTGCACCTGTGTTCGAAGCTTCAAAAAAAATAGGCACAATCAAGACTAACCTCTTGCACCTGTGTGCGAATCTACAAAAACAAAAAAAAAAAAAAACCAAGGCGTAATCAAGAGAAACCAATTGCACTTGTGTGCGAATCTACAAAGAAGACACACCTGGGCGCAATCAAGACAAACCACTAGCACCTGTGTGCGAATCTAAAAAAAAAAAAACCTAGGCGCAATCAAGACAAACCACTTGCACCTGTGTGAGAATCTAAAAAAAAAAAAAAATCCTAGGCGCAATCAAGACAAACCACTTGCACCTGTGTGAGAATCTAAAAAAAAAAAATCCTAGGCGCAATCAAGACAAACCACTTGCACCTGTGTACAAATCTTCAAAAAAAACAACCAAGGCGTAATCAAGAGAAACCAATTGCACCTGTGTGCGAATCTACAAAGAACACACACCTGGGCGCAATCAAGACAAACCACTAGCACCTTTGTGTGAATCTAAAAAAAAAAAAACCTAGGCGCAATCAAGACAAACCACTAGCACCTGTGTACGAATCTAAAAAAAAAAAAAACCTAGGCGCAATCAAGACAAACCACTTGCACCTGTGTGAGAATCTAAAAAAAAAAATTCCTAGGCGCAATCAAGACAAACCACTAGCACCTTTGTGCGAATCTCCAAAAAAAAATAGGCGCAATCAAAAGAAACCACTTGCACCTGTGTGTGAATCTACAATAAATAAAATCCTAGACGCAATCAAATCAAACCACTTGCACCTGTGTGCGAAACTATAACCAACACACACCTGGGGGCAATCATCACAAACCACTTGCACCTGTGTGGGAATCTGAAAACAACACACACCTGGGCACATTCAAGTGAAACCACTTGCAACTGTGTGCAAATCTAAAAACAACACACACCTGGGCGGAATCAAATTCAACCAATTGCACCTGTGTGTGAATCTACAAAAAACTTGGCGCAATCAAGACAAACAACTTGCACCTGTGTTCGAAGCTTCAAAAAAAATAGGCACAATCAAGACTAACCTCTTGCACCTGTGTGCGAATCTACAAAAAAAAAAAAAAGGCGTAATCAAGAGAAACCAATGGCACCTGTGTGCGAATCTACAAAGAACACACACCTGGGCGCAATCAAGACAAACCACTAGCACCTTTGTGCGAATCTAAAAAAAAAAAAACCTAGGCGCAATCAAGACAAACCACTTGCACCTGTGTGAGAATCTAAAAAAAAAAAATTCCTAGGCGCAATCAAGACAAACCACTAGCACCTTTGTGCGAATCTCCAAAAAAAAAATAGGCGCAATCAAAAGAAACCACTTGCACCTGTGTGAGAATCTAAAAAAAAAAATAGGCGCAATCAAAAGAAACCACTTGCACCTGTGTGCGAATCTACAATAAATAAAATCCTAGACGCAATCAAATCAAACCACTTGCACCTGTGTGCGAAACTATAACCAACACACACCTGGGGGCAATCATGACAAACCACTTGCACCTGTGTGGGAATCTTAAAACAACACACACCTGGGCACATTCAAGTGAAACCACTTGCACCTGTGTGGGAATCTGAAAACAACACACACCTGGGCAGAATCAAATTCAACCAATTGCACCTGTGTGTGAATCTACAAAAAACAAAAACCTTGGCGCAATCAAGACAAACCACTTGCACCTGTGTTCGAAGCTTCAAAAAAAATAGGCACAATCAAGACAAACCACTAGCACCTGTGTGCGAATCTACAACAACAACAAAAAAAAACCAAGGCGCAATAAAGACAAACCACTTGCACCTGTGTGAGAATCTAAAAAAAAAAAATCCTAGGCGCAATCAAGACAAACCACTTGCACCTGTGTACAAATCTTCAAGAAAAACAACCAAGGCGTAATCAAGAGAAACCAATTGCACCTGTGTGCGAATCTACAAAGAACACACACCTGGGCGCAATCAAGACAAACCACTAGCACCTGTGTGCGAATCTAAAAAAAAAAAACCTAGGCGCAATCAAGACAAACCACTTGCACCTGTGTGAGAATGTAAAAAATAAAATCCTAGGCGCAATCAAGACAAACCACTTGCACCTGTGTACAAATCTGCAAAAAAAAAACCCAAGGTGTGATCAAGAGAAACCAATTGCACCTGTGTGCGAATCTACAAAGAAGACACACCTGGGCGCAATCAAGACAAACCACTAGCACCTGTGTACGAATCTAAAAAAAAAAAAAAAAACCTAGGCGCAATCAAGACAAACCACTTGCACCTGTGTGAGAATCTAAAAAAAAAAATTCCTAGGCGCAATCAAGACAAACCACTAGCACCTTTGTGCGAATCTCCAAAAAAAAATAGGCGCAATCAAAAGAAACCACTTGCACCTGTGTGAGAATCTAAAAAAAAAATAGGCGCAATCAAAAGAAACCACTTGCACCTGTGTGCGAATCTACAATAAATAAAATCCTAGACGCAATCAAATCAAACCACTTGCACCTGTGTGCGAAACTATAACCAACACACACCTGGGGGCAATCATCACAAACCACTTGCACCTGTGTGGGAATCTTAAACAACACACACCTGGGCACATTCAAGTGAAACCACTTGCAACTGTGTGCAAATCTAAAAACAACACACACCTGGGCGGAATCAAATTCAACCAATTGCACCTGTGTGTGAATCTACAAAAAACTTGGCGCAATCAAGACAAACAACTTGCACCTGTGTTCGAAGCTTCAAAAAAAATAGGCACAGTCAAGACTAACCTCTTGCACCTGTGTGCGAATCTACAACAACAAAAAAAAAACCAAGGCGTAATCAAGAGAAACCAATTGCACTTGTGTGCGAATCTACAAAGAAGACACACCTGGGCGCAGTCAAGACAAACCACTAGCACCTGTGTGCGAATCTAAAAAAAAAAAAAAACCTAGGCGCAATCAAGACAAACCACTTGCACCTGTGTGAGAATCAAAAAAAAAAAAATCCTAGGCGCAATCAAGACAAACCACTTGCACCTGTGTGCGAATCTAAAAAAAAAAAAAAGTAGGCGCAATAAAGACAAACCATTGCACCTGTGTGAGAATCTAAAAAAAAAAATTCCTAGGCGCAATCAAGATAAACCACTTGCATCTGTGTACAAATCTTCAAAAAAAAAATCCAAGGTGCAATCAAGACAAACCACTTGCACCTGTGTCCGAATCTAAAAAAAAAAAAAAAAAAAACCTAGGCGCAATCCAGACAAACCACTTGCACCTGTGTGCGAATCTACAAAAAAAAAATCCTAGGCACAATCAAGACAAACCCTAGCACCTGTGTGTGAATCTACAAAAAAAAACCTAGGCGCAATTAAAACAAACCAATTGCACCTATGTGCGAATCTACAAAAAATAAAATCCTAGGAGCAATCAAATCAAACTACTTGAACCTGTGTGCGAAACTATAAACAACACACACCTGGGGGCAATCATGACAAACCACTTGCACCTGTGTGGGAATCTGAAAACAACACACATCTGGGCACATTCAAGTGAAACCACTTGCAACTGTGTGCAAATCTAAAAACAACACACACCTGGGCCGAATCAAGATCAACCAATTGCACCTGTGTGTGAATGTACAAAAAACAAAAACCTAGGCGCAATCAAGACATACCACTTGCCACTGTGTGCGAAGGTTCAAAAAAAAAGTAGGCACAATCATGACAAACCACTTGCAGCTGTGTGCGAATCTCCAAAAAAAAAAAAAAACTAGGCACAATCAAGACAAACCACTTGCACCTGTGTGCGAATCTTCAAAAAAAAAAAAAAAGAGGCACAATCAAGACAAACCACTTACACCTGTTTGCGAATCTACAACAAAAAAAACCAAGGCTTAATCAAGAGAAACCAATTGCACCTGTGTGCGAATCTACAAACAACAAACACCGGGGCGCAATCAAGACAAACCACTTGCACCTGTGTGCGAATCTAAAAAAAAAAAAAAAAAAAAACCTAGGCGCAATCAAGACAAACCACTTGCACCTGTGTGAGAATCTAAAAAAAAAAAATCCAAGGTGCAATCAAGACAAACCAATTGCACCTGTGTAGAAATCTTCAAAAAAAAAAAAAGAACCAAGGCGCAATCAACAAAAACCACTTGCACTTGTGTGAGAATCAAAAAAAAAATTACTATGCGCAATCAAGACAAACCACTTGCACCTGTGCGAATCTAAAAAAAAAAATCCTAGGCGCAATCAAGACAAACCACTTGCACCTGTGTACAAATCTTCAAAAAAAAGAAACCAAGGAGCAATCAAGACAAACCACTTGCACCTGTGTGTGAATCTACAAAAAAAAAAAACCTAGGCGCAATCAAGACAAACCACTTGCACCTGTGTGAGAATCTAAAACTTTAACCTGTGTGCGAATCTTCAAAAAAAAAAAAAAAACAAGGAGCAATCAAGACAAACCACTTGCACCTGTGTGCGAAGTTTCAAAAAAAAATAGGCACAATCAAGACAAAACACTTGCACCTGTGTGCGAATCTAAAAAAAAATGCTAGTGCAATAAAGACAAACCACTTGCACCTGTGTGTGAATCTACAAAAAAAACCTAGGTGCAATCAAGACAAACCACTTGCACCTGTGTGAGAAAACTATAAACAACACACACCTAGGGGCAATCATGACAAACGACTTGCACCTGTGTGGGAATCTGAAAACAACACACACCTGGGCACATTCAAGTGAAACCACTTGCAACTGTGTGCAAATCTAAAAAGAACACACACCTGGGCGGAATCAAGATCAACCAATTGCACCTGTGTGTGAATCTACAAAAAACAAAAACCTATGCGCAATCAAGACAAACCACTTGCACCTGTGTGCGAATCTACAACAAAAAAAACCAAGGCGTAATCAAGAGAAACCAATTGCACCTGTGTGCTAATCTACAAACAACACAAACCAGGGCGCAATCAAGACAAACCACTTGCACCTGTGTGCAAATCTACAAACAAAACACACCTGGGCGCAATCAAGACAAACAACTTGCACCTGAGAGCGAATCTTCAAAAAAAAAAAAAAAACCTAGGTGCAATCAAGAAAAACCTCTTGCACCTGTGTGCGAATCTAAAAAAAAATGCTAGGCGCAATCAAGAAAATCCACTTGCACCTGTGTGAGAATCATCAAAAAAAAAAAAGGCACAATCAAGACAAACCACTTGCACCTGTGTGCGAATCTACAATAAAAAACCTAGGCGCAATCAAGACAAACCACTTGCACCTGTGTGCGATTCTCCAAAAAAAAAAAAAAAATAGGCACAATCAAGACAAACCCCTTGCACCTGTGTGCGAATCTTCAAAAAAAAACCTAGGAACAACAAAAAAAAAACCTAGGCACAAACAAGACAAACCACTTGCACCTGTGTGCGAATCTACAACAAAAACAACCAAGGCGTAATCAAGAGAAACCAATTGCACCTGTGTGCGAATCTACAAACAACACAAACCTGGGCGCAATCAAGATAAATCACTTTCACCTGTGTGCGAATCTTCAAAAAAAATAATCCTAGGCGCAATCAAGACAAAGCAAATGCACCTGTGTACGAATCTAAAAAAAAAAAAAAAAACCTAGGGACAATCAAGACAAACCACTTGCACCTGTATTTGAATCTACAAAAAAAAACCTAGGCACAATCAACAAACTATTTGCACCTGAGCGAATCTGAAAAAAAAAATCCTAGGCGCAATAAAGACAAACCACTTGCACCTGTGTACAAATATTCAAAAAAAAAAAACCAAGGTGCAATCAAGACAAACCACTTGCAACTGTGTGCGAATCTAAAAAAAAAAAAAAAACCTAGGCGCAATCAAGACAAACCACTTGCACCTGTGTGCGAATCTACAAAAAAAAAAATCCTAGGCACAATCAAGACTAACCCTAGCACCTGTGTGTGAATCTACAAAAAAAAAAACCTAGGCGCAATCAAAACAAACCAATTGCACCTGTGTGCGAATCTAAAAAAAATAAAATCCGAGGCGCAATCAAATCAAATTACTTTAACCTGTGTGCGAAACTATAAACAACACACACCTGGGGGCAATCATGACAAACCACTTGCACCTGTGTGGGAATCTGAAAACAACCACACCTGGGCACATTCAAGTGAAACCACTTGCAACTGTGTGCAAATCTAAAAACAACACACACCTGGGCGGAATCAAATTCAACCAATTGCACCTGTGTGTGAATCTACAAAAAACAAAAACCTTGGCGCAATCAAGACAAACAACTTGCACCTGTGTTCGAAGCTTCAAAAAAAATAGGCACAATCAAGACTAACCACTTGCACCTGTGTGCGAATCTACAACAAAAAAAAAACCAAGGCGTAATCAATAGAAACCAATTGCACCTGTGTGCGAATCTACAAAGAACACACACCTGGGCGCAATCAAGACAAATCACTAGCACCAGTGTGCGAATCTAAAAAAAAAAAAAAAAACCTAGGCGCAATCAAGACAAACCACTTGCACCTGTGTGAGAATCTAAAAAAAAAAAAAAAAATCCTAGGCGCAATAAAAAAAACCACTTGCACCTATGTGCGAATCTACAAAAAATAAAATCCTAGGCGCAATCAAATCAAACCACTTGAACCTGTGTGCGAAATTATAAACAACACACACCTGGGGGCAATCATGACAAACCACTTGCACCTGTGTGGAAATCTGAAAACAACACACACCTGGGCAGAATCAAATTCAACCAATTGCACCTGTGTGTGAATCTACAAAAAACAAAAACCTTGGCGCAATCAAGACAAACCACTTGCACCTGTGTTCGAAGCTTCAAAAAAAATAGGCACAATCAAGACAAACCACTTGCACCTGTGTGCGAATCTACAACAACAACAAAAAAAAACCAAGGCGTAATGAAGAGAAACCAATTGCACTTGTGTGCGAATCTACAAAGAAGACACACCTGGGCGCAATCAAGACAAACCACTAGCACCTGTGTGCGAATCTAAAAAAAAAAAAAACCTAGGCGCAATCAAGACAAACCACTTGCACCTGTGTGAGAATCTAAAAAAAAAAAAAATTCCTAGGCGCAATCAAGACAAACCAATAGCACCTTTGTGCGAATCTCCAAAAAAAAAAATAGGCGCAATCAAAAGAAACCACTTGCACCTGTGTGCGAATCTCCAAAAAAAAATAGGCGCAATCAAAAGAAACCACTTGCACCTGTGTGCGAATCTACAATAAATAAAATCCTAGACACAATCAAATCAAACCACTTGCACCTGTGTGCGAAACTATAACCAACACACACCTGGGGGCAATCATCACAAACCACTTGCACCTGTGTGGGAATCTTAAAACAACACACACCTGGGCACATTCAAGTGAAACCACTTGCAACTGTGTGCAAATATAAAAACAACACACACCTGGGCGGAATCAAATTCAACCAATTGCACCTGTGTGTGAATCTACAAAAAACTTGGCGCAATCAAGACAAACAACTTGCACCTGTGTTCGAAGCTTCAAAAAAAATAGGCACAATCAAGACTAACCTCTTGCACCTGTGTGCGAATCTACAAAAACAAAAAAAAAAAAAACCAAGGCGTAATCAAGAGAAACCAATTGCACTTGTGTGCGAATCTACAAAGAAGACACACCTGGGCGCAATCAAGACAAACCACTAGCACCTGTGTGCGAATCTAAAAAAAAAAAAAACCTAGGCGCAATCAAGACAAACCACTTGCACCTGTGTGAGAATCTAAAAAAAAAAAATCCTAGGCGCAATCAAGACAAACCACTTGCACCTGTGTGAGAATCTAAAAAAAAAAAATCCTAGGCGCAATCAAGACAAACCACTTGCACCTGTGTACAAATCTTCTAAAAAAACAACCAAGGCGTAATCAAGAGAAACCAATTGCACTTGTGTGCGAATCTACAAAGAACACACACCTGGGCGCAATCAAGACAAACCACTAGCACCTTTGTGCGAATCTAAAAAAAAAAAAAACCTAGGCGCAATGAAGACAAACCACTTGCACCTGTGTGAGAATCTAAAAAAAAAAAATTCCTAGGCGCAATCAAGACAAACCACTAGCACCTTTGTGCGAATCTCCAAAAAAAAAATAGGCGCAATCAAAAGAAACCACTTGCACCTGTGTGAGAATCTAAAAAAAAAAATAGGCGCAATCAAAAGAAACCACTTGCACCTGTGTGCGAATCTACAATAAATAAAATCCTAGACGCAATCAAATCAAACCACTTGCACCTGTGTGCGAAACTATAACCAACACACACCTGGGGGCAATCATGACAAACCACTTGCACCTGTGTGGGAATCTTAAAACAACACACACCTGGGCACATTCAAGTGAAACCACTTGCACCTGTGTGGGAATCTGAAAACAACACACACCTGGGCAGAATCAAATTCAACCAATTGCACCTGTGTGTGAATCTACAAAAAACAAAAACCTTGGCGCAATTAAGACAAACCACTTGCACCTGTGTTCGAAGCTTCAAAAAAAATAGGCACAATCAAGACAAACCACTAGCACCTGTGTGCGAATCTACAACAACAACAACAAAAAACCAAGGCGAAATAAAGACAAACCACTTGCACCTGTGTGAGAATCTAAAAAAAAAAAAATCCTAGGCGCAATCAAGACAAACCACTTGCACCTGTGTACAAATCTTCAAGAAAAACAACCAAGGCGTAATCAAGAGAAACCAATTGCACCTGTGTGCGAATCTACAAAGAACACACACCTGGGCGCAATCAAGACAAACCACTAGCACCTGTGTGCGAATCTAAAAAAAAAAAACCTAGGCGCAATCAAGACAAACCACTTGCACCTGTGTGAGAAAACTATAAACAACACACACCTAGGGGCAATCATGACAAACGACTTGCACCTGTGTGGGAATCTGAAAACAACACACACCTGGGCACATTCAAGTGAAACCACTTGCAACTGTGTGCAAATCTAAAAAGAACACACACCTGGGCGGAATCAAGATCAACCAATTGCACCTGTGTGTGAATCTACAAAAAACAAAAACCTATGCGCAATCAAGACAAACCACTTGCACCTGTGTGCGAATCTACAACAAAAAAAACCAAGGCGTAATCAAGAGAAACCAATTGCACCTGTGTGCTAATCTACAAACAACACAAACCAGGGCGCAATCAAGACAAACCACTTGCACCTGTGTGCAAATCTACAAACAAAACACACCTGGGCGCAATCAAGACAAACAACTTGCACCTGAGAGCGAATCTTCAAAAAAAAAAAAAAAACCTAGGTGCAATCAAGAAAAACCTCTTGCACCTGTGTGCGAATCTAAAAAAAAATGCTAGGCGCAATCAAGAAAATCCACTTGCACCTGTGTGAGAATCATCAAAAAAAAAAAGGCACAATCAAGACAAACCACTTGCACCTGTGTGCGAATCTACAATAAAAAACCTAGGCGCAATCAAGACAAACCACTTGCACCTGTGTGCGATTCTCCAAAAAAAAAAAAAAAAATAGGCACAATCAAGACAAACCCCTTGCACCTGTGTGCGAATCTTCAAAAAAAAACCTAGGAACAACAAAAAAAAAACCTAGGCACAAACAAGACAAACCACTTGCACCTGTGTGCGAATCTACAACAAAAACAACCAAGGCGTAATCAAGAGAAACCAATTGCACCTGTGTGCGAATCTACAAACAACACAAACCTGGGCGCAATCAAGATAAATCACTTTCACCTGTGTGCGAATCTTCAAAAAAAATAATCCTAGGCGCAATCAAGACAAAGCAAATGCACCTGTGTACGAATCTAAAAAAAAAAAAAAAAAACCTAGGGACAATCAAGACAAACCACTTGCACCTGTATTTGAATCTACAAAAAAAAACCTAGGCACAATCAACAAACTATTTGCACCTGAGCGAATCTGAAAAAAAAAATCCTAGGCGCAATAAAGACAAACCACTTGCACCTGTGTACAAATATTCAAAAAAAAAAAACCAAGGTGCAATCAAGACAAACCACTTGCAACTGTGTGCGAATCTAAAAAAAAAAAAAAAACCTAGGCGCAATCAAGACAAACCACTTGCACCTGTGTGCGAATCTACAAAAAAAAAAATCCTAGGCACAATCAAGACTAACCCTAGCACCTGTGTGTGAATCTACAAAAAAAAAAACCTAGGCGCAATCAAAACAAACCAATTGCACCTGTGTGCGAATCTAAAAAAAATAAAATCCGAGGCGCAATCAAATCAAATTACTTTAACCTGTGTGCGAAACTATAAACAACACACACCTGGGGGCAATCATGACAAACCACTTGCACCTGTGTGGGAATCTGAAAACAACCACACCTGGGCACATTCAAGTGAAACCACTTGCAACTGTGTGCAAATCTAAAAACAACACACACCTGGGCGGAATCAAATTCAACCAATTGCACCTGTGTGTGAATCTACAAAAAACAAAAACCTTGGCGCAATCAAGACAAACAACTTGCACCTGTGTTCGAAGCTTCAAAAAAAATAGGCACAATCAAGACTAACCACTTGCACCTGTGTGCGAATCTACAACAAAAAAAAAAACCAAGGCGTAATCAATAGAAACCAATTGCACCTGTGTGCGAATCTACAAAGAACACACACCTGGGCGCAATCAAGACAAATCACTAGCACCAGTGTGCGAATCTAAAAAAAAAAAAAAAAACCTAGGCGCAATCAAGACAAACCACTTGCACCTGTGTGAGAATCTAAAAAAAAAAAAAAAAATCCTAGGCGCAATAAAAAAAACCACTTGCACCTATGTGCGAATCTACAAAAAATAAAATCCTAGGCGCAATCAAATCAAACCACTTGAACCTGTGTGCGAAATTATAAACAACACACACCTGGGGGCAATCATGACAAACCACTTGCACCTGTGTGGAAATCTGAAAACAACACACACCTGGGCAGAATCAAATTCAACCAATTGCACCTGTGTGTGAATCTACAAAAAACAAAAACCTTGGCGCAATCAAGACAAACCACTTGCACCTGTGTTCGAAGCTTCAAAAAAAATAGGCACAATCAAGACAAACCACTTGCACCTGTGTGCGAATCTACAACAACAACAAAAAAAAACCAAGGCGTAATGAAGAGAAACCAATTGCACTTGTGTGCGAATCTACAAAGAAGACACACCTGGGCGCAATCAAGACAAACCACTAGCACCTGTGTGCGAATCTAAAAAAAAAAAAAACCTAGGCGCAATCAAGACAAACCACTTGCACCTGTGTGAGAATCTAAAAAAAAAAAAAATTCCTAGGCGCAATCAAGACAAACCAATAGCACCTTTGTGCGAATCTCCAAAAAAAAAAATAGGCGCAATCAAAAGAAACCACTTGCACCTGTGTGCGAATCTCCAAAAAAAAATAGGCGCAATCAAAAGAAACCACTTGCACCTGTGTGCGAATCTACAATAAATAAAATCCTAGACACAATCAAATCAAACCACTTGCACCTGTGTGCGAAACTATAACCAACACACACCTGGGGGCAATCATCACAAACCACTTGCACCTGTGTGGGAATCTTAAAACAACACACACCTGGGCACATTCAAGTGAAACCACTTGCAACTGTGTGCAAATATAAAAACAACACACACCTGGGCGGAATCAAATTCAACCAATTGCACCTGTGTGTGAATCTACAAAAAACTTGGCGCAATCAAGACAAACAACTTGCACCTGTGTTCGAAGCTTCAAAAAAAATAGGCACAATCAAGACTAACCTCTTGCACCTGTGTGCGAATCTACAAAAACAAAAAAAAAAAAAACCAAGGCGTAATCAAGAGAAACCAATTGCACTTGTGTGCGAATCTACAAAGAAGACACACCTGGGCGCAATCAAGACAAACCACTAGCACCTGTGTGCGAATCTAAAAAAAAAAAAAACCTAGGCGCAATCAAGACAAACCACTTGCACCTGTGTGAGAATCTAAAAAAAAAAAATCCTAGGCGCAATCAAGACAAACCACTTGCACCTGTGTGAGAATCTAAAAAAAAAAAATCCTAGGCGCAATCAAGACAAACCACTTGCACCTGTGTACAAATCTTCTAAAAAAACAACCAAGGCGTAATCAAGAGAAACCAATTGCACTTGTGTGCGAATCTACAAAGAACACACACCTGGGCGCAATCAAGACAAACCACTAGCACCTTTGTGCGAATCTAAAAAAAAAAAAAACCTAGGCGCAATGAAGACAAACCACTTGCACCTGTGTGAGAATCTAAAAAAAAAAAATTCCTAGGCGCAATCAAGACAAACCACTAGCACCTTTGTGCGAATCTCCAAAAAAAAAATAGGCGCAATCAAAAGAAACCACTTGCACCTGTGTGAGAATCTAAAAAAAAAAATAGGCGCAATCAAAAGAAACCACTTGCACCTGTGTGCGAATCTACAATAAATAAAATCCTAGAAGCAATCAAATCAAACCACTTGCACCTGTGTGCGAAACTATAACCAACACACACCTGGGGGCAATCATGACAAACCACTTGCACCTGTGTGGGAATCTTAAAACAACACACACCTGGGCACATTCAAGTGAAACCACTTGCACCTGTGTGGGAATCTGAAAACAACACACACCTGGGCAGAATCAAATTCAACCAATTGCACCTGTGTGTGAATCTACAAAAAACAAAAACCTTGGCGCAATTAAGACAAACCACTTGCACCTGTGTTCGAAGCTTCAAAAAAAATAGGCACAATCAAGACAAACCACTAGCACCTGTGTGCGAATCTACAACAACAACAAAAAAAAACCAAGGCGAAATAAAGACAAACCACTTGCACCTGTGTGAGAATCTAAAAAAAAAAAAATCCTAGGCGCAATCAAGACAAACCACTTGCACCTGTGTACAAATCTTCAAGAAAAACAACCAAGGCGTAATCAAGAGAAACCAATTGCACCTGTGTGCGAATCTACAAAGAACACACACCTGGGCGCAATCAAGACAAACCACTAGCACCTGTGTGCGAATCTAAAAAAAAAAAACCTAGGCGCAATCAAGACAAACCACTTGCACCTGTGTGAGAATGTAAAAAATAAAATCCTAGACGCAATCAAGACAAACCACTTACACCTGTGTACAAATCTGCAAAAAAAAAACCCAAGGTGTGATCAAGAGAAACCAATTGCACCTGTGTGCGAATCTACAAAGAAGACACACCTGGGTGCAATCAAGACAAACCACTAGCACCTGTGTACGAATCTAAAAAAAAAAAACTAGGCGCAATCAAGACAAACCACTTGCACCTGTGTGAGAATCTAAAAAAAAAAATTCCTAGGCGCAATCAAGACAAACCACTAGCACCTTTGTGCGAATCTCCAAAAAAAAATAGGCACAATCAAAAGAAACCACTTGCACCTGTGTGAGAATCTAAAAAAAAAATAGGCGCAATCAAAAGAAACCACTTGCACCTGTGTGCGAATCTACAATAAATAAAATCCTAGACGCAATCAAATCAAACCACTTGCACCTGTGTGCGAAACTATAACCAACACACACCTGGGGGCAATCATCACAAACCACTTGCACCTGTGTGGGAATCTTAAAACAACACACACCTGGGCACATTCAAGTGAAACCACTTGCAACTGTGTGCAAATCTAAAAACAACACACACCTGGGCGGAATCAAATTCAACCAATTGCACCTGTGTGTGAATCTACAAAAAACTTGGCGCAATCAAGACAAACAACTTGCACCTGTGTTCGAAGCTTCAAAAAAAATAGGCACAGTCAAGACTAACCTCTTGCACCTGTGTGCGAATCTACAACAACAAAAAAAAAAACCAAGGCGTAATCAAGAGAAACCAATTGCACTTGTGTGCGAATCTACAAAGAAGACACACCTGGGGGCAGTCAAGACAAACCACTAGCACCTGTGTGCGAATCTAAAAAAAAAAAAAACCTAGGCGCAATCAAGACAAACCACTTGCACCTGTGTGAGAATCAAAAAAAAAAAAAATCCTAGGCGCAATCAAGACAAACCACTTGCACCTGTGTGCGAATCTAAAAAAAAAAAAAAGTAGGCGCAATAAAGACAAACCATTGCACCTGTGTGAGAATCTAAAAAAAAAAATTCCTAGGCGCAATCAAGATAAACCACTTACATCTGTGTACAAATCTTCAAAAAAAAAATCCAAGGTGCAATCAAGACAAACCACTTGCACCTGTGTCCGAATCTAAAAAAAAAAAAAAAAAACCTAGGCGCAATCCAGACAAACCACTTGCACCTGTGTGCGAATCTACAAAAAAAAAAAATCCTAGGCACAATCAAGACAAACCCTAGCACCTGTGTGTGAATCTACAAAAAAAAACCTAGGCGCAATTAAAACAAACCAATTGCACCTATGTGCGAATCTACAAAAAATAAAAACCTAGGAGCAATCAAATCAAACTACTTGAACCTGTGTGCGAAACTATAAACAACACACACCTGGGGGCAATCATGACAAACCACTTGCACCTGTGTGGGAATCTGAAAACAACACACATCTGGGCACATTCAAGTGAAACCACTTGCAACTGTGTGCAAATCTAAAAACAACACACACCTGGGCCGAATCAAGATCAACCAATTGCACCTGTGTGTGAATGTACAAAAAACAAAAACCTAGGCGCAATCAAGACATACCACTTGCCACTGTGTGCGAAGGTTCAAAAAAAAAGTAGGCACAATCATGACAAACCACTTGCAGCTGTGTGCGAATCTCCAAAAAAAAAAAAAAAACTAGGCACAATCAAGACAAACCACTTGCACCTGTGTGCGAATCTTCAAAAAAAAAAAAAAAGAGGCACAATCAAGACAAACCACTTACACCTATTTGCGAATCTACAACAAAAAAAACCAAGGCTTAATCAAGAGAAACCAATTGCACCTGTGTGCGAATCTACAAACAACAAACACCGGGGCGCAATCAAGACAAACCACTTGCACCTGTGTGCGAATCTAAAAAAAAAAAAAAAAACCTAGGCGCAATCAAGACAAACCACTTGCACCTGTGTGAGAATCTAAAAAAAAAAAATCCAAGGTGCAATCAAGACAAACCAATTGCACCTGTGTAGAAATCTTCAAAAAAAAAAAAGAACCAAGGCGCAATCAACAAAAACCACTTGCACTTGTGTGAGAATCAAAAAAAAAAATTACTATGCGCAATCAAGACAAACCACTAGCACCTGTGTGCGAATCTAAAAAAAAAAAAAACCTAGGCGCAATAAAGACAAACCACTTGCACCTGTGTGAGAATCTAAAAAAAAAAAATCCTAGGCGCAATCAAGACAAACCACTTGCACCTGTGTACAAATCTTCAAAAAAAAAAAAAACAACCAAGGCGTAATCAAGAGAAACCAATTGCACCTGTGTGCGAATCTACAAAGAACACACACCTGGGCGCAATCAAGACAAACCACTAGCACCTGTGTGCGAATCTAAAAAAAAAAAAACCTAGGCGCAATCAAGACAAACCACTTGCACCTGTGTGAGAATGTAAAAAATAAAATCCTAGGCGCAATCAAGACAAACCACTTGCACCTGTGTACAAATCTGCAAAAAAAAAACCCAAGGTGTGATCAAGAGAAACCAATTGCACCTGTGTGCGAATCTACAAAGAAGACACACCTGGGCACAATCAAGACAAACCACTAGCACCTGTGTACGAATCTAAAAAAAAAAAAAACCTAGGCGCAATCAAGACAAACCACTTGCACCTGTGTGAGAATCTAAAAAAAAAAAAAAATTCCTAGGCGCAATCAAGACAAACCACTAGCACCTTTGTGCGAATCTCCAAAAAAAAAATAGGCGCAATCAAAAGAAACCACTTGCACCTGTGTGCGAATCTCCAAAAAAAAATAGGCGCAATCAAAAGAAACCACTTGCACCTGTGTGCGAATCTACAATAAATAAAATCCTAGACACAATCAAATCAAACCACTTGCACCTGTGTGCGAAACTATAACCAACACACACCTGGGGTCAATCATCACAAACCACTTGCACCTGTGTGGGAATCTTAAAACAACACACACCTGGGCACATTCAAGTGAAACCACTTGCAACTGTGTGCAAATATAAAAACAACACACACCTGGGCGGAATCAAATTCAACCAATTGCACCTGTGTGTGAATCTACAAAAAACTTGGCGCAATCAAGACAAACCACTTGCACCTGTGTACAAATCTTCAAGAAAAACAACCAAGGCGTAATCAAGAGAAACCAATTGCACCTGTGTGCGAATCTACAAAGAACACACACCTGGGCGCAATCAAGACAAACCACTAGCACCTGTGTGCGAATCTAAAAAAAAAAAACCTAGGCGCAATCAAGACATACCACTTGCACCTGTGTGAGAATGTAAAAAATAAAATCCTAGGCGCAATCAAGACAAACCACTTACACCTGTGTACAAATCTGCAAAAAAAAAACCCAAGGTGTGATCAAGAGAAACCAATTGCACCTGTGTGCGAATCTACAAAGAAGACACACCTGGGCGCAATCAAGACAAACCACTAGCACCTGTGTACGAATCTAGAAAAAAAAAAAAACCTAGGCGCAATCAAGACAAACCACTTGCACCTGTGTGAGAATCTAAAAAAAAAAATTCCTAGGCGCAATCAAGACAAACCACTAGCACCTTTGTGCGAATCTCCAAAAAAAAATAGGCGCAATCAAAAGAAACCACTTGCACCTGTGTGAGAATCTAAAAAAAAAATAGGCGCAATCAAAAGAAACCACTTGCACCTGTGTGCGAATCTACAATAAATAAAATCCTAGACGCAATCAAATCAAACCACTTGCACCTGTGTGCGAAACTATAACCAACACACACCTGGGGGCAATCATCACAAACCACTTGCACCTGTGTGGGAATCTTAAAACAACACACACCTGGGCACATTCAAGTGAAACCACTTGCAACTGTGTGCAAATCTAAAAACAACACACACCTGGGCGGAATCAAATTCAACCAATTGCACCTGTGTGTGAATCTACAAAAAACTTGGCGCAATCAAGACAAACAACTTGCACCTGTGTTCGAAGCTTCAAAAAAAATAGGCACAGTCAAGACTAACCTCTTGCACCTGTGTGCGAATCTACAACAAAAAAAAAAACCAAGGCGTAATCAAGAGAAACCAATTGCACTTGTGTGCGAATCTACAAAGAAGACACACCTGGGCGCAGTCAAGACAAACCACTAGCACCTGTGTGCGAATCTAAAAAAAAAAAAAACCTAGGCGCAATCAAGACAAACCACTTGCACCTGTGTGAGAATCAAAAAAAAAAAAATCCTAGGCGCAATCAAGACAAACCACTTGCACCTGTGTGAGAATCTAAAAAAAAAAATCCTAGGCGCAATCAAGACAAACCACTTGCACCTGTGTACAAATCTTCAAAAAAAACAACCAAGGCGTAATCAAGAGAAACCAATTGCACCTGTGTGCGAATCTACAAAGAACACACACCTGGGCGCAATCAAGACAAACCACTAGCACCTTTGTGCGAATCTAAAAAAAAAAAAAACCTAGGCGCAATCAAGACAAACCACTTGCACCTGTGTGAGAATCTAAAAAAAAAAATTCCTAGGCGCAATCAAGACAAACCACTAGCACCTTTGTGCGAATCTCCAAAAAAATATAGGCGCAATCAAAAGAAACCACTTGCACCTGTGTGCGAATCTACAATAAATAAAATCCTAGACGCAATCAAATCAAACCACTTGCACCTGTGTGCGAAACTATAACCAACACACACCTGGGGGCAATCATCACAAACCACTTGCACCTGTGTGGGAATCTGAAAACAACACAGACCTGGGCACATTCAAGTGAAACCACTTGCAACTGTGTGCAAATCTAAAAACAACACACACCTGGGCGGAATCAAATTCAACCAATTGCACCTGTGTGTGAATCTACAAAACACTTGGCGCAATCAAGACAAACAACTTGCACCTGTGTTCGAAGCTTCAAAAAAAATGGGCACAATCAAGACTAACCTCTTGCACCTGTGTGGGAATCTACAAAAAAAAAAAAGGCGTAATCAAGAGAAACCAATGGCACCTGTGTGCGAATCTACAAAGAACACACACCTGGGCGCAATCAAGACAAACCACTAGCACCTGTGTGGGAATCTAAAAAAAAAAAAAAAAAACCTAGGCGGAATCAAGAGAAACCACTTGCACCTGTGTGAGAATCTAAAAAAAAAAAATATCCCAGGCGCAATCAAGAAAAACCACTTAAACCTGTGTGCGAATCTTCAAAAAAAAAAACAAGGCACAATCAAGACAAACCACTGGCACTTGTGCTCGAAGCTTCAAAAAAATAGGCACAATCAAGACAAATCACTTGCACCTGTGTGACAGTCTACAACAAAAAAAAAACCAAGGCGTAATCAAGAGAAACCATTTTCACCTGTGTGCGAATCTACAAACAACACACACCTGGGCGCAATCAAGACAAACCATTTGCACCTGTGTGCGAATCTAAAAAAAAAAAAAAAAACCTAAGACAATCAAGACAAACCACTTGAACCTGTGTGAGAATCAAAAAAAAAAAAAAAATCCAAGGTGCAATCAAGACAAACCACTTGCACCTGTGTACAAATCTTCAAAAAAAAAAAAAAAAAAAAAACCAAGGCGCAATCAACACAAACCACTTGCACCTGCGTGAGAATCAAAAAAAAAAAAAAATCCTAGGCGCAATCAAGACAAACCACTTGCACCTGTGTGCTAATCTAAAAAAAAAAAAAAAAGTAGGCGCAATAAAGACAAACCATTGCACCTGTGTGAGAATCTAAAAAAAAAAAATTCCTAGGCGCAATCAAGATAAACCACTTGCATCTGTGTACAAATCTTCAAGAAAAAAAAAAAGGTGCAATCAAGACAAACGACTTGCACCTGTGTGCGAATCTTAAAAAAAAAAAAAAAAACCTAGGCGCAATCAAGACAAACCACTTGCACCTGTGTGCGAATCTACAAAAAAAATCCTAGGCACAATCAAGACAAACCCATGCACCTGTGTGTGAATCTATAAAAAAAAAAAACCTAGGCTCAATCAAAACAAACCACTTGCACCTTTGTGCGAATCTACAAAAAATAAAATCCTAGGCGCAGTCAAATCAAACCAGTTGAAACTGTGTGCGAAACTATAAACAACACACACCTGGGGGCAATCATGACAAACCACTTGCACCTGTGTGGGAATCTGAAAACAACACACACCTGGGCACATTCAAGTGAAACCACTTGCAACTGTGTGCAAATCTAAAAACAACACACACGTGGGCGGAATCAAGATCAACCAATTGTACCTGTGTGTGAATCTACAAAAAAAAAAAAACCTAGGTGCAATCAAGACAAACCACTTGCACCTGTGTGCGAAACTATAAACTACACACACCTGGGGGCAATCATGACAAACCACTTGCACCTGTGTGGGAATCTGAAAACAACACACACCTGGGCACATCAAGTGAAACCACTTGCAACTGTGTGCAAAACTAAAAACAACACACACCTGGGCGGAATCAAATACAATCAATTGCACCTGTGTGTGAATCTACAAAAAACAAAAACCTAGGCGCAATCAAGGCAAACAACTTGCACCTGTGTGCGAATCTTCAAAAAAAACATAGGCACAATCAAGACAAACCACTTGCACCTGTGTGGGAATCTACAACAAAAAAAACCAAGGCTTAATCACGAGAAACCAATTGCACCTGTGTGCGAATTTACAAACAACACACACCTGGGCGCAATCAAGAAAACCACTTGCACCTGTGTGCGAATCTAAAAAAAAAAAAAAACCTAGGCGCAATCAAGACAAACCACTTGCACCTGAGTGAGAATCTAAAAAAAAAAATCCCAGGCGCAATCAAGAAAAACCACTTAAACCTGTGTGCGAATCTTAAAAAAAAAAAAAGGCGCAATCAAGACAAACCACTTGCACCTGTGTGCGAAGCTTCAAAAAAATAGGCACAATCAAGACAAATCACTTGCACCTGTGTAACAGTCTACAACAAAAAAAAACAAGGTGTAATCAAGAGAAAACATTTTCACCGGTGTGTGAATCTACAAACAACACACACCTGGGCGCAATCAAGACAAACCACTAGCACCTGTGTGCGAATCTAAAAAAAAAAAAACCTAGGCGCAATCAAGACAAACCACTTGCACCTGTGTGAGAATGTAAAAAATAAAATCCTAGGCGCAATCAAGACAAACCACTTGCACCTGTGTACAAATCTGCAAAAAAAAAACCCAAGGTGTGATCAAGAGAAACCAATTGCACCTGTGTGCGAATCTACAAAGAAGACACACCTGGGCACAATCAAGACAAACCACTAGCACCTGTGTACGAATCTAAAAAAAAAAAAAACCTAGGCGCAATCAAGACAAACCACTTGCACCTGTGTGAGAATCTAAAAAAAAAAATTCCTAGGCGCAATCAAGACAAACCACTAGCACCTTTGTGCGAATCTCCAAAAAAAAATAGGCGCAATCAAAAGAAACCACTTGCACCTGTGTGAGAATCTAAAAAAAAAATAGGCGCAATCAAAAGAAACCACTTGCACCTGTGTGCGAATCTACAATAAATAAAATCCTAGACGCAATCAAATCAAACCACTTGCACCTGTGTGCGAAACTATAACCAACACACACCTGGGGGCAATCATCACAAACCACTTGCACCTGTGTGGGAATCTTAAAACAACACACACCTGGGCACATTCAAGTGAAACCACTTGCAACTGTGTGCAAATCTAAAAACAACACACACCTGGGCGGAATCAAATTCAACCAATTGCACCTGTGTGTGAATCTACAAAAAACTTGGCGCAATCAAGACAAACAACTTGCACCTGTGTACAAATCTTCAAGAAAAACAACCAAGGCGTAATCAAGAGAAACCAATTGCACCTGTGTGCGAATCTACAAAGAACACACACCTGGGCGCAATCAAGACAAACCACTAGCACCTGTGTGCGAATCTAAAAAAAAAAAACCTAGGCGCAATCAAGACATACCACTTGCACCTGTGTGAGAATGTAAAAAATAAAATCCTAGGCGCAATCAAGACAAACCACTTACACCTGTGTACAAATCTGCAAAAAAAAAACCCAAGGTGTGATCAAGAGAAACCAATTGCACCTGTGTGCGAATCTACAAAGAAGACACACCTGGGCGCAATCAAGACAAACCACTAGCACCTGTGTACGAATCTAGAAAAAAAAAAAAACCTAGGCGCAATCAAGACAAACCACTTGCACCTGTGTGAGAATCTAAAAAAAAAAATTCCTAGGCGCAATCAAGACAAACCACTAGCACCTTTGTGCGAATCTCCAAAAAAAAATAGGCGCAATCAAAAGAAACCACTTGCACCTGTGTGAGAATCTAAAAAAAAAATAGGCGCAATCAAAAGAAACCACTTGCACCTGTGTGCGAATCTACAATAAATAAAATCCTAGACGCAATCAAATCAAACCACTTGCACCTGTGTGCGAAACTATAACCAACACACACCTGGGGGCAATCATCACAAACCACTTGCACCTGTGTGGGAATCTTAAAACAACACACACCTGGGCACATTCAAGTGAAACCACTTGCAACTGTGTGCAAATCTAAAAACAACACACACCTGGGCGGAATCAAATTCAACCAATTGCACCTGTGTGTGAATCTACAAAAAACTTGGCGCAATCAAGACAAACAACTTGCACCTGTGTTCGAAGCTTCAAAAAAAATAGGCACAGTCAAGACTAACCTCTTGCACCTGTGTGCGAATCTACAACAAAAAAAAAAACCAAGGCGTAATCAAGAGAAACCAATTGCACTTGTGTGCGAATCTACAAAGAAGACACACCTGGGCGCAGTCAAGACAAACCACTAGCACCTGTGTGCGAATCTAAAAAAAAAAAAAAAACCTAGGCGCAATCAAGACAAACCACTTGCACCTGTGTGAGAATCAAAAAAAAAAAATCCTAGGCGCAATCAAGACAAACCACTTGCACCTGTGTGAGAATCTAAAAAAAAAAATCCTAGGCGCAATCAAGACAAACCACTTGCACCTGTGTACAAATCTTCAAAAAAAACAACCAAGGCGTAATCAAGAGAAACCAATTGCACCTGTGTGCGAATCTACAAAGAACACACACCTGGGCGCAATCAAGACAAACCACTAGCACCTTTGTGCGAATCTAAAAAAAAAAAAAACCTAGGCGCAATCAAGACAAACCACTTGCACCTGTGTGAGAATCTAAAAAAAAAAATTCCTAGGCGCAATCAAGACAAACCACTAGCACCTTTGTGCGAATCTCCAAAAAAATATAGGCGCAATCAAAAGAAACCACTTGCACCTGTGTGCGAATCTACAATAAATAAAATCCTAGACGCAATCAAATCAAACCACTTGCACCTGTGTGCGAAACTATAACCAACACACATCTGGGGGCAATCATCACAAACCACTTGCACCTGTGTGGGAATCTGAAAACAACACAGACCTGGGCACATTCAAGTGAAACCACTTGCAACTGTGTGCAAATCTAAAAACAACACACACCTGGGCGGAATCAAATTCAACCAATTGCACCTGTGTGTGAATCTACAAAACACTTGGCGCAATCAAGACAAACAACTTGCACCTGTGTTCGAAGCTTCAAAAAAAATGGGCACAATCAAGACTAACCTCTTGCACCTGTGTGGGAATCTACAAAAAAAAAAAGGCGTAATCAAGAGAAACCAATGGCACCTGTGTGCGAATCTACAAAGAACACACACCTGGGCGCAATCAAGACAAACCACTAGCACCTGTGTGCGAATCTAAAAAAAAAAAAAAAAAAACCTAGGCGGAATCAAGAGAAACCACTTGCACCTGTGTGAGAATCTAAAAAAAAAAAATATCCCAGGCGCAATCAAGAAAAACCACTTAAACCTGTGTGCGAATCTTCAAAAAAAAAAACAAGGCACAATCAAGACAAACCACTGGCACTTGTGCTCGAAGCTTCAAAAAAATAGGCACAATCAAGACAAATCACTTGCACCTGTGTGACAGTCTACAACAAAAAAAAAAACCAAGGCGTAATCAAGAGAAACCATTTTCACCTGTGTGCGAATCTACAAACAACACACACCTGGGCGCAATCAAGACAAACCATTTGCACCTGTGTGCGAATCTAAAAAAAAAAAAAAAAAAACCTAAGACAATCAAGACAAACCACTTGAACCTGTGTGAGAATCAAAAAAAAAAAAAAATCCAAGGTGCAATCAAGACAAACCACTTGCACCTGTGTACAAATCTTCAAAAAAAAAAAAAAAAAAAACCAAGGCGCAATCAACACAAACCACTTGCACCTGCGTGAGAATCAAAAAAAAAAAAAAATCCTAGGCGCAATCAAGACAAACCACTTGCACCCGTGTGCTAATCTAAAAAAAAAAAAAAAGTAGGCGCAATAAAGACAAACCATTGCACCTGTGTGAGAATCTAAAAAAAAAAAATTCCTAGGCGCAATCAAGATAAACCACTTGCATCTGTGTACAAATCTTCAAGAAAAAAAAAAAGGTGCAATCAAGACAAACGACTTGCACCTGTGTGCGAATCTTAAAAAAAAAAAAAAAAAACCTAGGCGCAATCAAGACAAACCACTTGCACCTGTGTGCGAATCTACAAAAAAAATCCTAGGCACAATCAAGACAAACCCATGCACCTGTGTGTGAATCTATAAAAAAAAAACCTAGGCTCAATCAAAACAAACCACTTGCACCTTTGTGCGAATCTACAAAAAATAAAATCCTAGGCGCAGTCAAATCAAACCAGTTGAAACTGTGTGCGAAACTATAAACAACACACACCTGGGGGCAATCATGACAAACCACTTGCACCTGTGTGGGAATCTGAAAACAACACACACCTGGGCACATTCAAGTGAAACCACTTGCAACTGTGTGCAAATCTAAAAACAACACACACGTGGGCGGAATCAAGATCAACCAATTGCACCTGTGTGTGAAACTACAAAAAAAAAAAACCTAGGTGCAATCAAGACAAACCACTTGCACCTGTGTGCGAAACTATAAACTACACACACCTGGGGACAATCATGACAAACCACTTGCACCTGTGTGGGAATCTGAAAACAACACACACCTGGGCACATCAAGTGAAACCACTTGCAACTGTGTGCAAAACTAAAAACAACACACACCTGGGCGGAATCAAATACAATCAATTGCACCTGTGTGTGAATCTACAAAAAACAAAAACCTAGGCGCAATCAAGGCAAACAACTTGCACCTGTGTGCGAATCTTCAAAAAAAACATAGGCACAATCAAGACAAACCACTTGCACCTGTGTGGGAATCTACAACAAAAAAAACCAAGGCTTAATCACGAGAAACCAATTGCACCTGTGTGCGAATTTACAAACAACACACACCTGGGCGCAATCAAGAAAACCACTTGCACCTGTGTGCGAATCTAAAAAAAAAAAAAAACCTAGGCGCAATCAAGACAAACCACTTGCACCTGAGTGAGAATCTAAAAAAAAAAATCCCAGGCGCAATCAAGAAAAACCACTTAAACCTGTGTGCGAATCTTAAAAAAAAAAAAAGGCGCAATCAAGACAAACCACTTGCACCTGTGTGCGAAGCTTCAAAAAAATAGGCACAATCAAGACAAATCACTTGCACCTGTGTGACAGTCTACAACAAAAAAAAACAAGGTGTAATCAAGAGAAAACATTTTCACCGGTGTGCGAATCTACAAACAACACACACCTGGGCGCAATCAAGACAAAACACTTGCACCTGTGTGCGAATCTAAAAAAAAAAAACCTAAGACAATCAAGACAAACCACTTGCACCTGTGTGCGAATCAAAAAAAAAAAAAAAAAACCTAGGCGCAATCAACACAAACCACTTGCACCTGTGTGAGAATCTAAAAAAAAATCATAGGCGCAATCAAGACAAACCACTTGCACCAGTGTGCGAATCTACAAAAAAAAAAAAAAGCATAGGCACAATCAGACAAACCACTTGCACCTGTGTGGGAATCTGAAAACAACACACACCTGGGCACATTCAAGTGAAACCACTTGCAACTGTGTGCAAATCTAAAAACAACACACACCTGGGCGGAAGCAAATACAACCAATTGCACCTGTGTGTGAATCTACAAAAAACAAAAACCTAGGCGCAATCAAGACAAACCAATTGAACCTGTGTGCGAATCTTCAAAAAAAAACATAGGCACAATAAAGACAAACCACTTGCACCTGTGTGCGATTCTATAACAAAAAAAACCAAGGCGCAATCAAGACAAACAACTTGCACCTGTGTGTGAATCTTAAAAAAAAACAATCCTAGGCGCCATCAATACAAACCAATTGCACCTGTGTGCGAATCTGAAAACAACACACACCTGGGCACATTCAAGTGAAACCACTTGCAACTGTGTGCAAATCTAAAAACAACACACACCTGGGCGGAATCAAATTCAACCAATTGCACCTGGGTGTGAATCTACAAAAAACAAAAACCTAGGCGCAATCCAGACAAACCACTTGCACCTGTGTGAGAATCTAAAAAAAAAAATCCTAGGCGCAATCAAGACAATCCACTTGCACCTGTGTGCGAATCTAAAAAAAAAAAAATCCTAGGCGCAATCAAGACAAACCACTTGCACCTGTGTGAGAATCCAAAAAAAAATTATCCCAGGCGCAATCAAGAAAAACCACTTAAACCTGTGTGTGAATCTTCAAAAAACAAACAAGGCGCAATCAAGACAAACCACTTGCACCTGTGTGCGAAGCTTCAAAAAAAAATAGGCACAATCAAGACAAATCACTTGCACCTGTGTGCCAATCTACAACAAAAAAAACCAAGGCGTAATCAAGAGAAACCATTTTCACCTGTGTGCGAATCTACAAACAACACATACCAGGGCGCAATCAAGACAAACCGCTTGCACCTGTGTGCGAATCCTCAAAAAAAAAATCCTAGGCGCAATCAAGACAAACCACTTGCACCTTTGTGTGAATCTACAAAAAATAAAATCCTAGGCGCAATCAAATCTAACCACTTGCACCTGTGTGTGAAACTATAAACAACACACACCTGGGGGCAATCATGACAAACCACTTGCACCTGTGTTCGAAGCTTCAAAAAAAATAGGCACAATCAAGACAAACCACTTGCACCTGTGTGCGAATCTATAACAAAAAAAAAAAAAACCAAGGCGTAATCAAGAGAAAACAATTGCACCTGTGTGCGAATCTACAAAGAACACACACCTGGGCGCAATCAAGGCAAACCACTAGCACCAGTGTGCGAATCTAAAAAAAAAAAAAACCTAGGCGCATTCAAGACAAACCACTTGCACCTGTCTGAGAATCTAAAAAAAAAAAAGATCCTAGGCGCAATCAAGACAAACCACTTGCACCTGTGTACAAATCTTCAGAAAAAACAACCAAGGCATAATCAAGAGAAACCAATTGCACCTGTGTGCGAATCTACAAAGAAGACACACCTGGGCGCAATCAAGACAAACCACTAGCACCAGTGTGAGAATCTAAAAAAAAAAAAAAAATCCTAGGCGCAATCAAGACAAACCACTTGCACCTGTGTGCGAATCTAAAAAAAAAAAAAAAAAACCTAGGCGCAATCAAGACAAACCACTTGCACCTGTGTGAGAATGTAAAAAAAAAAATCCTAGGCGCAATCAAGACAAACCACTTGCACCTGTGTACAAATCTGCAAAAAAAAAAAAAAACCCAAGGTGTGATCAAGAGAAACCAATAGCACCTGTGTGCGAATCTACAAAGAAGACACACCTGGGCGCAATCAAGACAAACCACTAGCACCTGTGTACGAATCTAAAAAAAAAAAACCTAGGCGCAATCAAGACAAACCACTTGCACCTGTGTGAGAATCTAAAAAAAAAAATTCCTAGGCGCAATCAAGACAAACCACTAGCACCTTTGTGCGAATCTCCAAAAAAAAATAGGCGCAATCAAAAGAAACCACTTGCACCTGTGTGCGAATCTAAAAAAAAAAAAAAACCTAGGCGCAATCAAGACAAACCACTTGCACCTGTGTGAGTATCTAAAAAAAAAATTATCCCAGGCGCAATCAAGAAAAACCCCTTAAACCTGTGTGCGAATCTTCAAAAAACAAACAAGGCGCAATCAAGACAAACCACTTGCACCTGTGTGCGAAGCTTCAAAAAAAAATAGGCACAATAAAGACAAATCACTTGCACCTGAGTGCCAATCTACAACAAAAAAAAACCAAGGCGTAATCAAGAGAAACCATTTTCACCTGTGTGCGAATCTACAAACAACACATACCAGGGCGCAATCAAGACAAACCACTTGCACCTGTGTGCGAATCCTCAAAAAAAAAATCCTAGGCGCAATCAAGACAAACCACTTGCACCTGTGTGTGAATCTACAAAAAATAAAATCCTAGGCGCAATCAAATCTAACCACTTGCACCTGTGTGTGAAACTATAAACAACACAAACCTGGGGGCAATCATGACAAACCACTTGCACCTGTGTTCGAAGCTTCAAAAAAAATAGGCACAATCAAGACAAACCCCTTGCACCTGTGTGGGAATCTATAACAAAAAAAAAAAAAAAACCAAGGCGTAATCAAGAGAAAACAATTGCACCTGTGTGCGAATCTACAAAGAACACACACCTAGGCGCAATCAAGGCAAACCACTAGCACCAGTGTGCGAATCTAAAAAAAAAAAAACCTAGGCGCATTCAAGACAAACCACTTGCACCTGTCTGAGAATCTAAAAAAAAAAGATCCTAGGCGCAATCAAGACAAACCACTTGCACCTGTGTACAAATCTTCAGAAAAAACAACCAAGGCATAATCAAGAGAAACCAATTGCACCTGTGTGCGAATCTACAAAGAAGACACATCTGGGCGCAATCAAGACAAACCACTAGCACCTGTGTGAGAATCTAAAAAAAAAAAAATCCTAGGCGCAATCAAGACAAACCACTTGCACCTGTGTGCGAATCTAAAAAAAAAAAACCTAAGCGCAATCAAGACAAACCACTAGCACCTGTGTGCGAATCTAAAAAAAAAAAACCTAGGCGCAATCAAGACAAACCACTTGCACCTGTGTGCGATTCTATAACAAAAAAAACCAAGGCGCAATCAAGACAAACAACTTGCACCTGTGTGTGAATCTTAAAAAAAAACAATCCTAGGCGCCATCAATACAAACCAATTGCACCTGTGTGCGAATCTGAAAACAACACACACCTGGGCACATTCAAGTGAAACCACTTGCAACTGTGTGCAAATCTAAAAACAACACACACCTGGGCGGAATCAAATTCAACCAATTGCACCTGGGTGTGAATCTACAAAAAACAAAAACCTAGGCGCAATCCAGACAAACCACTTGCACCTGTGTGAGAATCTAAAAAAAAAAAATCCTAGGCGCAATCAAGACAATCCACTTGCACCTGTGTGCGAATCTAAAAAAAAAAAAAATCCTAGGCGCAATCAAGACAAACCACTTGCACCTGTGTGAGAATCCAAAAAAAAATTATCCCAGGCGCAATCAAGAAAAACCACTTAAACCTGTGTGTGAATCTTCAAAAAACAAACAAGGCGCAATCAAGACAAACCACTTGCACCTGTGTGCGAAGCTTCAAAAAAAAATAGGCACAATCAAGACAAATCACTTGCACCTGTGTGCCAATCTACAACAAAAAAAACCAAGGCGTAATCAAGAGAAACCATTTTCACCTGTGTGCGAATCTACAAACAACACATACCAGGGCGCAATCAAGACAAACCGCTTGCACCTGTGTGCGAATCCTCAAAAAAAAAATCCTAGGCGCAATCAAGACAAACCACTTGCACCTTTGTGTGAATCTACAAAAAATAAAATCCTAGGCGCAATCAAATCTAACCACTTGCACCTGTGTGTGAAACTATAAACAACACACACCTGGGGGCAATCATGACAAACCACTTGCACCTGTGTTCGAAGCTTCAAAAAAAATAGGCACAATCAAGACAAACCACTTGCACCTGTGTGCGAATCTATAACAAAAAAAAAAAAAACCAAGGCGTAATCAAGAGAAAACAATTGCACCTGTGTGCGAATCTACAAAGAACACACACCTGGGCGCAATCAAGGCAAACCACTAGCACCAGTGTGCGAATCTAAAAAAAAAAAAACCTAGGCGCATTCAAGACAAACCACTTGCACCTGTCTGAGAATCTAAAAAAAAAAAAGATCCTAGGCGCATTCAAGACAAACCACTTGCACCTGTGTACAAATCTTCAGAAAAAACAACCAAGGCATAATCAAGAGAAACCAATTGCACCTGTGTGCGAATCTACAAAGAAGACACACCTGGGCGCAATCAAGACAAACCACTAGCACCAGTGTGAGAATCTAAAAAAAAAAAAAAAAATCCTAGGCGCAATCAAGACAAACCACTTGCACCTGTGTGCGAATCTAAAAAAAAAAAAAAAAACCTAGGCGCAATCAAGACAAACCACTTGCACCTGTGTGAGAATGTAAAAAAAAAAATCCTAGGCGCAATCAAGACAAACCACTTGCACCTGTGTACAAATCTGCAAAAAAAAAAAAAAAAACCCAAGGTGTGATCAAGAGAAACCAATAGCACCTGTGTGCGAATCTACAAAGAAGACACACCTGGGCGCAATCAAGACAAACCACTAGCACCTGTGTACGAATCTAAAAAAAAAAAACCTAGGCGCAATCAAGACAAACCACTTGCACCTGTGTGAGAATCTAAAAAAAAAAATTCCTAGGCGCAATCAAGACAAACCACTAGCACCTTTGTGCGAATCTCCAAAAAAAAATAGGCGCAATCAAAAGAAACCACTTGCACCTGTGTGCGAATCTAAAAAAAAAAATAGGCGTAATCAAAAGAAACCACTTACACCTGTGTGCGAATCTACAATAAATAAAATCCTAGACGCAATCAAATCAAACCACTTGCACCTGTGTGCGAAACTATAACCAACACACACCTGGGGGCAATCATGACAAACCACTTGCACCTGTGTGGGAATCTGAAAACAACACACACCTGGGCACATTCAAGTGAAACCACTTGCAACTGTGTGCAAATCTAAAAACAACACACACCTGGGCGGAATCAAATTCAAACAATTGCACCTGGGTGTGAATCTACAAAAAACAAAAACCTAGGCGCAATCCAGACAAACCACTTGCACCTGTGTGAGAATCTAAAAAAAAAAAAATCCTACGCGCAATCAAGACAATTCACTTGCAACTGTGTGCGAATCTAAAAAAAAAAAAAAACCTAGGCGCAATCAAGACAAACCACTTGCACCTGTGTGAGTATCTAAAAAAAAAATTATCCCAGGCGCAATCAAGAAAAACCCCTTAAACCTGTGTGCGAATCTTCAAAAAACAAACAAGGCGCAATCAAGACAAACCACTTGCACCTGTGTGCGAAGCTTCAAAAAAAAATAGGCACAATAAAGACAAATCACTTGCACCTGAGTGCCAATCTACAACAAAAAAAAACCAAGGCGTAATCAAGAGAAACCATTTTCACCTGTGTGCGAATCTACAAACAACACATACCAGGGCGCAATCAAGACAAACCACTTGCACCTGTGTGCGAATCCTCAAAAAAAAAATCCTAGGCGCAATCAAGACAAACCACTTGCACCTGTGTGTGAATCTACAAAAAATAAAATCCTAGGCGCAATCAAATCTAACCACTTGCACCTGTGTGTGAAACTATAAACAACACAAACCTGGGGGCAATCATGACAAACCACTTGCACCTGTGTTCGAAGCTTCAAAAAAAATAGGCACAATCAAGACAAACCCCTTGCACCTGTGTGCGAATCTATAACAAAAAAAAAAAAAAAACCAAGGCGTAATCAAGAGAAAACAATTGCACCTGTGTGCGAATCTACAAAGAACACACACCTAGGCGCAATCAAGGCAAACCACTAGCACCAGTGTGCGAATCTAAAAAAAAAAAAACCTAGGCGCATTCAAGACAAACCACTTGCACCTGTCTGAGAATCTAAAAAAAAAAGATCCTAGGCGCAATCAAGACAAACCACTTGCACCTGTGTACAAATCTTCAGAAAAAACAACCAAGGCATAATCAAGAGAAACCAATTGCACCTGTGTGCGAATCTACAAAGAAGACACATCTGGGCGCAATCAAGACAAACCACTAGCACCTGTGTGAGAATCTAAAAAAAAAAAAATCCTAGGCGCAATCAAGACAAACCACTTGCACCTGTGTGCGAATCTAAAAAAAAAAAACCTAAGCGCAATCAAGACAAACCACTAGCACCTGTGTGCGAATCTAAAAAAAAAAAACCTAGGCGCAATCAAGACAAACCACTTGCACCTGTGTGCGATTCTATAACAAAAAAAACCAAGGCGCAATCAAGACAAACAACTTGCACCTGTGTGTGAATCTTAAAAAAAAACAATCCTAGGCGCCATCAATACAAACCAATTGCACCTGTGTGCGAATCTGAAAACAACACACACCTGGGCACATTCAAGTGAAACCACTTGCAACTGTGTGCAAATCTAAAAACAACACACACCTGGGCGGAATCAAATTCAACCAATTGCACCTGGGTGTGAATCTACAAAAAACAAAAACCTAGGCGCAATCCAGACAAACCACTTGCACCTGTGTGAGAATCTAAAAAAAAAAAATCCTAGGCGCAATCAAGACAATCCACTTGCACCTGTGTGCGAATCTAAAAAAAAAAAAAATCCTAGGCGCAATCAAGACAAACCACTTGCACCTGTGTGAGAATCCAAAAAAAAATTATCCCAGGCGCAATCAAGAAAAACCACTTAAACCTGTGTGTGAATCTTCAAAAAACAAACAAGGCGCAATCAAGACAAACCACTTGCACCTGTGTGCGAAGCTTCAAAAAAAAATAGGCACAATCAAGACAAATCACTTGCACCTGTGTGCCAATCTACAACAAAAAAAACCAAGGCGTAATCAAGAGAAACCATTTTCACCTGTGTGCGAATCTACAAACAACACATACCAGGGCGCAATCAAGACAAACCGCTTGCACCTGTGTGCGAATCCTCAAAAAAAAAATCCTAGGCGCAATCAAGACAAACCACTTGCACCTTTGTGTGAATCTACAAAAAATAAAATCCTAGGCGCAATCAAATCTAACCACTTGCACCTGTGTGTGAAACTATAAACAACACACACCTGGGGGCAATCATGACAAACCACTTGCACCTGTGTTCGAAGCTTCAAAAAAAATAGGCACAATCAAGACAAACCACTTGCACCTGTGTGCGAATCTATAACAAAAAAAAAAAAAAACCAAGGCGTAATCAAGAGAAAACAATTGCACCTGTGTGCGAATCTACAAAGAACACACACCTGGGCGCAATCAAGGCAAACCACTAGCACCAGTGTGCGAATCTAAAAAAAAAAAAACCTAGGCGCATTCAAGACAAACCACTTGCACCTGTCTGAGAATCTAAAAAAAAAAAAGATCCTAGGCGCATTCAAGACAAACCACTTGCACCTGTGTACAAATCTTCAGAAAAAACAACCAAGGCATAATCAAGAGAAACCAATTGCACCTGTGTGCGAATCTACAAAGAAGACACACCTGGGCGCAATCAAGACAAACCACTAGCACCAGTGTGAGAATCTAAAAAAAAAAAAAAAAATCCTAGGCGCAATCAAGACAAACCACTTGCACCTGTGTGCGAATCTAAAAAAAAAAAAAAAAACCTAGGCGCAATCAAGACAAACCACTTGCACCTGTGTGAGAATGTAAAAAAAAAAATCCTAGGCGCAATCAAGACAAACCACTTGCACCTGTGTACAAATCTGCAAAAAAAAAAAAAAAAACCCAAGGTGTGATCAAGAGAAACCAATAGCACCTGTGTGCGAATCTACAAAGAAGACACACCTGGGCGCAATCAAGACAAACCACTAGCACCTGTGTACGAATCTAAAAAAAAAAAACCTAGGCGCAATCAAGACAAACCACTTGCACCTGTGTGAGAATCTAAAAAAAAAAATTCCTAGGCGCAATCAAGACAAACCACTAGCACCTTTGTGCGAATCTCCAAAAAAAAATAGGCGCAATCAAAAGAAACCACTTGCACCTGTGTGCGAATCTAAAAAAAAAAATAGGCGTAATCAAAAGAAACCACTTACACCTGTGTGCGAATCTACAATAAATAAAATCCTAGACGCAATCAAATCAAACCACTTGCACCTGTGTGCGAAACTATAACCAACACACACCTGGGGGCAATCATGACAAACCACTTGCACCTGTGTGGGAATCTGAAAACAACACACACCTGGGCACATTCAAGTGAAACCACTTGCAACTGTGTGCAAATCTAAAAACAACACACACCTGGGCGGAATCAAATTCAAACAATTGCACCTGGGTGTGAATCTACAAAAAACAAAAACCTAGGCGCAATCCAGACAAACCACTTGCACCTGTGTGAGAATCTAAAAAAAAAAAAATCCTACGCGCAATCAAGACAATTCACTTGCAACTGTGTGCGAATCTAAAAAAAAAAAAAAACCTAGGCGCAATCAAGACAAACCACTTGCACCTGTGTGAGTATCTAAAAAAAAAATTATCCCAGGCGCAATCAAGAAAAACCCCTTAAACCTGTGTGCGAATCTTCAAAAAACAAACAAGGCGCAATCAAGACAAACCACTTGCACCTGTGTGCGAAGCTTCAAAAAAAAATAGGCACAATAAAGACAAATCACTTGCACCTGAGTGCCAATCTACAACAAAAAAAAACCAAGGCGTAATCAAGAGAAACCATTTTCACCTGTGTGCGAATCTACAAACAACACATACCAGGGCGCAATCAAGACAAACCACTTGCACCTGTGTGCGAATCCTCAAAAAAAAAAAATCCTAGGCGCAATCAAGACAAACCACTTGCACCTGTGTGTGAATCTACAAAAAATAAAATCCTAGGAGCAATCAAATCTAACCACTTGCACCTGTGTGTGAAACTATAAACAACACACACCTGGGGGCAATCATGACAAACCACTTGCACCTGTGTTCGAAGCTTCAAAAAAAATAGGCACAATCAAGACAAACCCCTTGCACCTGTGTGCGAATCTATAACAAAAAAAAAAAAAAAACCAAGGCGTAATCAAGAGAAAACAATTGCACCTGTGTGCGAATCTACAAAGAACACACACCTAGGCGCAATCAAGGCAAACCACTAGCACCAGTGTGCGAATCTAAAAAAAAAAAAACCTAGGCGCATTCAAGACAAACCACTTGCACCTGTCTGAGAATCTAAAAAAAAAAGATCCTAGGCGCAATCAAGACAAACCACTTGCACCTGTGTACAAATCTTCAGAAAAAACAACCAAGGCATAATCAAGAGAAACCAATTGCACCTGTGTGCGAATCTACAAAGAAGACACATCTGGGCGCAATCAAGACAAACCACTAGCACCTGTGTGAGAATCTAAAAAAAAAAAAATCCTAGGCGCAATCAAGACAAACCACTTGCACCTGTGTGCGAATCTAAAAAAAAAAAAACCTAAGCGCAATCAAGACAAACCACTAGCACCTGTGTGCGAATCTAAAAAAAAAAAACCTAGGCGCAATCAAGACAAACCACTTGCACCTGTGTGAGAATGTAAAAAAAAAAATCCTAGGCGCAATCAAGACAAACCACTTGCACCTGTGTACAAATCTGCAAAAAAAAAACCCAAGGTGTGATCAAGAGAAACCAATTGCACCTGTGTGCGAATCTACAAAGAAGACACACCTGGGCGCAATCAAGACAAACCACTAGCACCTGTGTACGAATCTAAAAAAAAATAACTAGGCGCAATAAAGACAAACCACTTGCACCTGTGTGAGAATCTAAAAAAAAAAATTCCTAGGCGCAATCAAGACAAACCACTAGCACCTTTGTGCGAATCTCCAAAAAAAAATAGGCGCAATCAAAAGAAACCACTTGCACCTGTGTGAGAATCTAAAAAAAAAATAGGCGCAATCAAAAGAAACCACTTGCACCTGTGTGCGAATCTACAATAAATAAAATCCTAGACGCAATCAAATCAAACCACTTGCACCTGTGTGCGAAACTATAACCAACACACACCTGGGGGCAATCATGACAAACCACTTGCACCTGTGTGGGAATCTGAAAACAACACACACCTGGGCACATTCAAGTGAAACCACTTGCAACTGTGTGCAAATCTAAAAACAACACACACCTGGGCGGAATCAAATTCAACCAATTGCACCTGTGTGTGAATCTACAAAAAACTTGGCGCAATCAAGACAAACAACTTGCACCTGTGTTCGAAGCTTCAAAAAAAATGGGCACAATCAAGACTAACCTCTTGCACCTGTGTACAAATCTTCAAAAAAAAAAAAAACCAAGGCGCAATCAACACAAACCACTTGCACCTGTGTGAGAATCAAAAAAAAAAAATCCTATGCGCTATCAAGACAAACCACTTGCACCTGTGTGCGAATCTACAACAAAAAAAACCAAGGCATAATCAAGAGAAACCAATTGGACCTGTGTGCTAATCTACAAACAACACACACCTAGGCGCAATCAAGACAAACCACTTGGACCTGTGTGCGAATCTAAAAAAAAAAAAAAAAGTAGGCGCAATAAAGACAAACCACTTGCAACTGTGTGAGAATCTAAAAAAAAAAAAATTCCTAGGCGCAATCAAGATAAACCACTTGCACCTGTGTACAAATCTTAAAAAAAAAAAAAGGTGAAATCAAGACAAACCACTTGCACCTGTGTGCGAATCTAAAAAAAAAAAAAAACCTAGGCGCAATCAAGACAAACCACTTGCACCTGTGTGCGAATCTACAAAAAAAAAACCTAGGCACAATCAAGACAAACCCATGCACCTGTGTGTGAATCTATAAAAAAAAAACCTAGGCGCAATCAAAACAAACCACTTGCACCTTTGTGCGAATCTACAAAAAATAAAATCCTAGGCGCAGTCAAATCAAACCAGTTGAAACTGTGTGCGAAACTATAAACAACACACACCTGGGGGCAATCATGACAAACCACTTGCACCTGAGTGGGAATCTTAAAAAAAACACACACCTGGGCACATTCAAGTGAAACCACTTGCAACTGTGTGCAAATCTAAAAACAACACACACCTGGGCGAAATCAAGATCAACCAATTGCACCTGTGTGTGAATCTACAAAAAAAAAAAAAAACCTAGGGGCAATCAAGACAAACCACTTGCACCTGTGTGCGAAACTATAAACTACACACACCTGGGGGCAGTCATGACAAACCACTTGCACCTGTGTGGGAATCTGAAAACAACACACACCTGTGCACATTCAAGAGAACACTAGCAACTGTGTGCAAATCTAAAAACAACACACACCTGGGCGGAATCAAATACAACCAATTGCACCTGTGTGTGAATCTACAAAAAACAGAAACCTAGGCGCAATCAAGGCAAACAACTTGCACATGTGTGCGAATCTTCAAAAAAAACATAGGCACAATCAAGACAAACCACTTGCACCTGTGTCCGAATCTACAACAAAAAAAACCAAGGGTTAATCACGAGAAACCAATTGCATCTGTGTGCGAATTGACAAACAACACACACCTGGGCGCAATCAAGACAAACCACTTGCACCTGTGTACAAATCTTCAAAAAAAAAAAACCAAGGCGCAATCAACACAAACCACTTGCACCTGTGTGAGAATAAAAAAAAAAATCCTAGGCGCAATCAAGACAAACCACTTGCACCTGTGTGCGAATCAAAAAAAAAAAAAAAAAACCAAGTCGCAATCAAGACAAACCACTTGCACCTGTGTGCGAATCTAAAAAAAAAAAAAAAAAAAAATCCCTAGGCGCAATCAAGACAAACCACTTGCACAAGTGTGAGAATCTAAAAAAAAAAAATCCTAGGTGCAATCAAGGCAAACCTCTTGCACCTGTGTGCGAATCAACAAAAAAAAAAAAACAGACATAGACACAATCAAGACAAACAACTTGCACCTGTGTGTGAATCTACAACAAAAAAAACCAAGGCATAATCAAGAGAAACCAATTGCACCTGCGTGCGAATCTACAAACAACACAAACCAGGGCGCAATCAAGATAAATCACTTGCACCTGTGTGCGAATCTAAAAAAAAAAAGAAACCGAGGTGCACACACATATAAATCACACACAAATAAATCTTCATTTATTTATTACCTTGCCACGAGAATTTCTTTCCATTGCTAAAAAAAAGTGTCCCATCAAGGGTACCAGGTGGTGCCACACCCAGGTAAGCACTCAGGTGACAGTGCAGGAGGACTGGGCTTCAAGACCCTGGTCCCCAACTGCCGGGGGAAATCTTTACAAGTGGTGCAGAAGTGCTGCAGGTGTCTCTCTGTGTCTCAAACTCTCTGTGCCTCCATTCCCTCTCAACTCCTGACCATTTATTCCAATAAATAATCAAGAACATAGAAAGTAAAAGAAGAAAAAGAAAAAGAAAGGAAAATGAAATATTCCACTATTTCAAGGGACTACTCAGGACAATGCTTTCCTTGTTAAGATCCTCACAGCAACCATATTCAGAAAGGCAAAGACGCCATGTATGTTTTAACCCAGTTTTTATATTTATTTATTTATTTATTTATTTATTTATTTATGTACTTATTCAATTTTGTTATTGATAAATTAATGCTTTACATTTGACAGCAGACTAGAGCTCTGAAACCAGCGGTCTCAGCTACCCCTATAGATGGAGCTTTGCCTGTACAATACCAATCCATTGACGTGTCCATCCATCCATCCATCCATCCATCCATCATCCATCCATCCACCAGTCAACCAAGCTAAGTACAAAAGGAGGTCTCTCCTTGAATGATGAAGACAATCAACGCTGCACAGGTAGGTTGCAAAGGAGCCAGTTCGGCTGAATAGGGCAGTGGGGCTGAACCAGGGAATGTGTTGGCGGGTGTGGGTGTGGGTGGGGTGAGCCGGTGACCCTGTGAGCTGGGTCACATCAGGGAAGGGAGGGGGTGGAAGGGGTTGCAAGCAGCGGTCACTGGAGAACCTTCACGAGTGCTGGAGCTGGTGAGCAGGGCACCCGGAAGAGAGGACAGACAAGAGGAGAGAAGCAAGGTGCAGAGGAGCGGAGAGGGGAAAGGATGGAGAGGAGAGGAGAGGACAGGAGAGGACAGGAGTGGAGGGGACCTGAGAAACCTACCTGGACATAGGCAGCATACAGACATCCAGGAAGGCAGGCAGGCATGCAGGCAGCTCTGGCCTGGGCTCCCTGGATCCCGGGTACACCTCCTTCTTTCTTCTCTTGGCTGCCAGCCCTGAGGTCCCTCGTCGGTCAGCACTGTCTTCCTATCCTTCCGTCCCTGTGTGCCAGGGCCCTGGCGTCTGGGCGCTGCTGCCTGACCTAGTGGCAGGGCAGGTGGGCTGCCCAGTGCCAGTGTGGCCAGCACACAATGCCGGGGGCTAGGACATCACAGATGGCTCCTGCAGTTGCTAGGTAGCGGGGACCCTGCCCATCCAGTGGACCAGCAGCCATGACCCCGAACCTTAACTTGACCTGAGGGGTGGTGGCCAGCCACCAGACCCAGAGCCCCAGGCCAAAACTGGTGGTGGCCAGCCACCAGAGCCAGAGCCCAAGGCCAAAACAGGAGCAGGTGGGCCGGGCCTAGGGGCTATGGGCAGAGTGGGGGGTGTCTGGCCACGGGGCAGGCATCTGACAGCCCAGGGCTGGGGGCCAAGGGCCGCCAGGCCCCTGTCCCACCATGTGCACTGACACACAGTCCTGCTGACTGACTGACAGTCTCCTCCCCCAGAGATACCCACACCAGGTCCCTGGGTGCCCTGAGCTGCCCCTGAGGTTGGGTGGGTGACTGCCTGGACACATGCCTCCATAGTGGAGGCCTCTATTAATACCATTGCCTACTGACAGCTGCCCTCCTTCCCCTACTCCTCCTCCTCTGCCTCCTCCTCCTCCTCCTCTTCCTTCACCTCCTCCTCAACTTCCTCATCCTCAGAGGGACTCACTCTGGGCCCAGGCAAGCCAGGGCATCTGCTCTGGCTGCTGCAGCTTCTATCCAGTGGGTGGGTGCAGGTATCTGGTCCTGTCAGTCCCTGATTCCTGGGACCTTCCATGCCTCCAGCTCCCCCCACTCTCTAGACCAGACACTTCCTCAAGGATGCCCTCTTTCCCCTTGCCCCCTGTTCCCCAGCTCCCCAACTAACATCTACTGTGTGCCTCCCTGTGCTACTTTCCTGCCACCCTGCTGCTTCCCTTCAGCCCTGGGGGACCTGGGCCAGCCCAGCTGCCATCTCACCATCCAGCAGGGGGACCTGCCCTAACCCCCTGCCACCACACCCACACACAGCACTGCAAACCCTCAGGGGCTCCCCTGCCTGCAGTCTGCCTCTCAACCAGTCTCCTTCTGCCCCCTTGCCCCCTTACAGCCTCTGCCATGGCCCCCCACAGACACCTGGGCATGAGCAGCCCACACATGCAACACTCTCCCATCTCCCTGCCACTCCATTTGCTCTAAGGCTGTCAAGAGTCTTTTTTTCTGGCTGTAGGGGAGTTGAGACTGTCCAATGTCCTGGGGAGCAAGAACTGCAAACAATCCATCTACAATGTAACATTTGGGTCTCAGGCTGTCCAATCCCTAGTGCACTGTGCAGGCCTATGAGTGGCAAAAACACCCTATTCTGAGCACGACATCTGGCTGGGCTAGTGGCTCTTTCTGTGGACTAGGACACAGACAGACAGACAGAGTTTTCAGGTTCAAAACCTATACTTCCCAGAAGATGGTCATGCAGTACGGTTAAAAAAAAAAAAAAAAACAGGCTTTTTTATTTTTTTTCCCCCTGCTTGGGTAACCAGTCTGCTGCCTGTTTCTCAGTGAAAAAAGGGAAAAATCTTTTTTGGAGGGAAAAGGACCAAAATGCAGGCAGGTGGACTCCGTGGAGGGTGGATGGGAAGTTGCTCCTGCCCTGGCACTAGAGCCCCAGCTGCTGTTCCAGGCGCTCTCTGATACCAGAGATCTCCTTGTGTCGTGTCATGACACTGTCTCCAGGAGTGATACTCAGGAAAATGAGGATCCAAAACTCGGCAGGTCATATCGCCTTATCAAGTAAATCCAGGGATGTTTGGCGGTGTGTCAGAGGGTTAAGGGCTTGTGGCGCTCGCGAAAAGAGGGGACAGGTGGGAGGATCTGGGGTCTGGCCCCCAGACCCCCACCTGCAGGGAAGTCGCTTTAAGGGGGTGAAGCAGGTGTTTAGGGGCTCTATCTTTCTCCCCCCACTCTGTATTTCCCCTCCTCTCTCCTTTTTTCTCTGTCAGATGCAAGGTCAGTAACAACAGCAACAACAACAACAACAACAACAATAACCACCACCACAGTGACCAAGCAACAAGGGCAGCGAAAGGGGAACATATGGAGTGCAGGAGCTGTGGATTATTGGTGGCGCAGGCACTGAGCTGTGGCAATAAGCCCTTGAGGCAATCAATAAATAAATGAATTAGTAATACAGGTAGCAGACATGTATATGTCCCTGTGTGTTTCCACTGAGTTAATGTCAATGCACTTTTATTTATTTCTTCATTTATTTATTACCTTGCCACGAGAATTTCTTTCCATTGCTAAAAAAAAGTGTCCCATCAAGGGTACCAGGTGGTGCCACACCCAGGTAAGCACTCAGGTGACAGTGCAGGAGGACTGGGCTTCAAGACCCTGGTCCCCAACTGCCGGGGGAAATCTTTACAAGTGGTGCAGAATTGCTGCAGGTGTCTCTCTGTGTCTCAAACTCTCTGTGCCTCCATTCCCTCTCAACTCCTGACCATTTATTCCAATAAATAATCAAGAACATAGAAAGTAAAAGAAGAAAAAGAAAAAGAAAAAGAAAGGAAAATGAAATATTCCACTATTTCAAGGGGCTACTCAGGACACTGCTTTCCTTGTTAAGATCCTCACAGCAACCATATTCAGAAAGGCAAAGACGCCATGTATGTTTTAACCCAGTTTTTATATTTATTTATTTATTTATTTATGTACTTATTCAATTTTGTTATTGATAAATTAATGCTTTACATTTGACAGCAGACTAGAGCTCTGAAACCAGCGGTCTCAGCTACCCCTATAGATGGTGCTTTGCCTGTACAATACCAATCCATTGACGTGTCCCTCCATCCATCCATCCATCCATCCATCATCCATCCATCCACCAGTCAACCAAGCTAAGTACAAAAGGAGGTCTCTCCTTGAATGATGAAGACAATCAACGCTGCACAGGTAGGTTGCAAAGGAGCCAGTTCGGCTGAATAGGGCAGTGGGGCTGAACCAGGGAATGTGTTGGCGGGTGTGGGTGTGGGTGGGGTGAGCCGGTGACCCTGTGAGCTGGGTCACATCAGGGAAGGGAGGGGGTGGAAGGGGTTGCAAGCAGCGGTCACTGGAGAACCTTCACGAGTGCTGGAGCTGGTGAGCAGGGCACCCGGAAGAGAGGACAGACAAGAGGAGAGAAGCAAGGTGCAGAGGAGCGGAGAGGGGAAAGGATGGAGAGGAGAGGAGAGGACAGGAGAGGACAGGAGAGGACAGGAGTGGAGGGGACCTGAGAAACCTACCTGGACATAGGCAGCATACAGACATCCAGGAAGGCAGGCAGGCATGCAGGCAGCTCTGGCCTGGGCTCCCTGGATCCCGGGTACACCTCCTTCTTTCTTCTCTTGGCTGCCAGCCCTGAGGTCCCTCGTCGGTCAGCACTGTCTTCCTATCCTTCCGTCCCTGTGTGCCAGGGCCCTGGCGTCTGGGCGCTGCTGCCTGACCTAGTGGCAGGGCAGGTGGGCTGCCCAGTGCCAGTGTGGCCAGCACACAATGCCGGGGGCTAGGACATCACAGATGGCTCCTGCGGTTGCTAGGTAGCGGGGACACTGCCCATCCAGTGGACCAGCAGCCATGACCCCGAACCTTAACTTGACCTGAGGGGTGGTGGCCAGCCACCAGACCCAGAGCCCCAGGCCAAAACTGGTGGTGGCCAGCCACCAGAGCCAGAGCCCAAGGCCAAAACAGGAGCAGGTGGGCCGGGCCTAGGGGCTATGGGCAGAGTGGGGGGTGTCTGGCCAAGGGGCAGGCATCTGACAGCCCAGGGCTGGGGGCCAAGGGCTGGGCCGAATCAAGATCAACCAATTGCACCTGTGTGTGAATCTACAAAAAACAAAAACCTAGGCGCAATCAAGACATACCACTTGCCACTGTGTGCGAAGGTTCAAAAAAAAAGTAGGCACAATCATGACAAACCACTTGCAGCTGTGTGCGAATCTCCAAAAAAAAAAAAAACTAGGCACAATCAAGACAAACCACTTGCACCTGTGTGCGAATCTTCAAAAAAAAAAAAAAGAGGCACAATCAAGACAAACCACTTACACCTGTTTGCGAATCTACAACAAAAAAAACCAAGGCTTAATCAAGAGAAACCAATTGCACCTGTGTGCGAATATACAAACAACAAACACCGGGGTGCAATCAAGACAAACCACTTGCACCTGTGTGCGAATCTAAAAAAAAAAAAAAAAAACCTAGGCGCAATCAAGACAAACCACTTGCACCTGTGTGAGAATCTAAAAAAAAAAAAAATCCAAGGTGCAATCAAGACAAACCAATTGCACATGTGTAGAAATCTTCAAAAAAAAAAAAAAAAGAACCAAGGCGCAATCAACAAAAACCACTTGCACTTGTGTGAGAATCAAAAAAAAAAATTACTATGCGCAATCAAGACAAACCACTTGCACCTGTGCGAATCTAAAAAAAAAAATCCTAGGCGCAATCAAGACAAACCACTTGCACCTGTGTACAAATCTTCAAAAAAAAGAAACCAAGGAGCAATCAAGACAAACCACTTGCACCTGTGTGTGAATCTACAAAAAAAAAAACCTAGGCGCAATCAAGACAAACCACTTGCACCTGTGTGAGAATCTAAAACTTTAACCTGTGTGCGAATCTTTAAAAAAAAAAAAAAAACAAGGAGCAATCAAGACAAACCACTTGCACCTGTGTGCGAAGTTTCAAAAAAAAATAGGCACAATCAAGACAAAACACTTGCACCTGTGTGCGAATCTAAAAAAAAATGCTAGTGCAATAAAGACAAACCACTTGCACCTGTGTGTGAATCTACAAAAAAAACCTAGGTGCAATCAAGACAAACCACTTGCACCTGTGTGAGAAAACTATAAACAACACACACCTAGGGGCAATCATGACAAACGACTTGCACCTGTGTGGGAATCTGAAAACAACACACACCTGGGCACATTCAAGTGAAACCACTTGCAACTGTGTGCAAATCTAAAAAGAACACACACCTGGGCGGAATCAAGATCAACCAATTGCACCTGTGTGTGAATCTACAAAAAACAAAAACCTATGCGCAATCAAGACAAACCACTTGCACCTGTGTGCGAATCTACAACAAAAAAAACCAAGGCGTAATCAAGAGAAACCAATTGCACCTGTGTGCTAATCTACAAACAACACAAACCAGGGCGCAATCAAGACAAACCACTTGCACCTGTGTGCAAATCTACAAACAAAACACACCTGGGCGCAATCAAGACAAACAACTTGCACCTGAGACCGAATCTTCAAAAAAAAAAAAAAAACCTAGGCGCAATCAAGAAAAACCTCTTGCACCTGTGTGCGAATCTAAAAAAAAATGCTAGGCGCAATCAAGAAAATCCACTTGCACCTGTGTGAGAATCATCAAAAAAAAAAAAAGGCACAATCAAGACAAACCACTTGCACCTGTGTGCGAATCTACAATAAAAAACCTAGGCGCAATCAAGACAAACCACTTGCACCTGTGTGCGATTCTCCAAAAAAAAAAAAAAAAAAAAATAGGCACAATCAAGACAAACCCCTTGCACCTGTGTGCGAATCTTCAAAAAAAAACCTAGGAACAACAAAAAAAAAACCTAGGCACAAACAAGACAAACCACTTGCACCTGTGTGCGAATCTACAACAAAAACAACCAAGGCGTAATCAAGAGAAACCAATTGCACCTATGTGCGAATCTACAAACAACACAAACCTGGGCGCAATCAAGATAAATCACTTGCACCTGTGTGCGAATCTTCAAAAAAAATAATCCTAGGCGCAATCAAGACAAAGCAAATGCACCTGTGTACGAATCTAAAAAAAAAACAAAAAACCTAGGGACAATCAAGACAAACCACTTGCACCTGTATTTGAATCTACAAAAAAAAACCTAGGCACAATCAACAAACTATTTGCACCTGTGCGAATCTGAAAAAAAAAATCCTAGGCGCAATAAAGACAAACCACTTGCACCTGTGTACAAATCTTCAAAAAAAAAAAACCAAGGTGCAATCAAGACAAACCACTTGCAACTGTGTGCGAATCTAAAAAAAAAAAAAAAAACCTAGGCGCAATCAAGACAAACCACTTGCACCTGTGTGCGAATCTACAAAAAAAAAAATCCTAGGCACAATCAAGACTAACCCTAGCACCTGTGTGTGAATCTACAAAAAAAAAAACCTAGGCGCAATCAAAACAAACCAATTGCACCTGTGTGCGAATCTAAAAAAAATAAAATCCGAGGTGCAATCAAATCAAATTACTTTAACCTGTGTGCGAAACTATAAACAACACACACCTGGGGGCAATCATGACAAACCACTTGCACCTGTGTGGGAATCTGAAAACAACCACACCTGGGCACATTCAAGTGAAACTATTTGCAACTGTGTGCAAATCTAAAAACAACACACACCTGGGCGGAATCAAATTCAACCAATTGCACCTGTGTGTGAATCTACAAAAAACAAAAACCTTGGCGCAATCAAGACAAACAACTTGCACCTGTGTTCGAAGCTTCAAAAAAAATAGGCACAATCAAGACTAACCACTTGCACCTGTGTGCGAATCTACAACAAAAAAAAAAAAGGCGTAATCAAGAGAAACCAATTGCACCTGTGTGCGAATCTACAAAGAACACACACCTGGGCGCAATCAAGACAAATCACTAGCACCAGTGTGCGAATCTAAAAAAAAAAAAAAAAACCTAGGCGCAATCAAGACAAACCACTTGCACCTGTGTGAGAATCTAAAAAAAAAAAAAAAAATCCTAGGCGCAATAAAAAAAACCACTTGCACCTATGTGCGAATCTACAAAAAATAAAATCCTAGGCGCAATCAAATCAAACCACTTGAACCTGTGTGCGAAATTATAAACAACACACACCTGGGGGCAATCATGACAAACCACTTGCACCTGTGTGGGAATCTTAAAACAACACACACCTGGGCACATTCAAGTGAAACCACTTGCAACTGTGTGCAAATCTAAAAACAACACACACCTGGGCGGAATCAAATACAACCAATTGCACCTGTGTGTGAATCTACAAAATACAAAAACCTAGGCGCAATCAAGACAAACCAATTGCACCTGTGTGCGAATCTACAATAAATAAAATCCTAGGCGCAATCAAATCAAACCACTTGCACATGTGTGCGAAACTATAACCAACACACACCTGGGAGCAATCATGACCAACCACTTGCACCTGTGTGGGAATCTGAAAACCACACACACCTGGGCAGAATCAAATTCAACCAATTGCACCTGTGTGTGAATCTACAAAAAACAAAAACCTTGGCGCAATCAAGACAAACCACTTGCACCTGTGTTCGAAGCTTCAAAAAAAATAGGCACAATCAAGACAAACCACTTGCACCTGTGTGCGAATCTACAACAACAACAAAAAAAAAACCAAGGCGTAATCAAGAGAAACCAATTGCACTTGTGTGCGAATCTACAAAGAAGACACACCTGGGCGCAATCAAGACAAACCACTAGCACCTGTGTGCCAATCTAAAAAAAAAAAAAACCTAGGCGCAATAAAGACAAACCACTTGCACCTGTGTGAGAATCTAAAAAAAAAAATCCTAGGCGCAATCAAGACAAACCACTTGCACCTGTGTACAAATCTTCAAAAAAAAAAAAACAACCAAGGCGTAATCAAGAGAAACCAATTGCACCTGTGTGCGAATCTACAAAGAACACACACCTGGGCGCAATCAAGACAAACCACTAGCACCTGTGTGCGAATCTAAAAAAAAAAAAACCTAGGCGCAATCAAAACAAACCACTTGCACCTGTGTGAGAATGTAAAAAATAAAATCCTAGGCACAATCAAGACAAACCACTTGCACCTGTGTACAAATCTGCAAAAAAAAAAACCCAAGGTGTGATCAAGAGAAACCAATTGCACCTGTGTGCGAATCTACAAAGAAGACACACCTGGGCACAATCAAGACAAACCACTAGCACCTGTGTACGAATCTAAAAAAAAAAAAAACCTAGGCGCAATCAAGACAAACCACTTGCACCTGTGTGAGAATCTAAAAAAAAAAAAAAATTCCTAGGCGCAATCAAGACAAACCAATAGCACCTTTGTGCGAATCTCCAAAAAAAAAATAGGCGCAATCAAAAGAAACCACTTGCACCTGTGTGCGAATCTCCAAAAAAAAATAGGCGCAATCAAAAGAAACCACTTGCACCTGTGTGCGAATCTACAATAAATAAAATCCTAGACACAATCAAATCAAACCACTTGCACCTGTGTGCGAAACTATAACCAACACACACCTGGGGGCAATCATCACAAACCACTTGCACCTGTGTGGGAATCTTAAAACAACACACACCTGGGCACATTCAAGTGAAACCACTTGCAACTGTGTGCAAATATAAAAACAACACACACCTGGGCGGAATCAAATTCAACCAATTGCACCTGTGTGTGAATCTACAAAAAACTTGGCGCAATCAAGACAAACAACTTGCACCTGTGTTCGAAGCTTCAAAAAAAATAGGCACAATCAAGACTAACCTCTTGCACCTGTGTGCGAATCTACAAAAACAAAAAAAAAAAAAAAACCAAGGCGTAATCAAGAGAAACCAATTGCACTTGTGTGCGAATCTACAAAGAAGACACACCTGGGCGCAATCAAGACAAACCACTAGCACCTGTGTGCGAATCTAAAAAAAAAAAAAACCTAGGCGCAATCAAGACAAACCACTTGCACCTGTGTGAGAATCTAAAAAAAAAAAAATCCTAGGCGCAATCAAGACAAACCACTTGCACCTGTGTGAGAATCTAAAAAAAAAAAATCCTAGGCGCAATCAAGACAAACCACTTGCACCTGTGTACAAATCTTCAAAAAAAACAACCAAGGCGTAATCAAGAGAAACCAATTGCACCTGTGTGCGAATCTACAAAGAACACACACCTGGGCGCAATCAAGACAAACCACTAGCACCTTTGTGCGAATCTAAAAAAAAAAAAACCTAGGCGCAATGAAGACAAACCACTTGCACCTGTGTGAGAATCTAAAAAAAAAAATTCCTAGGCGCAATCAAGACAAACCACTAGCACCTTTGTGCGAATCTCCAAAAAAAAAAAATAGGCGCAATCAAAAGAAACCACTTGCACCTGTGTGAGAATCTAAAAAAAAAAATAGGCGCAATCAAAAGAAACCACTGGCACCTGTGTGCGAATCTACAATAAATAAAATCCTAGACGCAATCAAATCAAACCACTTGCACCTGTGTGCGAAACTATAACCAACACACACCTGGGGGCAATCATGACAAACCACTTGCACCTGTGTGGGAATCTTAAAACAACACACACCTGGGCACATTCAAGTGAAACCACTTGCACCTGTGTGGGAATCTGAAAACAACACACACCTGGGCAGAATCAAATTCAACCAATTGCACCTGTGTGTGAATCTACAAAAAACAAAAACCTTGGCGCAATCAAGACAAACCACTTGCACCTGTGTTCGAAGCTTCAAAAAAAATAGGCACAATCAAGACAAACCACTAGCACCTGTGTGCGAATCTACAACAACAACAAAAAAAAAACCAAGGCGAAATAAAGACAAACCACTTGCACCTGTGTGAGAATCTAAAAAAAAAAAATCCTAGGCGCAATCAAGACAAACCACTTGCACCTGTGTACAAATCTTCAAGAAAAACAACCAAGGCGTAATCAAGAGAAACCAATTGCACCTGTGTGCGAATCTACAAAGAACACACACCTGGGCGCAATCAAGACAAACCACTAGCACCTGTGTGCGAATCTAAAAAAAAAAAACCTAGGCGCAATCAAGACAAACCACTTGCACCTGTGTGAGAATGTAAAAAATAAAATCCTAGGCGCAATCAAGACAAACCACTTACACCTGTGTACAAATCTGCAAAAAAAAAACCCAAGGTGTGATCAAGAGAAACCAATTGCACCTGTGTGCGAATCTACAAAGAAGACACACCTGGGCGCAATCAAGACAAACCACTAGCACCTGTGTACGAATCTAAAAAAAAAAAAAAAAAACCTAGGCGCAATCAAGACAAACCACTTGCACCTGTGTGAGAATCTAAAAAAAAAAATTCCTAGGCGCAATCAAGACAAACCACTAGCACCTTTGTGCGAATCTCCAAAAAAAATAGGCGCAATCAAAAGAAACCACTTGCACCTGTGTGAGAATCTAAAAAAAAATAGGCGCAATCAAAAGAAACCACTTGCACCTGTGTGCGAATCTACAATAAATAAAATCCTAGACGCAATCAAATCAAACCACTTGCACCTGTGTGCGAAACTATAACCAACACACACCTGGGGGCAATCATCACAAACCACTTGCACCTGTGTGGGAATCTTAAAACAACACACACCTGGGCACATTCAAGTGAAACCACTTGCAACTGTGTGCAAATCTAAAAGCAACACACACCTGGGCGGAATCAAATTCAACCAATTGCACCTGTGTGTGAATCTACAAAAAACTTGGCGCAATCAAGACAAACAACTTGCACCTGTGTTCGAAGCTTCAAAAAAAATAGGCACAGTCAAGACTAACCTCTTGCACCTGTGTGCGAATCTACAACAACAAAAAAAAAAAAACCAAGGCGTAATCAAGAGAAACCAATTGCACTTGTGTGCGAATCTACAAAGAAGACACACCTGGGCGCAGTCAAGACAAACCACTAGAACCTGTGTGCGAATCTAAAAAAAAAAAAAACCTAGGCGCAATCAAGACAAACCACTTGCACCTGTGTGAGAATCTAAAAAAAAAAAATCCTAGGCGCAATCAAGACAAACCACTTGCACCTGTGTGAGAATCTAAAAAAAAAAAATCCTAGGCGCAATCAAGACAAACCACTTGCACCTGTGTACAAATCTTCAAAAAAAACAACCAAGGCGTAATCAAGAGAAACCAATTGCACCTGTGTGCGAATCTACAAAGAACACACACCTGGGCGCAATCAAGACAAACCACTAGCATCTTTGTGCGAATCTAAAAAAAAAAAAACCTAGGCGCAATCAAGACAAACCACTTGCACCTGTGTGAGAATCTAAAAAAAAAAATTCCAGGCGCAATCAAGACAAACCACTAGCACCTTTGTGCGAATCTCCAAAAAAAAATAGGCGCAATCAAAAGAAACCACTTGCACCTGTGTGCGAATCTACAATAAATAAAATCCTAGACGCAATCAAATCAAACCACTTGCACCTGTGTGCGAAACTATAACCAACACACACCTGGGGGCAATCATCACAAACCACTTGCACCTGTGTGGGAATCTGAAAACAACACAGACCTGGGCACATTCAAGTGAAACCACTTGCAACTGTGTGCAAATCTAAAAACAACACACACCTGGGCGGAATCAAATTCAACCAATTGCACCTGTGTGTGAATCTACAAAAAACTTGGCACAATCAAGACAAACAACTTGCACCTGTGTTCGAAGCTTCAAAAAAAATGGGCACAATCAAGACTAACCTCTTGCACCTGTGTGCGAATCTACAAAAAAAAAAAAAGGCGTAATCAAGAGAAACCAATGGCACCTGTGTGCGAATCTACAAAGAACACACACCTGGGCGCAATCAAGACAAACCACTAGCACCTGTGTGCGAATCTAAAAAAAAAAAAAAAAAAAACCTAGGCGGAATCAAGAGAAACCACTTGCACCTGTGTGAGAATCTAAAAAAAAAAAATATCCCAGGCGCAATCAAGAAAAACCACTTAAACCTGTGTGCGAATCTTCAAAAAAAAAACAAGGCACAATCAAGACAAACCACTGGCACCTGTGTTCGAAGCTTCAAAAAAATAGGCACAATCAAGACAAATCACTTGCACCTGTGTGACAGTCTACAACAAAAAAAAAACCAAGGCGTAATCAAGAGAAACCATTTTCACCTGTGTGCGAATCTACAAACAACACACACCTGGGCGCAATCAAGACAAACCATTTGCACCTGTGTGCGAATCTAAAAAAAAAAAAAAAACCTAAGACAATCAAGACAAACCACTTGAACCTGTGTGAGAATCAAAAAAAAAAAAAAATCCAAGGTGCAATCAAGACAAACCACTTGCACCTGTGTACAAATCTTCAAAAAAAAAAAAAAAACCCAAGGCGCAATCAACACAAACCACTTGCACCTGCGTGAGAATCAAAAAAAAAAAAAAATCCTAGGCGCAATCAAGACAAACCACTTGCACCTGTGTGCGAATCTAAAAAAAAAAAAAAAGTAGGTGCAATAAAGACAAACCATTGCACCTGTGTGAGAATCTAAAAAAAAAAAATTCCTAGGCGCAATCAAGATAAACCACTTGCATCTGTGTACAAATCTTCAAAAAAAAAAAAAGGTGCAATCAAGACAAACGACTTGCACCTGTGTGCGAATCTTAAAAAAAAAAAAAAAAAACCTAGGCGCAATCAAGACAAACCACTTGCACCTGTGTGCGAATCTACAAAAAAAATCCTAGGCACAATCAAGACAAACCCATGCACCTGTGTGTGAATCTATAAAAAAAAAAACCTAGGCTCAATCAAAACAAACCACTTGCACCTTTGTGCGAATCTACAAAAAATAAAATCCTAGGCGCAGTCAAATCAAACCAGTTGAAACTGTGTGCGAAACTATAAACAACACACACCTGGGAGCAATCATGACAAACCACTTGCACCTGAGTGGGAATCTGAAAACAACACACACCTGGGCACATTCAAGTGAAACCACTTGCAACTGTGTGCAAATCTAAAAACAACACACACGTGGGCGGAATCAAGATCAACCAATTGCACCTGTGTGTGAATCTACAAAAAAAAAAAAAAAACCTAGGTGCAATCAAGACAAACCACTTGCACCTGTGTGCGAAACTATAAACTACACACACCTGGGGGCAATCATGACAAACCACTTGCACCTGTGTGCGAATCTAAAAAAAAAAAAAACCTAGGCGCAATCAAGACAAACCACTTGCACCTGAGTGAGAATCTAAAAAAAAAAATCCCAGGCGCAATCAAGAAAAACCACTTAAACCTGTGTGCGAATCTTAAAAAAAAAAAAAAAAGGCGCAATCAAGACAAACCACTTGCACCTGTGTGCGAAGCTTCAAAAAAATAGGCACAATCAAGACAAATCACTTGCACCTGTGTGACAGTCTACAACAAAAAAAAACAAGGTGTAATCAAGAGAAAACATTTTCACCGGTGTGCGAATCTACAAACAACACACACCTGGGCGCAATCAAGACAAAACACTTGCACCTGTGTGCGAATCTAAAAAAAAAAAAACCTAAGACAATCAAGACAAACCACTTGCACCTGTGTGCGAATCAAAAAAAAAAAAAAACCTAGGCGCAATCAACACAAACCACTTGCACCTGTGTGAGAATCTAAAAAAAATCATAGGCGCAATCAAGACAAACCACTTGCACCAGTGTGCGAATCTACAAAAAAAAAAAGCATAGGCACAATCAGACAAACCACTTGCACCTGTGTGGGAATCTGAAAACAACACACACCTGGGCACATTCAAGTGAAACCACTTGCAACTGTGTGCAAATCTAAAAACAACACACACCTGGGCGGAAGCAAATACAACCAATTGCACCTGTGTGTGAATCTACAAAAAACAAAAACCTAGGCGCAATCAAGACAAACCAATTGAACCTGTGTGCGAATCTTCAAAAAAAAACATAGGCACAATAAAGACAAACCACTAGCACCTGTGTGCGATTCTATAACAAAAAAAACCAAGGCGCAATCAAGACAAACAACTTGCACCAGTGTGTGAATCTTAAAAAAAAACAATCCTAGGCGCCATCAATACAAACCAATTGCACCTGTGTGCGAATCTGAAAACAACACACACCTGGGCACATTCAAGTGAAACCACTTGAATGGTTTTTTGAAGCTTCAAAAAAAATAGGCACAATCAAGACTAACCTCTTGCACCTGTGTGCGAATCTACAAAAAAAAAAAAAAAAGGCGTAATCAAGAGAAACCAATGGCACCTGTGTGCGAATCTACAAAGAACACACACCTGGGCGCAATCAAGACAAACCACTAGCACCTGTGTGCGGATCTAAAAAAAAAAATAAAAAACCTAGGCGCAATCAAGACAAACCACTTGCACCTGTGTGAGAATCTAAAAAAAAAAAATCCTAGGCGCAATCAAGACAAACCACTTGCACCTGTGTGAGAATCTAAAAAAAAAAAATCCTAGGCGCAATCAAGACAAACCACTTCCACCTGTGTACAAATCTTCTAAAAAAACAACCAAGGCGTAATCAAGAGAAACCAATTGCACCTGTGTGCGAATCTACAAAGAACACACACCTGGGCGCAATCAAGACAAACCACTAGCACCTTTGTGCGAATCTAAAAAAAAAAAAACCTAGGCGCAATCAAGACAAACCACTTGCACCTGTGTGAGAATCTAAAAAAAAAAAATTCCTAGGCGCAATCAAGACAAACCACTAGCACCTTTGTGCGAATCTCCAAAAAAAAAATAGGCGCAATCAAAAGAAACCACTTGCACCTGTGTGAGAATCTAAAAAAAAAAATAGGCGCAATCAAAAGAAACCACTTGCACCTGTGTGCGAATCTACAATAAATAAAATCCTAGACGCAATCAAATCAAACCACTTGCACCTGTGTGCGAAACTATAACCAACACACACCTGGGGGCAATCATGACAAACCACTTGCACCTGTGTGGGAATCTTAAAACAACACACACCTGGGCACATTCAAGTGAAACCACTTGCACCTGTGTGGGAATCTGAAAACAACACACACCTGGGCAGAATCAAATTCAACCAATTGCACCTGTGTGTGAATCTACAAAAAACAAAAACCTTGGCGCAATCAAGACAAACCACTTGCACCTGTGTTCGAAGCTTCAAAAAAAATAGGCACAATCAAGACAAACCACTAGCACCTGTGTGCGAATCTACAACAACAACAAAAAAAAACCAAGGCGCAATAAAGACAAACCACTTGCACCTGTGTGAGAATCTAAAAAAAAAAAATTGTAGGCGCAATCAAGACAAACCACTTGCACCTGTGTACAAATCTTCAAGAAAAACAACCAAGGCGTAATCAAGAGAAACCAATTGCACCTGTGTGCGAATCTACAAAGAACACACACCTGGGCGCAATCAAGACAAACCACTAGCACCTGTGTGCGAATCTAAAAAAAAAAAAACCTAGGCGCAATCAAGACAAACCACTTGCACCTGTGTGAGAATGTAAAAAATAAAATCCTAGGCGCAATCAAGACAAACCACTTGCACCTGTGTACAAATCTGCAAAAAAAAAACCCAAGGTGTGATCAAGAGAAACCAATTGCACCTGTGTGCGAATCTACAAAGAAGACACACCTGGGCGCAGTCAAGACAAACCACTAGCACCTGTGTGCGAATCTAAAAAAAAAAAAAAACCTAGGCGCAATCAAGACAAACCACTTGCACCTGTGTGAGAATCAAAAAAAAAAAAAATCCTAGGCGCAATCAAGACAAACCACTTGCACCTGTGTGCGAATCTAAAAAAAAAAAAAAAGTAGGCGCAATAAAGACAAACCATTGCACCTGTGTGAGAATCTAAAAAAAAAAATTCCTAGCCGCAATCAAGATAAACCACTTGCATCTGTGTACAAATCTTCAAAAAAAAAATCCAAGGTGCAATCAAGACAAACCACTTGCACCTGTGTCCGAATCTAAAAAAAAAAAAAAAAAACCTAGGCGCAATCCAGACAAACCACTTGCACCTGTGTGCGAATCTTCAATAAATAACCTAGGCACAATAAAGTCAAACAACTTACACCTGTGTGCAAATCTACAACAAAAACAACCAAGGCGTAATCAAGAGAAACCCATTGGACATGTGTGCGAATCTACAAACAACACACACCTAGGCGCAATCAAGACAAACCACTTGCACCTGTGTGCGAATCTAAAAAAAAAAAAAAAAACTAGACGCAATAAAGACAAACCACTTGCACCTGTGTGAGAATCTAAAAAAAAAAAAAATCCTAGGCGCAATCAAGACAAACCACTTGCACCTGTGTACAAATCTTCAAAAAAAAAATCCATGGTGCAATCAAGACAAACCACTTGCACCTGTGTCCGAATCTAAAAAAAAAAAAAAAAACCTAGGCGCAATCCAGACAAACCACTTGCACCTGTGTGCGAATCTACAAAAAAAAAAATCCTAGGCACAATCAAGACAAACCCTAGCACCTGTGTGTGAATCTACAAAAAAAAAAACCTAGGCGCAATTAAAACAAACCAATTGACCCTATGTGCGAATCTACAAAAAATAAAATCCTAGGAGCAATCAAATCAAACTACTTGAACCTGTGTTAAACTATAAACAACACACACCTGGGGGCAATCATGACAAACCACTTGCACCTGTGTGGGAATCTGAAAACAACACACATCTGGGCACATTCAAGTAAAACCACTTGCAACTATGTGCAAATCTAAAAACAACACACACCTGGGCCGAATCAAGATCAACCAATTGCACCTGTGTGTGAATCTACAAAAAACAAAAACCTAGGCGCAATCAAGACATACCACTTGCCACTGTGTGCGAAGGTTCAAAAAAAAAGTAGGCACAATCATGACAAACCACTTGCAGCTGTGTGCGAATCTCCAAAAAAAAAAAAAAAACTAGGCACAATCAAGACAAACCACTTGCACCTGTGTGCGAATCTTCAAAAAAAAAAAAAAGAGGCACAATCAAGACAAACCACTTACACCTGTTTGCGAATCTACAACAAAAAAAACCAAGGCTTAATCAAGAGAAACCAATTGCACCTGTGTGCGAATATACAAACAACAAACACCGGGGCGCAATCAAGACAAACCACTTGCACCTGTGTGCGAATCTAAAAAAAAAAAAAAAAAAACCTAGGCGCAATCAAGACAAACCACTTGCACCTGTGTGAGAATCTAAAAAAAAAAAAAATCCAAGGTGCAATCAAGACAAACCAATTGCACCTGTGTAGAAATCTTCAAAAAAAAAAAAAAAGAACCAAGGCGCAATCAACAAAAACCACTTGCACTTGTGTGAGAATCAAAAAAAAAAATTACTATGCGCAATCAAGACAAACCACTTGCACCTGTGCGAATCTAAAAAAAAAAATCCTAGGCGCAATCAAGACAAACCACTTGCACCTGTGTACAAATCTTCAAAAAAAAGAAACCAAGGAGCAATCAAGACAAACCACTTGCACCTGTGTGTGAATCTACAAAAAAAAAAACCTAGGCGCAATCAAGACAAACCACTTGCACCTGTGTGAGAATCTAAAACTTTAACCTGTGTGCGAATCTTCAAAAAAAAAAAAAAAACAAGGAGCAATCAAGACAAACCACTTGCACCTGTGTGCGAAGTTTCAAAAAAAAATAGGCACAATCAAGACAAAACACTTGCACCTGTGTGCGAATCTAAAAAAAAATGCTAGTGCAATAAAGACAAACCACTTGCACCTGTGTGTGAATCTACAAAAAAAACCTAGGCGCAATCAAGACAAACCACTTGCACCTGTGTGAGAAAACTATAAACAACACACACCTAGGGGCAATCATGACAAACGACTTGCACCTGTGTGGGAATCTGAAAACAACACACACCTGGGCACATTCAAGTGAAACCACTTGCAACTGTGTGCAAATCTAAAAAGAACACACACCTGGGCGGAATCAAGATCAACCAATTGCACCTGTGTGTGAATCTACAAAAAACAAAAACCTATGCGCAATCAAGACAAACCACTTGCACCTGTGTGCGAATCTACAACAAAAAAAACCAAGGCGTAATCAAGAGAAACCAATTGCACCTGTGTGCTAATCTACAAACAACACAAACCAGGGCGCAATCAAGACAAACCACTTGCACCTGTGTGCAAATCTACAAACAAAACACACCTGGGCGCAATCAAGACAAACAACTTGCACCTGAGACCGAATCTTCAAAAAAAAAAAAAAAACCTAGGCGCAATCAAGAAAAACCTCTTGCACCTGTGTGCGAATCTAAAAAAAAATGCTAGGCGCAATCAAGAAAATCCACTTGCACCTGTGTGAGAATCATCAAAAAAAAAAAAAAGGCACAATCAAGACAAACCACTTGCACCTGTGTGCGAATCTACAATAAAAAACCTAGGCGCAATCAAGACAAACCACTTGCACCTGTGTGCGATTCTCCAAAAAAAAAAAAAAAATAGGCACAATCAAGACAAACCCCTTGCACCTGTGTGCGAATCTTCAAAAAAAAACCTAGGAACAACAAAAAAAAAACCTAGGCACAAACAAGACAAACCACTTGCACCTGTGTGCGAATCTACAACAAAAACAACCAAGGCGTAATCAAGAGAAACCAATTGCACCTATGTGCGAATCTACAAACAACACAAACCTGGGCGCAATCAAGATAAATCACTTGCACCTGTGTGCGAATCTTCAAAAAAAATAATCCTAGGCGCAATCAAGACAAAGCAAATGCACCTGTGTACGAATCTAAAAAAAAAAAAAAAAACCTAGGGACAATCAAGACAAACCACTTGCACCTGTATTTGAATCTACAAAAAAAAACCTAGGCACAATCAACAAACTATTTGCACCTGTGCGAATCTGAAAAAAAAAATCCTAGGCGCAATAAAGACAAACCACTTGCACCTGTGTACAAATCTTCAAAAAAAAAAAACCAAGGTGCAATCAAGACAAACCACTTGCAACTGTGTGCGAATCTAAAAAAAAAAAAAAAAAACCTAGGCGCAATCAAGACAAACCACTTGCACCTGTGTGCGAATCTACAAAAAAAAAAAAATCCTAGGCACAATCAAGACTAACCCTAGCACCTGTGTGTGAATCTACAAAAAAAAAAACCTAGGCACAATCAAAACAAACCAATTGCACCTGTGTGCGAATCTAAAAAAAATAAAATCCGAGGCGCAATCAAATCAAATTACTTTAACCTGTGTGCGAAACTATAAACAACACACACCTGGGGGCAATCATGACAAACCACTTGCACCTGTGTGGGAATCTGAAAACAACCACACCTGGGCACATTCAAGTGAAACCACTTGCAACTGTGTGCAAATCTAAAAACAACACACACCTGGGCGGAATCAAATTCAACCAATTGCACCTGTGTGTGAATCTACAAAAAACAAAAACCTTGGCGCAATCAAGACAAACAACTTGCACCTGTGTTCGAAGCTTCAAAAAAAATAGGCACAATCAAGACTAACCACTTGCACCTGTGTGCGAATCTACAACAAAAAAAAAAAAAGGCGTAATCAAGAGAAACCAATTGCACCTGTGTGCGAATCTACAAAGAACACACACCTGGGCGCAATCAAGACAAATCACTAGCACCAGTGTGCGAATCTAAAAAAAAAAAAAAAAACCTAGGCGCAATCAAGACAAACCACTTGCACCTGTGTGAGAATCTAAAAAAAAAAAAAAAAATCCTAGGCGCAATAAAAAAAACCACTTGCACCTATGTGCGAATCTACAAAAAATAAAATCCTAGGCGCAATCAAATCAAACCACTTGAACCTGTGTGCGAAATTATAAACAACACACACCTGGGGGCAATCATGACAAACCACTTGCACCTGTGTGGGAATCTTAAAACAACACACACCTGGGCACATTCAAGTGAAACCACTTGCAACTGTGTGCAAATCTAAAAACAACACACACCTGGGCGGAATCAAATACAACCAATTGCACCTGTGTGTGAATCTACAAAATACAAAAACCTAGGCGCAATCAAGACAAACCAATTGCACCTGTGTGCGAATCTACAATAAATAAAATCCTAGGAGCAATCAAATCAAACCACTTGCACATGTGTGCGAAACTATAACCAACACACACCTGGGAGCAATCATGACAAACCACTTGCACCTGTGTGGGAATCTGAAAACCACACACACCTGGGCAGAATCAAATTCAACCAATTGCACCTGTGTGTGAATCTACAAAAAACAAAAACCTTGGCGCAATCAAGACAAACCACTTGCACCTGTGTTCGAAGCTTCAAAAAAAATAGGCACAATCAAGACAAACCACTTGCACCTGTGTGCGAATCTACAACAACAACAAAAAAAAACCAAGGCGTAATCAAGAGAAACCAATTGCACTTGTGTGCGAATCTACAAAGAAGACACACCTGGGCGCAATCAAGACAAACCACTAGCACCTGTGTGCGAATCTAAAAAAAAAAAAAACCTAGGCGCAATAAAGACAAACCACTTGCACCTGTGTGAGAATCTAAAAAAAAAAATCCTAGGCGCAATCAAGACAAACCACTTGCACCTGTGTACAAATCTTCAAAAAAAAAAAAACAACCAAGGCGTAATCAAGAGAAACCAATTGCACCTGTGTGCGAATCTACAAAGAACACACACCTGGGCGCAATCAAGACAAACCACTAGCACCTGTGTGCGAATCTAAAAAAAAAAAAACCTAGGCGCAATCAAGACAAACCACTTGCACCTGTGTGAGAATGTAAAAAATAAAATCCTAGGCGCAATCAAGACAAACCACTTGCACCTGTGTACAAATCTGCAAAAAAAAAAACCCAAGGTGTGATCAAGAGAAACCAATTGCACCTGTGTGCGAATCTACAAAGAAGACACACCTGGGCACAATCAAGACAAACCACTAGCACCTGTGTACGAATCTAAAAAAAAAAAAACCTAGGCGCAATCAAGACAAACCACTTGCACCTGTGTGAGAATCTAAAAAAAAAAAAAATTCCTAGGCGCAATCAAGACAAACCAATAGCACCTTTGTGCGAATCTCCAAAAAAAAAATAGGCGCAATCAAAAGAAACCACTTGCACCTGTGTGCGAATCTCCAAAAAAAAATAGGCGTAATCAAAAGAAACCACTTGCACCTGTGTGCGAATCTACAATAAATAAAATCCTAGACACAATCAAATCAAACTACTTGCACCTGTGTGCGAAACTATAACCAACACACACCTGGGGGCAATCATCACAAACCACTTGCACCTGTGTGGGAATCTTAAAACAACACACACCTGGGCACATTCAAGTGAAACCACTTGCAACTGTGTGCAAATATAAAAACAACACACACCTGGGCGGAATCAAATTCAACCAATTGCACCTGTGTGTGAATCTACAAAAAACTTGGCGCAATCAAGACAAACAACTTGCACCTGTGTTCGAAGCTTCAAAAAAATAGGCACAATCAAGACTAACCTCTTGCACCTGTGTGCGAATCTACAAAAACAAAACAAAAAAAAAAAACCAAGGCGTAATCAAGAGAAACCAATTGCACTTGTGTGCGAATCTACAAAGAAGACACACCTGGGCGCAATCAAGACAAACCACTAGCACCTGTGTGCGAATCTAAAAAAAAAAAAAACCTAGGCGCAATCAAGACAAACCACTTGCACCTGTGTGAGAATCTAAAAAAAAAAAAATCCTAGGCGCAATCAAGACAAACCACTTGCACCTGTGTGAGAATCTAAAAAAAAAAAATCCTAGGCGCAATCAAGACAAACCACTTGCACCTGTGTACAAATCTTCTAAAAAAACAACCAAGGCGTAATCAAGAGAAACCAATTGCACCTGTGTGAGAATCTACAAAGAACACACACCTGGGCGCAATCAAGACAAACCACTAGCACCTTTGTGCGAATCTAAAAAAAAAAAAAACCTAGGCGCAATGAAGACAAACCACTTGCACCTGTGTGAGAATCTAAAAAAAAAAAATTCCTAGGCGCAATCAAGACAAACCACTAGCACCTTTGTGCGAATCTCCAAAAAAAAAAAATAGGCGCAATCAAAAGAAACCACTTGCACCTGTGTGAGAATCTAAAAAAAAAATAGGCGCAATCAAAAGAAACCACTTGCACCTGTGTGCGAATCTACAATAAATAAAATCCTAGACGCAATCAAATCAAACCACTTGCACCTGTGTGCGAAACTATAACCAACACACACCTGGGGGCAATCATGACAAACCACTTGCACCTGTGTGGGAATCTTAAAACAACACACACCTGGGCACATTCAAGTGAAACCACTTGCACCTGTGTGGGAATCTGAAAACAACACACACCTGGGCAGAATCAAATTCAACCAATTGCACCTGTGTGTGAATCTACAAAAAACAAAAACCTTGGCGCAATCAAGACAAACCACTTGCACCTGTGTTCGAAGCTTCAAAAAAAATAGGCACAATCAAGACAAACCACTAGCACCTGTGTGCGAATCTACAACAACAACAAAAAAAAAAACCAAGGCGAAATAAAGACAAACCACTTGCACCTGTGTGAGAATCTAAAAAAAAAAATCCTAGGCGCAATCAAGACAAACCACTTGCACCTGTGTACAAATCTTCAAGAAAAACAACCAAGGCGTAATCAAGAGAAACCAATTGCACCTGTGTGCGAATCTACAAAGAACACACACCTGGGCCCAATCAAGACAAACCACTAGCACCTGTGTGCGAATCTAAAAAAAAAAAACCTAGGCGCAATCAAGACAAACCACTTGCACCTGTGTGAGAATGTAAAAAATAAAATCCTAGGCGCAATCAAGACAAACCACTTACACCTGTGTACAAATCTGCAAAAAAAAAACCCAAGGTGTGATCAAGAGAAACCAATTGCACCTGTGTGCGAATCTACAAAGAAGACACACCTGGGCGCAATCAAGACAAACCACTAGCACCTGTGTACGAATCTAAAAAAAAAAAAAAAAACCTAGGCGCAATCAAGACAAACCACTTGCACCTGTGTGAGAATCTAAAAAAAAAAATTCCTAGGCGCAATCAAGACAAACCACTAGCACCTTTGTGCGAATCTCCAAAAAAAATAGGCGCAATCAAAAGAAACCACTTGCACCTGTGTGAGAATCTAAAAAAAAATAGGCGCAATCAAAAGAAACCACTTGCACCTGTGTGCGAATCTACAATAAATAAAATCCTAGACGCAATCAAATCAAACCACTTGCACCTGTGTGCGAAACTATAACCAACACACACCTGGGGGCAATCATCACAAACCACTTGCACCTGTGTGGGAATCTTAAAACAACACACACCTGGGCACATTCAAGTGAAACCACTTGCAACTGTGTGCAAATCTAAAAACAACACACACCTGGGCGGAATCAAATTCAACCAATTGCACCTGTGTGTGAATCTACAAAAAACTTGGCGCAATCAAGACAAACAACTTGCACCTGTGTTCGAAGCTTCAAAAAAAATAGGCACAGTCAAGACTAACCTCTTGCACCTGTGTGCGAATCTACAACAACAAAAAAAAAAACCAAGGCGTAATCAAGAGAAACCAATTGCACTTGTGTGCGAATCTACAAAGAAGACACACCTGGGCGCAGTCAAGACAAACCACTAGCACCTGTGTGCGAATCTAAAAAAAAAAAAAAACCTAGGCGCAATCAAGACAAACCACTTGCACCTGTGTGAGAATCTAAAAAAAAAAAAATCCTAGGCGCAATCAAGACAAACCACTTGCACCTGTGTGAGAATCTAAAAAAAAAAATCCTAGGCGCAATCAAGACAAACCACTTGCACCTGTGTACAAATCTTCAAAAAAAACAACCAAGGCGTAATCAAGAGAAACCAATTGCACCTGTGTGCGAATCTACAAAGAACACACACCTGGGCGCAATCAAGACAAACCACTAGCATCTTTGTGCGAATCTAAAAAAAAAAAAACCTAGGCGCAATCAAGACAAACCACTTGCACCTGTGTGAGAATCTAAAAAAAAAATTCCTAGGCGCAATCAAGACAAACCACTAGCACCTTTGTGCGAATCTCCAAAAAAAAATAGGCGCAATCAAAAGAAACCACTTGCACCTGTGTGCGAATCTACAATAAATAAAATCCTAGACGCAATCAAATCAAACCACTTGCACCTGTGTGCGAAACTATAACCAACACACACCTGGGGGCAATCATCACAAACCACTTGCACCTGTGTGGGAATCTGAAAACAACACAGACCTGGGCACATTCAAGTGAAACCACTTGCAACTGTGTGCAAATCTAAAAACAACACACACCTGGGCGGAATCAAATTCAACCAATTGCACCTGTGTGTGAATCTACAAAAAACTTGGCACAATCAAGACAAACAACTTGCACCTGTGTTCGAAGCTTCAAAAAAATTGGCACAATCAAGACTAACCTCTTGCACCTGTGTGCGAATCTACAAAAAAAAAAAAAAGGCGTAATCAAGAGAAACCAATGGCACCTGTGTGCGAATCTACAAAGAACACACACCTGGGCGCAATCAAGACAAACCACTAGCACCTGTGTGCGAATCTAAAAAAAAAAAAAAAAAAACCTAGGCGGAATCAAGAGAAACCACTTGCACCTGTGTGAGAATCTAAAAAAAAAAAATATCCCAGGCGCAATCAAGAAAAACCACTTAAACCTGTGTGCGAATCTTCAAAAAAAAAACAAGGCACAATCAAGACAAACCACTGGCACCTGTGTTCGAAGCTTCAAAAAAATAGGCACAATCAAGACAAATCACTTGCACCTGTGTGACAGTCTACAACAAAAAAAAAACCAAGGCGTAATCAAGAGAAACCATTTTCACCTGTGTGCGAATCTACAAACAACACACACCTGGGCGCAATCAAGACAAACCATTTGCACCTGTGTGCGAATCAAAAAAAAAAAAAAAACCTAAGACAATCAAGACAAACCACTTGAACCTGTGTGAGAATCAAAAAAAAAAAAATCCAAGGTGCAATCAAGACAAACCACTTGCACCTGTGTACAAATCTTCAAAAAAAAAAAAAAAAAAAAAAACCAAGGCGCAATCAACACAAACCACTTGCACCTGCGTGAGAATCAAAAAAAAAAAAAAATCCTAGGCGCAATCAAGACAAACCACTTGCACCTGTGTGCGAATCTAAAAAAAAAAAAAAAGTAGGCGCAATAAAGACAAACCATTGCACCTGTGTGAGAATCTAAAAAAAAAAAATTCCTAGGCGCAATCAAGATAAACCACTTGCATCTGTGTACAAATCTTCAAAAAAAAAAAAAGGTGCAATCAAGACAAACGACTTGCACCTGTGTGCGAATGTTAAAAAAAAAAAAAAAAAAACCTAGGCGCAATCAAGACAAACCACTTGCACCTGTGTGCGAATCTACAAAAAAAATCCTAGGCACAATCAAGACAAACCCATGCACCTGTGTGTGAATCTATAAAAAAAAAACCTAGGCTCAATCAAAACAAACCACTTGCACCTTTGTGCGAATCTACAAAAAATAAAATCCTAGGCGCAGTCAAATCAAACCAGTTGAAACTGTGTGCGAAACTATAAACAACACACACCTGGGGGCAATCATGACAAACCACTTGCACCTGAGTGGGAATCTGAAAACAACACACACCTGGGCACATTCAAGTGAAACCACTTGCAACTGTGTGCAAATCTAAAAACAACACACACGTGGGCGGAATCAAGATCAACCAATTGCACCTGTGTGTGAATCTACAAAAAAAAAAAAAAAAACCTAGGTGCAATCAAGACAAACCACTTGCACCTGTGTGCGAAACTATAAACTACACACACCTGGGGGCAATCATGACAAACCACTTGCACCTGTGTGCGAATCTAAAAAAAAAAAAAACCTAGGCGCAATCAAGACAAACCACTTGCACCTGAGTGAGAATCTAAAAAAAAAAATCCCAGGCGCAATCAAGAAAAACCACTTAAACCTGTGTGCGAATCTTAAAAAAAAAAAAAAGGCGCAATCAAGACAAACCACTTGCACCTGTGTGCGAAGCTTCAAAAAAATAGGCACAATCAAGACAAATCACTTGCACCTGTGTGACAGTCTACAACAAAAAAAAACAAGGTGTAATCAAGAGAAAACATTTTCACCGGTGTGCGAATCTACAAACAACACACACCTGGGCGCAATCAAGACAAAACACTTGCACCTGTGTGCGAATCTAAAAAAAAAAAACCTAAGACAATCAAGACAAACCACTTGCACCTGTGTGCGAATCAAAAAAAAAAAAAAACCTAGGCGCAATCAACACAAACCACTTGCACCTGTGTGAGAATCTAAAAAAAATCATAGGCGCAATCAAGACAAACCACTTGCACCAGTGTGCGAATCTACAAAAAAAAAAAAAGCATAGGCACAATCAGACAAACCACTTGCACCTGTGTGGGAATCTGAAAACAACACACACCTGGGCACATTCAAGTGAAACCACTTGCAACTGTGTGCAAATCTAAAAACAACACACACCTGGGCGGAAGCAAATACAACCAATTGCACCTGTGTGTGAATCTACAAAAAACAAAAACCTAGGCGCAATCAAGACAAACCAATTGAACCTGTGTGCGAATCTTCAAAAAAAAACATAGGCACAATAAAGACAAACCACTAGCACCTGTGTGCGATTCTATAACAAAAAAAACCAAGGCGCAATCAAGACAAACAACTTGCACCTGTGTGTGAATCTTAAAAAAAAACAATCCTAGGCGCCATCAATACAAACCAATTGCACCTGTGTGCGAATCTGAAAACAACACACACCTGGGCACATTCAAGTGAAACCACTTGCAACTGTGTGCAAATCTAAAAACAACACACACCTGGGCGGAATCAAATTCAACCAATTGCACCTGGGTGTGAATCTACAAAAAACAAAAACCTAGGCGCAATCCAGACAAACCACTTGCACCTGTGTGAGAATCTAAAAAAAAAAAAATCCTAGGCGCAATCAAGACAATCCACTTGCACCTGTGTGCGAATCTAAAAAAAAAAAAATCCTAGGCGCAATCAAGACAAACCACTTGCACCTGTGTGAGAATCTAAAAAAAAAATTATCCCAGGCGCAATCAAGAAAAACCACTTAAACCTGTGTGTGAATCTTCAAAAAACAAACAAGGCGCAATCAAGACAAACCACTTGCACCTGTGTGCGAAGCTTCAAAAAAAAATAGGCACAATCAAGACAAATCACTTGCACCTGTGTGCCAATCTACAACAAAAAAAACCAAGGCGTAATCAAGAGAAACCATTTTCACCTGTGTGCGAATCTACAAACAACACATACCAGGGCGCAATCAAGACAAACCGCTTGCACCTGTGTGCGAATCCTCAAAAAAAAAAATCCTAGGCGCAATCAAGACAAACCACTTGCACCTTTGTGTGAATCTACAAAAAAATAAAATCCTAGGCGCAATCAAATCTAACCACTTGCACCTGTGTGTGAAACTATAAACAACACACACCTGGGGGCAATCATGACAAACCACTTGCACCTGTGTTCGAAGCTTCAAAAAAAATAGGCACAATCAAGACAAACCACTTGCACCTGTGTGCGAATCTATAACAAAAAAAAAAAAAAACCAAGGCGTAATCAAGAGAAAACAATTGCACCTGTGTGCGAATCTACAAAGAACACACACCTGGGCGCAATCAAGGCAAACCACTAGCACCAGTGTGCGAATCTAAAAAAAAAAAAACCTAGGCGCATTCAAGACAAACCACTTGCACCTGTCTGAGAATCTAAAAAAAAAAAAGATCCTAGGCGCAATCAAGACAAACCACTTGCACCTGTGTACAAATCTTCAGAAAAAACAACCAAGGCATAATCAAGAGAAACCAATTGCACCTGTGTGCGAATCTACAAAGAAGACACACCTGGGCGCAATCAAGACAAACCACTAGCACCAGTGTGAGAATCTAAAAAAAAAAAAAAAATCCTAGGCGCAATCAAGACAAACCACTTGCACCTGTGTGCGAATCTAAAAAAAAAAAAAAAAAAACCTAGGCGCAATCAAGACAAACCACTTGCACCTGTGTGAGAATGTAAAAAAAAAAAATCCTAGGCGCAATCAAGACAAACCACTTGCACCTGTGTACAAATCTGCAAAAAAAAAAAAAACCCAAGGTGTAATCAAGAGAAACCAATAGCACCTGTGTGCGAATCTACAAAGAAGACACACCTGGGCGCAATCAAGACAAACCACTAGCACCTGTGTACGAATCTAAAAGAAAAAAAACCTAGGCGCAATCAAGACAAACCACTTGCACCTGTGTGAGAATCTAAAAAAAAAAATTCCTAGGCGCAATCAAGACAAACCACTAGCACCTTTGTGCGAATCTCCAAAAAAAAATAGGCGCAATCAAAAGAAACCACTTGCACCTGTGTGAGAATCTAAAAAAAAAAATAGGCGTAATCAAAAGAAACCACTTGCACCTGTGTGCGAATCTACAATAAATAAAATCCTAGACGCAATCAAATCAAACCACTTGCACCTGTGTGCGAAACTATAACCAACACACACCTGGGGGCAATCATGACAAACCACTTGCACCTGTGTGGGAATCTGAAAACAACACACACCTGGGCACATTCAAGTGAAACCACTTGCAACTGTGTGCAAAACTAAAAACAACACACACCTGGGCGGAATCAAATTCAACCAATTGCACCTGTGTGTGAATCTACAAAAAACTTGGCGCAATCAAGACAAACAACTTGCACCTGTGTTCGAAGCTTCAAAAAAAATAGGCACAATCAAGACTAACCTCTTGCACCTGTGTGCGAATCTACAAAAACAAACAAAAAAAAAAAACCAAGGCGTAATCAAGAGAAACCAATTGCACTTGTGTGCGAATCTACAAAGAAGACACACCTGGGCGCAATCAAGACAAACCACTAGCACCTGTGTGCGAATCTAAAAAAAAAAAAAAACCTAGGCGCAATCAAGACAAACCACTTGCACCTGTGTGAGAATCTAAAAAAAAAAAATCCTAGGCGCAATCAAGACAAACCACTTGCACCTGTGTGAGAATCTAAAAAAAAAAAATCCTAGGCGCAATCAAGACAAACCACTTGCACCTGTGTACAAATCTTCTAAAAAAACAACCAAGGCGTAATCAAGAGAAACCAATTGCACCTGTGTGTGAATCTACAAAGAACACACACCTGGGCGCAATCAAGACAAACCACTAGCACCTTTGTGCGAATCTAAAAAAAAAAAAACCTAGGCGCAATCAAGACAAACCACTTGCACCTGTGTGAGAATCTAAAAAAAAAAAATTCCTAGGCGCAATCAAGACAAACCACTAGCACCTTTGTGCGAATCTCCAAAAAAAAAATAGGCGCAATCAAATGAAACCACTTGCACCTGTGTGAGAATCTAAAAAAAAAATAGGCGCAATCAAAAGAAACCACTTGCACCTGTGTGCGAATCTACAATAAATAAAATCCTAGACGCAATCAAATCAAACCACTTGCACCTGTGTGCGAAACTATAACCAACACACACCTGGGGCAATCATGACAAACCACTTGCACCTGTGTGGGAATCTTAAAACAACACAAACCTGGGCACATTCAAGTGAAACCACTTGCACCTGTGTGGGAATCTGAAAACAACACACACCTGGGCAGAATCAAATTCAACCAATTGCACCTGTGTGTGAATCTACAAAAAACAAAAACCTTGGCGCAATCAAGACAAACCACTTGCACCTGTGTTCGAAGCTTCAAAAAAATAGGCACAATCAAGACAAACCACTAGCACCTGTGTGCGAATCTACAACAACAACAAAAAAAAACCAAGGCGAAATAAAGACACCACTTGCACCTGTGTGAGAATCTAAAAAAAAAAAATCCTAGGCGCAATCAAGACAAACCACTTGCACCTGTGTACAAATCTTCAAGAAAAAAAACCAAGGCGTAATCAAGAGAAACCAATTGCACCTGTGTGCGAATCTACAAAGAACACACACCTGGGGCAATCATGACAAACCACTTGCACCTGTGTGGGAATCTTAAAACAACACAAACCTGGGCACATTCAAGTGAAACCACTTGCACCTGTGTGGGAATCTGAAAACAACACACACCTGGGCAGAATCAAATTCAACCAATTGCACCTGTGTGTGAATCTACAAAAAACAAAAACCTTGGCGCAATCAAGACAAACCACTTGCACCTGTGTTCGAAGCTTCAAAAAAATAGGCACAATCAAGACAAACCACTAGCACCTGTGTGCGAATCTACAACAACAACAAAAAAAAACCAAGGCGAAATAAAGACACCACTTGCACCTGTGTGAGAATCTAAAAAAAAAAAATCCTAGGCGCAATCAAGACAAACCACTTGCACCTGTGTACAAATCTTCAAGAAAAAAAACCAAGGCGTAATCAAGAGAAACCAATTGCACCTGTGTGCGAATCTACAAAGAACACACACCTGGGCGCAATCAAGACAAACCACTAGCACCTGTGTGCGAATCTAAAAAAAAAAAACCTAGGCGCAATCAAGACAAACCACTTGCACCTGTGTGAGAATGTAAAAAATAAAATCCTAGGCGCAATCAAGACAAACCACTTACACCTGTGTACAAATCTGCAAAAAAAAAACCCAAGGTGTGATCAAGAGAAACCAATTGCACCTGTGTGCGAATCTACAAAGAAGACACACCTGGGCGCAATCAAGACAAACCACTAGCACCTGTGTACGAATCTAAAAAAAAAAAAAAAACCTAGGCGCAATCAAGACAAACCACTTGCACCTGTGTGAGAATCTAAAAAAAAAAATTCCTAGGCGCAATCAAGACAAACCACTAGCACCTTTGTGCGAATCTCCAAAAAAAAATAGGCGCAATCAAAAGAAACCACTTGCACCTGTGTGAGAATCTAAAAAAAAATAGGCGCAATCAAAAGAAACCACTTGCACCTGTGTGCGAATCTACAATAAATAAAATCCTTGACGCAATCAAATCAAACCACTTGCACCTGTGTGCGAAACTATAACCAACACACACCTGGGGGCAATCATCACAAACCACTTGCACCTGTGTGGGAATCTTAAAACAACACACACCTGGGCACATTCAAGTGAAACCACTTGCAACTGTGTGCAAATATAAAAACAGCACACACCTGGGCGGAATCAAATTCAACCAATTGCACCTGTGTGTGAATCTACAAAAAACTTGGCGCAATCAAGACAAACAACTTGCACCTGTGTTCGAAGCTTCAAAAAAAATAGGCACAGTCAAGACTAACCTCTTGCACCTGTGTGCGAATCTACAACAACAAAAAAAAAACCAAGGCGTAATCAAGAGAAACCAATTGCACTTGTGTGCGAATCTACAAAGAAGACACACCTGGGCGCAGTCAAGACAAACCACTAGCACCTGTGTGCGAATCTAAAAAAAAAAAAAACCTAGGCGCAATCAAGACAAACCACTTGCACCTGTGTGAGAATCTAAAAAAAAAAAATCCTAGGCGCAATCAAGACAAACCACTTGCACCTGTGTGAGAATCTAAAAAAAAAAATCCTAGGCGCAATCAAGACAAACCACTTGCACCTGTGTACAAATCTTCAAAAAAAACAACCAAGGCGTAATCAAGAGAAACCAATTGCACCTGTGTGCGAATCTACAAAGAACACACACCTGGGCGCAATCAAGACAAACCACTAGCACCTTTGTGCGAATCTAAAAAAAAAAAAACCTAGGTGCAATCAAGACAAACCACTTGCACCTGTGTGAGAATCTAAAAAAAAAAATTCCTAGGCCCAATCAAGACAAACCACTAGCACCTTTGTGCGAATCTCCAAAAAAATATAGGCGCAATCAAAAGAAACCACTTGCACCTGTGTGCGAATCTACAATAAATAAAATCCTAGACGCAATCAAATCAAACCACTTGCACCTGTGTGCGAAACTATAACCAACACACACCTGGGGGCAATCATCACAAACCACTTGCACCTGTGTGGGAATCTGAAAACAACACAGACCTGGGCACATTCAAGTGAAACCACTTGCAACTGTGTGCAAATCTAAAAACAACACACACCTGGGCGGAATCAAATTCAACCAATTGCACCTGTGTGTGAATCTACAAAAAACTTGGCGCAATCAAGACAAACAACTTGCACCTGTGTTCGAAGCTTCAAAAAAAATGGGCACAATCAAGACTAACCTCTTGCACCTGTGTGCGAATCTACAAAAAAAAAAAAAAAGCGTAATCAAGAGAAACCAATGGCACCTGTGTGCGAATCTACAAAGAACACACACCTGGGCGCAATCAAGACAAACCACTAGCACCTGTGTGCGAATCTAAAAAAAAAAAAAAAAAAACCTAGGCGGAATCAAGAGAAACCACTTGCACCTGTGTGAGAATCTAAAAAAAAAAAATATCCCAGGCGCAATCAAGAAAAACCACTTAAACCTGTGTGCGAATCTTCAAAAAAAAAAACAAGGCACAATCAAGACAAACCACTGGCACCTGTGTTCGAAGCTTCAAAAAAATAGGCACAATCAAGACAAATCACTTGCACCTGTGTGACAGTCTACAACAAAAAAAAAACCAAGGCGTAATCAAGAGAAACCATTTTCACCTGTGTGCGAATCTACAAACAACACACACCTGGGCGCAATCAAGACAAACCATTTGCACCTGTGTGCGAATCTAAAAAAAAAAAATAAATAAAACCTAAGACAATCAAGACAAACCACTTGAACCTGTGTGAGAATCAAAAAAAAAAAAAATCCAAGGTGCAATCAAGACAAACCACTTGCACCTGTGTACAAATCTTCAAAAAAAAAAAAAAAAAAACAAAGGCGCAATCAACACAAACCACTTGCACCTGCGTGAGAATAAAAAAAAAAAAAAATCCTAGGCGCAATCAAGACAAACCACTTGCACCTGTGTGCGAATCTAAAAAAAAAAAAAAAGTAGGCGCAATAAAGACAAACCATTGCACCTGTGTGAGAATCTAAAAAAAAAAAATTCCTAGGCGCAATCAAGATAAACCACTTGCATCTGTGTACAAATCTTCAAAAAAAAAAAAAAGGTGCAATCAAGACAAACGACTTGCACCTGTGTGCGAATCTTAAAAAAAAAAAAAAAACCTAGGCGCAATCAAGACAAACAACTTGCACCTGTGTGCGAATCTACAAAAAAAATCCTAGGCACAATCAAGACAAACCCATGCACCTGTGTGTGAATCTATAAAAAAAAAACCTAGGCTCAATCAAAACAAACCACTTGCACCTTTGTGCGAATCTACAAAAAATAAAATCCTAGGCGCAGTCAAATCAAACCAGTTGAAACTGTGTGCGAAACTATAAACAACACACACCTGGGGGCAATCATGACAAACCACTTGCACCTGAGTGGGAATCTGAAAACAACACACACCTGGGCACATTCAAGTGAAACCACTTGCAACTGTGTGCAAATCTAAAAACAACACACACGTGGGCGAAATCAAGATCAACCAATTGCACCTGTGTGTGAATCTACAAAAAAAAAAAAACGTAGGTGCAATCAAGACAAACCACTTGCACCTGTGTGCGAAACTATAAACTACACACACCTGGGGACAATCATGACAAACCACTTGCACCTGTGTGGGAATCTGAAAACAACACACACCTGGGCACATCAAGTGAAACCACTTGCAACTGTGTGCAAAACTAAAAACAACACACACCTGGGCGGAATCAAATACAATCAATTGCACCTGTGTGTGAATCTACAAAAAACAAAAACCTAGGCGCAATCAAGGCAAAAAACTTGCACCTGTGTGCGAATCTTCAAAAAAAACATAGGCACAATCAAGACAAACCACTTGCACCTGTGTGCGAATCTACAACAAAAAAAACCAAGGCTTAATCACGAGAAACCAATTGCACCTGTGTGCGAATTTACAAACAACACACACCTGGGCGCAATCAAGACAAACCACTTGCACCTGTGTGCGAATCTAAAAAAAAAAAAAACCTAGGCGCAATCAAGACAAACCACTTGCACCTGAGTGAGAATCTAAAAAAAAAAATCCCAGGCGCAATCAAGAAAAACCACTTAAACCTGTGTGCGAATCTTAAAAAAAAAAAAAGGCGCAATCAAGACAAACCACTTGCACCTGTGTGCGAAGCTTCAAAAAAATAGGCACAATCAAGACAAATCACTTGCACCTGTGTGACAGTCTACAACAAAAAAAAACAAGGTGTAATCAAGAGAAAACATTTTCACCGGTGTGCGAATCTACAAACAACACACACCTGGGCGCAATCAAGACAAAACACTTGCACCTGTGTGCGAATCTAAAAAAAAAAAACCTAAGACAATCAAGACAAACCACTTGCACCTGTGTGCGAATCAAAAAAAAAAAAAAAACCTAGGCGCAATCAACACAAACCACTTGCACCTGTGTGAGAATCTAAAAAAAATCATAGGCGCAATCAAGACAAACCACTTGCACCAGTGTGCGAATCTACAAAAAAAAAAAAGCATAGGCACAATCAGACAAACCACTTGCACCTGTGTGGGAATCTGAAAACAACACACACCTGGGCACATTCAAGTGAAACCACTTGCAACTGTGTGCAAATCTAAAAACAACACACACCTGGGCGGAAGCAAATACAACCAATTGCACCTGTGTGTGAATCTACAAAAAACAAAAACCTAGGCGCAATCAAGACAAACCAATTGAACCTGTGTGCGAATCTTCAAAAAAAAACATAGGCACAATAAAGACAAACCACTTGCACCTGTGTGCGATTCTATAACAAAAAAAACCAAGGCGCAATCAAGACAAACAACTTGCACCTGTGTGTGAATCTTAAAAAAAAACAATCCTAGGCGCCATCAATACAAACCAATTGCACCTGTGTGCGAATCTGAAAACAACACACACCTGGGCACATTCAAGTGAAACCACTTGCAACTGTGTGCAAATCTAAAAACAACACACACCTGGGCGGAATCAAATTCAACCAATTGCACCTGGGTGTGAATCTACAAAAAACAAAAACCTAGGCGCAATCCAGACAAACCACTTGCACCTGTGTGAGAATCTAAAAAAAAAAAAAAATCCTAGGCGCAATCAAGACAATCCACTTGCACCTGTGTGCGAATCTAAAAAAAAAAAAAATCCTAGGCGCAATCAAGACAAACCACTTGCACCTGTGTGAGAATCTAAAAAAAAAATTATCCCAGGCGCAATCAAGAAAAACCACTTAAACCTGTGTGTGAATCTTCAAAAAACAAACAAGGCGCAATCAAGACAAACCACTTGCACCTGTGTGCGAAGCTTCAAAAAAAAATAGGCACAATCAAGACAAATCACTTGCACCTGTGTGCCAATCTACAACAAAAAAAACCAAGGCGTAATCAAGAGAAACCATTTTCACCTGTGTGCGAATCTACAAACAACACATACCAGGGCGCAATCAAGACAAACCGCTTGCACCTGTGTGCGAATCCTCAAAAAAAAAATCCTAGGCGCAATCAAGACAAACCACTTGCACCTTTGTGTGAATCTACAAAAAATAAAATCCTAGGCGCAATCAAATCTAACCACTTGCACCTGTGTGTGAAACTATAAACAACACACACCTGGGGGCAATCATGACAAACCACTTGCACCTGTGTTCGAAGCTTCAAAAAAAATAGGCACAATCAAGACAAACCACTTGCACCTGTGTGCGAATCTATAACAAAAAAAAAAAAAAACCAAGGCGTAATCAAGAGAAAACAATTGCACCTGTGTGCGAATCTACAAAGAACACACACCTAGGCGCAATCAAGGCAAACCACTAGCACCAGTGTGCGAATCTAAAAAAAAAAAAACCTAGGCGCATTCAAGACAAACCACTTGCACCTGTCTGAGAATCTAAAAAAAAAAAGATCCTAGGCGCAATCAAGACAAACCACTTGCACCTGTGTACAAATCTTCAGAAAAAACAACCAAGGCATAATCAAGAGAAACCAATTGCACCTGTGTGCGAATCTACAAAGAAGACACATCTGGGCGCAATCAAGACAAACCACTAGCACCTGTGTGAGAATCTAAAAAAAAAAAAAAATCCTAGGCTCAATCAAGACAAACCACTTGCACCTGTGTGCGAATCTAAAAAAAAAAAAACCTAAGCGCAATCAAGACAAACCACTAGCACCTGTGTGCGAATCTAAAAAAAAAAAACCTAGGCGCAATCAAGACAAACCACTTGCACCTGTGTGAGAATGTAAAAAATAAAATCCTAGGCGCAATCAAGACAAACCACTTGCACCTGTGTACAAATCTGCAAAAAAAAAACCCAAGGTGTGATCAAGAGAAACCAATTGCACCTGTGTGCGAATCAACAAAGAAGACACACCTGGGCGCAATCAAGACAAACCACTAGCACCTGTGTACGAATCTAAAAAAAAAAAACCTAGGCGCAATCAAGACAAACCACTTGCACCTGTGTGAGAATCTAAAAAAAAAAATTCCTAGGCGCAATCAAGACAAACCACTAGCACCTTTGTGCGAATCTCCAAAAAAAAAATAGACGCAATCAAAAGAAACCACTTGCACCTGTGTGAGAATCTAAAAAAAAAATAGGCGCAATTAAAAGAAACCACTTGCACCTGTGTGCGAATCTACAATAAATAAAATCCTAGACGCAATCAAATCAAACCACTTGCACCTGTGTGCGAAACTATAACCAACACACACCTGGGGGCAATCATGACAAACCACTTGCACCTGTGTGGGAATCTGAAAACAACACACACCTGGGCACATTCAAGTGAAACCACTTGCAACTGTGTGCAAATCTAAAAACAACACACACCTGGGCGGAATCAAATTCAACCAATTGCACCTGTGTGTGAATCTACAAAAAACTTGGCGCAATCAAGACAAACAACTTGCACCTGTGTTCGAAGCTTCAAAAAAAATGGGCACAATCAAGACTAACCTCTTGCACCTGTGTACAAATCTTCAAAAAAAAAAAAAAAACCAAGGCGCAATCAACACAAACCACTTGCACCTGTGTGAGAATCAAAAAAAAAAAAATCCTATGCGCAATCAAGACAAACCACTTGCACCTGTGTGCGAATCTACAACAAAAAAAACCAAGGCATAATCAAGAGAAACCAATTGGACCTGTGTGCTAATCTACAAACAACACACACCTAGGCGCAATCAAGACAAACCACTTGGACCTGTGTGCGAATCTAAAAAAAAAAAAAAAAGTAGGCGCAATAAAGACAAACCACTTGCAACTGTGTGAGAATCTAAAAAAAAAAAAATTCCTAGGCGCAATCAAGATAAACCACTTGCACCTGTGTACAAATCTTAAAAAAAAAAAAAAAGGTGAAATCAAGACAAACCACTTGCACCTGTGTGCGAATCTAAAAAAAAAAAAAAAAACCTAGGCGCAATCAAGACAAACCACTTGCACCTGTGTGCGAATCTACAAAAAAAAATCCTAGGCACAATCAAGACAAACCCATGCACCTGTGTGTGAATCTATAAAAAAAAAACCTAGGCGCAATCAAAACAAACCACTTGCACCTTTGTGCGAATCTACAAAAAATAAAATCCTAGGCGCAGTCAAATCAAACCAGTTGAAACTGTGTGCGAAACTATAAACAACACACACCTGGGGGCAATCATGACAAACCACTTGCACCTGAGTGGGAATCTTAAAAAAACACACACCTGGGCACATTCAAGTGAAACCACTTGCAACTGTGTGCAAATCTAAAAACAACACACACCTGGGCGAAATCAAGATCAACCAATTGCACCTGTGTGTGAATCTACAAAAAAAAAAAAAACCTAGGGGCAATCAAGACAAACCACTTGCACCTGTGTGCGAAACTATAAACTACACACACCTGGGGGCAATCATGACAAACCACTTGCACCTGTGTGGGAATCTGAAAACAACACACACCTGTGCACATTCAAGAGAACACTAGCAACTGTGTGCAAATCTAAAAACAACACACACCTGGGCGGAATCAAATACAACCAATTGCACCTGTGTGTGAATCTACAAAAAACAGAAACCTAGGCGCAATCAAGGCAAACAACTTGCACCTGTGTGCGAATCTTCAAAAAAAACATAGGCACAATCAAGACAAACCACTTGCACCTGTGTCCGAATCTACAACAAAAAAAACCAAGGCTTAATCACGAGAAACCAATTGCATCTGTGTGCGAATTGACAAACAACACACACCTGGGCGCAATCAAGACAAACCACTTGCACCTGTGTACAAATCTTCAAAAAAAAAAACCAAGGCGCAATCAACACAAACCACTTGCACCTGTGTGAGAATAAAAAAAAAAATCCTAGGCGCAATCAAGACAAACCACTTGCACCTGTGTGCGAATCAAAAAAAAAAAAAAAAACCAAGTCGCAATCAAGACAAACCACTTGCACCTGTGTGCGAATCTAAAAAAAAAAAAAAAAAAAAAAATCCCTAGGCGCAATCAAGACAAACCACTTGCACAAGTGTGAGAATCTAAAAAAAAAAAATCCTAGGTGCAATCAAGGCAAACCTCTTGCACCTGTGTGCGAATCAACAAAAAAAAAAAAACAGACATAGACACAATCAAGACAAACAACTTGCACCTGTGTGTGAATCTACAACAAAAAAAACCAAGGCATAATCAAGAGAAACCAATTGCACCTGCGTGCGAATCTACAAACAACACAAACCAGGGCGCAATCAAGATAAATCACTTGCACCTGTGTGCGAATCTAAAAAAAAAAGAAACCGAGGTGCACACACATATAAATCACACACAAATAAATCTTCATTTATTTATTACCTTGCCACGAGAATTTCTTTCCATTGCTAAAAAAAAGTGTCCCATCAAGGGTACCAGGTGGTGCCACACCCAGGTAAGCACTCAGGTGACAGTGCAGGAGGACTGGGCTTCAAGACCCTGGTCCCCAACTGCCGGGGGAAATCTTTACAAGTGGTGCAGAAGTGCTGCAGGTGTCTCTCTGTGTCTCAAACTCTCTGTGCCTCCATTCCCTCTCAACTCCTGACCATTTATTCCAATAAATAATCAAGAACATAGAAAGTAAAAGAAGAAAAAGAAAAAGAAAAAGAAAGGAAAATGAAATATTCCACTATTTCAAGGGACTACTCAGGACAATGCTTTCCTTGTTAAGATCCTCACAGCAACCAAATTCAGAAAGGCAAAGACGCCATGTATGTTTTAACCCAGTTTTTATATTTATTTATTTATTTATTGATTTATTTATGTACTTATTCAATTTTGTTATTGATAAATTAATGCTTTACATTTGACAGCAGACTAGAGCTCTGAAACCAGCGGTCTCAGCTACCCCTATAGATGGAGCTTTGCCTGTACAATACCAATCCATTGACGTGTCCATCCATCCATCCATCCATCCATCCATCCATCCATCATCCATCCATCCACCAGTCAACCAAGCTAAGTACAAAAGGAGGTCTCTCCTTGAATGATGAAGACAATCAACGCTGCACAGGTAGGTTGCAAAGGGGCCAGTTCGGCTGAATAGGGCAGTGGGGCTGAACCAGGGAATGTGTTGGCGGGTGTGGGTGTGGGTGGGTTGAGCCGGTGACCCTGTGAGCTGGGTCACATCAGGGAAGGGAGGGGGTGGAAGGGGTTGCAAGCAGCGGTCACTGGAGAACCTTCACGAGTGCTGGAGCTGGTGAGCAGGGCACCCGGAAGAGAGGACAGACAAGAGGAGAGAAGCAAGGTGCAGAGGAGCAGAGAAGGGAAAGGATGGAGAGGAGAGGAGAGGACAGGAGAGGACAGGAGTGGAGGGGACCTGAGAAACCTACCTGGACATAGGCAGCATACAGACATCCAGGAAGGCAGGCAGGCATGCAGGCAGCTCTGGCCTGGGCTCCCTGGATCCCGGGTACACCTCCTTCTTTCTTCTCTTGGCTGCCAGCCCTGAGGTCCCTCGTCGGTCAGCACTGTCTTCCTATCCTTCCGTCCCTGTGTGCCAGGGCCCTGGCGTCTGGGCGCTGCTGCCTGACCTAGTGGCAGGGCAGGTGGGCTGCCCAGTGCCAGTGTGGCCAGCACACAATGCCGGGGGCTAGGACATCACAGATGGCTCCTGCAGTTGCTAGGTAGCGGGGACCCTGCCCATCCAGTGGACCAGCAGCCATGACCCCGAACCTTAACTTGACCTGAGGGGTGGTGGCCAGCCACCAGACCCAGAGCCCCAGGCCAAAACTGGTGGTGGCCAGCCACCAGAGCCAGAGCCCAAGGCCAAAACAGGAGCAGGTGGGCCGGGCCTAGGGGCTATGGGCAGAGTGGGGGGTGTCTGGCCACGGGGCAGGCATCTGACAGGCCAGGGTTGGGGGCCAAGGGCCGCCAGGCCCCTGTCCCACCATGTGCACTGACACACAGTCCTGCTGACTGACTGACAGTCTCCTCCCCCAAAGATACCCACACCAGGTCCCTGGGTGCCCTGAGCTGCCCCTGAGGTTGGGTGGGTGACTGCCTGGACACATGCCTCCATAGTGGAGGCCTCTATTAATACCATTGCCTACTGACAGCTGCCCTCATTCCCCTACTCCTCCTCCTCCTCCTCCTCCTCCTCTTCCTTCACCTCCTCCTCAACTTCATCATCCTCAGAGGGACTCACTCTGGGCCCAGGCAAGCCAGGGCATCTGCTCTGGCTGCTGCAGCTTCTATCCAGTGGGTGGGTGCAGGTATCTGGTCCTGTCAGTCCCTGATTCCTGGGACCTTCCATGCCTCCAGCTCCCCCCACTCTCTAGACCAGACACTTCCTCAAGGATGCCCTCTTTCCCCTTGCCCCCTGTTCCCCAGCTCCCCAACTAACATCTACTGTGTGCCTCCCTGCGCTACTTTCCTGCCACCCTGCTGCTTCCCTTCAGCCCTGGGGGACCTGGGCCAGCCCAGCTGCCATCTCACCATCCAGCAGGGGGACCTGCCCTAACCCCCTGCCACCACACCCACACACAGCACTGCAAACCCTCAGGGGCTCCCCTGCCTGCAGTCTGCCTCTCAACCAGTCTCCTTCTGCCCCCTTGCCCCCTTACAGCCTCTGCCATGGCCCCCCACAGACACCTGGGCATGAGCAGCCCACACATGCAACACTCTCCCATCTCCCTGCCACTCCATTTGCTCTAAGGCTGTCAAGAGTCTTTTTTTCTGGCTGTAGGGGAGTTGAGACTGTCCAATGTCCTGGGGAGCAAGAACTGCAAACAATCCATCTACAATGTAACATTTGGGTCTCAGGCTGTCCAATCCCTAGTGCACTGTGCAGGCCTATGAGTGGCAAAAACACCCTATTCTGAGCACGACATCTGGCTGGGCTAGTGGCTCTTTCTGTGGACTAGGACACAGACAGACAGACAGAGTTTTCAGGTTCAAAACCTATACTTCCCAGAAGATGGTCATGCAGTACGGTTAAAAAAAAAAAAAAAAAAAAAAAAAAAGGCTTTTTTATTTTTTTCCCCCTGCTTGGGTAACCAGTCTGCTGCCTGTTTCTCAGTGAAAAAAGGGAAAAATCTTTTTTGGAGGGAAAAGGACCAAAATGCAGGCAGGTGGACTCCGTGGAGGGTGGATGGGAAGTTGCTCCTGCCCTGGCACTAGAGCCCCAGCTGCTGTTCCAGGCGCTCTCTGATACCAGAGATCTCCTTGTGTCGTGTCATGACACTGTCTCCAGGAGTGATACTCAGGAAAATGAGGATCCAAAACTCGGCAGGTCATATCGCCTTATCAAGTAAATCCAGGGATGTTTGGCGGTGTGTCAGAGGGTTAAGGGCTTGTGGCGCTCGCGAAAAGAGGGGACAGGTGGGAGGATCTGGGGTCTGGCCCCCAGACCCCCACCTGCAGGGAAGTCGCTTTAAGGGGGTGAAGCAGGTGTTTAGGGGCTCTATCTTTCTCCCCCCACTCTGTATTTCCCCTCCTCTCTCCTTTTTTCTCTGTCAGATGCAAGGTCAGTAACAACAGCAACAACAACAACAACAACAACAACAATAACCACCACCACAGAGACCAAGCAACAAGGGCAGCGAAAGGGGAACATATGGAGTGCAGGAGCTGTGGATTATTGGTGGCGCAGGCACTGAGCTGTGGCAATAAGCCCTTGAGGCAATCAATAAGTAAATGAATTAGTAATACAGGTAGCAGACATGTATATGTCCCTGTGTGTTTCCACTGAGTTAATGTCAATGCACTTTTATTTATTTCTTCATTTATTTATTACCTTGCCACGAGAATTTCTTTCCATTGCTAAAAAAAAGTGTCCCATCAAGGGTACCAGGTGGTGCCACACCCAGGTAAGCACTCAGGTGACAGTGCAGGAGGACTGGGCTTCAAGACCCTGGTCCCCAACTGCCGGGGGAAATCTTTACAAGTGGTGCAGAAGTGCTGCAGGTGTCTCTCTGTGTCTCAAACTCTCTGTGCCTCCATTCCCTCTCAACTCCTGACCATTTATTCCAATAAATAATCAAGAACATAGAAAGTAAAAGAAGAAAAAGAAAAAGAAAAAGAAAGGAAAATGAAATATTCCACTATTTCAAGGGGCTACTCAGGACACTGCTTTCCTTGTTAAGATCCTCACAGCAACCATATTCAGAAAGGCAAAGACGCCATGTATGTTTTAACCCAGTTTTTATATTTATTTATTTATTTATGTACTTATTCAATTTTGTTATTGATAAATTAATGCTTTACATTTGACAGCAGACTAGAGCTCTGAAACCAGCGGTCTCAGCTACCCCTATAGATGGTGCTTTGCCTGTACAATACCAATCCATTTCGTGTCCCTCCATCCATCCATCCATCTATCCATCCATCATCCATCCATCCACCAGTCAACCAAGCTAAGTACAAAAGGAGGTCTCTCCTTGAATGATGAAGACAATCAACGCTGCACAGGTAGGTTGCAAAGGAGCCAGTTCAGCTGAATAGTGCAGTGGGGCTGAACCAGGGAATGTGTTGGCGGGTGTGGGTGTGGGTGGGGTGAGCCGGTGACCCTGTGAGCTGGGTCACATCAGGGAAGGGAGGGGGTGGAAGGGGTTGCAAGCAGCGGTCACTGGAGAACCTTCACGAGTGCTGGAGCTGGTGAGCAGGGCACCCGGAAGAGAGGACAGACAAGAGGAGAGAAGCAAGGTGCAGAGGAGCGGAGAGGGGAAAGGATGGAGAGGAGAGGAGAGGACAGGAGAGGACAGGAGTGGAGGGGACCTGAGAAACCTACCTGGACATAGGCAGCATACAGACATCCAGGAAGGCAGGCAGGCATGCAGGCAGCTCTGGCCTGGGCTCCCTGGATCCCGGGTACACCTCCTTCTTTCTTCTCTTGGCTGCCAGCCCTGAGGTCCCTCGTCGGTCAGCACTGTCTTCCTATCCTTCCGTCCCTGTGTGCCAGGGCCCTGGCGTCTGGGCGCTGCTGCCTGACCTAGTGGCAGGGCAGGTGGGCTGCCCAGTGCCAGTGTGGCCAGCACACAATGCCGGGGGCTAGGACATCACAGATGGCTCCTGCGGTTGCTAGGTAGCGGGGACCCTGCCCATCCAGTGGACCAGCAGCCATGACCCCGAACCTTAACTTGACCTGAGGGGTGGTGGCCAGCCACCAGACCCAGAGCCCCAGGCCAAAACTGGTGGTGGCCAGCCACCAGAGCCAGAGCCCAAGGCCAAAACAGGAGCAGGTGGGCCGGGCCTGGGGGCTATGGGCAGAGTGGGGGGTGTCTGGCCACGGGGCAGGCATCTGACAGCCCAGGGCTGGGGGCCAAGGGCCGCCAGGCCCCTGTCCCACCATGTGCACTGACACACAGTCCTGCTGACTGACTGACAGTCCCCCCCCCCAGAGATACCCACACCAGGTCCCTGGGTGCCCTGAGCTGCCCATGAGGTTGGGTGGGTGACTGCCTGGACACATGCCTCCATAGTGGAGGCCTCTATTAATACCATTGCCTACTGACAGCTGCCCTCCTTCCCCTCCTCCTCCTCCTCCTCCTCCTCCTCCTCTTCCTTCACCTCCTCCTCAACTTCCTCATCCTCAGAGGGACTCACTCTGGGCCCAGGCAAGCCAGGGCATCTGCTCTGGCTGCTGCAGCTTCTATCCAGTGGGTGGGTGCAGGTATCTGGTCCTGTCAGTCCCTGATTCCTGGGACCTTCCATGCCTCCAGCTCCCCCCACTCTCTAGACCAGACACTTCCTCAAGGATGCCCTCTTTCCCCTTGCCCCCTGTTCCCCAGCTCCCCAACTAACATCTACTGTGTGCCTCCCTGCGCTACTTTCCTGCCACCCTGCTGCTTCCCTTCAGCCCTGGGGGACCTGGGCCAGCCCAGCTGCCATCTCACCATCCAGCAGGGGGACCTGCCCTAACCCCCTGCCACCACACCCACACACAGCACTGCAAACCCTCAGGGGCTCCCCTGCCTGCAGTCTGCCTCTCAACCAGTCTCCTTCTGCCCCCTTGCCCCCTTACAGCCTCTGCCATGGCCCCCCACAGACACCTGGGCATGAGCAGCCCACACATGCAACACTCTCCCATCTCCCTGCCACTCCATTTGCTCTAAGGCTGTCAAGAGTCTTTTTTTCTGGCTTTAGGGGAGTTGAGACTGTCCAATGTCCTGGGGAGCAAGAACTGCAAACAATCCATCTACAATGTAACATTTGGGTCTCAGGCTGTCCAATCCCTAGTGCACTGTGCAGGCCTATGAGTGGCAAAAACACCCTATTCTGAGCACGACATCTGGCTGGGCTAGTGGCTCTTTCTGTGGACTAGGACACAGACAGACAGACAGAGTTTTCAGGTTCAAAACCTATACTTCCCAGAAGATGGTCATGCAGTACGGTTAAAAAAAAAAAAAAAAAGGCTTTTTTATTTTTTTCCCCCTGCTTGGGTAACCAGTCTGCTGCCTGTTTCTCAGTGAAAAAAGGGAAAAATCTTTTTTGGAGGGAAAAGGACCAAAATGCAGGCAGGTGGACTCCGTGGAGGGTGGATGGGAAGTTGCTCCTGCCCTGGCACTAGAGCCCCAGCTGCTGTTCCAGGCGCTCTCTGATACCAGAGATCTCCTTGTGTCGTGTGATGACACTGTCTCCAGGAGTGATACTCAGGAAAATGAGGATCCAAAACTCGGCAGGTCATATCGCCTTATCAAGTAAATCTAGGGATGTTTGGCGGTGTGTCAGAGGGTTAAGGGCTTGTGGCGCTCGCGAAAAGAGGGGACAGGTGGGAGGATCTGGGGTCTAGCCCCCAGACCCCCACCTGCAGGGAAGTCGCTTTAAGGGGGTGAAGCAGGTGTTTAGGGGCTCTATCTTTCTCCCCCCACTCTGTATTTCCCCTCCTCTCTCCTTTTTTCTCTGTCAGATGCAAGGTCAGTAACAACAGCAACAACAACAACAACAACAATAACCACCACCACAGTGACCAAGCAACAAGGGCAGCGAAAGGGGAACATATGGAGTGCAGGAGCTGTGGATTATTGGTGGCGCAGGCACTGAGCTGTGGCAATAAGCCCTTGAGGCAATCAATAAGTAAATGAATTAGTAATACAGGTAGCAGACATGTATATGTCCCTGTGTGTTTCCACTGAGTTAATGTCAATGCACTTTTATTTATTTCTTCATTTATTTATTACCTTGCCACGAGAATTTCTTTCCATTGCTAAAAAAAAGTGTCCCATCAAGGGTACCAGGTGGTGCCACACCCAGGTAAGCACTCAGGTGACAGTGCAGGAGGACTGGGCTTCAAGACCCTGGTCCCCAACTGCCGGGGGAAATCTTTACAAGTGGTGCAGAAGTGCTGCAGGTGTCTCTCTGTGTCTCAAACTCTCTGTGCCTCCATTCCCTCTCAACTCCTGACCATTTATTCCAATAAATAATCAAGAACATAGAAAGTAAAAGAAGAAAAAGAAAAAGAAAAAGAAAGGAAAATGAAATATTCCACTATTTCAAGGGGCTACTCAGGACACTGCTTTCCTTGTTAAGATCCTCACAGCAACCATATTCAGAAAGGCAAAGACGCCATGTATGTTTTAACCCAGTTTTTATATTTATTTATTTATTTATGTACTTATTCAATTTTGTTATTGATAAATTAATGCTTTACATTTGACAGCAGACTAGAGCTCTGAAACCAGCGGTCTCAGCTACCCCTATAGATGGTGCTTTGCCTGTACAATACCAATCCATTTCGTGTCCCTCCATCCATCCATCCATCTATCCATCCATCATCCATCCATCCACCAGTCAACCAAGCTAAGTACAAAAGGAGGTCTCTCCTTGAATGATGAAGACAATCAACGCTGCACAGGTAGGTTGCAAAGGAGCCAGTTCAGCTGAATAGTGCAGTGGGGCTGAACCAGGGAATGTGTTGGCGGGTGTGGGTGTGGGTGGGGTGAGCCGGTGACCCTGTGAGCTGGGTCACATCAGGGAAGGGAGGGGGTGGAAGGGGTTGCAAGCAGCGGTCACTGGAGAACCTTCACGAGTGCTGGAGCTGGTGAGCAGGGCACCCGGAAGAGAGGACAGACAAGAGGAGAGAAGCAAGGTGCAGAGGAGCGGAGAGGGGAAAGGATGGAGAGGAGAGGAGAGGACAGGAGAGGACAGGAGTGGAGGGGACCTGAGAAACCTACCTGGACATAGGCAGCATACAGACATCCAGGAAGGCAGGCAGGCATGCAGGCAGCTCTGGCCTGGGCTCCCTGGATCCCGGGTACACCTCCTTCTTTCTTCTCTTGGCTGCCAGCCCTGAGGTCCCTCGTCGGTCAGCACTGTCTTCCTATCCTTCCGTCCCTGTGTGCCAGGGCCCTGGCGTCTGGGCGCTGCTGCCTGACCTAGTGGCAGGGCAGGTGGGCTGCCCAGTGCCAGTGTGGCCAGCACACAATGCCGGGGGCTAGGACATCACAGATGGCTCCTGCGGTTGCTAGGTAGCGGGGACCCTGCCCATCCAGTGGACCAGCAGCCATGACCCCGAACCTTAACTTGACCTGAGGGGTGGTGGCCAGCCACCAGACCCAGAGCCCCAGGCCAAAACTGGTGGTGGCCAGCCACCAGAGCCAGAGCCCAAGGCCAAAACAGGAGCAGGTGGGCCGGGCCTGGGGGCTATGGGCAGAGTGGGGGATGTCTGGCCACGGGGCAGGCATCTGACAGCCCAGGGCTGGGGGCCAAGGGCCGCCAGGCCCCTGTCCCACCATGTGCACTGACACACAGTCCTGCTGACTGACTGACAGTCCCCCCCCCCCAGAGATACCCACACCAGGTCCCTGGGTGCCCTGAGCTGCCCATGAGGTTGGGTGGGTGACTGCCTGGACACATGCCTCCATAGTGGAGGCCTCTATTAATACCATTGCCTACTGACAGCTGCCCTCCTTCCCCTCCTCCTCCTCCTCCTCCTCCTCCTCCTCCTCCTCCTCCTCCTCCTCCTCCTCCTCTTCCTTCACCTCCTCCTCAACTTCCTCATCCTCAGAGGGACTCACTCTGGGCCCAGGCAAGCCAGGGCATCTGCTCTGGCTGCTGCAGCTTCTATCCAGTGGGTGGGTGCAGGTATCTGGTCCTGTCAGTCCCTGATTCCTGGGACCTTCCATGCCTCCAGCTCCCCCCACTCTCTAGACCAGACACTTCCTCAAGGATGCCCTCTTTCCCCTTGCCCCCTGTTCCCCAGCTCCCCAACTAACATCTACTGTGTGCCTCCCTGCGCTACTTTCCTGCCACCCTGCTGCTTCCCTTCAGCCCTGGGGGACCTGGGCCAGCCCAGCTGCCATCTCACCATCCAGCAGGGGGACCTGCCCTAACCCCCTGCCACCACACCCACACACAGCACTGCAAACCCTCAGGGGCTCCCCTGCCTGCAGTCTGCCTCTCAACCAGTCTCCTTCTGCCCCCTTGCCCCCTTACAGCCTCTGCCATGGCCCCCCACAGACACCTGGGCATGAGCAGCCCACACATGCAACACTCTCCCATCTCCCTGCCACTCCATTTGCTCTAAGGCTGTCAAGAGTCTTTTTTCTGGCTGTAGGGGAGTTGAGACTGTCCAATGTCCTGGGGAGCAAGAACTGCAAACAATCCATCTACAATGTAACATTTGGGTCTCAGGCTGTCCAATCCCTAGTGCACTGTGCAGGCCTATGAGTGGCAAAAACACCCTGTTCTGAGCACGACATCTGGCTGGGCTAGTGGCTCTTTCTGTGGACTAGGACACAGACAGACAGACAGAGTTTTCAGGTTCAAAACCTATACTTCCCAGAAGATGGTCATGCAGTACGGTTAAAAAAAAAAAAAAAAAAAAAAAAAAAAGGTTTTTTAATTTTTTTTCCCCCTGCTTGGGTAACCAGTCTGCTGCCTGTTTCTCAGTGAAAAAAGGGAAAAATCTTTTTTGGAGGGAAAAGGACCAAAATGCAGGCAGGTGGACTCCGTGGAGGGTGGATGGGAAGTTGCTCCTGCCCTGGCACTAGAGCCCCAGCTGCTGTTCCAGGCGCTCTCTGATACCAGAGATCTCCTTGTGTCGTGTCATGACACTGTCTCCAGGAGTGATACTCAGGAAAATGAGGATCCAAAACTCGGCAGGTCATATCGCCTTATCAAGTAAATCCAGGGATGTTTGGCGGTGTGTCAGAGGGTTAAGGGCTTGTGGCGCTCGCGAAAAGAGGGGACAGGTGGGAGGATCTGGGGTCTGGCCCCCAGACCCCCACCTGCAGGGAAGTCGCTTTAAGGGGGTGAAGCAGGTGTTTAGGGGCTCTATCTTTCTCCCCCCACTCTGTATTTCCCCTCCTCTCTCCTTTTTTCTCTGTCAGATGCAAGGTCAGTAACAACAGCAACAACAACAACACCAATAACCACCACCACAGTGACCAAGCAACAAGGGCAGCGAAAGGGGAACATATGGAGTGCAGGAGCTGTGGATTATTGGTGGCGCAGGCACTGAGCTGTGGCAATAAGCCCTTGAGGCAATCAATAAATAAATGAATTAGTAATACAGGTAGCAGACATGTATATGTCCCTGTGTGTTTCCACTGAGTTAATGTCAATGCACTTTTATTTATTTCTTCATTTATTTATTACCTTGCCACGAGAATTTCTTTCCATTGCTAAAAAAAAGTGTCCCATCAAGGGTACCAGGTGGTGCCACACCCAGGTAAGCACTCAGGTGACAGTGCAGGAGGACTGGGCTTCAAGACCCTGGTCCCCAACTGCCGGGGGAAATCTTTACAAGTGGTGCAGAAGTGCTGCAGGTGTCTCTCTGTGTCTCAAACTCTCTGTGCCTCCATTCCCTCTCAACTCCTGACCATTTATTCCAATAAATAATCAAGAACATAGAAAGTAAAAGAAGAAAAAGAAAAAGAAAAAGAAAGGAAAATGAAATATTCCACTATTTCAAGGGGCTACTCAGGACACTGCTTTCCTTGTTAAGATCCTCACAGCAACCATATTCAGAAAGGCAAAGACGCCATGTATGTTTTCACCCAGTTTTTATATTTATTTATTTATTTATGTACTTATTCAATTTTGTTATTGATAAATTAATGCTTTACATTTGACAGCAGACTAGAGCTCTGAAACCAGCGGTCTCAGCTACCCCTATAGATGGTGCTTTGCCTGTACAATACCAATCCATTGACGTGTCCCTCCATCCATCCATCCATCCATCCATCCATCCATCATCCATCCATCCACCAGTCAACCAAGCTAAGTACAAAAGGAGGTCTCTCCTTGAATGATGAAGACAATCAACGCTGCACAGGTAGGTTGCAAAGGAGCCAGTTAGGCTGAATAGGGCAGTGGGGCTGAACCAGGGAATGTGTTGGCGGGTGTGGGTGTGGGTGGGGTGAGCCGGTGACCCTGTGAGCTGGGTCACATCAGGGAAGGGAGGGGGTGGAAGGGGTTGCAAGCAGCGGTCACTGGAGAACCTTCACGAGTGCTGGAGCTGGTGAGCAGGGCACCCGGAAGAGAGGACAGACAAGAGGAGAGAAGCAAGGTGCAGAGGAGCGGAGAGGGGAAAGGATGGAGAGGAGAGGAGAGGACAGGAGAGGACAGGAGTGGAGGGGACCTGAGAAACCTACCTGGACATAGGCAGCATACAGACATCCAGGAAGGCAGGCAGGCATGCAGGCAGCTCTGGCCTGGGCTCCCTGGATCCCAGGTACACCTCCTTCTTTCTTCTCTTGGCTGCCAGCCCTGAGGTCCCTCGTCGGTCAGCACTGTCTTCCTATCCTTCCGTCCCTGTGTGCCAGGGACCTGGCGTCTGGGCGCTGCTGCCTGACCTAGTGGCAGGGCAGGTGGGCTGCCCAGTGCCAGTGTGGCCAGCACACAATGCCGGGGGCTAGGACATCACAGATGGCTCCTGCGGTTGCTAGGTAGCGGGAACCCTGCCCATCCAGTGGACCAGCAGCCATGACCCCGAACCTTAACTTGACCTGAGGGGTGGTGGCCAGCCACCAGACCCAGAGCCCCAGGCCAAAACTGGTGGTGGCCAGCCACCAGAGCCAGAGCCCAAGGCCAAAACAGGAGCAGGTGGGCCGGGCCTAGGGGCTATGGGCAGAGTGGGGGGTGTCTGGCCACGGGGCAGGCAACTGACAGCCCAGGGCTGGGGGCCAAGGGCCGCCAGGCCCCTGTCCCACCATGTGCACTGACACACAGTCCTGCTGACTGACTGACAGTTCCCCCCCCAGAGATACCCACACCAGGTCCCTGGGTGCCCTGAGCTGCCGCTGAGGTTGGGTGGGTGACTGCCTGGACACATGCCTCCATAGTGGAGGCCTCTATTAATACCATTGCCTACTGACAGCTGCCCTCCTTCCCCTTCTCCTCCTCCTCCTCCTCCTCCTCCTCCTCCTCCTCCTCCTCCTCTTCCTTCACCTCCTCCTCAACTTCCTCATCCTCAGAGGGACTCACTCTGGGCCCAGGCAAGCCAGGGCATCTGCTCTGGCTGCTGCAGCTTCTATCCAGTGGGTAGGTGCAGGTATCTGGTCCTGTCAGTCCCTGATTCCTGGGACCTTCCATGCCTCCAGCTCCCCCCACTCTCTAGACCAGACACTTCCTCAAGGATGCCCTCTTTCCCCTTGCCCCCTGTTCCCCAGCTCCCCAACTAACATCTACTGTGTGCCTCCCTGCGCTACTTTCCTGCCACCCTGCTGCTTCCCTTCAGCCCTGGGGGACCTGGGCCAGCCCAGCTGCCATCTCACCATCCAGCAGGGGGACCTGCCCTAACCCCCTGCCACCACACCCACACACAGCATTGCAAACCCTCAGGGGCTCCCCTGCCTGCAGTCTGCCTCTCAACCAGTCTCCTTCTGCCCCCTTGCCCCCTTACAGCCTCTGCCATGGCCCCCCACAGTCACCTGGGCATGAGCAGCCCACACATGCAACACTCTCCCATCTCCCTGCCACTCCATTTGCTCTAAGGCTGTCAAGAGTCTTTTTTTCTGGCTGTAGGGGAGTTGAGACTGTCCAATGTCCTGGGGAGCAAGAACTGCAAACAATCCATCTACAATGTAACATTTGGGTCTCAGGCTGTCCAATCCCTAGTGCACTGTGCAGGCCTATGAGTGGCAAAAACACCCTATTCTGAGCACGACATCTGGCTGGGCTAGTGGCTCTTTCTGTGGACTAGGACACAGACAGACAGACAGCGTTTTCAGGTTCAAAACCTATACTTCCCAGAAGATGGTCATGCAGTACGGTTAAAAAAAAAAAAAAAAAAAAAAAAAAGGCTTTTTTATTTTTTTTCCCCCTGCTTGGGTAACCAGTCTGCTGCCTGTTTCTCAGTGAAAAAAGGGAAAAATCTTTTTTGGAGGGAAAAGGACCAAAATGCAGGCAGGTGGACTCCGTGGAGGGTGGATGGGAAGTTGCTCCTGCCCTGGCACTAGAGCCCCAGCTGCTGTTCCAGGCGCTCTCTGATACCAGAGATCTCCTTGTGTCGTGTCATGACACTGTCTCCAGGAGTGATACTCAGGAAAATGAGGATCCAAAACTCGGCAGGTCATATCGCCTTATCAAGTAAATCCAGGGATGTTTGGCGGTGTGTCAGAGGGTTAAGGGCTTGTGGCGCTCGCGAAAAGAGGGGACAGGTGGGAGGATCTGGGGTCTGGCCCCCAGACCCCCACCTGCAGGGAAGTCGCTTTAAGGGGGTGAAGCAGGTGTTTAGGGGCTCTATCTTTCTCCCCCCACTCTGTATTTCCCCTCCTCTCTCCTTTTTTCTCTGTCAGATGCAAGGTCAGTAACAACAGCAACAACAACAACAACAACAACAACAATAACCACCACCACAGTGACCAAGCAACAAGGGCAGCGAAAGGGGAACATATGGAGTGCAGGAGCTGTGGATTATTGGTGGCGCAGGCACTGAGCTGTGGCAATAAGCCCTTGAGGCAATCAATAAGTAAATGAATTAGTAATACAGGTAGCAGACATGTATATGTCCCTGTGTGTTTCCACTGAGTTAATGTCAATGCACTTTTATTTATTTCTTCATTTATTTATTACCTTGCCACGAGAATTTCTTTCCATTGCTAAAAAAAAGTGTCCCATCAAGGGTACCAGGTGGTGCCACACCCAGGTAAGCACTCAGGTGACAGTGCAGGAGGACTGGGCTTCAAGACCCTGGTCCCCAACTGCCGGGGGAAATCTTTACAAGTGGTGCAGAAGTGCTGCAGGTGTCTCTCTGTGTCTCAAACTCTCTGTGCCTCCATTCCCTCTCAACTCCTGACCATTTATTCCAATAAATAATCAAGAACATAGAAAGTAAAAGAAGAAAAAGAAAAAGAAAAAGAAAGGAAAATGAAATATTCCACTATTTCAAGGGGCTACTCAGGACACTGCTTTCCTTGTTAAGATCCTCACAGCAACCATATTCAGAAAGGCAAAGACGCCATGTATGTTTTAACCCAGATTTTATATTTATTTATTTATTTATTTATGTACTTATTCAATTTTGTTATTGATAAATTAATGCTTTACATTTGACAGCAGACTAGAGCTCTGAAACCAGCGGTCTCAGCTACCCCTATAGATGGTGCTTTGCCTGTACAATACCAATCCATTGACGTGTCCATCCATCCATCCATCCATCCATCCATCCATCCATCATCCATCCATCCACCAGTCAACCAAGCTAAGTACAAAAGGAGGTCTCTCCTTGAATGATGAAGACAATCAACGCTGCACAGGTAGGTTGCAAAGGAGCCAGTTCGGCTGAATAGGGCAGTGGGGCTGAACCAGGGAATGTGTTGGCGGGTGTGGGTGTGGGTGGGGTGAGCCGGTGACCCTGTGAGCTGGGTCACATCAGGGAAGGGAGGGGGTGGAAGGGGTTGCAAGCAGCGGTCACTGGAGAACCTTCACGAGTGCTGGAGCTGGTGAGCAGGGCACCCGGAAGAGAGGACAGACAAGAGGAGAGAAGCAAGGTGCAGAGGAGCGGAGAGGGAAAAGAATGGAGAGGAGAGGAGAGGACAGGAGAGGACAGGAGTGGAGGGGACCTGAGAAACCTACCTGGATATAGGCAGCATACAGACATCCAGGAAGGCAGGCAGGCATGCAGGCAGCTCTGGCCTGGGCTCCCTGGATCCCGGGTACACCTCCTTCTTTCTTCTCTTGGCTGCCAGCCCTGAGGTCCCTCGTCGGTCAGCACTGTCTTCCTATCCTTCCGTCCCTGTGTGCCAGGGCCCTGGCGTCTGGGCGCTGCTGCCTGACCTAGTGGCAGGGCAGGTGGGCTGCCCAGTGCCAGTGTGGCCAGCACACAATGCCGGGGGCTAGGACATCACAGATGGCTCCTGCGGTTGCTAGGTAGCGGGGACCCTGCCCATCCAGTGGACCAGCAGCCATGACCCCGAACCTTAACTTGACCTGAGGGGTGGTGGCCAGCCACCAGACCCAGAGCCCCAGGCCAAAATTGGTGGTGGCCAGCCACCAGAGCCAGAGCCCAAGGCCAAAACAGGAGCAGGTGGGCCGGGCCTAGGGGCTATGGGCAGAGTGGGGGGTGTCTGGCCACGGGGCAGGCATCTGACAGCCCAGGGCTGGGGGCCAAGGGCCGCCAGGCCCCTGTCCCACCATGTGCACTGACACACAGTCCTGCTGACTGACTGACAGTCCCCCCCCCCCCAGAGATACCCACACCAGGTCCCTGGGTGCCCTGAGCTGCCCCTGAGGTTGGGTGGGTGACTGCCTGGACACATGCCTCCATAGTGGAGGCCTCTATTAATACCATTGCCTACTGACAGCTGCCCTCCTTCCCCTCCTCCTCCTCCTCCTCCTCCTCCTCCTCCTCCTCCTCCTCTTCCTTCACCTCCTCCTCAACTTCCTCATCCTCAGAGGGACTCACTCTGGGCCCAGGCAAGCCAGGGCATCTGCTCTGGCTGCTGCAGCTTCTATCCAGTGGGTGGGTGCAGGTATCTGGTCCTGTCAGTCCCTGACTCCTGGGACCTTCCATGCCTCCAGCTCCCCCCACTCTCTAGACCAGACACTTCCTCAAGGATGCCCTCTTTCCCCTTGCCCCCTGTTCCCCAGCTCCCCAACTAACATCTACTGTGTGCCTCCCTGCGCTACTTTCCTGCCACCCTGCTGCTTCCCTTCAGCCCTGGGGGACCTGGGCCAGCCCAGCTGCCATCTCACCATCCAGCAGGGGGACCTGCCCTAACCCCCTGCCACCACACCCACACACAGCACTGCAAACCCTCAGGGGCTCCCCTGCCTGCAGTCTGCCTCTCAACCAGTCTCCTTCTGCCCCCTTGCCCCCTTACAGCCTCTGCCATGGCCCCCCACAGTCACCTGGGCATGAGCAGCCCACACATGCAACACTCTCCCATCTCCCTGCCACTCCATTTGCTCTAAGGCTGTCAAGAGTCTTTTTTTCTGGCTGTAGGGGAGTTGAGACTGTCCAATGTCCTGGGGAGCAAGAACTGCAAACAATCCATCTACAATGTAACATTTGGGTCTCAGGCTGTCCAATCCCTAGTGCACTGTGCAGGCCTATGAGTGGCAAAAACACCCTATTCTGAGCACGACATCTGGCTGGGCTAGTGGCTCTTTCTGTGGACTAGGACACAGACAGACAGACAGCGTTTTCAGGTTCAAAACCTATACTTCCCAGAAGATGGTCATGCAGTACGGTTAAAAAAAAAAAAAAAAAAAAAAAAAAAAAAGGCTTTTTTATTTTTTTTCCCCCTGCTTGGGTAACCAGTCTGCTGCCTGTTTCTCAGTGAAAAAAGGGAAAAATCTTTTTTGGAGGGAAAAGGACCAAAATGCAGGGAGGTGGACTCCGTGGAGGGTGGATGGGAAGTTGCTCCTGCCCTGGCACTAGAGCCCCAGCTGCTGTTCCAGGCGCTCTCTGATACCAGAGATCTCCTTGTGTCGTGTCATGACACTGTCTCCAGGAGTGATACTCAGGAAAATGAGGATCCAAAACTCGGCAGGTCATATCGCCTTATCAAGTAAATCCAGGGATGTTTGGCGGTGTGTCAGAGGGTTAAGGGCTTGTGGCGCTCGCGAAAAGAGGGGACAGGTGGGAGGATCTGGGGTCTGGCCCCCAGACCCCCACCTGCAGGGAAGTCGCTTTAAGGGGGTGAAGCAGGTGTTTAGGGGCTCTATCTTTCTCCCCCCACTCTGTATTTCCCCTCCTCTCTCCTTTTTTCTCTGTCAGATGCAAGGTCAGTAACAACAGCAACAACAACAACAACAACAACAACAATAACCACCACCACAGTGACCAAGCAACAAGGGCAGCGAAAGGGGAACATATGGAGTGCAGGAGCTGTGGATTATTGGTGGCGCAGGCACTGAGCTGTGGCAATAAGCCCTTGAGGCAATCAATAAATAAATGAATTAGTAATACAGGTAGCAGACATGTATATGTCCCTGTGTGTTTCCACTGAGTTAATGTCAATGCACTTTTATTTATTTCTTCATTTATTTATTACCTTGCCACGAGAATTTCTTTCCATTGCTAAAAAAAAGTGTCCCATCAAGGGTACCAGGTGGTGCCACACCCAGGTAAGCACTCAGGTGACAGTGCAGGAGGACTGGGCTTCAAGACCCTGGTCCCCAACTGCCGGGGGAAATCTTTACAAGTGGTGCAGAAGTGCTGCAGGTGTCTCTCTGTGTCTCAAACTCTCTGTGCCTCCATTCCCTCTCAACTCCTGACCATTTATTCCAATAAATAATCAAGAACATAGAAAGTAAAAGAAGAAAAAGAAAAAGAAAAAGAAAGGAAAATGAAATATTCCACTATTTCAAGGGGCTACTCAGGACACTGCTTTCCTTGTTAAGATCCTCACAGCAACCATATTCAGAAAGGCAAAGACGCCATGTATGTTTTAACCCAGTTTTTATATTTATTTATTTATTTATGTACTTATTCAATTTTGTTATTGATAAATTAATGCTTTACATTTGACAGCAGACTAGAGCTCTGAAACCAGCGGTCTCAGCTACCCCTATAGATGGTGCTTTGCCTGTACAATACCAATCCATTGACGTGTCCATCCATCCATCCATCCATCCATCCATCCATCATCCATCCATCCACCAGTCAACCAAGCTAAGTACAAAAGGAGGTCTCTCCCTGAATGATGAAGACAATCAACGCTGCACAGGTAGGTTGCAAAGGAGCCAGTACGGCTGAATAGGGCAGTGGGGCTGAACCAGGGAATGTGTTGGTGGGTGTGGGTGTGGGTGGGGTGAGCCGGTGACCCTGTGAGCTGGGTCACATCAGGGAAGGGAGGGGGTGGAAGGGGTTGCAAGCAGCGGTCACTGGAGAACCTTCACGAGTGCTGGAGCTGGTGAGCAGGGCACCCGGAAGAGAGGACAGACAAGAGGAGAGAAGCAAGGTGCAGAGGAGCGGAGAGGGGAAAGGATGGAGAGGAGAGGAGAGGAGAGGACAGGAGAGGACAGGAGTGGAGGGGACCTGAGAAACCTACCTGGACATAGGCAGCATACAGACATCCAGGAAGGCAGGCAGGCATGCAGGCAGCTCTGGCCTGGGCTCCCTGGATCCCGGGTACACCTCCTTCTTTCTTCTCTTGGCTGCCAGCCCTGAGGTCCCTCGTCGGTCAGCACTGTCTTCCTATCCTTCCGTCCCTGTGTGCCAGGGCCCTGGCGTCTGGGCGCTGCTGCCTGACCTAGTGGCAGGGCAGGTGGGCTGCCCTGTGCCAGTGTGGCCAGCACACAATAGCGGGGGCTAGGACATCACAGATGGCTCCTGCGGTTGCTAGGTAGCGGGGACCCTGCCCATCCAGTGGACCAGCAGCCATGACCCCGAACCTTAACTTGACCTGAGGGGTGGTGGCCAGCCACCAGACCCAGAGCCCCAGGCCAAAACTGGTGGTGGCCAGCCACCAGAGCCAGAGCCCAAGGCCAAAACAGGAGCAGGTGGGCCGGGCCTAGGGGCTATGGGCAGAGTGGGGGGTGTCTGGCCACGGGGCAGGCATCTGACAGCCCAGGGCTGGGGGCCAAGGGCCGCCAGGCCCCTGTCCCACCATGTGCACTGACACACAGTCCTGCTGACTGACTGACAGTCCCCCCCCCAGAGATACCCACACCAGGTCCCTGGGTTCCCTGAGCTGCCCCTGAGGTTGGGTGGGTGACTGCCTGGACACATGCCTCCATAGTGGAGGCCTCTATTAATACCATTGCCTACTGACAGCTGCCCTCCTTCCCCTCCTCCTCCTCCTCCTCCTCCTCCTCCTCCTCCTCCTCCTCCTCCTCTTCCTTCACCTCCTCCTCAACTTCCTCATCCTCAGAGGGACTCACTCTGGGCCCAGGCAAGCCAGGGCATCTGCTCTGGCTGCTGCAGCTTCTATCCAGTGGGTGGGTGCAGGTATCTGGTCCTGTCAGTCCCTGATTCCTGGGACCTTCCATGCCTCCAGCTCCCCCCACTCTCTAGACCAGACACTTCCTCAAGGATGCCCTCTTTCCCCTTGCCCCCTGTTCCCCAGCTCCCCAACTAACATCTACTGTGTGCCTCCCTGTGCTACTTTCCTGCCACCCTGCTGCTTCCCTTCAGCCCTGGGGGACCTGGGCCAGCCCAGCTGCCATCTCACCATCCAGCAGGGGGACCTGCCCTAACCCCCTGCCACCACACCCACACACAGCACTGCAAACCCTCAGGGGCTCCCCTGCCTGCAGTCTGCCTCTCAACCAGTCTCCTTCTGCCCCCTTGCCCCCTTACAGCCTCTGCCATGGCCCCCCACAGACACCTGGGCATGAGCAGCCCACACATGCAACACTCTCCCATCTCCCTGCCACTCCATTTGCTCTAAGGCTGTCAAGAGTCTTTTTTTCTGGCTGTAGGGGAGTTGAGACTGTCCAATGTCCTGGGGAGCAAGAACTGCAAACAATCCATCTACAATGTAACATTTGGGTCTCAGGCTGTCCAATCCCTAGTGCACTGTGCAGGCCTATGAGTGGCAAAAACACCCTATTCTGAGCACGACATCTGGCTGGGCTAGTGGCTCTTTCTGTGGACTAGGACACAGACAGACAGACAGAGTTTTCAGGTTCAAAACCTATACTTCCCAGAAGATGGTCATGCAGTACGGTTAAAAAAAAAAAAAAGGTTTTTTTATTTTTTTTCCCCCTGCTTGGGTAACCAGTCTGCTGCCTGTTTCTCAGTGAAAAAAGGGAAAAATCTTTTTTGGAGGGAAAAGAACCAAAATGCAGGCAGGTGGACTCCGTGGAGGGTGGATGGGAAGTTGCTCCTGCCCTGGCACTAGAGCCCCAGCTGCTGTTCCAGGCGCTCTCTGATACCAGAGATCTCCTTGTGTCGTGTCATGACACTGTCTCCAGGAGTGATACTCAGGAAAATGAGGATCCAAAACTCGGCAGGTCATATCGCCTTATCAAGTAAATCCAGGGATGTTTGGCGGTGTGTCAGAGGGTTAAGGGCTTGTGGCACTCGCGAAAAGAGGGGACAAGTGGGAGGATCTGGGGTCTAGGGGCTCTATCTTTCTCCCCCCACTCTGTATTTCCCCTCCTCTCTCCTTTTTTCTCTGTCAGATGCAAGGTCAGTAACAACAGCAACAACAACAACAACAACAACAACAACAATAACCACCACCACAGTGACCAAGCAACAAGGGCAGCGAAAGGGGAACATATGGAGTGCAGGAGCTGTGGATTATTGGTGGCACAGGCACTGAGCTGTGGCAATAAGCCCTTGAGGCAATCAATAAATAAATGAATTAGTAATACAGGTAGCAGACATGTATATGTCCCTGTGTGTTTCCACTGAGTTAATGTCAATGCACTTTTATTTATTTCTTCATTTATTTATTACCTTGCCACGAGAATTTCTTTCCATTGCTAAAAAAAAGTGTCCCATCAAGGGTACCAGGTGGTGCCACACCCAGGTAAGCACTCAGGTGACAGTGCAGGAGGACTGGGCTTCAAGACCCTGGTCCCCAACTGCCGGTGGAAATCTTTACAAGTGGTGCAGAAGTGCTGCAGGTGTCTCTCTGTGTCTCAAACTCTCTGTGCCTCCATTCCCTCTCAACTCCTGACCATTTATTCCAATAAATAATCAAGAACATAGAAAGTAAAAGAAGAAAAAGAAAAAGAAAAAGAAAGGAAAATGAAATATTCCACTATTTCAAGGGGCTACTCAGGACACTGCTTTCCTTGTTAAGATCCTCACAGCAACCATATTCAGAAAGGCAAAGACGCCATGTATGTTTTAACCCAGTTTTTATATTTATTTATTTATTTATGTACTTATTCAATTTTGTTATTGATAAATTAATGCTTTACATTTGACAGCAGACTAGAGCTCTGAAACCAGCGGTCTCAGCTACCCCTATAGATGGTGCTTTGCCTGTACAATACCAATCCATTGACGTGTCCATCCATCCATCCATCCATCCATCCATCCATCCATCCATCATCCATCCATCCACCAGTCAACCAAGCTAAGTACAAAAGGAGGTCTCTCCTTGAATGATGAAGACAATCAACGCTGCACAGGTAGGTTGCAAAGGAGCCAGTTCGGCTGAATAGGGCAGTGGGGCTGAACCAGGGAATGTGTTGGCGGGTGTGGGTGTGGGTGGGGTGAGCCGGTGACCCTGTGAGCTGGGTCACATCAGGGAAGGGAGGGGGTGGAAGGGGTTGCAAGCAGCGGTCACTGGAGAACCTTCACGAGTGCTGGAGCTGGTGAGCAGGGCACCCGGAAGAGAGGACAGACAAGAGGAGAGAAGCAAGGTGCAGAGGAGCAGAGAGGGGAAAGGATGGAGAGGAGAGGAGAGGACAGGAGAGGACAGGAGTGGAGGGGACCTGAGAAACCTACCTGGACATAGGCAGCATACAGACATCCAGGAAGGCAGGCAGGCATGCAGGCAGCTCTGGCCTGAGCTCCCTGGATCCCGGGTACACCTCCTTCTTTCTTCTCTTGGCTGCCAGCCCTGAGGTCCCTCGTCGGTCAGCACTGTCTTCCTATCCTTCCGTCCCTGTGTGCCAGGGCCCTGGCGTCTGGGCGCTGCTGCCTGACCTAGTGGCAGGGCAGGTGGGCTGCCCAGTGCCAGTGTGGCCAGCACACAATGCCTGGGGCTAGGACATCACAGATGGCTCCTGTGGTTGCTAGGTAGCGGGGACCCTGCCCATCCAGTGGACCAGCAGCCATGACCCCGAACCTTAACTTGACCTGAGGGGTGGTGGCCAGCCACCAGACCCAGAGCCCCAGGCCAAAACTGGTGGTGGCCAGCCACCAGAGCCAGAGCCCAAGGCCAAAACAGGAGCAGGTGGGCCGGGCCTAGGGGCTATGGGCAGAGTGGGGGGTGTCTGGCCACGGGGCAGGCATCTGACAGCCCAGGGCTGGGGGCCAAGGGCCGCCAGGCCCCTGTCCCACCATGTGCACTGACACACAGTCCTGCTGACTGACTGACAGTCCCCCCCCCCAGAGATACCCACACCAGGTCCCTGGGTGCCCTGAGCTGCCCCTGAGGTTGGGTGGGTGACTGCCTGGACACATGCCTCCATAGTGGAGGCCTCTATTAATACCATTGCCTACTGACAGCTGCCCTCCTTCCCCTCCTCCTCCTCCTCCTCCTCCTCCTCCTCCTCCTCCTCCTCCTCCTCCTCCTCCTCTTCCTTCACCTCCTCCTCAACTTCCTCATCCTCAGAGGGACTCACTCTGGGCCCAGGCAAGCCAGGGCATCTGCTCTGGCTGCTGCAGCTTCTATCCAGTGGGTGGGTGCAGGTATCTGGTCCTGTCAGTCCCTGATTCCTGGGACCTTCCATGCCTCCAGCTCCCCCCACTCTCTAGACCAGACACTTCCTCAAAGATGCCCTCTTTCCCCTTGCCCCCTGTTCCCCAGCTCCCCAACTAACATCTACTGCGTGCCTCCCTGCGCTACTTTCCTGCCACCCTGCTGCTTCCCTTCAGCCCTGGGGGACCTGGGCCAGCCCAGCTGCCATCTCACCATCCAGCAGGGGGACCTGCCCTAACCCCCTGCCACCACACCCACACACAGCACTGCAAAACCTCAGGGGCTCCCCTGCCTGCAGTCCGCCTCTCAACCAGTCTCCTTCTGCCCCCTTGCCCCCTTACAGCCTCTGCCATGGCCCCCCACAGTCACCTGGGCATGAGCAGCCCACACATGCAACACTCTCCCATCTCCCTGCCACTCCATTTGCTCTAAGGCTGTCAAGAGTCTTTTTTTCTGGCTGTAGGGGAGTTGAGACTGTCCAATGTCCTGGGGAGCAAGAACTGCAAACAATCCATCTACAATGTAACATTTGGGTCTCAGGCTGTCCAATCCCTAGTGCACTGTGCAGGCCTATGAGTGGCAAAAACACCCTATTCTGAGCACGACATCTGGCTGGATTAGTGGCTCTTTCTGTGGACTAGGACACAGACAGACAGACAGCGTTTTCAGGTTCAAAACCTATACTTCCCAGAAGATGGTCATGCAGTACGGTTAAAAAAAAAAAAAAAAAAAAACAGGCTTTTTTATTTTTTTTCCCCCTGCTTGGGTAACCAGTCTGCTGCCTGTTTCTCAGTGAAAAAAGGGAAAAATCTTTTTTGGAGGGAAAAGGACCAAAATGCAGGCAGGTGGACTCCGTGGAGGGTGGATGGGAAGTTGCTCCTGCCCTGGCACTAGAGCCCCAGCTGCTGTTCCAGGCACTCTCTGATACCAGAGATCTCCTTGTGTCGTGTCATGACACTGTCTCCAGGAGTGATACTCAGGAAAATGAGGATCCAAAACTCGGCAGGTCATATCGCCTTATCAAGTAAATCCAGGGATGTTTGGCGGTGTGTCAGAGGGTTAAGGGCTTGTGGCGCTCGCGAAAAGAGGGGACAGGTGGGAGGATCTGGGGTCTGGCCCCCAGACCCCCACCTGCAGGGAAGTCGCTTTAAGGGGGTGAAGCAGGTGTTTAGGGGCTCTATCTTTCTCCCCCCACTCTGTATTTCCCCTCCTCTCTCCTTTTTTCTCTGTCAGATGCAAGGTCAGTAACATCAGCAACAACAACAACAACAACAACAACAATAACCACCACCACAGTGACCAAGCAACAAGGGCAGCGAAAGGGGAACATATGGAGTGCAGGAGCTGTGGATTATTGGTGGCGCAGGCACTGAGCTGTGGCAATAAGCCCTTGAGGCAATCAATAAATAAATGAATTAGTAATACAGGTAGCAGACATGTATATGTCCCTGTGTGTTTCCACTGAGTTAATGTCAATGCACTTTTATTTATTTCTTCATTTATTTATTACCTTGCCACGAGAATTTCTTTCCATTGCTAAAAAAAAGTGTCCCATCAAGGGTACCAGGTGGTGCCACACCCAGGTAAGCACTCAGGTGACAGTGCAGGAGGACTGGGCTTCAAGACCCTGGTCCCCAACTGCCGGGGGAAATCTTTACAAGTGGTGCAGAAGTGCTGCAGGTGTCTCTCTGTGTCTCAAACTCTCTGTGCCTCCATTCCCTCTCAACTCCTGACCATTTATTCCAATAAATAATCAAGAACATAGAAAGTAAAAGAAGAAAAAGAAAAAGAAAAAGAAAGGAAAATGAAATATTCCACTATTTCAAGGGGCTACTCAGGACACTGCTTTCCTTGTTAAGATCCTCACAGCAACCATATTCAGAAAGGCAAAGACGCCATGTATGTTTTAACCCAGTTTTTATATTTATTTATTTATTTATGTACTTATTCAATTTTGTTATTGATAAATTAATGCTTTACATTTGACAGCAGACTAGAGCTCTGAAACCAGCGGTCTCAGCTACCCCTATAGATGGTGCTTTGCCTGTACAATACCAATCCATTGACGTGTCCATCCATCCATCCATCCATCCATCCATCCATCATCCATCCATCCACCAGTCAACCAAGCTAAGTACAAAAGGAGGTCTCTCCTTGAATGATGAAGACAATCAACGCTGCACAGGTAGGTTGCAAAGGAGCCAGTACGGCTGAATAGGGCAGTGGGGCTGAACCAGGGAATGTGTTGGCGGGTGTGGGTGTGGGTGGGGTGAGCCGGTGACCCTGTGAGCTGGGTCACATCAGGGAAGGGAGGGGGTGGAAGGGGTTGCAAGCAGCGGTCACTGGAGAACCTTCACGAGTGCTGGAGCTGGTGAGCAGGGCACCCGGAAGAGAGGACAGACAAGAGGAGAGAAGCAAGGTGCAGAGGAGCGGAGAGGGGAAAGGATGGAGAGGAGAGGAGAGGAGAGGACAGGAGAGGACAGGAGTGGAGGGGACCTGAGAAACCTACCTGGACATAGGCAGCATACAGACATCCAGGAAGGCAGGCAGGCATGCAGGCAGCTCTGGCCTGGGCTCCCTGGATCCCGGGTACACCTCCTTCTTTCTTCTCTTGGCTGCCAGCCCTGAGGTCCCTCGTCGGTCAGCACTGTCTTCCTATCCTTCCGTCCCTGTGTGCCAGGGCCCTGGCGTCTGGGCGCTGCTGCCTGACCTAGTGGCAGGGCAGGTGGGCTGCCCAGTGCCAGTGTGGCCAGCACACAATAGCGGGGGCTAGGACATTACAGATGGCTCCTGCGGTTGCTAGGTAGCGGGGACCCTGCCCATCCAGTGGACCAGCAGCCATGACCCCGAACCTTAACTTGACCTGAGGGGTGGTGGCCAGCCACCAGACCCAGAGCCCCAGGCCAAAACTGGTGGTGGCCAGCCACCAGAGCCAGAGCCCAAGGCCAAAACAGGAGCAGGTGGGCCGGGCCTAGGGGCTATGGGCAGAGTGGGGGGTGTCTGGCCACGGGGCAGGCATCTGACAGCCCAGGGCTGGGGGCCAAGGGCCGCCAGGCCCCTGTCCCACCATGTGCACTGACACACAGTCCTGCTGACTGACTGACAGTCCCCCCCCCAGAGATACCCACACCAGGTCCCTGGGTTCCCTGAGCTGCCCCTGAGGTTGGGTGGGTGACTGCCTGGACACATGCCTCCATAGTGGAGGCCTCTATTAATACCATTGCCTACTGACAGCTGCCCTCCTTCCCCTCCTCCTCCTCCTCCTCCTCCTCCTCCTCCTCCTCCTCCTCCTCTTCCTTCACCTCCTCCTCAACTTCCTCATCCTCAGAGGGACTCACTCTGGGCCCAGGCAAGCCAGGGCATCTGCTCTGGCTGCTGCAGCTTCTATCCAGTGGGTGGGTGCAGGTATCTGGTCCTGTCAGTCCCTGATTCCTGGGACCTTCCATGCCTCCAGCTCCCCCCACTCTCTAGACCAGACACTTCCTCAAGGATGCCCTCTTTCCCCTTGCCCCCTGTTCCCCAGCTCCCCAACTAACATCTACTGTGTGCCTCCCTGTGCTACTTTCCTGCCACCCTGCTGCTTCCCTTCAGCCCTGGGGGACCTGGGCCAGCCCAGCTGCCATCTCACCATCCAGCAGGGGGACCTGCCCTAACCCCCTGCCACCACACCCACACACAGCACTGCAAACCCTCAGGGGCTCCCCTGCCTGCAGTCTGCCTCTCAACCAGTCTCCTTCTGCCCCCTTGCCCCCTTACAGCCTCTGCCATGGCCCCCCACAGACACCTGGGCATGAGCAGCCCACACATGCAACACTCTCCCATCTCCCTGCCACTCCATTTGCTCTAAGGCTGTCAAGAGTCTTTTTTTCTGGCTGTAGGGGAGTTGAGACTGTCCAATGTCCTGGGGAGCAAGAACTGCAAACAATCCATCTACAATGTAACATTTGGGTCTCAGGCTGTCCAATCCCTAGTGCACTGTGCAGGCCTATGAGTGGCAAAAACACCCTATTCTGAGCACGACATCTGGCTGGGCTAGTGGCTCTTTCTGTGGACTAGGACACAGACAGACAGACAGAGTTTTCAGGTTCAAAACCTATACTTCCCAGAAGATGGTCATGCAGGACGGTTAAAAAAAAAAAAAAAAAAAAAAAAAAAAAAAAAAGGCTTTTTTATTTTTTTTCCCCCTGCTTGAGTAACCAGTCTGCTGCCTGTTTCTCAGTGAAAAAAGGGAAAAATCTTTTTTGGAGGGAAAAGGACCAAAATGCAGGCAGGTGGACTCCGTGGAGGGTGGATGGGAAGTTGCTCCTGCCCTGGCACTAGAGCCCCAGCTGCTGTTCCAGGCCCTCTCTGATACCAGAGATCTCCTTGTGTCGTGTCATGACACTGTCTCCAGGAGTGATACTCAGGAAAATGAGGATCCAAAACTCGGCAGGTCATATCGCCTTATCAAGTAAATCCAGGGATGTTTGGCGGTGTGTCAGAGGGTTAAGGGCTTGTGGCGCTCGCGAAAAGAGGGGACAGGTGGGAGGATCTGGGGTCTGGCCCCCAGACCCCCACCTGCAGGGAAGTCGCTTTAAGGGGGTGAAGCAGGTGTTTAGGGGCTCTATCTTTCTCCCCCCACTCTGTATTTCCCCTCCTCTCTCCTTTTTTCTCTGTCAGATGCAAGGTCAGTAACAACAGCAACAACAACAACAACAACAACAACAATAACCACCACCACAGTGACCAAGCAACAAGGGCAGCGAAAGGGGAACATATGGAGTGCAGGAGCTGTGGATTATTGGTGGCGCAGGCACTGAGCTGTGGCAATAAGCCCTTGAGGCAATCAATAAATAAATGAATTAGTAATACAGGTAGCAGACATGTATATGTCCCTGTGTGTTTCCACTGAGTTAATGTCAATGCACTTTTATTTATTTCTTCATTTATTTATTACCTTGCCACGAGAATTTCTTTCCATTGCTAAAAAAAAGTGTCCCATCAAGGGTACCATGTGGTACCACACCCAGGTAAGCACTCAGGTGACAGTGCAGGAGGACTGGGCTTCAAGACCCTGGTCCCCAACTGCCGGTGGAAATCTTTACAAGTGGTGCAGAAGTGCTGCAGGTGTCTCTCTGTGTCTCAAACTCTCTGTGCCTCCATTCCCTCTCAACTCCTGACCATTTATTCCAATAAATAATCAAGAACATAGAAAGTAAAAGAAGAAAAAGAAAAAGAAAAAGAAAGGAAAATGAAATATTCCACTATTTCAAGGGGCTACTCAGGACACTGCTTTCCTTGTTAAGATCCTCACAGCAACCATATTCAGAAAGGCAAAGACGCCATGTATGTTTTAACCCAGTTTTTATATTTATTTATTTATTTATGTACTTATTCAATTTTGTTATTGATAAATTAATGCTTTACATTTGACAGCAGACTAGAGCTCTGAAACCAGCGGTCTCAGCTACCCCTATAGATGGTGCTTTGCCTGTACAATACCAATCCATTTCGTGTCCCTCCATCCATCCATCCATCCATCCATCCATCCATCCATCCATCATCCATCCATCCACCAGTCAACCAAGCTAAGTACAAAAGGAGGTCTCTCCTTGAATGATGAAGACAATCAACGCTGCACAGGTAGGTTGCAAAGGAGCCAGTTCGGCTGAATAGGGCAGTGGGGCTGAACCAGGGAATGTGTTGGCGGGTGTGGGTGTGGGTGGGGTGAGCCGGTGACCCTGTGAGCTGGGTCACATCAGGGAAGGGAGGGGGTGGAAGGGGTTGCAAGCAGCGGTCACTGGAGAACCTTCACGAGTGCTGGAGCTGGTGAGCAGGGCACCCGGAAGAGAGGACAGACAAGAGGAGAGAAGCAAGGTGCAGAGGAGCGGAGAGGGGAAAGGATGGAGAGGAGAGGAGAGGACAGGAGAGGACAGGAGTGGAGGGGACCTGAGAAACCTACCTGGACATAGGCAGCATACAGACATCCAGGAAGGCAGGCAGGCATGCAGGCAGCTCTGGCCTGGGCTCCCTGGATCCCGGGTACACCTCCTTCTTTCTTCTCTTGGCTGCCAGCCCTGAGGTCCCTCGTCGGTCAGCACTGTCTTCCTATCCTTCCGTCCCTGTGTGCCAGGGCCCTGGCGTCTGGGCGCTGCTGCCTGACCTAGTGGCAGGGCAGGTGGGCTGCCCAGTGCCAGTGTGGCCAGCACACAATGCCGGGGGCTAGGACATCACAGATGGCTCCTGTGGTTGCTAGGTAGCGGTGCCCTGCCCATCCAGTGGACCAGCAGCCATGACCCCGAACCTTAACTTGACCTGAGGGGTGGTGGACAGCCACCAGACCCAGAGCCCCAGGCCAAAACAGGAGCAGGTGGGCCGGGCCTAGGGGCTATGGGCAGAGTGGGGGGTGTCTGGCCACGGGGCAGGCATCTGACAGCCCAGGGCTGGGGGCCAAGGGCCGCCAGGCCCCTGTCCCACCATGTGCACTGACACACAGTCCTGCTGACTGACTGACAGTCCCCCCCCCAGAGATACCCACACCAGGTCCCTGGGTGCCCTGAGCTGCCCCTGAGGTTGGGTGGGTGACTGCCTGGACACATGCCTCCATAGTGGAGGCCTCTATTAATACCATTGCCTACTGACAGCTGCCCTCCTTCCCCTCCTCCTCCTCCTCCTCCTCCTCCTCCTCCTCCTCCTCCTCCTCCTCCTCCTCCTCTTCCTTCACCTCCTCCTCAACTTCCTCATCCTCAGAGGGACTCACTCTGGGCCCAGGCAAGCCAGGGCATCTGCTCTGGCTGCTGCAGCTTCTATCCAGTGGGTGGGTGCAGGTATCTGGTCCTGTCAGTCCCTGATTCCTGGGACCTTCCATGCCTCCAGCTCCCCCCACTCTCTAGACCAGACACTTCCTCAAGGATGCCCTCTTTCCCCTTGCCCCCTGTTCCCCAGCTCCCCAACTAACATCTACTGTGTGCCTCCCTGCGCTACTTTCCTGCCACCCTGCTGCTTCCCTTCAGCCCTGGGGGACCTGGGCCAGCCCAGCTGCCATCTCACCATCCAGCAGGGGGACCTGCCCTAACCCCCTGCCACCACACCCACACACAGCACTGCAAAACCTCAGGGGCTCCCCTGCCTGCAGTCTGCCTCTCAACCAGTCTCCTTCTGCCCCCTTGCCCCCTTACAGCCTCTGCCATGGCCCCCCACAGTCACCTGGGCATGAGCAGCCCACACATGCAACACTCTCCCATCTCCCTGCCACTCCATTTGCTCTAAGGCTGTCAAGAGTCTTTTTTTCTGGCTGTAGGGGAGTTGAGACTGTCCAATGTCCTGGGGAGCAAGAACTGCAAACAATCCATCTACAATGTAACATTTGGGTCTCAGGCTGTCCAATCCCTAGTGCACTGTGCAGGCCTATGAGTGGCAAAAACACCCTATTCTGAGCACGACATCTGGCTGGGCTAGTGGCTCTTTCTGTGGACTAGGACACAGACAGACAGACAGAGTTTTCAGGTTCAAAACCTATACTTCCCAGAAGATGGTCATGCAGGACGGTTAAAAAAAAAAAAAAAAAAAAAAAAAGGCTTTTTTATTTTTTTCCCCCCTGCTTGAGTAACCAGTCTGCTGCCTGTTTCTCAGTGAAAAAAGGGAAAAATCTTTTTTGGAGGGAAAAGGACCAAAATGCAGGGAGGTGGACTCCGTGGAGGGTGGATGGGAAGTTGCTCCTGCCCTGGCACTAGAGCCCCAGCTGCTGTTCCAGGCGCTCTCTGATACCAGAGATCTCCTTGTGTCGTGTCATGACACTGTCTCCAGGAGTGATACTCAGGAAAATGAGGATCCAAAACTCGGCAGGTCATATCGCCTTATCAAGTAAATCCAGGGATGTTTGGCGGTGTGTCAGAGGGTTAAGGGCTTGTGGCGCTCGCGAAAAGAGGGGACAGGTGGGAGGATCTGGGGTGTGGCCCCCAGACCCCCACCTGCAGGGAAGTCGCTTTAAGGGGGTGAAGCAGGTGTTTAGGGGCTCTATCTTTCTCCCCCCACTCTGTATTTCCCCTCCTCTCTCCTTTTTTCTCTGTCAGATGCAAGGTCAGTAACAACAGCAACAACAACAACAACAACAACAACAATAACCACCACCACAGTGACCAAGCAACAAGGGCAGCGAAAGGGGAACATATGGAGTGCAGGAGCTGTGGATTATTGGTGGCGCAGGCACTGAGCTGTGGCAATAAGCCCTTGAGGCAATCAATAAATAAATGAATTAGTAATACAGGTAGCAGACATGTATATGTCCCTGTGTGTTTCCACTGAGTTAATGTCAATGCACTTTTATTTATTTCTTCATTTATTTATTACCTTGCCACGAGAATTTCTTTCCATTGCTAAAAAAAAGTGTCCCATCAAGGGTACCAGGTGGTGCCACACCCAGGTAAGCACTCAGGTGACAGTGCAGGAGGACTGGGCTTCAAGACCCTGGTCCCCAACTGCCGGTGGAAATCTTTACAAGTGGTGCAGAAGTGCTGCAGGTGTCTCTCTGTGTCTCAAACTCTCTGTGCCTCCATTCCCTCTCAACTCCTGACCATTTATTCCAATAAATAATCAAGAACATAGAAAGTAAAAGAAGAAAAAGAAAAAGAAAAAGAAAGGAAAATGAAATATTCCACTATTTCAAGGGGCTACTCAGGACACTGCTTTCCTTGTTAAGATCCTCACAGCAACCATATTCAGAAAGGCAAAGACGCCATGTATGTTTTAACCCAGTTTTTATATTTATTTATTTATTTATGTACTTATTCAATTTTGTTATTGATAAATTAATGCTTTACATTTGACAGCAGACTAGAGCTCTGAAACCAGCGGTCTCAGCTACCCCTATAGATGGTGCTTTGCCTGTACAATACCAATCCATTGACGTGTCCATCCATCCATCCATCCATCCATCCATCATCCATCCATCCACCAGTCAACCAAGCTAAGTACAAAAGGAGGTCTCTCCTTGAATGATGAAGACAATCAACGCTGCACAGGTAGGTTGCAAAGGAGCCAGTTCGGCTGAATAGGGCAGTGGGGCTGAACCAGGGAATGTGTTGGCGGGTGTGGGTGTGGGTGGGGTGAGCCGGTGACCCTGTGAGCTGGGTCACATCAGGGAAGGGAGGGGGTGGAAGGGGTTGCAAGCAGCGGTCACTGGAGAACCTTCACGAGTGCTGGAGCTGGTGAGCAGGGCACCCGGAAGAGAGGACAGACAAGAGGAGAGAAGCAAGGTGCAGAGGAGCAGAGAGGGGAAAGGATGGAGAGGAGAGTAGAGGACAGGAGAGGACAGGAGTGGAGGGGACCTGAGAAACCTACCTGGACATAGGCAGCATACAGACATCCAGGAAGGCAGGCAGGCATGCAGGCAGCTCTGGCCTGGGCTCCCTGGATCCCGGGTACACCTCCTTCTTTCTTCTCTTGGCTGCCAGCCCTGAGGTCCCTCGTCGGTCAGCACTGTCTTCCTATCCTTCCGTCCCTGTGTGCCAGGGCCCTGGCGTCTGGGCGCTGCTGCCTGACCTAGTGGCAGGGCAGGTGGGCTGCCCAGTGCCAGTGTGGCCAGCACACAATGCCTGGGGCTAGGACATCACAGATGGCTCCTGTGGTTGCTAGGTAGCGGGGACCCTGCCCATCCAGTGGACCAGCAGCCATGACCCCGAACCTTAACTTGACCTGAGGGGTGGTGGCCAGCCACCAGACCCAGAGCCCCAGGCCAAAACTGGTGGTGGCCAGCCACCAGAGCCAGAGCCCAAGGCCAAAACAGGAGCAGGTGGGCCGGGCCTAGGGGCTATGGGCAGAGTGGGGGGTGTCTGGCCACGGGGCAGGCATCTGACAGCCCAGGGCTGGGGGCCAAGGGCCGCCAGGCCCCTGTCCCACCATGTGCACTGACACACAGTCCTGCTGACTGACTGACAGTCCCCCCCCCCAGAGATACCCACACCAGGTCCCTGGGTGCCCTGAGCTGCCCCTGAGGTTGGGTGGGTGACTGCCTGGACACATGCCTCCATAGTGGAGGCCTCTATTAATACCATTGCCTACTGACAGCTGCCCTCCTTCCCCTCCTCCTCCTCCTCCTCCTCCTCCTCCTCCTCCTCCTCCTCCTCCTCCTCCTCCTCCTCTTCCTTCACCTCCTCCTCAACTTCCTCATCCTCAGAGGGACTCACTCTGGGCCCAGGCAAGCCAGGGCATCTGCTCTGGCTGCTGCAGCTTCTATCCAGTGGGTGGGTGCAGGTATCTGGTCCTGTCAGTCCCTGATTCCTGGGACCTTCCATGCCTCCAGCTCCCCCCACTCTCTAGACCAGACACTTCCTCAAGGATGCCCTCTTTCCCCTTGCCCCCTGTTCCCCAGCTCCCCAACTAACATCTACTGTGTGCCTCCCTGCGCTACTTTCCTGCCACCCTGCTGCTTCCCTTCAGCCCTGGGGGACCTGGGCCAGCCCAGCTGCCATCTCACCATCCAGCAGGGGGACCTGCCCTAACCCCCTGCCACCACACCCACACACAGCACTGCAAAACCTCAGGGGCTCCCCTGCCTGCAGTCTGCCTCTCAACCAGTCTCCTTCTGCCCCCTTGCCCCCTTACAGCCTCTGCCATGGCCCCCCACAGTCACCTGGGCATGAGCAGCCCACACATGCAACACTCTCCCATCTCCCTGCCACTCCATTTGCTCTAAGGCTGTCAAGAGTCTTTTTTTCTGGCTGTAGGGGAGTTGAGACTGTCCAATGTCCTGGGGAGCAAGAACTGCAAACAATCCATCTACAATGTAACATTTGGGTCTCAGGCTGTCCAATCCCTAGTGCACTGTGCAGGCCTATGAGTGGCAAAAACACCCTATTCTGAGCACGACATCTGGCTGGGCTAGTGGCTCTTTCTGTGGACTAGGACACAGACAGACAGACAGAGTTTTCAGGTTCAAAACCTATACTTCCCAGAAGATGGTCATGCAGTACGGTTAAAAAAAAATAAAAAATAAAAAAAAAGGCTTTTTTATTTTTTTCCCCCCTGCTTGGGTAACCAGTCTGCTGCCTGTTTCTCAGTGAAAAAAGGGAAAAATCTTTTTTGGAGGGAAAAGGACCAAAATGCAGGCAGGTGGACTCCGTGGAGGGTGGATGGGAAGTTGCTCCTGCCCTGGCACTAGAGCCCCAGCTGCTGTTCCAGGCGCTCTCTGATACCAGAGATCTCCTTGTGTCGTGTCATGACACTGTCTCCAGGAGTGATACTCAGGAAAATGAGGATCCAAAACTCGGCAGGTCATATCGCCTTATCAAGTAAATCCAGGGATGTTTGGCGGTGTGTCAGAGGGTTAAGGGCTTGTGGCGCTCGCGAAAAGAGGGGACAGGTGGGAGGATCTGGGGTCTGGCCCCCAGACCCCCACCTGCAGGGAAGTCGCTTTAAGGGGGTGAAGCAGGTGTTTAGGGGCTCTATCTTTCTCCCCCCACTCTGTATTTCCCCTCCTCTCTCCTTTTTTCTCTGTCAGATGCAAGGTCAGTAACAACAGCAACAACAACAACAACAACAACAACAATACCCACCACCACAGTGACCAAGCAACAAGGGCAGTGAAAGGGGAACATATGGAGTGCAGGAGCTGTGGATTATTGGTGGCGCAGGCACTGAGCTGTGGCAATAAGCCCTTGAGGCAATCAATAAATAAATGAATTAGTAATACAGGTAGCAGACATGTATATGTCCCTGTGTGTTTCCACTGAGTTAATGTCAATGCACTTTTATTTATTTCTTCATTTATTTATTACCTTGCCACGAGAATTTCTTTCCATTGCTAAAAAAAAGTGTCCCATCAAGGGTACCAGGTGGTGCCGCACCCAGGTAAGCACTCAGGTGACAGTGCAGGAGGACTGGGCTTCAAGACCCTGGTCCCCAACTGCCGGGGGAAATCTTTACAAGTGGTGCAGAAGTGCTGCAGGTGTCTCTCTGTGTCTCAAACTCTCTGTGCCTCCATTCCCTCTCAACTCCTGACCATTTATTCCAATAAATAATCAAGAACATAGAAAGTAAAAGAAGAAAAAGAAAAAGAAAAAGAAAGGAAAATGAAATATTCCACTATTTCAAGGGGCTACTCAGGACACTGCTTTCCTTGTTAAGATCCTCACAGCAACCATATTCAGAAAGGCAAAGACGCCATGTATGTTTTAACCCAGTTTTTATATTTATTTATTTATTTATGTACTTATTCAATTTTGTTATTGATAAATTAATACTTTACATTTGACAGCAGACTAGAGCTCTGAAACCAGCGGTCTCAGCTACCCCTATAGATGGTGCTTTGCCTGTACAATACCAATCCATTTCGTGTCCCTCCATCCATCCATCCATCCATCCATCCATCCATCCATCCATCATCCATCCATCCACCAGTCAACCAAGCTAAGTACAAAAGGAGGTCTCTCCTTGAATGATGAAGACAATCAACGCTGCACAGGTAGGTTGCAAAGGAGCCAGTTCGGCTGAATAGGGCAGTGGGGCTGAACCAGGGAATGTGTTGGCGGGTGTGGGTGTGGGTGGGGTGAGTCGGTGACCCAGTGAGCTGGGTCACATCAGGGAAGGGAGGGGGTGGAAGGGGTTGCAAGCAGCGGTCACTGGAGAACCTTCACGAGTGCTGGAGCTGTTGAGCAGGGCACCCGGAAGAGAGGACAGACAACAGGAGAGAAGCAAGGTGCAGAGGAGCGGAGAGGGGAAAGGATGGAGAGGAGAGTAGAGGACAGGAGAGGACAGGAGTGGAGGGGACCTGAGAAACCTACCTGGACATAGGCAGCATACAGACATCCAGGAAGGCAGGCAGGCATGCAGGCAGCTCTGGCCTGGGCTCCCTGGATCCCGGGTACACCTCCTTCTTTCTTCTCTTGGCTGCCAGCCCTGAGGTCCCTCGTCGGTCAGCACTGTCTTCCTATCCTTCCGTCCCTGTGTGCCAGGGCCCTGGCGTCTGGGCGCTGCTGCCTGACCTAGTGGCAGGGCAGGTGGGCTGCCCAGTGCCAGTGTGGCCAGCACACAATGCCGGGGGCTAGGACATCACAGATGGCTCCTGTGGTTGCTAGGTAGCGGTGCCCTGCCCATCCAGTGGACCAGCAGCCATGACCCCGAACCTTAACTTGACCTGAGGGGTGGTGGACAGCCACCAGACCCAGAGCCCCAGGCCAAAACTGGTGGTGGCCAGCCACCAGAGCCAGAGCCCAAGGCCAAAACAGGAGCAGGTGGGCCGGGCCTAGGGGCTATGGGCAGAGTGGGGGGTGTCTGGCCACGGGGCAGGCATCTGACAGCCCAGGGCTGGGGGCCAAGGGCCGCCAGGCCCCTGTCCCACCATGTGCACTGACACACAGTCCTGCTGACTGACTGACTGTCCCCCCCCCAGAGATACCCACACCAGGTCCCTGGGTGCCCTGAGCTGCCCCTGAGGTTGGGTGGGTGACTGCCTGGACACATGCCTCCATAGTGGAGGCCTCTATTAATACCATTGCCTACTGACAGCTGCCCTCCTTCCCCTCCTCCTCCTCCTCCTCCTCCTCCTCCTCCTCCTCCTCCTCCTCCTCCTCTTCCTTCACCTCCTCCTCAACTTCCTCATCCTCAGAGGGACTCACTCTGGGCCCAGGCAAGCCAGGGCATCTGCTCTGGCTGCTGCAGCTTCTATCCAGTGGGTGGGTGCAGGTATCTGGTCCTGTCAGTCCCTGATTCCTGGGACCTTCCATGCCTCCAGCTCCCCCCACTCTCTAGACCAGACACTTCCTCAAGGATGCCCTCTTTCCCCTTGCCCCCTGTTCCCCAGCTCCCCAACTAACATC